>NC_140584.1:854948686-855548686 GCF_964204655.1 Triturus cristatus | reverse complement strand
TTCCTGTCTACGTGCTTTTTCTGTACGTCTATACGATTCTTTACGCCATAATTCAATGGCATCTTTCTGTGATTGTCTAGCTTTCCTTTTCCATAATTCTTCCTCCACTTTCATGATGCAATCTGCATCCCAGGTCCCAGTTGCGGGCCACCTCTGACTTTCTGGTAATTCCTTGGTGTAGTCTACCCATAAATCAAGAAATAATATGGCGTCTAGGCCATGTTTATGATACATGAAGTACCCTGAAGTGTCCCTAGGAGGAATGGGAACAGCTTCTTCGAGTACCCCTTTTCTAGTTTTGATCTGTCTTAATTTCGAAAAGAGCGGCATATTGAGAACTGACCTGATACCTAATTTTGAACACGTTTAATACAACAAAACACAATAATGAACAGTCATTCACACCACAATATGCAGAACGTGTTTAAAACATTTAACACTTAATGAACAACAATGATGGCCATTTTAGGGAACTAGTCACTAAGCATAATACTCGACACTAACTAGGTAATTCTGAATTATATACTAGACATACTTGATATACTGCTGAACAGTACAGATACACTGCTGAAACAGTGCAGACCGGATTTGTGTACCCAAACCCGTCTTGACCGGCACAACCTATGTGCACGTCAGAACGCCTCCCCGATAATGGTACTCACCGGGTAGCTCGGAACGGAAGGCCTCGGAACTGAACTGAACTGGACTTGGACTCGGACCGGACTGGACTCGACTCGAAACTTCGGAACTTCGGAACCTGGTGGGCCTCTGTATACCTCGGATCTTGCTCTCTCAGCTAGGCTCTGGTCGGGATACTTCGCACTTCTCACCGCCTCGTCTGGGTGTTGATCGCAGCCTCAGTTACCCCCGCTCGGCAGGAGGGATATACAGGAAATCCTGTGGGTACGCGTTGTTGTCCGTCCAGCTGTGGCAGGAGACCGGGCCTGCAACGCACCGCCGGCGCGTGAGATGAGAAAGTGTCCCTATTCGGGCGCCATTTATGTGGTAAATAATTTAATTACCGGGACTTAATTTGATGCGGAAAATCTATAATAATAGCTCAGTAAAATAAGAGGCAGAATCCGTGGTATTAGAGGTTCAGAACGGGCTTTATTCCTATACAAAGGAACATAATTCGAATTATGGGCCTTCTATTCCATCACCACGAGAGTTCAGGAAGGAAGGAACATATATTATTGACAGATAAGTAGTTTTATAGAAAATACATTACAATGAAACAGATGCAAGAGGCGTAACAGTTGAAAACAGAGATAAAAAGCATACATGCGTAACTAAAATGGGTGTAACTAGGCGTAACTAAAGAACGTCATTAGATGTGATGTCATAAATGGGTGGTTCCATGAAAGAATTTCGCAATGTCAGCAAAAATACTTGGCAGAGATGCGCGCGCAGCAGCATGACGTGTGATTGACGTGCAACTAGAAGGTGAAAGGGACTTGACATTTAGCTCTACATGTGGAGACAGAAGTCTGGGGTTATGTCAACCTAATCCCAAATCATATCTAATATCCTATGTTTAAAGAACTGTGTTATCCAAGAAGAGAGGTCTCTTAGGATAGAATCTTATTCTATACTGACTATACTGACTGTTAGTGCGTGTACAAGCGTCTAAGTGTCTACACTAGATGCGAGGGGGTAGGAATATTCCATGGTAACAGGGCTATGAATTACTTGCATGAGGGCAGTGAGGCCTGGCCCTTTGCACGGTAGCTGGAGGAATGTTTACCTAAACTACTAGACAGGAATGCATCGGATGAGGAGCGGAGCAGAGCAGATAATCTTGAAGGTGAAATACAGTTTTTGGCAGGCAGATAGGCCGAGTCAGGCACCGTTAGCCGCGCAGGGAGTAAGACAAAGTTCATGGTCACAGATGCAAGCTCAGACTGGAGCTTTCAGAGGCAGAAGGCAGGAAAAGGCTTAATGGCAGAATCAGGGCCTACTCGCCTGGACTGTAAAATGGGATAAATGAACCATATAAAGCCGGTGGCCTTTCATACTTAGGAATAGAATATCCGGCCCATTCATGGCGGATCTGAAAGAGGACATGTTGACAGTGGACGCACATGTGTTTGCGTCTTCATAACTGGTACTGGAGGGAACATACATGTACTTGTGATTTATACATTAAACCGTTGGGGTCCAAGATAGGGAACATAACCGACCATAAAAATCCATATTTCCACAACATAAGGATCATATTTCTTATAGATGGTGGCATGAAAGAACCTTCTATTGGTATTATTTATTTATTCCATTGTGAGATACGGTGAATCCGAGCATGAGGGCTGGAACATGGTTATGTCATTGATTATGATTGATATGATATTTGCTTATTTAAAATAACCCCTCTTCCGTCCAGATGAATACATGTTCAGTGTAAAGCAGATACACTCAGATAATGTTAACAATGCTCTGCTGTTAGATACTAAGACTAGAGTGATGGCTGAATAGAAGTAGGTCACAGAACTTGTATGAATGTCAAAAGAATATTACTTGGAAAAGGTTTTTTTGAACAAAAAAACAAAAAAATGAATAAAACATAAAAAGGCTCCACAAATACATAAATAACATGATATAATTAATTCAGATAAAAATAAATGTAGGCAAAAAACAGAGTGGTAAAGCTCAGTTATAATAGAGAAGCTTGAATTGTTGTATATAGGCATGCAAAATAATTAATACATTTATCGATCAAAGGGCAAGCCTATGTAGAGCCTAAATAATGGAAACGCTAGCATTAGGCCATACATGAAAAAAGAAAATAAGATATTTACCTGTCACTACGGTTATCCAGTCTTGGTAACTTTCATAGGTTCACATGCCTGATCATTCTCCGTCGTCGAGATGGGAGTCTGACGGTACCATAGTCAAGCAATATTCAAATAATGCCATAGGCTATTTTGGCCCTTTCTATATAGCCTATCTTTGTCCTTTTTTAAAAAGTACTAAATGCTGAATGCAGCCAATCAGCTGCTAGCACCCTCCAGGACCTTCCCAGCAGAGGCAGTTTCCCTCAGATTTTCCCAGCACAAGTGAGAAGTGAGTGTCTTAATCAATAAAGGAAACAGCCTCTACGGGGAGGAGGGTGGGTGCATGTGAAGCTATGAAAGATACCAATACTGGATAACATAGTTACAGGTAAGTAACTTATTTTCTTATCCAGTATTGGGTTATCTTTCTTAGATTCACATGCCTGAATCAGATTAGCAAGCAGTCACATCCAATTTATTAGTTTGTCTGTTGCGGATGGAGGGAGACTTTTATCAAGTAGTAAACCCAAAAATTTTAAGTAACAAGAAAACCCCCGAGGGCTATACCTTTGCGTAATGTTACGTGAAACGATGCACAGAATATACTCTTAAAAAGAAGGGTAAAACCTCACTTATGTAGTAGCATTTCCGTAAGCACAGCATTAGCAAGAGGAAATGAGAAAGAAATAATACCTTAACCAATGGTACACTTTATTTAAATATGCTTTATATTTTTCAATACATTCCAGTATTTGAAACCACCATAAGAACAAAAGACTCTTCACAAAGGCGAGAAAGAGGCCTATTGCAATGGAAGAGATGGCTAAGCACCGCCTAGCCTACCACTGCATTGCATCCAGTGCGGATTCCAGACAGTAGTCCTGCATGAAGGTATGAGTGGTCCTCCAGGTTGCAGCACGACAGATCTTTTTCAAAGTCACTCCTGCGAAGAGGGCCGCTGAAGTAGCAACCGATCTGGTAGAGTGAGCCTTTGCTGTCCTTTCCAAAGGTTTGTTGGCTTTGACATCACAGAACTGTATCACAGCTGATATCCATCTTGTGATATTGGCTTTTGTTATTGCAGTCCCTTCTCTGCCTTGGCCATAGGCAACAAATAATTGATCAGTCTTTCGAATGTCCTTCGTTCTCTGAAGATAGAACTCAAGGCAACATTTGACATCCAGCGTATGTAGCGCCTGCTCTGCAGACGTTGATGGTTGGGCAAACAAAGACTGGCTCATTGAGGTGGAGTTGTGAAGGCACTTTAGGGATAAATGTGGAATTAGTCCTTAGAATCACAGTGTTCTCTTTAAATATTAAAAAGGGTTTCTTAATAGTGAATGCCTGGATGGGAAACATCCATTACATCGCTGTCCTTACAACGACCTACCTTTACAATGCAACTGTTACAACGCAACTGCCTTTACATCGCATGCCATTACAATGCATGTCATTACAATGCATGTCACTACAACGCATGCCATAACAACGCATACCATTACAACGCATGCCATTACAATGCATTATAAGGTAAGTAATGGAGATTTTTTTAGTATTAGGGTGGGTATGGGTTTTGGGGTACGTGGGAATAGTAATTTTTACCCCTACACTATTCAACACTTTCCCTACTGTTGCACTCACTGAAGTGGGAATAGTAATTTTTACCCCTACACTAACCAATGCTTAGTAATTTTTACCCCTACACTATCCAACACTTACCCTACTGTTGCACTCACTGGAGTGGGAATAGTAATTTTTACCCTTACACTATCCAACACTTATCCTACTGTTGCCCTAAAAGTATTATGCAGTATAATGGTATGCGTTATAATGGAATGCATTGTAATGGTAGTTTTTAAAAATGCGCTAAATGGCATGCGTTGTAAAATCATGCAATGTAATGGTAGTTGCGATGCAAAGACTGCGTTGTAAAAGCATGCGTTGTAATGGCATGCGTTGTAACATCATATATTCTGCCTGGATTTCGCTTACCCTTCTGGCTGAGGTGAGGGCCAGCAGAAGAGTGACTTTCCATGTTAGGAATTTCAATTCAGCTTTCTGAGTAGGTTCGAATGGTCTTTTCATGATCTGTGCAAGGATCACGTTGAGGTTCAATTCCAGTGGAGGTGCTCGCACTAGAAGCAATGTATGGAACAGCCCAAAGAGAAGGCAGGCACAAAGAGAAGTGGCACTGGAAGATCTTCCACAACGAGAGATGGAAGCCAGATGCACCTTAACCGAAGAGAAGGCTAAACCTGATTTTGCCAAAGAGAGAAGATATGATAACATTTGTTGCCGGGATACTTGAAAAAGATGCAGATCATTTTGTTGGCACCAGAAACAGAACCTTTTGCATTTTAGTTTGAACGTCTAGTTGGTGCTCCCCGCTCTAGATTTTGAGAGGATATCTCTACACTCTGGTGAAATGTTCATGTCTCTAAACTCCAAGAATTCAGGAGCCAGGCATGTAAGTGCAGTGACTTTGGATTCCAATGGTGCACTTGACCGTTGTCCCTGGATAGGAGAGGAGGAAACAGCTGCAGACATATGGGTCTGGCTACTGAGAGGTGAAGAAGATTCGGGAACCAATGTTGCCTGGGCCACCTGGACGCGATGAAAATCAGGCAACATCCTTCCAGCTTCATTTTGGTCAGTATCCTGGTAATCAATGGGATGGGGAAAAAGGTGTAGGCATATATCTATCCCTGACCATCGCATCGAAAGGGCATTGCCTTGACACCCCAGGAGGGGATACCTGCTGACATAGGACCGGCATTTGGCATTGATGTTCGTGGCAAACAGGTCCAGAGCTGGCTTTCCCCATAGAGCAAATACTCCATCCAGCTGGAATTGGTTGAGTTTCCATTCATGACAATTGTCTGTAGCTCTGCTGAGAGCATCTGCCGCCAGCATGTTGTCTAAACCTGGAACATCCTCGGCCCTGAGAGAAATCCTGTGCTCTGTAGCCCAGCTCCACAGTTCTTGCACTTCTAGAGAAAGTGTGAGAGATTTAGTCCCTCTCTGTTTGTTTTTGTAGAACATACGGGTTGTGTTGTCTGTACAGACCAGTATGGAAGCGCCTGCTATTCTCGACAGGAAGGCCTGCAAAGAGAGGAATATAGCCTTCAACTCCAGGCTGTTGATATCACTTTGTTTCTGAGAATCCGACTATTTGCCTGAATTTGAAGGTCCTGCAAGTCAATCAATCAGGGAATTATTAAGCGCGCTACTCACCAAGAGGGTCTCAAGGCGCTGGGGGAGGAGGAGGAGCCGTTCCGGTCAGTTGAAAAGCCAGGTCTTGAGGGCCTTCCTGAAGATGTGCAGAGTGGGGGCGCGTCTGATGTTGATCGGAAGTTCATTCTAGGTCTTGGCTGCGATAGGTGAAGGACCTTCTGCCTGTTCTTGCTCTGCGGATGCACGGAGGTTCAGCGAGGGCAAGGTCGGCGGATCGGAGGTTCCTCTTGGGTACATGGAAGGAGATTCTGTGATTGAGATATTGGGGTCTGGTGTTGTGGAGGCATTTATAGGCGTGAGTATCTTGAAAGTTATTCTCTTCTCGACGGGGAGCCAGTGGAGGTCCCACAGGTGTTGGGTGGTGTGTTCGTGTCGTGGGATGTCGAGGACGAGTCTGACTGCGGTGTTCTGTATTGTCTGGAGTTTGTGGAGCAGAGACTTGTTGATCCCCCAGCCTTCCATGAAGGCATCCATTGTCAGGATGTAGTCTGGTATGTTTTGCAAAAAATAGGTCCTTTTGAAAGGTTTGGGGTGTGGTACCACCATTGCATGGCTATCTTCATGAATGGAGTAATTCGAATGATGTCTTCGAAAGACCCCGACGTTTGAAGCCATTGCTTTTGCAATTCTTCTTGGAGTGGTTGCATTTTGAGTCTGGCCAAGGGAACCAGGTCTATCGCCGATGAGCACATCCCTAGCAGCGACTTGTATTTCCTTACTAAAACATACATTTTTCTTGAGATTGTCACAGCCAATTGTCATAGATGGGCTTGACTTTCTTCCGACAAGAATGCTTTGCATTGGACTGTGTACAATCTGGCTCCCAGGAATTGTTCTATTTGATTGGGAATACATGAGGACTTTGCTATGTTGACTGTCAATACCAGATTGCTGAACTGCCGCAAACAAGCCTTTGTAGTCCTGGTTGCTTGCTTTGCCGTGGATGCCTTTTAGTAGCCAGTCGTCCGAGTAGGGGAATACTTGGTGGCCTTGAGAATGTAGGGCTGCAGCCACCGGCGCTAGGCACTTTGTAAATATCCTGGGTGCCGACTTGAGGCCGAAAGGGAGAACTTTGAATTGGTAGTGGGTACCAGCCACAGTGAATCTGAGGAATTTTCGATGCTTCCGATGAATGAGGATGTGGAAATATGGGTCTTCCAAATTGAGGGAGGTCATGAAGTCTCCTTTGTTGAGACATCATAAGATCTCGGCCAGAGTTACCATCCTGAAAGTTTGCTTCCTCAGGAACTTGTTTAACTTTCTGAGATCCAAAATTGGCCTCCATTCCCCTGACTTCTTCATAATCAAGAAGAAACAGGAGTAGAAGCCTTGCCCTATTTGCAGAGCTGGAACCCCCTTGATGGCTTCTTTCGTGAGCATAACTTTTGTTTCTTTCTGCAATAAGTGAAGTCGAGGGGAAGGGGCTCCCCTGGGTGGCATAGTTGGAGGTTTTTGCACGAACAGCAAAACTCACAAGAGGCTCATTTCAGTTTCAGTTTCTACGTGCTCAGGGGGCTATCTCAGCCCCCTGAGCACGTAGAAACTCAGGAGAGGTATCGTTGGAAAGGGGGTAATCTCCCCTTTCCAATGGTACCCCTCCTTAGTGGATCCCTGCTTGGGGATCGCCCCAGGAGGACGATCCCCAAGCAGGGATCCACCCACTAGGCAACACGGAGGGGGGAGCGGCCCCTTGGGCAAGGGCCTTTGCTCCCCCCATATTTTTTTGGCCATCATTAGTCTTTCTGCCCCCCTTGGGGGGTAGATGGGGGCAGTAGCCCACAATCTGCCCCACAGGGGGGTAGAAAGCCCACTAGACACCAGAGATTTTGTATTATTATTCATTAGGGTGGGAACTGCTCAAAACGGGCATGCGATGCCCCCAACCCCGGCACTAAATCAGTCTTTATGCCCCCCCTGGGGGGCAGATGGGGCAGTAGCCCTAAATCTGCTCCCTGGGGGGGTAGAAAGCCCTCTAGACACCAGGGTTTTTCTTCTGGGGTATTAATTAGGGGTGGGGGCTGCCCAAAACGGGAATGCCGATGCCCCCACCCTCCCGGCCACAAAATTAGTCTTTCTACCCCCCTGGGGGGAAGATGGGGCAGTAGCACCCAATCTGCCCACCCGGGGGGGCAGAATGCCCACTAAACGGCAGGGATTTTGTTTTTGCACCATTTCTTTTTAGGGTGGGGGCCGCCTGAAACGGGCATGCCAATGCCCCCACCCCCCCACCACCATTACAGCCTTTCTGGCCCCCCTGGGGAGCAGATGGGGGCTGCAGCCCCCAATCTGCCCCCCCCCAGGAGGGCAGAAATCGCACTTGATGCCAGGGATTTTTTTTCGTGCACTTTTTTTTAGGGTGGGGCTGCCTGAAACGGGCACGCCAATGCCCCCACCCCCCCCACCACCATTACTGCCTTTCTGCCCCCCAGATGGGGGCAGTAGCCTCCAATATGTCCCCCCAGGGTGGGGGTAAAAAGCCCACTAGACGCCAGGGTTAGTTTGGGGCAAATTTGAATTAGAGTGGGGCAGCCCAAAATGGACACTGGGGGGCAGATGGGGCAATAGCCCCAAATCTGCCCCCCAGGAGGGAAAAAGACCACTAGACGCCAGGGATTTTTTTGGGCAAATTTTTATTAGGGTGGGGGCATTGGCATGCCCGTTTTTGGCAACCCCCACCCTAATTAAAATTTGCCCAAAAAAATCCCTGGCGTCTAGTAGGCTTTCTGCTCCCCCTGGGGGGGCAGATGGGGGCATTAGCCCCTAATCTGCACCTTCAGATGGGGCAAAAAGCCCATTAGTCATGGATTTTTTTTAGACAATTTTGTATTAGGGTGGGGGCTGCCCAAAACAGGCATGCCCATGCCCCCACCCCCTCCTCCGCAGAAAATGACAGCCTTCCTGCCCCCCCGGGGGGCAGATGGGGGCATTAGCCCCCAATATGCCCCCAAACGGGGCAATAAGCCCAGTAGACGCCAGGGATTTTTTGGGCAACTTTTTATTTGGGTGGGGGCATTGGCATGCCCGTTTTGGGCAGCCCCCACCCTAATTACAATTTGCCCAAAAAACTCCCTGGCATCTAGTGGACTTTTAGCCCCCCCTGGGGGGCAGATGGGGGCATTAGCCCCCAATCTGCCCCGCAGGGGTGGGCAAAAAGCCCTTTAGATGCAAAGTTTTTATTTTGGGCAAATTTGAATTAGAGTGGGGCAGCCCAAAACGGGCATGTCCATGCCCCCACACCATCCCCCGCAAAAATTACCCCCAATCTGCCCCCCTGGGGGGGCAAAAAGCCCTTGGGGGCCAAAAACCCAGGTGACTCACCTTGCAAAACCAGGTGGTTTTGAGATAGGCAATTTTGATGTCACCTCACTACGTTTTGGGCTCTTGCCTGTCGCGGGTACTTGGGCCTCCCACAGAAGTGAGGCACCATTTTTACCGGGAGACCTGGGGGAATGCTGGGTGGTGGGAAATTTGTGTGAGCCCGGTGATGCCACAACTTTCCCACACAAAAATGTGTGAAAAAGGTGATTTTTTTCAGCTAAAATTGAGGTTTGCAAGGGATTCTGGGTAGGGAAACGTTGGGGGATCCACGCAAGCCATACCTCCCTGGAAGCCCCCGAGTGTCTAGTTTTCAGAAATGTGTGGGTTTAGTAGGTTTCCCTAGGTGCCGGCAGAGCTAGGGTTCACAAACTACAGCTAGGTACTTTGCCAAAAAAGGGTCATTTTTCACTGCGAAACTGAGGTGTGACCACATTGCATTTTGCGCCGTTTCCTGTTGCGGGCACTAGGCCAACCCACACAAGTGAGGTACCATTTTTCTCGTAAGACTTTGGGGAACGCGGGGTGGGTGGAAAATTGTGGATCCACGCAGATTCCAGAACTTTCTACCACAGAAATGTGGGGAAAATGTGGTGTTTTTAACAAGTTTTTAGGTTTGCAAGGGATTCTGGGTAACAGAACCTGGTGGGAGGCAGTCAAGACACCCCATCCTGGATTCCCATGGGTGTCTAGCTTTCAAAAATGTATAGGTTTGCTAGATGTCCCTAGGTGCCGGCAGAGCTAAGGTTCACAAACTACAGCTAGGCACTTTGCCAAAAAAGGCTCATTTTTCACTGCGAAATTGAGGTGTGACCACGTTGCGTTTTGCGCCGTTTCCTGTCGCGAGCACTAGGCCGACCCACACAAGTGAGGTACCATTTTTCTCGTAAGAGTTTGGGGAACGCCGGGTGGGTGGAAATTTGTGGATCCACGCAGATTCCAGGACTATCCACCACAGAAAAGTGGGCAAAATGTGATTTTTTTGACAATTTTTTAGGTTTGCAAGGGATTCTGGGTAACAGACCCTGGTGGAAGGCAGTCAAGTCACCCCATCCTGGATTCCCCTGGCTGTCAAGGTTTAAAAAATGTATAGGTTTGCTAGGTTTCCCTAAGTGCTGGCAGAGCTAGTGTTCAAAAACTACAGCTAGGCACTTTGCCAAAAAAGGCTCATTTTTCACAGCGAAATTGAGGTGTGACCACGTTGCGTTTTGTGCCGTTTCCTGTCGCGGGCACTAGGCCGACACGCACAAGTGAGGTACCATTTTGCTCGTAAGACTTTGGGGAATGCGGGGTGGGTGGAAATTTGTGGATCCACGCAGATTCCAGAACTTTTCACCACAGAAATGTGGGGAAATTGTGTTTTTTTGGACAATTTGTTAGGTTTGCGAGGGATTCTGGGTAACAGACCCTGGTGGGAGGCAGTCAAGTCACCCAATCCTGGATTCCCCTGGCTGTCTAGTTTTAAAAAATGTATAGGTTTGCTAGGTTTCCCTAGGTGCCGGCGGAGCTAGTGTTCAAAAACTACAGCTAGGCACTTTGCCGAAAAAGGCTAATTTTTCACAGCGAAATTGAGGTGTGACCACGTTGCGTTTTGTGCCGTTTCCTGTCGCGGGCACTAGGCCGACCCACACAAGTGAGGTACCATTTTTCTCGTAAGACTTTGGGGAACGTGGGGTGGGTGGAAATGTGTAGATCCACGCATATTCTAGAACTTTCCACCACATAAATGTGGGGAAAATGTGTTTTTTTTGTCAATTGTTTAGATTTGCAAGGGATTCTGGGTAACAGAAACTGATGGGAGGCAGTCAAGTCACCCCATCCTGGATTCCCCTGGGTGTCTAGTTTTAAAAATGTATAGGTTTGGTAGGTTTCCCTAGGTGCCGACAGAGCTAGGGTTCAAAAACTACAGCTAGACACTTTGCAAAAAAAGGGTACATTTTCATTGTGAAAATGTGGTGTGTTCACGTTGGGTTTTGAGACATTTCCTGTCGTGGGCACTATGCCTACCCACACAAGTGAGGTACCATTTTTATCGGGAGACTTAGGGTAATTCAGATTTGTAAAGCAACTGTTATTACCTATTGATTTTTGATGCATTTCTGCCTTCCAAATGAAATACATTGTGTAAAAAAGAAGTCATTTTGAAAAATGACCGATAATTCTCATGCTAGTATGAGTATTCCCAATTTCGAAAATGTGCAAATATCTACTGTTTCTAAACTCTATAATTTGTTCCCGTTTCAGAAATACATAGGTGTCTTTCATACCAATTTTTCCATGTATACATTGTCCCACAATAATTGCTATATACCCGGAACATAATAAAAAACCATTGCAAATTGCTGCTCAGTTTTTGACTCTGGGTTCGTCGGGTTCTTGGTGAACCTACAAGTCCTATATATCCCCACAACCAGGAAGGTCCAGCGGATGTAACGGTATATTGCTTTCAAAGAGCTGTCATAATTAGAAGTTACAGGTGAAAATGTTGACACAAAAGGCTGTTTTTTTCAACTAATTTTCAATTTTTCATATATTTAACTGTTAGTTTCTATAAAGAAACCTTGATGGATCTACACAAATGACCCCTTGCTGAATTCAGAATGTTATCTACTTTTCTAAAATGTATATTTCTACCATTAACTGGAAGGAGGTTGAAAGCACAAAAAAATAGCAAAAATAGGCTATGTCCCAGAAAAATGCCAAAACTGTGTAAAAAACGTTGGTTTTCTGACAAAAGTCTGTCATTCCCTCAAAGATGGGAAAGAGGTGATTTCAGCCCCACAAACCCTTTTATGATAACATTTGCAGAGAAAAACCCAGACGCTTTCATTTGCAGCCCGTTTTCCAATTTTTCCCCAAAAAACAAGATTTTGCTGTATTTTGGCTAATTTCTGGGACCCCTCCAGGGGAATCCACAAACCCTGGGTACCTTTACAATCCCCATGATGTTGGAAGAAAAGGACGCAAATTTGGCGTGGATACCTTATGTGGTCAAAAAGTTACAGGGGCCTAAGCACGCACTACCCCATATAGCCAAAAAAAGGCTGAGCACAGGGGGGGGAAAGGCCTAGCAGCGAAGGGGTTAAGGTGGGAGGTTGTTTTTTGTTTCAAAAGGAGGGAGAAGTGTGATATCCTGCTTGTCAGATTACCCATTGATGTCATGGAATGTCAGGGTTAGTTCTCTGAAGGGCAGTTGAGCAGACAGACCAGGGCTGAGCATTTAACTATCTGCTCCTGGTGGGGTCATTTATGTATCCATTCAACTTCCACAAACCCTCTCCTAATCTACTTTTGTCTGCCTATTTCTACATGCCAAACTGCATCACAACACATACGCTAGTCTACCATATAGAGCATTCTATTTTACTGCTAACGCATGCTCTCTTGTTGTTGGCCATTCCAGTGCAGCTTCAATTGAGGCCACCAATCATCAATACTACATTCTGTGCTCCAACCATACCATAAAGATACCAACAAAAAAAAAAAATTCAAATACTTTCACATTTACAGAGCCTTTTCAAAACTTTACGTTTTCCTTTTTTATGTATATGTAGTTTATTAATCTGCTAATATTCGATTATATGAACAGTAGTAGGCATCCAAGTATGTGTTGCAGGGCCCAAGGGGTCTTTGGGCCACAGGTTAAGAACCACTGCCCTGACACATCGTTTTATCACAGTTACAGTTAGGGGTGCATGCAGCACACCAAGCCATGCCTGCTTCTTTACTCAAGACATCTGGTGATACCCCTAAAAGTAGTATCACCTGTACCGAATGAGATGTACAGAGACTACAGCACCACTCTCTCACCCCAGATGCTTCAACCACAAGAAGAAACATTAGAATCAAACGTAAATTGAGCTCCACAGCCTTCCCCATCTGTGCTGGGTTGTCCAAGTTACAAATGCCGACCTTTAAAAACTATTGTATTATTAATTTGCAAAAGCGTTAAATCTACGAGGCAATCTTAAAAAAGAAAATGGGTGACTGTTTATCCCTTGGCATGAACACTTATATGCCTCTTGCTTGTGGAGCTTTGTATGTCCACCTCAAACCGAGGTTGATGTCCAGCATGTCAAGAGTGCTTTTAAAGGGGGTGTGGCTTCGGAGCCAAGCATGGCGGATGCGGCTCTACAGAGCTCCGCTAGCTCGTACCTGCTTAGAGCCATCATCCTGCTGAAATCCTGACCCCAGATGCTGCTGCAGCAGGGCATCCATCGTAGAGCACACCGAGACCTCCTGGGCGAAATTTGGCGATGGTGGTGTGCCAGAAAGGTCCAGATCTGACATCGACACACGACGGCGGCCTGCATCTGGGGCTGCGTGACAGCATGCTGCGTAGGCTGGGCAGCGGCCGATGTCCCCATGAAGGCCGATTGCATAACCCTCGCCTCGGCGGCCGGCCTCGCCCTGTGGTGCCCCAGGTCAGTGTCCGAAGAAGGCCTGGGGCGGGGTAGGGGCCTGTCTCCATGTGGCTTCGGCCGGTTGCCTGGGCCGTGACTCCAGCGCTGCTGCGGCGGGCCCATCCCCCCACCTCCAGAGTGGTGAGCACGGGACGTGGAGGCCAGGGGACCTGTGCAGTTCCTGGTGGGGCCCGGAGCCTTGTGGACGCCCGCGGTGCCCCGAGCTGTCTTGCTGTGACGTGTGGGGTGGGCTGCTCTGCCCCGTTACAGACACGTCCGCTGCTGAGAGTCTGGGCCATAGAGGAACACGCCGGGAGGCCCGAGCTGCGGTGGCGGCGAATAGCGGATCGCCAAAGAGACATGGCGCATTCTCTGTGGGAGCCAGGACTGTGCTGGTAGGGTCTGGAGACTGTGGGGCCCGTTGGTGCATGCATCCTGCTGGCGGCCAGCCCTCAATGTGGCGCCTCCGCTGTAGACCCCCGGCCGATATCCTGGGCGACGCGGTCCTGGAGGACACTGTATCAACCCTCCAGAAGCAAGTGGACAAACTCACTACGGTCTCACAGGAGCTCGCGTCAAGGGTCGAAGATGCGGAAGGGAGGGCCCGGCGCAATAACAGCCGCCTGGTGGGCTTCCTGGAGGGCTGTGAAGGTACTTCTATGGACAATTTCCTCTCTGGCTGGCTCAAGACATTGCTGGAGCCCGAGGCCATGTCTTCCTGTTTCGTGGTCGAGAGGCCAGTGATTGCCCGGCTTCTCAACCTCGCTGACCGAGATGCGATCCTTCGCTATGCCCGGCTCCACAAGGACAAAATGACCTTTGACTCTCATCCCATCATGGTCTTCCCTGACTTTACCCGGCTGGTACAGCTGCAGCGTCAGTCCTTTGTTTTGGCCAAGCGGTGACTTTGTGAGCTGAACATAGCCTATGCGCTGCTGTTCCCCGCCTGGATGAAGGTGATATATAATGCCAAGACTCTTTTCTTTTCTTTGACACCCCGGAGGAGGTTTTCGTTTGGACGGATGAGAGACGTAATCTTAAGCCACACTCGCCGCCGCAGCTTGACTCGGACTCCTCACAGGGCTCCCATTGGAGTGGCCAATAGGACAGAGACGCTACCACAAGGCACCACAGGTCCCATTCTAATTGGCGTGCCCACGGTAAATCAGGGACTGGCGACTGAGATTGCCCTGACTATAGGACATATTCTATCCTTCCTTTCCCATAGAGCACTGTCTTGCAGTTGGGGTTTCATGGTAGGTAGATTCGGATCCTAGAATGCTGGGGTCTACTTCACTAGCTCTGAGGGGTACCAGACATTGTCCACCCCGGACCTTTTGGTAATGTTGGGTGATGTTGGGTTGGGGGGGATCCATTGGGGAAACTGCTTGGGTAACCATGTTGCAGGTCTGGGTCAAGATTCCACCGCGACAGATACTCCGCTTTATTGGAAGTATGGGGGTGGGGGAGCGAGGGGGCTATGCTGGGTTTCAGGTTGTTTGTTGTTGTTGTTTTCTGTTCTGCGCACCGGACACACGACTCCATGCTACGTCACTAATGCACCTTCGGCTATTGCGCACTATAAAGATTAGGGATGACCCATGACACAAGTAAATCTCCACTGGGAGAACTCAATATTCTGGCTTGGAATGTAAGGGGACTACTAAACAAAATCAAAGGGGGGCAGAGCTCCACTTAGCAAAGCGGTATTCGGCTGAAATCCTACTATTGCAGGAGACTCGCCTTCTGGGTACTAAAGCCCCCGGCTTGTCCAGATATGGGTTTGCCACGGTGTATCACTCTGGTTTTACGAGGGGCACTCGCGGCAAGGCGATACTTATTCACCACGGTTGCCGTTTCAGGTAACATGACATTGGTCAGATCCAGGCGGGCGCTTCACGATCATCTCCGGCACTATAGCCGGCGAACAGATCACGATTGGGACTATATATGCCCCTCCACCATTGGGTCAGACGTTCGTAGATAAACTTACACAGATTTGGGGAGACTTTCCAAGTGGCTTGACGATCCTAGGTGGAGATTGGAATGATATCATGACCCCTCTGAACAGATGGCGTGCACAACCACCTGATACACCCCCCAATCCAAATTGCAAGTATTGGCACATACACTGGGCTGGGCAGACTCATGGCGGGCATTTCACCCATCTGAGGCAGGGTTTAGTTACGCTTCGCCGGTTCATCCCACCCTCTCATGCCTAGATTATCTGTTCCTTCCTGTTGGACCTCCTGTCCTTGGGGTAGCTTGGCTCAGGTCAACAGGCGTACATCTCCACTTGGCCTCTCATGCTTGCATCCCACTTAGCCCGCAATCCTGCGCAGCACCACTCAAAAGTAAGGACACTACACCGATCAAGTTTTAAAGTTTACTTGAATTCTTCCAATTCACTTCTTTTATGGAAATTCTCAGTTCCACATGACAGAAATATGCATTACACTTACTTTTAAAATGACAGAATTAATCCAACAATACATTTCATAAGGTAGTCTCTAAAACACCCTCTGAGCTTCCCCTCCCGCCTTGCATCTGGAGACCTAGTTACATTCCTACAGGACGTGCTTCAAATCACATTTCAAAAGAGCATTTAGTCCCCTCTAAACATTCGATCCGATGGTTCCCCTCCCAACTATGCCGCCTGACTCTTATACTGCCAAATTTATCCAATCTCTGCCTTTTAGGCGCTACCTTGGACATTCACTGTGGCTGGCAACTCATTGGTTCATTCTAGACGGACTACAGTACTCTGCTTATTTCCTAACCAACAACTCATAACATTTACATCAACATGGTATTCGAACTCAAGCTGTCACTGGATGGGAGGTTGCTTCACCTCAACACCGTGTGGGAGGGCTGTATTCCCCAATGGTCAGTCTCGTGTTAATTCAAGTCTCTTTCCCCGTGCTATTTGCCAAGAGCCTGTGTTCACCAGGAACTGAACCTAATGGATATCAGGACAACTCCTGCCCGCTGCGGCGTACTCCCAGGTGCCCTCCGGGGACTCTCTTTCCACCCCCACCTTCTAGTGCCCCGCTTACTGTGATCGCGCTGGTTGTCCCCTCAGTAGTAGCGCTGAATCCGGCACTGAAGGGTCCTGTTCCAGGGTGACTGAACTCACGGCACCCGATGGGGAAATCCTGCCGTAGAGGCAGAGGGCGTCACTCTAGGCACCCCCACCGAAGTGCCTCTAACAACGCTTACTCTTTGGGCGGGTGTCCTCCGTTGTCGCTGGCCTTTCCTTGACGCTCTCCATCACTATGGGCCTCACTTCCGGGGGGGGGGGGGGGGTGGGAGTCGGCGTGGCCAGCCGGCCGGGCCCCAGGTCGATCCGGACTCAGTTGTGGGAGGCGCCCGCTGCCTCCAGAACAGCGTGTCAAACGGGGCGCGGCCTTCCTTAGCTACCGGCAGCAGAGAGGGGTGGCGCTACGGCCCTTCTCACGTGATCGGAGGATGCCGGCCTCCAAGCCTGTCGCGTCCCTCTCTTCTCTCAGGCGAATCTCCTCACCCGCTCCTCACAGGAAGCCTCTTCACAAACTCCCTTCAGCAGCGAGCCACCTCCAGAGGACAACAGGAGCCCTCCGATCTCGGGGTGGCGGCGGTGATCGTTTCAGGTAGGGTCTCGTGGTGAGGAAGAGAAAAAGGCGGGGGGGCAAATTAAGGGTGCCCGGGCGTCTTTAGTGCAGCTAGTTTAGAGTCCAGAACCCTCTTATTTCCTGGGGGATGAGGATAGGGAGTCGGTCACAGACTGCTCCTGGACCTCTTTCAAAGAGTCTGGCCACTGGATCTCCAGATAACGCTGATCACCAGATCTCCGACTGCGTTCAGGGCCCGGTCGCACGGTTAGGGGTGATGTCACCAGGAGTGGAAATCTATGCAGGTCCTTAAACCTGTCCGTTCCTTTTCCAGCACAACCACCTCCTCACACAGGCGCCTTCCTCCTGTTTGCCACGCAGTCCCCTCTATCCTAAAATGGCTGCCCTCCTGCCACCTCTATTTATCACCTTGGGCCTGACTTGCCAGAAGGGCCCAGAAGGTCCCGGAACCTCTCATGGCAGTCATGGCCCAGGTGCTGAAGTGACAGTTGGAGCCACCATTTTGTGCATCTCACCTTCCTCATCTATTTTCCTCAGAGGAGCACCTTGCGTCTTTCCCTCAAGTGATGTGGGAGAGGCGCCCAGAACCTCTACATCAGCACCCAAAAGTTAGGTAGACAGAAAAAATGAGGAGGGGGGAAAGGGACATAAATAATAAAACAATTAGAAGGAAACTGCCAAAGGGCTGACAGGTCTAACACGCGTCCCCCCCAGCTGAAAGTGGGGAGAGCTACCCAACCCCTTGGGAGTCCTCTTCACTAAGGCGGAAATACCTGGACAGACCGTCAGCATTGGCGTGGTCCACTCCTGGGCGATGTTCCACCCTAAAGTCCATCCCCTGTAGGGAAATGGACCACCTCAATAACTTGGGATCCCCTCATTTGCATCAGCCATCTGAGGGGCCGGTGGTCGGTCTGAACCAGGAAGTGCGAGCCAAACAGGTATGGCCGCAGCTTCTTCAGAGCTCACACCACCGCAAAGGCCTCCCTCTCAATTGCACTCCACCTCTGTTCCCGGGGGAGTAGTCTCCTGGACAGGAAAACCACCGGTTGATCTAGACCCTCGTCATTCAGTTGCGACAGCACTGCCCCAATACCGTGCTCCGACGCGTCTGTCTGGACAATGAACTCCTTGGCAAAGTCAGGGGCCCTGAGAACAGGTGCCGCACACATGGCCTTTTTCAAGGTGTCAAAGGCTTGTTGACATCCCTCGGTCCAGATTACCCGTCGAGGGTGCTTTTTGGAAGTGAGCTCAGTCAAGGGGGCTACGATCGTACCGTATCCCTTGACAAAGCGCCGATAGTAGCCAGTGAGGCCCAAGAAGGCCCGGACCTCTGTCTGAGTCTTGGGGGGTTCCCAGGCCATGATGGTTTCGATCTTGGCCTGAAGGGGTTGCACCTTGCCCCGACCCACCAAGTGACCGAGATACACTACCGACCCCTGCCCGATCTGGCACTTACTAGCTTTGATCGTCAGACCTGCCTGCTGCAAAGCCTGAAGAACAGCCTGAAGGTGACACAAATGGTCCTCCCAGCTGCGGCTGAAGACAGCGATGTCATCCAGGTACGCAACTGAAAAGGCTTCCATTCCAGAGAGGACCTGGTTCACCAATCGCTTGAACGTAGCAGGGGCGTTCTTGAGCCCAAAGGGCATCACACAGAACTGGTAGTGACCCTCGGGTGTGGAGAAGGCTGACCTTTCCTTGGCTCCGTCCGTCAGGGAAATCTGCCAGTACCCGGATGTAAGGTCAAAGGTACTGAGATATTGGGCAGCTCCCAACCGGTCAATGAGCTCATCCGCCCTCGGGATAGGATGAGCATCTGTCTTTGTCACCGAATTCAGTCCCCTGTAATCCACACAGAACCGGAGTTCTGGGGTAGTGCCCGGTGTCGCAGCTTTGGGTACCAGTACCACCGGACTGGACCAGGGACTACTTGAAGGCTCAATCACTCCTAGCTCTAGCATCTTGGTAACTTCTCCATGGATGCTAGCCTTCACTTTATCCGACAATCGGTAGGACTTGGACTTCACGAGTGGGCTGTCCCCTGTGTCCACATCATGGGTACACAGATGAGTCCTTCCCGGGATAAGTGAGAACAAGGTCGCGAACCGCTCCAGTACCTGGCGACAGTCCTTCCGTTGTTCAGGAGTTAGTGATGGTGAAAGGATCACTCCCTCCACCGACCCATCCTTCTCTTGGGACGCAAACAGATCGGGAAGAGGTTCACTTTCCTCTTCCTCTGACCCATCAGTCACCATCATTAACGTGACCTCGGGTCTCTCTTGGTGAGGCTTGAGGCGGTTGACATGGAGCACCCGATGGGGCTGCCTGGGGGTCTTAAGATATACCACGTAGGTAACCTTGCCCTTCTTCTCAACCACCTCAAAGGGGCCCGACCAGCGATCCTGGAGGGCACTAAGCTCTCCAGGCTCCATCACCCACACCTTCTGGCCAGGCTCCAGCTCCACCGGGTGAGCGTTTCGGTCATACCATTCCTTCATGACCGTTTGGCTGGCTTCTAGGTTTTCAGAAGCTTGCTTCCACAACCTAGCCATTTGGCTACGAAAGGCCAGCATGTAGCTCACCACATCCGGGGGAAGTTTTCTGGGAGTCTTTTCCCATCCATCCTTCACCAGGCTGAGGGGTCCACGCACAGGGTGCCCGTACAACAGTTCGAAGGGGCTGAAGCCCACTCCCTTCTGTGGTAACTCCCTGTAAGAAAACAGCAAACAAGGTAGGAGGACGTCCCATTTCCTCTGCAGGCTCTCGGGCAGACTCCGGATCATGCCCTTTAAGGTTTTGTTAAACCTCTCCACCAGACCATTGGTCTGGGGATGGTAAGGAGTGGAGAACCGGTAAGTGACTCCACACTCTTTCCACATAGCCCGCATATAGGCCGACATGAAGTTGGTACCTCTGTCCGACACCACTTCCTTGGGGAATCCCATCCGGGTAAAAATTCCCATAAGGGCCCGTGCCACCGCAGGTGCAGTAATATGGTCCTCAGAGGGATAGCCTCTGGGTACCGTGTGGCATGATCCACCAGAACCAGGATAAACCTGTGACCGGCAGATGTTGGTGGATCCAATGGCCCGACAATGTCGATGCCCACCCTTTCAAAGGGGGTACCAACGACAGGCAGTGGTTCCAGGGGAGCCTTCAGCTTCACCCCTGTCTTCCCACTAGCTTGGCAGGTTACACACGTCCTACAAAAAGTATCGGACGTAATCCTCATCTGAGGCCAGTAGAAACGAGGGACAAGTCGAGCAAAGGTCTTGTCTTGTCCCAAGTGTCCTGCCAAGGGTATCTCGTGAGCCAGTCCTAATAGGAAGGCTCGGTAACGCTGGGGAACCACCAAGGCCCGGGATGAACCATGCACCGGAGCCTTGGGTTTGCTATAAAGGAGACCATCTTCCCAGTATATGTGGAAGTTCCCCGAATCGTTACCCGCTGCCTGGGCTTCGGCCTGCCGCCGTAAGCCCTCAAGGGTAGGGCACTCCTTCTGGGCCCGACAAAACTCTTCCCTAGTAGGTCCTCCCGCCACCTGCCAGTCTGCAGGGGTAGGTAAGCCCTCCAGGGAAGTTACATCCCCCTCCATAGACTCCGGGACCACTTTAGTTGCCCCATCCACCTTTGGAGGGCCAGATGCCAGGGCAGGCTTCCCCCGTCCCCGTTTACCCTTTCCGGCAGCTGGTTGGGCCTTTGTCCCAGGCTCCAACCTCTGTGAATCCCCTCTTCGGGCAGTCACGGACCGAGTGTTGGCACACGTCCACTCAGGGGTCCCCAACATTTCCATGTGGGCCCTGAACTCAACCTCCTTCCACGCCGAGTGTTCAAGGTCGTTTCCCAACAGGCAGTCGACCGGCATGGCAGGGCTTATCACAACTCGTAGAGGACCCGCAACCCCTCCCCACTCAAACCCTCCCCACTCAAAGGGAATCTGGGCCACCGGATAGTGACCCTCTCGGTTGTCAGCCATCACAACCGGGTGGACTACATTGGGAACCACCTGCTCTGGGGACACCAGCTGGCTCCTTACCATAGTCATGCTGGCTCCTGTGTCCCTCAGAGCCTACACCCGCTGGGCATTGATGGTGACCCATTGCCTGTACTTAGTAGTATTTGAGGGCACCTGGGTCTTAGGAACCATCTCACAATCCCCTAAGGACACTAAGGTTAGCCCCGCCCACTCACCTCCCTTATCTGGGGGCAACTCCTTCCCGAGCACTACACTCGCCACCCCAGGGGTCTTTCCTCCAATGGGAGGGTGTGGTCTCTTGGGACACTTGGCATCCCCCTTATAGTGCCCAACCTCACCACACTCATAACATCGGACAACCCTAGGCTGCTGATCACGGTCAGGATAAGGGGGTTTGTGGGGGCCAACCTTAGGAGGGAATCCTACTCCCTTCCCTTGTGAACTCTTTTGGGGGCCTTTGGAGAACTCCTTCTTTTTGTCTCCCCCCTCTTTCTTCTGGGGGGCGTCCTGTCCAGTCCCTTGGAAATTCCCTCCAGTCCCTTTTGAGGATACCCGGGTACTCGCCCAGATATCCGCCTCCTCTGCAAGCTTCCTGGGATTAGTTAGCTTGCTGTCCACCAGGTGCTGACGCAGCTCCGGAAAACTTTTCTCGAGGAGGAATTAAATTATACAGTCCCTCATAGTCCTTGACTTCACTGTTTTTACAGTAAAGGCGGGAACCTCTTAATTGACCCGTGTTGCCTGCAGCTACTGGAGCCCCGTAGGGCATTGGCCTCACCTAACCTGTGTCCAGGGAGCCCAGTTGGGCATTGGAAGTTGATCGGTGAGCCGCTGTATAGGAGGACGGGACTGCGAGGACCAGCAGGCTGTGCGTGTTCCACCCAGCACACCTGCCGCCTCTTCCCGTGACTCCGCCCCCTGCTGACCGCTGAAAACTGCTCGCGGCCCCCGCTTCGCGGGAGCCGCTCGCCGAGGAGTAATTGACCTGTGTTGCCTGCAGCTACTGGAGCCCCGTAGGGCATTGGTCTCACCTAACCTGTGTCCAGGGAGCCCCGTTGGGCATTGGAAGTTGATCGGTGAGCCACTGTATAGGAGGACGGGACTGCGAGGACCAGCAGGTTGTGCGTGTTCCACCCAGCACACCTGCCGCCTCTTCCCGTGACTCCGCCCCCTCTATCTCCAGCCAGTATAAGACCTGTAGGTATTACGCGTCAGCGGGACGCGTTTGCGGGACATCACCCGGGACAAAGCCCGGACTAAGGGCGGACCCTCTGAGACCCTCCGAGGCCGATCGAGGCTGGGCTGGGCCAGGAGTGACTCCGCTGCATTGTGGTAATTGGGAGTTTCTTCTTCATTTTCTTTCAAAAATTGCCATGGATTCCAGTGTGAATGTCATGCCTGGGGAGAAACCAAGGCCAGTGGTAAATGGCCCCCTTGACAGTTATTTTAAAAAATCCTACGTAATGGATAAGGAGCTGGACACTACCCTGGAGGAGCGTAGACTAGAACGTCGTCGCTCAATTGAAAACATGAAACGTAGAGCTCCAGAGGTTGTCTCCCCAAACATTCCTGCTGTCGATAGTGGTAGCAATGGTGTAAACGACACCCCCCTCTCGCAAGAGGGTGTTCCGCTATTGTTACGTGACTGTTCGCCCTCAAACTGTGTCCCTAGTGTTCAGGTTATCAGCGACTCTCTCCCCCCACATGCCACAAGTCATTCTAAGATTTTCAATACGCGCCTTGTGGGACGGGGGGTAGGAAAAAAGGCTAAGAATCTGAACAAGGGGATTATTCACGGCCCTCCTCCCAGAAAAAAAAGGCGTAGGGTGGGGGTGATCAATGGGCCCAGGACACTGCATTCAGAATTTGGCCACTATCCTTCTAATGGGTCTGTTTCAGGGTTATTAATTGGGCCAGATTATAGCCAGACGACGGCCATTAGTACAAGTTCAAAGGCTGTGGCCCTGTTGTGACCCCCTTAGAGCCTGCTCTATCAACTGTAGTTATCCCACAGGTGCCTATTCCCACAGATTTTTTACCCCAACTGGGGGATATGATTAGCATTCTCCTTTTACCCATTACTGACATCTTAAGGAAGTTGGAGTATAGGCTAGCAAACATCGAATCTACAATGAGAAATATGGCCGTTGTAGGTAAGGTTACAAAGGATGGTACTAGTAAACAGGCTGGAGCTCCCCCTATAAATCCACCTAGGGAACCTCCTGATCTTAGTAGGAACGTAATGCAGACTGCGGCCCACCTAGTTCCGGACCAGGGCAGAAATGAACCTTTGTTGCCGAAGGAACATTTAGTTAGCAAGCCCGTCATGGAGTTGGGGGAGGAAGCCAGTATTGCCCCAGTAGGGAGCACCGTCCAGGCGCAGGGTAACCCTAGGTGGGAGGGGGCCCCTGGGATTCATGGTCTTCGGGTTGATTTACCCCCAGAAGCCGCACCCTTAGTGGTGGTGTTGACTGGGGTTCCTGTTCTAACTGATAATAAGAGTGAGGATTACGCCCAGCTTAAAAATAAAACTATCCACTGGTTAAGAACATATAGACCCATAAATAGGAAAGTAAATGGTGAGATATTACATGTTAGACGTCTCCCATGGCTTGGTGGAAGGAATAAAGACGTGGATGGAGATATAGTTCTGATCAATTTCAGAGACCCAGAAGCGGTAGCTTCTATATTGAACTGGCCCCTGGGCAACGGTAATAGCCAAATTCGCCCTCGATCTTTGATCTATTTCTATCCTAGGTCCTTGGTTTTCCCCACATCCTATGTAAGGAAAAATCGCTCAGTCTACACTAATGACCCCACTGCCCTTTATGCACCAAATCAGCGAATCGATCACCAAGGTTGGAATATGGTCCCCCCTAGCGGCCCCAGGAATAACAACATTCGGAGAATGGAGCACCTGAGGCCTTTTACACCTTTAGAATTAGGGAATAGGTTTGATGTTTTTTCCAGCATGGATGATTGTGATTGAAAATTACAGTTTGGGCAGGGGAAGCGGGAGAGTCCAATTGGAGGTGGAGTTGTGGGGAACGTTACTGTGTTACCCAATGTGGTTGATGACCCTCAAAGCAGTGATGGGCTTCTCCAGGATGCGGAAAACATCACTCTAAGAACTTCTAATGTGTCAGATACCACCATATGTACTGCTGAAAAATGTATGATAAATCCAACAATATCATCGGCCACAATAGTTACCAACCCATCCCATGTCGCCTTAGAAGAGAACCTAAGGGCTATTACATGGAATATAGCTGGGCTAGCTTCTAAGGTAAACACCCCCATATGGGCTGATTTTATTAAACAAGGTTACGATATTATTTGCCTGCAAGAAACTTGGGATAGGGCTGAAGTACATGTTGAGGGCTATACTTCCTTTAATGTGCAGGCTGTGGCATCCCAAGCTGGTCGAGCCAAGGGCGGACTCGTGACCCTGATATCCACTGCACTGACTGAGTTCTGTGCTAGTGATCATGTAGTTCTAGGTGAACATGCCTCGGTTCTGCGTATGGTTCATAGCGGTTGCAGAGACTTAATAATAGTGAACTTTTATAACAGCATAGCCGGGCACAAACAGGGAAAGTTTATTTCTGACATAGAGCAGGCCATTGATGCCTTTTTATTGAGTACACCCAAACCTGCAGCCATCATATGGGTGGGAGATTTTAACATTAAATCATGTACCTATGCACTCAAGGGGGCTTGTGGCCATAGGGAGGAGTACTCGGGAAGGGAAACAACATGTGTATATAATCATTTCCCGCATAACAACTATGGTAGTGCTCTGAACAACCTATTGGCCAAATATGATCTGGACCTCCTAGAGTGTGATAAGAACAAAAACAACGTTAGATGTCCGACATTTCACGGGAGGAACAGTCAATCATTTATTGATCATATTATGATATCTTGCTCTGTAGCTTATATCAATGTTTGGGTGATTGAACAAAAGGTCAGTGATCACAACAGTGTAACCGTTGAACTATTGGGTTGGGGAATCAAAAGGAATACCTTTGGTAAACCAATTCAGGACATTGTTGCAGTAAGACCGAATGGGATGAGAGTGAAATGGATAAAAGTTGACCCTACTAAACTTGTTGCCAATGTGATCACAAACTGTTGTGGTGAGGTTGAGTATTGCTTGTTGCTGGACCCATGCCCACGAATTCTGCTATCCAAATTCCTAACTATTACAAAAACCATTGAGAAATCCCTGACACACAAACCTCGGAAATTAAGGAAAGTTAAGGCGGTGTGGTTCGATGACCATTGTGCGCAGTCATTAAAAAGGTTAAAAATTTCACTTGATGCCACACCAAGAGACGTTTGTAAGATCAGGGAAGAGCGCCTTAACTATAAAACTGCACTCTCCATTAGGAAGAAGGAATTGCAGGATGCGGCATGGGAAAAATTAGATCTGGCTGCAGATACCAAAGATCATAAACTTTTTTGGGACACTGTAAATAGTCCATTCCTGAAGAACGACAATGTCCCCGAACTAACCTCGCATGTCAGTTGTCAGGCCTGGATAGCTCACTTCACTGGGATTTTTAATTCTGATTTTACTACTGTTTTTAATTCTAATGTTTTAACTGATACTCCAACCTGTTTTAAATGGGAGAAATTATTGTTCTCGGTGACACTAAGCGAGGTGATTGTGGCAATTGAAAAGAGTAAGGGGGGGAAAGCCCCGGGTCCAGATGGGGTCCCCGTGGACTTCTTCAAATCTGAGATTGTTTTATGGGCCCCCATTTTAACCCGTTATTTTAATGCTGCAATCGAGGACGAGTTACCAACCTCATGGGGTCAATCCATCTTAGTACCACTTTTTAAAAAGGGTTCTAGGGCTGAAGCACGAAATTATCGCCCAATTTCACTTTTAGACTCGTCGTTAAAGATTTTGAGTCGTATACTTCTGGTGAGACTAGAGACCTGGGCCGAGGACAATAATGTTCTTTCGCCTATTCAGTTTGGGTTCCGAAGGGGTCTAGGAACTATGGAGCAGTGCGTGAACCTTGAACTTATCATCGGCAAGTACACTAAAGCCAAGGAGGGGAATTTGTTCATGTGCTTCGCCGATCTAAGTTCTGCTTTTGATTTAGTGGAACACGCACTGCTCTGGCCAGTATTACTTGACATGGGCGCACCACCTGAAATCATCCACCTCTTGGCTAGAATGTATAGTAATCTTTCAAGTAAGGTTAGATTCGGAACAAATGGTGAATGCACCCCCCTTTTTAAAATTGGTAGAGGGATCCGACAAGGGTGTGTGCTTGCTCCCCTTTTATTCTCCCTTTTTATAAATCAGGTTGATCGATTTTTACAAGAATTTTATGCCGATGCTCCCATCATCAATGGTAAGCAAATACCCGTCCTATTATATGCGGACGACGCGGTCCTGATTTCTAGGACCGCGAATGGGTTGCAAAAGTTAATCGAGAAGTTTCATATTTTTATTCAGGGCAGAAAGCTTAAAATTAACAAGGGTAAGACTATGACTATGACCTGTGGTAAGAAAATAAAGAAAAACAAGTCATTCTTTTTAGATGGGGATAAACTTGAGGCAGTTCGACATTTCTGCTACTTAGGTATCACCTTTTCAGGTGATGGGAGATGGGTAAACGAGCAATCCTGTGTTGGTATGAAGATGACCAGAAATACAAATTGCATCTTCAGATTCGCCTCGAAATTGGGGGGTCGTAGAATTCGAGAGATGATTTCCATCTATAATTCAAGGTGCATGTCCTCTGTTTTGTATGGAGCAGGGATATGGGGATATAATCGCCAGATTGCGCTGTCCATCCAGCAAGAGGAAAACAAGTACTTGAAACGACTATTATGCCTTCCTGCTTCTGCCTCAAACGAGATTACCCACAGAGAGCTAGGCATAAATTATGTCACAGATCTGATTGCATTGCGTCCCTTGTCCCTATGGCGGTCCATATGGGCCAAAGAAGAAACTAGGTTTACCCAGGAAGTAATTTTGGACTGTATCCGATTAGATCGGCATTCGAAAATCCCCTGGTTAGAACATATTCACTCCTGGTATAAGATTCTCTTTGGCCAGGATATTTTTAAAGATATTTTAACAACATCGGTTTTAACAAAGCGTAACCTTAAAACCACTTACTTGGACCATACAAAAGGGACCAGAACGAAGGAGTATGCAATGCAAAGTACGTTCAAATTATATTTGGAGTATAACCTTAGTACAAGATTCCCACCTTATCTTATATTTGTTAGTATTAATTCTCATCGCTTCGTTCTAGCACGCCTGAGGTTGGGAATAGTCCACCATTTGGTGGCTTTCCCAACCGTAAAAAAACCCGGGTTATGTCTGTGCCCATGCGATGGGAAATCTAAACAGAGCATCTGCCACTTTTTACTCTTCTGTAATTTTTATTCTGGTTTTAGAAAGTTTTATTTGAAGCAATTATTTTTAGAATATAAGACATATAATACAAGAGCCGCAATACAATTGTTGTTTGATTTGGCTTCCCCAAATGTGTGCTATCGCGTGGCCACCTACATTTTAAAATGCACCTGGCACAGGAAATCAATTATTATATGATTCCCTCCTTCCGTTATCCCCGTTCACCCCGTTGGCTATTATATTTATGACTATTGGTGATTTACTGTTAAGTTACATTGTTTGTTGTGTATTTATTTTTGTACTGACATTTGCACAAACTTTTATTACAAACAAACTGCTGCTAAAATGTCTAAATTGAATTAACTCCCCCCCTAATAACCATTACTAAAATGTACTTAATGATTAAATTTAATTCTGTATTCAATGTGATATACTTTATTGATCTAACAATCTTGGCATGGATTGTGATGTGATTTTAAATGTTTTTTTTTTATTTTTATTTTCATAAATTTGATTCTTTATTGTTTTGATGTATGTTGCTATATGGTTGTACTTGTACATACCGAATAAAGCATTTTGAATTGAATTGACTTCACTGCCCTGCACCCAGCCCTCTAAAGCCTTCTTGGCATAGTCCAAGAAGTCTACCCAATTCTGGGTGGCCAACTTCTGACTGCCCCGAAACCTCTGCCTGAATTTCTCAGGGGTCAGCCCAAATTTCCTCACTAGGGCTACCTTCATGATGGGGTACCTGGTCTGGTCTGGCTGTTCTAATGCTAACAAGGCATCCCTCCCCACCGGAGGCATATACCTATATAGGCCACCCCCCCACTGAGCTTCGGGGACCCCATGGGCTCTTAGAGAGACCTCATAGGCAGCCAGCCATTTTACGATGTCATCCCCGACACCATAGCTGGCGACTACATCTTTGGGCAGGTAAGGCCTGGACTCTCTTGGGATTTCTCTCGATATGCTGCCACCATCAGGACTGCTGAGGGTTCCAAGTTGAAGGGCTTTGAGCTCTAACTCCTTTAAATGGAGCTCATGGAGGAACCTCCTCTCCTCCCTCTCCTTTTCCAACCGGGCCAGATCCATTCTGAACTGCCTCTCCTCCCTCCGGTCAACTAGATCAGCAGAGGACAGGCTCCCCCCTGAAGCGCTACTACCCACTCTTGATGGGGCCCTGGACCCAACGTCCATATTGCCGCTCCCAGGGGGAAAAAGGACTTCCGGTTCTTCCAGGGGGTCTAGTCCTGGTTCCTCCACCCGTTTCCCGCTAGGGTGGGCCATAACCCAGGCTCTTAAGCTTGCTTGGAGCTCTATTTTCTTCGCCCCTTGCTTAAAGAATACCTCCCGCTCCTGGCAGAATTCCTTCAATTGGTCCACCGTATATTCCTCCAGCCTACCCAATTCGAATTCCATCCTACCAGATGGGACCCCAATACAGTCAAAAAGAACTTCACACTGGAAGACCTTCCCTAGAAAGGAAGTACAACACCAGACAATTTTGAAAACCCCCAATCAGAAAAATAATCTGAAGAAAACTCCAGTTAAAACAATCAGGTGTAGGTGGTGATGCGCGCAAAACTGCTACCAAGCGGATGCAAGCACTGAATAAGTATCCCACCGCTGAGCACCAATTTGTTGGACCTCCTGTCCTTGGGGTGGCTTGGCTCAGGTCAACAGGCGTACATCTCCACTTGGCCTCTCATGCTTGCATCCCACTTAGCCCGCAATCCTGCGCAGCACCACTCAAAAGTAAGGACACTACACCGATCAAGTTTTAAAGTTTACTTGAATTCTTCCAATTCACTTCTTTTATGGAAATTCTCAGTTCCACATGACAGAAATATGCATTACACTTACTTTTAAAATGACAGAATTAATCCAACAATACATTTCATAAGGTAGTCTCTAAAACACCCTCTGAGCTTCCCCTCCCGCCTTGCATCTGGAGACCTAGTTACATTCCTACAGGACGTGCTTCAAATCACATTTCAAAAGAGCATTTAGTCCCCTCTAAACATTCGATCCGATGGTTCCCCTCCCAACTATACCGCTTGACTCTTATACTGCCAAATTTATCCAATCTCTGCCTTTTAGGCGCTACCTTGGACATTCACTGTGGCTGGCAACTCATTGGTTCATTCTAGACGGACTACAGTACTCTGCTTATTTCCTAACCAACAACTCATAACATTTACATCAACATGGTATTCGAACTCAAGCTGTCACTGGATGGGAGGTTGCTTCACCTCAACACCGTGTGGGAGGGCTGTATTCCCCAATGGTCAGTCTCGTGTTAATTCAAGTCTCTTTCCCCGTGCTATTTGCCAAGAGCCTGTGTTCACCAGTAACTGAACCTAATGGATATCAGGAAAACTCCTGCCCGCTGCGGCGTACTCCCAGGTGCCCTCCGGGGACTCTCTTTCCACCCCCACCTTCTAGTGCCCCGCTTACTGTGATCGCGCTGGTTGTCCCCTCAGTAGTAGCTCTGAATCCGGCACTGAAGGGTCCTGTTCCAGGGTGACTGAACTCACGGTACCCGATGGGGAAATCCTGCCGTAGAGGCAGAGGGCGTCACTCTAGGCACCCCCACCGAAGTGCCTCTAACAACGCTTACTCTTTGGGCGGGTGTCCTCCGTTGTCGCTGGCCTTTCCTTGACGCTCTCCATCACTATGGGCCTCACTTCCGGGGGGGGGGGGGGCGTGGCCAGCCGGCCGGGCCCCGGGTCGATCCGGACTCAGTTGTGGGAGGCGCCCGCTGCCTCCAGAACAGCGTGTCAAACGGGGCGCGGCCTTCCTTAGCTACCGGCAGCAGAGAGGGGCGGCGCTACGGCCCTTCTCACGTGATCGGAGGATGCCGGCCTCCAAGCCTGTCGCGTCCCTCTCTTCTCTCAGGCGAATCTCCTCACCCGCTCCTCACAGGAAGCCTCTTCACAAACTCCCTTCAGCAGCGAGCCACCTCCAGAGGACAACAGGAGCCCTCCGATCTCGGGGTGGCGGCGGTGATCGTTTCAGGTAGGGTCTCGTGGTGAGGAAGAGAAAAAGGGGGGTGGGGGGGCCAAATTAAGGGTGCCCGGACGTCTTCAGTGCAGCTAGTTTAGAGTCCAGAACCCTCTTATTTCCTGGGGGATGAGGATAGGGAGTCGGTCACAGACTGCTCCTGGACCTCTTTCAAGGAGTCTGGCCACTGGATCTCCAGATAACGCTGATCACCAGATCTCCGACTGCGTTCAGGGCCCGGTCGCACGGTTAGGGGTGATGTCACCAGGAGTGGAAATCTATGCAGGCCCTTAAACCTGTCCGTTCCTTTTCCAGCACAACCACCTCCTCACACAGGCGCCTTCCTCCTGTTTGCCACGCAGTCCCCTCTATCCTAAAATGGCTGCCCTCCTGCCACCTCTATTTATCACCTTGGGCCTGACTTGCCAGAAGGGCCCAGAAGGTTCCGGAACCTCTCATGGCAGTCATGGCCCAGGTGCTGAAGTGACAGTTGGAGCCACCATTTTGTGCATCTCACCTTCCTCATCTATTTTCCTCAGAGGAGCACCTTGCGTCTTTCCCTCAAGTGATGTGGGAGAGGCGCCCAGAACCTCTACATCAGCACCCAAAAGTTAGGTAGACAGAAAAAATGAGGAGAGGGGAAAGCGACATAAATAATAAAAAAATGAGGAGGAAACTGCCAAAGGGCTGACAGGTCTAACACTTCCACACAGCTACATAAACAGAGTGTCACACACATCCATCATGCCTAGAGGCCTCTCCGACCATTCACCGATCCAACTCAAGTTGCGCCTGCAGACTCATCGAGCTCCTTATTGGTGGCGCATGTCCCCATGGCTTCTCCGCGATGTTGACTATCAGGAGATGCTCCAACTCGCAATCATGGACTACCTCAGTTTCAACGTGGGGACTTCTCCATCCCAGTTCACCCTCTGGGAGGCCCTTAAGCCCACGATTAGGGGGGCAGACATCAGTTATCGCTCTGGGGAAAAACATCAGCGATTGGCCCAGGTGGGGGAACTGGAGGACCGTCAGGTCCGCCTGCAGGCCCGACTGGTAGAGGGCTCCGATTCCAGTACCCGCCGAAATCTCCATCAGCTGCATACTGACAATGCCAAAGAGGCGTGGCTAGCAACCCAATACAGGATTTATCAATGGGGCGACAAGTCCAGTCAGATGCTCCATAGACTATGTCAGGCCCGGATGTCCCCGATGCAAGTTCCCCTCCTGAAGTCCCGAGACGGCAGTATGTGATCCTCCCCCGAGGCTGTGGTCCAAGCGTTTGCTGGTTTCTACGGCAGCTCTATATGAGGAGCGTGAGGTGATAGCCGCGCCCCTGATAGATGCCTTTTTCATGTATATTCCCCCTCGCTGTTTGCCTGATGATGTGCGCGGCGAACTGGATAAACCAATCACTCTGGACGAGGTACAGGCGGCGTTGTCCAATATACATCCGGGCCGCGCTCCGAGCCCGAACGGGTTCCCCTGTGAGTTTCTGCGCGGGCATATGACGACCCTGGGACCACACAGACTAATTAGTTGGCGCCACCTGCACCTCAGTGTCGCCCTTAGTTGCATCTCGGGGGGAGCACACCTCCCCCCTCGGTGCATAGGAAGAGATTGCCGCAAGGGGGTCAGCCTGTGTCGTTATCGGGGGGGAGGCTGCCCTGAGGACGATAAAGCGGCAAGCAAGACCTGGACATCCTTTTTGTCCTCTCCAGCGTCTCCAGAAGGTGGACAAGCAGCAAGTTACACGACAGAGGGTTTGAAAAGTGTACGCTTAATCCTTGGCAGCGAAAATAGCGGGAACTGCCGAGATGTGGACTTTTGTATGGACTGACTAACTTTTGGACAGGGGGAGCATTCAGAGGGGCTCCGGGCTGGCGGAAGGGGGGACTGACCTGCTGGTGGTCCTGGACTCTCCTGCCCTACTCGAGATGCCGGTGTTAAAGGAACTTTTGGGGATGCACCTGTGATCAGGAACCACAGTGGGACCAATGCGTTATGCGGTGCCCTGGTGTGGTAGTTAGCTCTGGGATGGAGGTTGGAAAGTTGCTACTAATGTCTGCTGGACAATGTGATCATTCTTTGCTATCGGATGCCCTGGGTGGCACTCAGGGGGCCTGTGCAAGTAGGGGCCTGCTGGCACAGCGAGCACAGGGGGCGTGCAACACAATGTGCATGTCTGGGTGTTTAATACAATGTAACCTTCTTAATATCTTTGCATCTTTTGCTCCATCATAAGATTAATTTTAAGGTTCGAACAAATGATTGTTGTATATTATGTTTGTATAAATGATCAAGTTAATAACGATCACGTTAATGTGAAATTAAGGGCTACGCCGTGGAGTATCAACAATCCATGCTTGGACACTATTTGACAGGATTTTGGGAAGGGGATTGTATTGGGGGGGGGAGGGCGACTCGCAGGTTGTATGCATACTATAGTGCTGCTCAAATAAAATACGTGCATAGTGGCCGATGGCTCAATTTCTCTCTCTGCTGTTTCCAAAGGTACAGATACATGTAAAGTGGTAAAAAAAAAACAGCCTGTTAGGGGACCAGCTTTCACCTTCTTTTGTTGGCTGAACATGTATTTTGTTTCAAGAAGAGCTATCTGCGCAAACTTCCCTTTGTTAGGTTCCCTTGGCAATGGGGATTTCTTGTTTTGAATCAGTTTTATGATGAGAAAAAATATTAAATTAGCTACGTTTTTGTGTGTATGTTTAGAAGTCCATTGAATATTACAGCTGCTTCTGCTGCCATCAAATGTACATGAATTGTTGTGGGCTCTTTGAATTGGAAACAGAGATATGAGAGTGAATGGCTGCATGACACAGTCTGCAAATGGCACCACGGAGAGTGATTCCTCTGGACCATGCTGCAGCACCAGTTAGATTTGGTTCTCTTTCGAGTGTGCTTCTCAGGCTGGCATGCAGACTGGGTCTTTTTAGGTCAAGCTTACCACAAAGCTGAAGGTGTCTGGTTATGAAAGACATTGTGTCAAGGCTTTCATTCCACCCATTTTTTTTTACCATTGATTGGCTTTACTGTCTCTCTCATTTGCCTACTCCTTACTCGTGTCCCATATTGTCAATCTTCTGTTCGTCCCACCAATGGAGCACTGCCTCATTACCATCTCTGACTGGATGGATTCAATGCTTCCATTGCTTGCTTTTAGGGAAGCTCTGCATGAACGTTAATGTCTTTTTCAACGATCCCTCCCATGTGCCTTTCACCCCCTGCTCCATTTTATTCCCTCTCACCCATGTGCTTCTCTCCCCCACCGCACTTGTGTTGTTGTTAAGTGCGTTCACACTGCGTTTTAAAATAGTGCTTTTTCACTCCTTATTTACCGATCCATTCTGGATTGCCTAATATAATAAAAAAAAACACCTATGTAATTTTTAGGTTTTTGCATGCATGTTTAACCTAAACTGACGCCGCGGCCATGCCATCCTATGCAGCATGGCTAAAAAATATTGGCAAAGCTAATAGGTTTAATAGGCGAGACCTACTGGCTTTGACAATCCTTATTATGACTGCTGTCTGCTGCTCGTCCATTTTTGTTAATGTTTTATCAAATTATACTATTTTTATAAATGTTATATGAATTCCTCCATTTATTTACTGCCTAAGTGTGCAGCTGCATTGAGGTCGTGCAGTGTCCAGGACAACTTTTACCTGTTAAAGGCTTTGGCAATTTACATAATGCATGGAATTGCACTGTCATAGAAGCAGCATGGAGTGTAGTACAATTTGAGGTAAGCAGAAATTAAAGCAGGTGAACTGTGCTTACCAAAATATGGGGGAAATGTGCCAAACTCTAGCAAGGCATGATTTAAAAAAAAGTATCTCCTCCAAAGGTACTGATAGCATTTTTCAGAACATACTCATAACAACTGCAAACACATGGAGGAAGTTCCTTCAAAAACAGTATAAAAATCTGGCGATAAAAGTTATATAATAGGTACCTACAATTGCATGACCAGTCTAAAATCCCAAAAGTTGGTATCCTTGAACACTGTATGAGACAACTGGAGCAAACCACTTGTTAAAGATATACTCTTTATTGACACCAAAGTATATATTTCCTCCACAAAGGATTCCCAAAAAAAGTAAATTCCTCCAAATTGCACTGCCATCAAAATTGGAGCCTCATAGAGCAAATTTACTATTCTCTCTTAGACACAATGGTAACACTCAGAGGCGCAACTAGGCCCAAATTTCGGGGGGGCTAAGAGAAAATTTGGGGGGCGTTAATTCTTCAAGCACTAGGCAGACTTGAGCTGCAGGGGCTCTAAGAAGGGGTGAAAAAACAACAAAGCCTCATTAACAAGCAAATGGTCTTTTAAAGACCTGTGAAGTACTCCGGTGCAGCTGTGTGTGTGCCGGGAAGCTGCCTCATCCCGGGCTGCCACACACGACGGGGGGTGGCTGAAGCCCTCTAGGACGAATGGGCATTGCGCGTCTGGTAACACTACCCCAACTGTGCTACTTTTATCTAACTTTATCTGCTATACCTTTACATTTTACTACACTCTATCTTTCCTAAGATACTTTATGACAGCGCTGAAAGTACCTGCCTCGGTGGTAACTTCGTATTATACTCTAGCTGTCATAATCTAACGCTCAATATTCCGTTACCTGGATCTATTTTAACATTTCTACTAACAATTCAATTTAGTCTCAACGAATTCCTGGCCTAATAAAACTGTACCCTAAACAAAGGGTTGCTATCTAAACACATTGCACCTTTACACATGCTACATACTAAAGAATTTACAAGCTAACCAATACACTGGGGCCTATTCACAAAGGTAACTTACACATTTGTAAATCTACACCTGTAAATTTACTCTTATACTTTTGAGCAACTTGGCCCTTTTTGCAGGGTCATCCCTGAATTTTTTGCCTTCCTCCTATATTTTTTCTGACCTGTTGTTGGCTGTTTTATTACTCTGGGCACTTTATCATTGCTGATCAGTGCTAAAGTGCATATGCTCTCCCTATTGTAATTTGATGTATGGATTAGTGATTCCATGATTGGCTGGTTTGGTTTACTTGTCAGACCCTAGTACAGTGCACTGCGTGTGCCTAGGGATTGTAAATCAAATGCTGCTAGTGGGCATGCAGCACCGGTTGTGCCACCCACAGAAGCAGCATGTAAAAGTGTGTCAAAGGCCTGCCATTGCAGAGCCTGCGTGCAGTCTGGTACTGTCATGCTGACTGGGCAAGTGCACCCACTTGCCAGTCCCTAAACCTTCCCTTTTCTTCATATAAGACACCCCTATGGTAGGCCCAAGGGCAGGGTGCGTTGTAAGTGTAAGGTAGGACATGCCCTGGTGTGTGTGGCATGTTCTAATAGTGAATTACAGCCATTTTCTTTTTTCACTACTGCAAGGCTACCTGTTCTCCGTAGGCCAGAATGGGCAGTTTGATTATTACATCGTATAATCCTAACTGACTCAGGGAACATGGTAGAAATTTAGTATGCCTGAACTCAGAATGATAAAATACATCTTTTAGTGAAGTTGGTTTTAACATTCTGTGTTTGAAAATACCACTTTTAGAAAGTAGGTATTTTCTTGTCTAACCATTCAAACCTGCCTCTGCTAGGCTGTGTATTCCTTGTCTGGAGTTTGAGTGACAGGGGCTGGGGAATTCCAGGGGGCTGGGAAATCCCCAAAGACAGGGTGAGTCAGCACAGGGCTGAACAGAGAGATCTCCATGTAGATGGGTGGGAGGAGTTGCACCTGGGAGCTGAATAGGGCTGTGCTTTCCCTCCACAATGCTGGCTCCACCTCCTGTTGTGCGTCTGATGTCTCTGCCCTGCACTGTGAAAGGAAAGAAGGAGTCATGTAAACAAAGTGCTCCAGGACTGACCAGAACTGGTTCGGACTAGGCAAAGGCCCCTCTGCCCTCAGAGGACAAAGGATTTTGGGGTATAAGTATTGGGACCCTGATCCCAAGAATTTAGATCACTTTGGAAAACAAGAAGCAACCTCTGCTGAGGAGAGGAACCAAGAAGAAACTGAGGAGAGACTATCCCTGAAACTGGGGGATTGGCCTGCAGGGGTTGCCTACTGCCAAAGAGAGGTGAAAGGAACTTTGTGTGTACTTTTGCTCAACTCGTGAAGGATCTCCAAGGGCTTGGAAAAGAGCTTGCCTCCTGCTGAAGTCTCAGGGACAACAGACTTCAACCACCAGCTCCCCAGAGTTCTTTGGAAGTGCCTGCTGCTGTTTTGGGCCTTCTGAGGGACTGCGTGTCGCAAGCAGCTGGAAGCGCGACTCACTGAGAAGAAGCGTGTCGCCATCGCAGCCGCTGCCATCGCATCACTGAACAAGGGTGTCGCCGCTGTAGCTGACGCATTGCACCGCCTCACGAGAAGCGCTCCGCAACACCGAAGAAGCGTGTCGCCGTCGCAGCCATCGTAGCTGACGCATTGCACCGCATCAAGTGAAGAGTCTCTCATCCACGGAGAAGCATGCCGCCGTCGGAACTGCTGCAGTTATCGCATCGAGCGGGGGCGTCTCGCATCGCTGGAGAAGAGTGTCACCGCCAAAGCCGCTGTCGTCGCATCACTGGACAAGGGTGTCGCCGCTGCAGCTGACGCATCGAGCCGAGATCTCTCGCAACATCGGAGAAGCGAGCCGCATCAGGAAGATCTTCACGTCTTTATTTCTTTGCACCACACTTTCATCAATCAACATCGTTGCAACACTTTCGTTGCCCTGCGTTTCGCATATAAAGGTACATTGACTTAAAGTGTCTCATTTAAGTACTAAAGAGAACTAAGCTAAATTCTACCATCTTAAAGTAACAGTATTGTGGATTTTTGTCGTTTATGGTCTTGTGGTAAATCTATATAAAGAATACTTATTTTTTTATATAAAACTTGTGTGCTGTCCATCTGTAGTGTTGTCACTTGATTACTGCATGTGTTCCCAAATGCTTTACACACTGCCTCTGATATAAGCCTGTCTGGCCGTGCCAAGCTACGAAGGGGGTGAGCAGGGGTTATTTTAGGAGTGTACCCCCTTTCCCTGACTAGACGCAAGGGTCCCTATTTGTCACAGGTACCAAGCTATGCCAACTAGAGACCCCCAAATCTAACATTGGTGGTCAGCGGTGAGGATTCTGGACTTGCCTTTGTGACTCATGTACAGTGATTGGTGAACACTACTAGTGAGTGCAGACCAAAACGCAACCACATACTTTTGGTAGATTGTTTTTCTGGGACTTTCTATTTTTGAGTAATGCCAGGTTCAACAACCATGGTGGAGAAGGCAGCATCCGTAGCATCTGATGAATTTGAGTGGGAAGAGGAAAAACTGAGATGCAACAATGTAAGGCAGCTGGAGGGGCCATTGGGCCCAGGAGGGAGGAAAGCACCTTCCCCAGCGGGTAGCAGTGTTTCTGCCAGAAGCCTGTCTCCAGAGGAGTTGGAGGACAGGGAGAGATGTAGGGTGCATGAAATGGAGCTGACCAAGCTCAAATTAAACGGGCAGTTGGAAATTGAATTGCAAATTAGGAAATTGGCCCTAGAAGAAAAGAAAATGGAGCATGAGTTGAGAATGAGGGAACTTGATTTAGAGCTTGAGAGGCTTGAGGCCATGAGTGTCTCAGCCCAGCAACAAGAAATGTGTGTAGCTCAGAGAGTGAGCTTTGCTGAGTTGGAGGTGGAATCCAGCTCAGATGGTGACAGCAATATTGAGTTATCTAGTGCTGGGAGAGTAGTACACGCACCTAGAGATTTGGCGCCTGACTTGAAGGAGGGGGTTAACATACACCAGGAGGTACACGGATATGAGGTAGCTCCAGTAGTGCGCATTGTCCCTGGGATGGATTGGGGAACTGGCACAGGGGTTCATAGTCCTAGTAGCCGGAGGGACACTCTACTGACTCTAGATGAGAGGTGCAGGGAGAGGGGTTCCCCCATGGTTGAAGTCCTGGTGCATGTGTGAAGACCGCCCAGAAGAGTGTGGGTTGAGTGACAGAGACAGCCATATACTGTCTTGCCAATCTCAGGAGAGTGGTGTGGAGTACGTGTGCAAGGCACTGGAAGGTGAGGTGAAGGATAGTTTGGTTAACCCTTGTGAGGGGCTGTGTGATCCAATTGTGGGAGAGCATATTGTAAGTCCCTGTTTTCCAGAGCTATGCCAACACCTGTTGGAGAGTGAGTTCTCTGACCCCAGGGAGCTCACATTGGAGGCAGACCTTTGGTGGATTCCAGAGGGTTTGGAGAGGTATTGGGGAGTGACCCTGAGGGGAGTGGCTCAGGTATCTTCCAACCCAGAGTGGTGGAAGTGGTTCAGAGTAGCCCCGCTAGGTTCCGTTGTAGTGGGATGGATGTAGGGACTCACGTCCTGTCTCAGTGGAGAAGGAGTGAGTGTGGGGCTGCGTGTCCCAAGGTACCCAAAACCCAGTTCTTTAAGGGAACACCAGGTAGGGAGCCTAGGCTGTTCTGATGGGCTACCCGTTGAGGGGGATCCCCTAGTGTCTAGTGAACTGGGAGTGTCTGTAAACAGGCCTCCCTCAGTTCTGGTGTCTGGCAGTGCCACTCCTAAGTGGAGGGTGCAGAAGTCCAGACCGAGGGGTGAGAGGGGGAAAGAGTCCCCAGTGGAAGAACCAGTGGGTCAGGGGCCAGCCAGAAGGGCTGCGTCACCAGTGAATTACCATGATGACACCACTTCTGTCCTGGGGGATCTTCGCGCACTGTCAGATGGACAGGGGTCTGGAGATCTGCGCCAGGCAGACTATCACACAACACATGATTTATGTGTTACCCTCGGGAGGGGCATGCGTGCTCACCCGGAAGTCCGGGTGCGCCAGGAGAGTGTTCAACCGCATGGGTTGGTCCCAGGGTTGGGAAGCCGGGTTCAGGTGTTGACTGACCTGGAGGATGGAGCAACTGTAATCAGTGTCCTGACCGATGTAGCTTATAGGTGTACCACTCCAGGTGGGAGGATACAGCACTCTGGAAGGGGGTGCAGAGGGAGGGAGTACTCGCCTCTGACCCCGGTGCAGCCTGAGGGGTTAGACCCTAGGTTGGAGAGCCAGGTTCAGGTATTGTCTAACCTGGAGGGAGGGACAACTGTAAACAGTGTCCTGACCGGTTGGTCTTATAGGTGTACCACTCCATGTGGGAGGGTACATCACTCTGGAAGGGGGTGCAGAGGGAGGAAGTCCTCGCCTTTGACCCCGGTGCAGCCTGAGGGTTTAGACCCTAGGTTGGAGGGCCAGGTTCAGGGTGCCCCCCCTGACCTGGGCACCCAGTTGCAGGATAGAACCCCTGAACTGGTGGGCGAATTGTGCAGGACACCTGCTACAGGCACCCTGACAATTCTGGAATGGAGTACCGCTCCAGGTGGGAGGGTACAGAGACCCAAGGAGGAGGACCGGGTGTGGGAGAGCCCACCCCAGTCTATTGTCCAGCTGCCGGGTACAGGCCTGGGGCTGGTGGGTCAGTGCCAGGATGTCATACCTGACCCGACAGGAGGGAGAGTGGACAAAGGGTGCCAAGCACCTGAGGCTACCACCCCCCATTCTCTGACGCCACAGAGGTTCAAGAGCCCTGAGAGGCATAAGGCCTGGGTCTCATCCCTGACCACTGTCCGTGGCCACTGTGGCATTCTGCTGTCTGCCTGTTGGGACACACCTGTGAGCAAGTTAAGGTTAGGTGCTACACAGGTGGTGTCTACAGGTGAGGAGAAGGGTTCCACATGGGTTAGCTTGGTGAGCCCTGAAAGTATGGACAGAGGAATTGAAATAGGTTCAGATTGGCGTAGAGCTGGAATATGCCCCTGCAGTTGCGGGCCAGGTCCAGGTTCTATCGCCCAAAGCAGGGAAGACCATCAAGGTAGTGATTGGTCTACCCTGCGTTTTGGCTGGAAGGGGGTTGTGTTGGACTTGGCCCTTTTTTGCAGGGTCATCCCTGAACTTTTTGCCTTCCTCCTATATTTTTTCTGACCTGTTGTTGGCTGTTTTATGACTCTGGGCACGGCTGTTTTATGACTCTGGGCACTTTATCACTGCTGATCAGTGCTAAACTGCATATGCTCTCCCTATTGTAAATTGATGTATGGATTAGTGAAACCATGATTGGCTAGTTTGGTTTACTTGTCAGACCCTAGTACAGTACACTGAGTGTGCCCAGGGCTTGTAAATCAAATGCTGCTAGTGGGCTCGCAGCACTGGTTGTGCCACCCACAGAAGCAGCCTGTAAAAGTGTGTCTAAGGCCTGCCATTGCAGAGCCTGCGTGCAGTCTGGTACTGTCATGCTGACTGGGCAAGTGCACCCACTTGCCATTCCTTAAACCTTCCCTTTTCTTCATATCAGACACCCCTATGGTAGGCCCAAGGGCAGGGTGCATTGTAAGTATAAGGTAGGGCATGCCCTGGTGTGTGTGGCATGTTCTAATAGTGAATTACAGCCATTTTCGTTTTTCACTATTGCAAGGCTACCTGTTCTCCATAGGCCAGAATGGGCAGTTTGATTATTACATCTTATAATCCTAACTGACTCAGGGAACATGGTAGAAATTCGAATTTAGTATGCCTGAACTCAGAATGATAAAATACATCTTTTAGTGAAGTTGGTTTTAACATTCTGTGTTTGAAAATACCACTTTTAGAAAGTAGGTATTTTCTTGTCTAACCATTCAAACTTGCCTCTGCTAGGCTGTGTATTCCTTGTCTGGAGTTTGAGTGACAGGGGCTGGGGAATTCCAGGGGGCTGGGAAATTCCCAAAGACGGGGTGAGTCAGCACAGGGCTGAACAGAGAGATCTCCATGTAGATAGGTGGGAGGAGTTGCACCTGGGACCCGAATAGGGCTGTGCTTTCCCTTCGCAATGCTGGCTCCACCTCCTGTTGTGCGTCTGATGTCTCTGCCCTGCACTGTGAAAGGAAAGAAGGAGTCATGTAAATAAAGTGCTCCAGGACTGACCAGAACTGGTTTGGACTAGGCAAAGGCCCCTCTGCCCTCAGAGGACAAAGGATATTGGGGTATAAGTATTGGGACCCTGATCCCAAGAATTTAGATCACTTTGGAAAACAAGAAGAAACCTCTGCTGAGGAGAGGAACCAAGAAGAAACTGAGGAGAGACTATCCCTGAAACTGGGGGATTGGCCTGCAGGGGTTGCCTACTGCCAAAGAGAGGAGAAAGGAACTTTGTGTGTACTTTTGCTCAACTTGTGAAGGATCTCCAAGGGCTTGGAATAGAGCTTGCCTCCTGCTGAAGTCTCAGGGACAACACACTTCAACCACCAGCTCCCCAGAGTTCTTTGGATGTGCCTGCTGCTGTTTTGGGCCTTCTGAGGGACTGCGTGTCGCAAGGAGCTGGCAGCGCGACTCACGGAGAAGAAGCGTGTCGCCGTCGCAGCCGCTGCCGTCGCATTACTGAACAAGGGTGTCGCAGCCATTGTAGCTGACGCATTGCACCGCATCAAGAGAAGAGTCTCGCATCGAGGAAGAAGTGTGTCGCCGTTGCAGCCGCTGCCGTCGCATCTTGGATGACGCTGCTGTAGCTGTCACATTGCACCGCATCAAGAAAAGCACCTCGCATCCACGGAGAAGCGTGCCGCTGTCAGAACTGCTGCAGTTATCGCATCGAGCGGAAGCATCTGGCATCACTGGAGAAGAGTGTCGCCGCCGAAGCCGCTGTCGTTGCTTGACTGGACAAAGGTGTCGCCGCTGCAGCTGAGGCATCGAGCCGAGATCTCTCGCAACATCGGAGAAGCAAGCAGCATCAGGAAGATCTTCACGTCTTTATTTCTTTGCACCGCATTTTCATCGCATCAACATCGTTGCAACACTTTCGTTGCCCTGCGTTTCGCATCTAAAGGTACATTGACTTAAAGTGTCGCATTTAAGAACTAAAGAGAACTAAGCTAAATTCTACCATCTTAAAGTAACAGTATTGTGGATTTTTGTCATTTATGGTCTTGTGGTAAATCTATATAAAGAATACGTATTTTTCTATATAAAACTTGTGTGCTGTCCATCTGTAGTGTTGTCACTTGATTTCTGCATGTGTTCACAAATGCTTTACACACTGCCTCTGAGATAAGCCTGTCTGCTTGTGCCAAGCTACCAAGGGGATGAGCAGGGGTTATGTTAGGGGTGTATCCCCTTAACATGACAAGACGCAAGGGTCCCTATTTGTCACAGGTACCTACCTATGCCAACTAGAGACCCCCAAATCTAACAGGGCTATTCACAATTTCCAAATTTAATGTTACTCAAAAGTGTAGAATTACATGTCTTCATCCCTGAAACGGGCAGTGGAGACAAAATCGAGTGTGGTAAGTCCAGCACCACACATGGCAAAGCACTGTTTAATTTAAAATAGTTTAAAATATTATTTACTTTTAATGTTTATAAACTATTTAATTTTTTTATTTTTTATTTTATTGTAATATATTTGAATAAGCTTTTGGAATTGAAAAATATTTTTAACATTTTATATTAAGATACTATTAAAATCTGTGTACTTATTTCTAGACATCACTTTTAATAGTTATTCATACATAACAAAAACATATTTTTTTAACTTTTAGTGGGATTTTTATACAATTTAAATCTCATGAAAAAATATTAATTAACATTTAATATATTCCAAATAATTAAAATGTTAAAGTAAATGACATTATTAATGCTGTAACATTTTTATTCCGTTCTACATTTAAAATACATATCTAAAATTAATTTACATTAATATTAACATAAACATATTTTTACTAATTACTTTCATTTTTAATAAACTTTTCAAAATGTTCCTACACTTTACTATAAGAAGATCTCCGCGGACATGTATTTATATTCTTGTATGGAGATTCCGCAGTTGGAGCAGAGATCTCCATACAGAAAACAATAGGCGAAGCAGAACCTCTGCACTTAGGTTTGTGAATACCATTTTGCAGATATTATAGTACTACTAACATAATACAAAAAGCAGTTTCTAAATAGGCCCCACTGTGTACTTCATAAAAAGTGTTTTATAGGGCACCGTGCAACCAAAGACAGATAACAGATATGCAACGCATTAATTATCCTTGCGCAAACCTCATATGCTTGGGTGAGTCTCGCCCCTAAACTTGTGACTTTCTTCATTCCAGCCCACTTGTCTAACAATGTCATACCGTTAATCGCAGCAGAATGGGCTGTCCCGATGTCTACAGAGAGAATGTCCTCTTCGTTCAAGGGCGCAGACCGCACAGGAGTGAAGGTGTACTTTTCATCCACTTGCTTCTCCTGTGGGGGTTCACCCCCTTCAGCTGTGATCTCATCTAGGCCAAGTTTATTGAACCTGCAGAGGAAAAACACGAATGACAGCGTCAAGAACACAAACCAGCAGTCTGCCTTTTTATAAAGCACAGCCTTATGACCAACTAAGCATGTTCCAGGCAGTTGGCAGGCCCTCTCACACTGCAATTGCCATTTGCAAAAGGTCTTATTTTTATCTGCGTGTATGGCATGAATGCAGATTCATATTTTCACAGCAGAGTGCATCACTAATGTGTTCTAGCGCGGTAACATTAATTTTGAAGAACCTAAACTATTTTATGTTGCAAACTGCCCAGCCAAATTCAGGTCTCAGCTGCCTGTGTTCAAGGCCTGGCATCATCAAGACAAGAGTAGGTGAACATACCTGATGGTGACTCTACTATTCTTAATCCTTGTTCTTTCTCCTTCACAAGTAGTTGCCAATGCCTGCAGCTACTGACAGAAAACCCCTGTCCAACACATATAGTCATTTGAAAGAACCTTTGGAAGTGCAGCACTCAAGTCCTTTCTAACAAATGTGTTGCCTACTATTACAGCACAGTGACTCTATGGGGGATATTCTCAAGAACGTGTGATAATTATCGCAAATTTAGCTTAACGCAACTTTGCACATCGCAGTCCATCACAGGAAATTAACACCGTGCTAACGTTGTATTTTTAACCCGGTGGCACCATGCGATAGTCTCACGATAACGCGCCAAATATTCGCATTAAAATTAACGCAACGCTGAAAAAATGCGAAACGCGAAAAAAGTCGCAATGCTCCAAATCGCGATACAAAAATCAGCGATAACCAGTGACAGGCCTGCAATTCCCACATGTCATGCAGGAGAAAGCACTATGAAAGCAGAACAAAAAAAATTAAAAATAACAATAAAATGCGTAGCGCCATGGATGCACCCGTACTGAGTGCAGAGGACAACGCGAACCCCACAAACGACCAGCAAAGAACCTCGGGGTCCGGGAAGGCCAAGGAGAAGAGGACGAGGAAGACGCGGTTCAGTCCGCAGGAAAACAGGATCATTGTTACGGAGGTGATAGAACACTACCAACAACTGTTCGTCACCTCCAACGTGCCATTGGCAACAAAGACGCAAATATGGCAGACCATCTTGGACCATGTGAATGCAGTTGCAGCGTTGAGGAGGCCAATGGAAGAGGTCAAGAGGCGCTGGAATGATGTGAAGTGCAAAACCAAGAAGAAACTCAATGCCAACATGAAAGCAGCAACGCAGATTGGAGGTGGGGGTCCAGCGGCACACCAGGAGCTGGATGACATGGAGAAAATTGTGTCATCAGTCAGGATACGGTGCCAGGAGTTGGGGATCCGGACACTGCTCAACATGACCTGACACAACATCAACAGGGTGAGTACCGACCAGGGACTGGGGGGGACGGGGGGAGATGGGCACAATGGCACACATGCACAAGTGAGTAGAGCACACTGCACACCCACAATGACTCTGGATCATGTCCCTGATCCCCGTGGCACACTGCAGCACACATACAAACAGCAAGTAGGAGCCCGTCCACCATGGGCACAAAGGGGTCCCTCCCCACACAGCACCAATCTCACAACCAACCCATGCACATATGTTAAAACCAGCAAAGCTGCGTGTCTGTGAGCCACACCGACAATGCAAGTGACACTGCATGACGAACAGCATGGCTGAAGTCCAATTATCATGACATGGTGCACGCCACAACACTGAGGTGGCTGAGTGTGGAACACATCCATAAAGGAGTAGGTCACACTCTGACAAATTCATGTGCACAAACAACCCCTGATGTCAACAACACATCTGCGGATGAACCATGCCCAAGAGTCCAAAATACAAACAAGAGTCAAAATTAGCCAAGTCTGCAACATATCACGACTGCAGAAGCACAGAAGTCAAAGGCACACCGCCTCAAAGGGATGAGGGGCGGCAAAATCACAGCTGCAAGGGCGACTCCCCCACAATGCAGCACACACACATAGCAATAACAGCACATCAACATTGACGACAATGTGGTACAAAGTGCAACACTTTCACTACAGAACAGAGAACACAACTGGTTCCGCTTGTGCGTAGAAACTGGCCAATCACATCTGGCATAGCAGGAAACTGTGAGATGAAAATGTACGTGTACAACCTCACATCCGTGATGTAGTTCAAATGTCAACTGTCCCGCAACAAATAGTCAGCTCCTCCCAAACAGTCACAATGTACATTGTCATGCAGTCTGTATATAAACTTGAACAATGCGTCAACATACATGTCAACACAGCTACGGCATCCCACCTCCAGGAGCAGGGCAGCCCAGCTGCATCGAGGAGACCCCACCCCCTGCACAGACCACACAGCAGGAAGCACCCACCAGCACGGCTGGTTCCCAGCACCTCACCGAAGAACACATCACATTCCAAGGCCAGGTGTTAAGACTGCCAGAAGGAGGTGGCTGAACAGGTGCAGGTGGGGTTCGACCTCATTTTTTTTTTTTTTTTAAACAAATTTTATTGAGTTAGCCAAGGACATAGGCACATACACATACTCAAAGAAAGCTGCATATAGACAGATTAAGTACAAACTTAGTGCTGAATAGGATATTACAGCACCACAAGGCAGCACCAATCAACTGCAAGCAACAAAGAAAGGCACTCCCGCCTACCATAGGGAAATGTAATCAAATTGGGGGGAATCCCCGGCGCCTCTTTCGCTGTCTGGCAGTAGGAGTTAACGAAATCTATTGATAGGTATCCCTCCGATCAACTGCTGAAGCCTGGAACTCACCCGTCCCCCCACCCCCCACTACCCCAACTAACCCCTCCTCCCTCTCCCCCCTCCCCCTCGGCATGCCACCGAGCGAAGACCAGATTCCGGGCTAAAGCCACTGGCAGGGTAGTGATAGTTCACAGTTCATGCATTCCGAACCGCCAATGCCTGTGTAAGGGACAAGTATTCACCAAAGAGCATACCATTGTATCGGCACTCCATGCTACATCAGTGCCACCAAGCCTTAAGCATCCGCTGCTGACTCCCCCCGGTCAGAGTGGGGTTCGACCTCATGGCAGCCAAACTAGATGACATACGTGCGTGTCTAATTCCCATCAGGGACCACTTATACTCCCCAACGGACACCCACACTGCGACAGAGACACACGCAATTGCACATTTCCAGTACTGAACCACGCCCAGAGCCCCGGTATAATCATTCACGCCCCTACGCTGGACTTGCGTACGCCGGCCTAGTCCACTCCACTTACGTATAAAGGGGGGGGGCGGCAAAGCTACATGTCCAAGGTCTTACCCACCGCCTGAGGTGACATGGTTGCGTCCGCTGTACACAGCACAATGTAATGTAGTCAGGCACAGGAACATCGTGCAAACGTAATGAGCACACAGACACACTTTGATAGTTAGTTGAACTGGCTACGGACACGTGCACCCGGCCACTCTTTATTACCAGGGTCACCTGACGAGTGACTCCTTTGCTGGATGGGAGTGGGGTGAGTGTGAGCCAGCCCTCAGGGAGTGGTTGGTGCTGGTAACAACTTGAACAGTGATCACTATTAAAGCGGAAACAGAAAACACCAACATAACACAAACAACTGCGAAGCATCATGGTGGTAGCCGGAGCAAGTACAGAGGTCACCCAATATTCAATCATAAGTGTCCGTGAGTTGCAGTGCACTGAGGTAAGGGCACCAGAGCTGAGCGTGCCTATATGAAGAAATTGTCTTAGATTGTGTCCCTTCGGGATATTTGTGCTGCAGCTGCAGTGGGGTCTGTTACACCTGCCTCATCTTCCTCATCATCGTCCCAGGTCTTCCCCACTGCCTGAGGTGACATTGTTTCAATGCTGTCCATGGAACAAAACTCAATCAGAAAGGGTCCATGAGTTGTGGTGCACTGCGTTGGTGGCACCTGAAGAGCTGAGCAGGGTATTAAGCTGATGATGGCATCCAAGACAGGTGTGAGCAACTCTGATGGTCTGGCTGTAAGACTCTTTCGACTCTGGCAGTTGTTGGTTGGAGGTGGTCCTGGCAGTGGTGGCATGTGCAGCCAGCAGTGATGTGTAGTCCTGGCAGACCAGGACTCGATTTGATGTGTGAGCCCTGGTGGACCGCAGTTGAGGCCGGAGGCAGCGGTCAGCTCAGGGCCACAGACACATGGTGCTGATGACCCCCAGGCCATCGACTCAGAGGCCATCCAACATTCAATCCGACAGGGTCCATGACTTGAGCTGCACAGAGTAAGTTGCCCCGGATGCACTGCGGGCGGCACAGGCACACCACCACCAGACAGTGACTTACGGTGCACTGAGATGGGGCCAAGAGAGCTGAGCGGGTCCTCGTCGATGTCCAAGGTGAATGTCGCGGAGTGTTTCAGGGGACAGTGGAAGGTTTTTTTTCCGGGGCATGATGCAGAGGGCAGTACCAAGCAGACACAGGCATTATGGAGGAGATGAATGCTGAAGACTCATTTTTAACACGTGTCGTTGGCTTGCAATGCACAAAGCCAGTGGCACCAGAGCAGTTGTTGGTAGTGTTCGATCACCCCCATAGCGATGATCCTTTTTTCCTCCGGACTGAACCGCGTCTTCCTCTTACTCCTCTCCTTGCGTACAATGATATGAACTCTGCCATAAATAAATCAAGACTCAGTTCCAAAGGTGTGACCTACTTGACCGCAGTGTAGGCCGGAGGCAGCGGTGGAGTACGTCAACAAGAAAGGAGTGCTGGGGGCCTGTGTCGCGGAGGCCGTGATGGTCTGAGGAGGCTGCCAAGGTCGCGGGCTTCGGGCTTGGAGCTTGCACTGGCACGTGGTGGGCCCTCTTTGACACACGCCGGTGTTGGCAGGTGAGCAGTGAGCCCTGGTTGCACAGGGGCGGCCAAGACGGGTCTGGGGACCTGCGGACTGGGGTGCAACAGGCGCACATGTTCGCAGGCACCGCCGCTCACGGCGTCGGCCTTGTGGTGGGCTGAGAGGCGTCGCCCTGGCAGACACATTGGCCATTCCGGAAGAGAACCACGCCCAGAGCAACAGGCTTTTTATTCACACCCCTATGCTGGCCTGGCGTGCGCTTGCCTCCTTCGCACATGCCTGGTTCCCACCTCTCCCCATATTCTGCTATTGTGTGGCTGAGGGGCCATGCAGTTGATGGCTTGTGTACATGGCTTGCCCAGGTTACCACAGTAAGTTGTGCTGTCATGTCTGGTAGGTGGGCATGTTGTTAGGCATGTTGTATGTGAGTTTGTAACGTGTGCATTCCCAGAGTTGTGAGTTGCATGATTGTGGAGTTGAGGTCTGTGGGGTGTTCATTTGGTACTTACCAACGAGCAATGTATTCCCATGGGTGCCAGCCTCAAAGCGCTGGTTGATGATGGACTGTCGGAAGATGAAGGAATCATGCACACTGCCTGGGTAGTGGTGGTCCACTATTGCCTGCACATTGATAGTATGCGTCTGCTTCCTGTTACAGTAATTGTGTGCAGTGGCGGCAGGGGGCACGAGGAGTACATGTGTGCAGTCAATTGCCCCTAAAACTTGCGGGAATCCAGCTATGGTGTAGAAGCCTTGCTTGGTCTCCAGCTGTTCCTGCGCAGTGTGTGGGAAGTAAAGGTGCTCGGGCACCAAGCTGATGATGGCATCCAAGACAGGTGTGAGGAACTTGGATAGGGCTGGCTGTGAGACTCCTCTGACTCTTGCAGTTGTTGGTTGGAAGGTCCCAGAGGCCAACATGTGCAGCACAGCACGCAGCTTTGTCTGCGGAGGGATGTTGGTTGTCCGCTGTGTTGGTACCGTCAGTCTGTGGGCAATGATGGTCAGGATGTGGAGAATGGTTGTCCTTTTGAGTCTGTAGTGGGCAATGACATCCTCTGGTGTTAAGTTTGTGAGGCTGGTGCGTTTTCTGAAGGTCCGCTGTCTTTTTCTGCGCTGCCTCTGTGGTAGTCCAGGGAGGAGGCGGGGAAGGTCCGGGGGAGGGTGGTGGCAGTCGGTGGTGTGGCCCTCTTGGGGCTCCGAGCTGCATGATCAATAGCTCCATGGCATCTGTTGTTCTTCAGGTGTGGCTCTGGCCTGCGCTCCCTTTTTATGGTGCAGGTTGTCATCTGACTTAACACCAGGTCAGAGAAGGTGTTAAATCCCTGCTGCTAACTCGTCTTATCGCCTGTTTTGTGATCTTATCGCTGATCTGGCTGGTCGTTGAGAATATTGCGAAGTGGTGTTATCATGGCTTTATGCACGGGAACGCCTACTCTGCATCTCATTAGCGTTAGTTGCCGGTGTCATCCGTGGCGATGTTTTTTGCGGCTGCTATCGCAGGAAAACTGGTGATATCGGCTGTGAGCACCAGCTTGTGAATAGGGCGGTAAATCTATCGCCACTTTGGCGGCGATAAAGTGCCGCTAACTCGGCGATGAGTCCTTGAGAATATGCTCCTATGTTTTTCTCACAGGCACAGTTGAAAGTAAAAATATGCTTATAGAGGAAGGAAACCTATGCTGTATCTTGAGAAATTGGAAATTTGAATTTAAAGGTTTCATGGATCAGTGATTTTGAACGCAGCATGCTAAGAAAGTTTTCTTCGTGTATAGTAAACTAAAATACAATACATAGTTTTGACCTTTTCTTCATTTTTTTTTCTACGCATATTTTTGTGTCCTTGCAGTGGGTCTTTTTAGAGGAGGGATGTTTATTTGAGTTAGAGGTATAATTTTATGGAACTCCATCTAATCCACGTGTCCTTTCATTTGATCCTATATTGCTTCCTGGTAGAATCTTTAATTGCAGCACATGATAGCAAGGTTGTCACCGACCAGAGGTTGAACGATGTCAATACTCTACTTTCTCAGGAACCAGACACTCAAATAAATCAATGGTAAGGGATGTTGTATTAAGCCCAGCCCCTTACTGTAGGGCGAACAGACTTGAAACGTATAGAAACAACAGAAAAGTTCCAATATCAATATAATTTCCAAGTTGATATATTTCATGAGCTTCTAACAAGTCCTGTGGATTAGGAGAAGGGGAAAAGGCTTCCCAGAGAAGGCTAAAAGGTTCTTATTCTCTGGAGGCTGTTGCCCTCTTCTGAAACGGAATGCAAACTGTGAACTTGGTATTATTCTAAGTATCAAAAAGGTGTACCTGAAAACAATCTCAGGTTCGAAAACAGACTAAATTATTTTGTTAAGGAGCTCTCTATCACTGGAGGATTAAAATAAGTACTGACAGAGCTAATAGAGTTGCTTGCATTTTAGTCCTGAATAAAATATTTAAAAAGAAAAAACCCAACCATATTGAAAAACGGAAACAAAAAAGATAGCTTTCTCTAAAAATAAAAAGATCGGTACCTGTAGTCCTAGTTCTGCATTTTAGGAATCTTCATTGAAGTCATAATGGCTTGAATAATTCTCCGCTTCCTGAGTAGACCCGGGAACACCTTTCTACATAGCCATTCTTCTTCCATGGGTTTAAAATAGTGGAATTTCTTTCAACCATCGAATTCATGCAAAATTATGTCCACTGAAAATCTATTAGAGATATAATCTTTTCCTGAGTATTCAAAATGTTGCCATGGAATGTCTAACTTTATTAGGTTATATCATCTATCATGTAAATGTCCTTTCAACATGCACAAAGGTAATAAAATGCATCCTGATAGGCTTACATTATGTGTAGATAAAAGACGGCCTTTTACAGCCTGGGAGACACACCTTCCAATAGTACATTCTACAGGCAGTTACCTGCCAGAGACAGTTTTGTTTTTGCAAATCAAGCATACCAATAATTTGTATTAAAGGAGAGAGCTGGATGAGTCGCTTAGGACTACAATGAAGATTTCTACGATGCAGAACAAGGCTCACGCATATGTAGCCTTTTCTTCTGTATTGTAGGATCTTCATTTATAGTTATAAATGCTTGAATAGAGTAGCAAGCTAACAGTATATTATGCAGCAGTTAGGTCAAAAAAGAGAAATGTAAAAAACATTCTTTAGAATCCATGTTGTAAACACAGCTATCATTTCAAAATATTTCTGTTTCTTGACCAACTTTAGCCTACGCCTGATTGTCCATTTCTATGGGTGGCTCTTCCATGTGGGTGGAGGAGCATTGCCCACTGCTTTCTCGCAGTGCGAGAAGCAGAAACATAAAATGGTATTATGAATACCATTTTATGTTTCTGCTTCTAACACTGCGAGAAAGCAGAAGGGTTTGGTTGGGGGCGGGCACGTGGGCGGTCTAGCTGCGGGCAGTGGAGGAGTGGCTTGCCCACTGCTGTGGGCGCTGTTTGGCCGGCCCAACCAGTCATACACACTCTCCCGTTTTCTCCATGTAGACTGCATGCATCCTGCATAGAGAAAAACACCTCCCCATAAACGCCTGTGTGGTCAGCGTCCCAGCCAATCACAATGCTGCCATTGCAGCGTTGTGATTGGCTTGAGGGAGCCTGCCTGCTTGGCTGTCCTCACTGGACTGGAAGTTTCCGGTCCAGTGAGGACCTGGCTTGGCAGTTCGGGCTGGGCTGTTCACATGAGGCACAGGGTCAAGACTGATTTGCATAAAGCCAGGTCTAAACTGGGGTGGCATGGTGAGCAAAAGAATGATGGATTGATCTCTTGACTGGGGTGAATGTTTTGATTTGTTCTGCATTCCATCCATCAATTGTGTGTCTTTTGCTTTCTCGCCCTAAGTGTGCCAGGTATGCTCAGACGTGAGTCCTGGGCTAACTGTGCCACTGAAATCAAGCTATCCTGGCTGAAGAGGGGTGAAACCCCGAAACCAGTCCTAGGATGCTTGTTTCCGGTCCAGTGAGGACCTGGCTTGGCAGTTCTAAACTGGAGTGGCATGGTGAGCAAAAGAATGATGGATTTAACCCAGATCTCTTGACTGGGGGTGAATGTTTTGATTTGTTCTGCATTCCGTCCATTAATTGTGTGTCTTTTGTATATTTTATACAGCTTGCAGTTCATCAACTCTTCTCGCTGACATAATTGCTGTAAAAAGGCTGTTCTCCATGACAGCATTTGTAAAGCAGATTTGTGTACAGTTTCAAAAAGGGGGTGGGGGGGATGATGGTCTTTTTATAGGATGAAAAACCTTCTTAAGACCTTCAAGGAAGTCTTTCACTCCTGGAATCTTAAAGAAAGATAACTGTTGTGGGAATCACCTGAAAGAAGTTATAGTCACCAAATGCACTTTTATCGATTACATTTGTAGCTTTGATTTTGCAACATAAAGCAAGTGGCAGTATGACATCTTCCTGACCAGTAATGGCATCATGACCACTGTTTCAACAGTAGATGCAAAATCTATCTTTTCCACTTTAACAGGATCTTGTAGAAGGGCATTTGAACTCTTTGAGAATATTCATGCAGTCGGGAGGTAGGTTTAAATGCCCATACCGTCAGATTTCAGGAGCTATGCAGCTACAGTCAGATTAAAGGCTCAAATGTTATTTTGGGTCCTGAAGTCTGGTCATTAGATCCAGTCTATATAACAATCGTTTGTGATGCAACAGACAGTTGTAGAATGTCTGGGTACCACGTGTTGCCTTAGTAAATCTGGTGCTATTAGAATCATTTGCGTTCTCGCTTCTATAGCTTGAGGATCACCATTGATATCAGTGGAATGGATGGAAAGGCACAGAGAAATGAAGTTGACCAACTGATAAAAGGGGCATTGCCCACTGAGTTAATCTCTGGAGCTCTGGATGCAAAAGTTCTGCATTTTTTGTTGTGAGTAATTGTGAATGTTGGAGTACTCTATTCTGCGAAAATATTGAGTACAACCTTGTCAGTTAGCACCCATTTGTGATTTTCTTCATGATGTTCACTGGGCAAATCTGCCTCTACATTCTTTACACCTGGGTTATGATATGCTGTGAGGGATAGATTACTGGCTTGAGACTAATGCCACATGGTTTAAGCCTGCAAAGACAATTGTGTTGATCTTGTCTCTCTTTGTAGATTCAGTACATTGTGATGGTGTTGTTCGTTTGAATCATTACTTCTTGTGAAAGAGGTGGTAAAAAGGCTCTGACAGCTAAGTGCATTGCCTACAGTTCCAGAAGAATTAAGTGATATGTTTTCCCTCTCTCCAACCAAAGGGCCTTAATTGTTAGTTGGCCCGTGTGTGTCCCCATCCTAACAGAGAGGCATCCATAACGATCATCTGCACGCCCACTACTAAGTTCTGTGTTTTGCACCACCATGCTAGAGTTTTGTGCCGCAAATGCAGATGAATGGAGTTTTCCCAATTGTCTGCTCATTGAGACCACTGATTTTGGAGACATTGTTGAAGGCGCTTCATAAAGAATCTTGAGTTTGGAACTAGGAATATGCAGTTACTAGGAGCGATGCAACTTGGTGAGCTATGGGATTGCTGGCATGGTTCAGATCCACACATTGTGTTTGATTATATAATATTTTCTACTCCAAAGGATACAAACTTTATTTTGAATCTTTATCTTTGCCCCTAGATATATCAGACACTGCACTGGTGTTGTTGTAAATGTGTTTATGTTGATCTGAATTCCCAGTTGTGTTAATAACCAAGCTGTGGTCCTGAAGTCTTGTGCCGCTTTTGACTGAGAGTCTGCTTTTATCAGCCAGGCGTTGACGTATGAATAAACAAATATCTGACCATGTACTGATAGTGATCTTTCCCTACTGATAATCTCAGATATTTCCTGTGCAGACATGAAGATGTGAAAATAGAAGTCTAGCAAATCTATTGCACCAAGCCAGTCGCCTCTTTTTATGTGAGGGGAGATTTGATGAAGTGCCAACATTTTGAATTTTTCCTGGCCCTCGTGATGTATTGGTGTACAAACCGCAGATCTAAAATTGGCCGATACTGTTTGGGTTTGCTTTTATTTAGTGTGAGAAAATATCTAGGGTAAACAGATGGGACACTTTCTATCACCCGCTTTTAGTAAGATATGTGTTTCATCTTGCAGATAGGATAGTTTACATTTTGATTATGGTTTGGGTGGAACGGGCTGTGGAATAGTCTTGAATCCGGTTAAGTAACCCCTTTGAATGATGTTTAAAACCTATCAGTTCTTAGTTATGAGGTTTCACTCTTCCAAGAATTATGTCACCACTCCCCCAAGAGGAGTGGGTAACTGAAGGAAGGATATAGGTCCATCATTGTCTATTGCCTAACAAATGTCTTCCTCTTGAGTGAGACGTTTTAAGGGGACTATTTTTAGTTGTTAGTATCTTCTTTGATATTAGCTTTGTGGTTGCCTGTGGTGTTGATGAGGTTGGTATGGACATTTCGGCAATATCCTCTGCAATGTGTGGTCAACTTGGGACTAGAGATAAAAGCAGTCTAGGAGCAGCTCTTGGTGCAGAGACTCCAAAGGGATGTCTAATTTCGCTCCTTCTCTAGCCAGTGCATCTTGAAATGTTAGGATGTCATCTACCGTAGACACTCTAAAATGAGAATGTGCATGAAAAGTAAATGTATAGAATTAGAGAAATGCACCCAAATAAGGATATCCAGAGCGAGAATATGATCTTGGTCTTTTGTTGGTAGATGTAGTTGGAGGAGAAGGCTGATTGGGGTCGAAGAGAATGATGTTGATGTCAGGTGTTTTCTAATCTGTAGTTCTCCCTCTGTGAGAGTCTTTCGCAGATGGCGGTAGGATTACAGATGGAACTTTCAAGCCTACCCCTCTTTTTTCTCTCTTCATCCACCTTCATATTTTGCATCAAACTTCTTAGTCTGATGCCTTCCCTGCTTTTGAGTGTTTTGGGACATTATTTCCTTTTATTTGTTTTTATTTACTCATGTTCCATTCTTTAACTGAATGGGACACCAGTAGACAAACTACACAGACTTTGTCGGCATCGGTAGCTGCTTTCTTCCGTCCACATGAATGACAGCTGGTGAATGAGGATCGCACTCTGACAAGAAATATTAGTCAGAGTCAGTCAGTCAGAGTCAACGGTAGAGATGAAAAGACGTCAAGTTAAATTGGTAACAATGATTTCCTGACAAAAATAAGGATTTTTTTTCAGATGTGTTAAACTTCACAGTTGTTCTGAGACCCTACTGAAGCAAGCCGAAAAAAAAATGTGGCTCTGGCAAGCTACTTCCAGAACAATGCATTGTGGGAAGGGTCACATCCCAGACTCTTAAAGGGGCAGGCTGTTTTTTGTGTGCACGTAATGTAAGCCTATCAGACTGCATTTTTACCTTCATGCACAAAATGTTGAAAGGGCTTTTACATGACAGATGATGTAACTTAATGAAGTTAGACATCCCACAGCAACATTTTGAACATTCAGGAAAAAAGGACAATTCTGATAGACTTCATTGGACATAATTCCACGTGATTTCATGGTTAAAATACATGCTACAATGTTAAACCCACGGAAAAATGGATGGCAGAAAGGTGTTCTGTCTGCGCAGGAAGTGGAGAATTATTCAAGTCTTTATGACTATCAGTGGCGATCCAACAATACAGAAATGCATTTTTAAGACACATATTTAAATGTGTCATGATTCAGTGTACATTTGCAATGTAAAAGAGTTCCTAAAGCATCACAACACAAACGACCCATGGAAGGTGGAATGATATACCGAACAGCCAACAGCATCATGTGAAAGAGCAATACTACTTTGGGCAGAGACCACTCTATTGAAAATAATTTTTAACCATAGGTCAATTTTAAGCTTGACCGAAAGACACTCAGAATATTAGTTTCACATTTTTCTTACTCTTTAGATGTGAACTTAACAGGGCATATGTTGTTCAGAAAAGTCAAGTCCTAAAGTTGAATAGCCAGAAGACACAGAGATAAAGAGAGTAACACCCTGCAGGTTAAAATAAAGCACAGCAGTTGTTTGGACCACGTGAATTGAACAATGTTGCCTTAAGGAGTGGAAGGAAAGACTTAAGGATGAAAGAGATGTCTTCCATGTTTGTGCCTCCAACAAACGGCTGCAAAGGAAAGCAAAGCACCTCTGCAGAGTTCTCATCCTGAGACTGCCCAAGAGCACATATGGATGGTTTATGGGCTAACAATCACAGCAACCACCAAGCTGTCACAAAGTTACTTTGTCAGAAATATACTGGGGGTAGGAAAAGCTCGCTCTAGAAAGATGTCTAATACAGCATGAAAGAACCGGATCGTGTCAAAAGAGAGAAATCAGACTCTTGCTCGACAAAGGAAAAACCAAATATAAACAAGGTAATAGAGGCAGGGACAGCCATTCAGCCATTCACCGAGCTACAGTGGCAGATGGGATCCCCAAAGGTGATGGTAGACAGCCACCCCGGAGAGCTCCTTTGTAAACACTTCTGAAAGAGTTTAGTTTAATAAATGCTTATTTGCATTTTAGAGCACAGGAAAAATCAACTGGTTGAAAATTATTATGTTAAAATACAAACTTAACTCCCTTCACCCCAACCCCATTCCACAACTGGCCCACTTTATTCCATGCCCCCATATCATTTACCTGCATGTGTTACAGTTGTGCTTTATTCATGCAGACAGTCTGTCCCCATGCTCAAAGAGACAACACCTATCAATCCTGCAAATCTAGAAGTCAAAGGGCTATCAGCCCTCCAAGGCACGATACATTAGGGTGGATCTTTGTTAAATGCTGTAGAACTTGGCCCCACATTTTCCAGAAGGGTCTTTCATTATCCTACTTCTCAAAAAACAATTCTCATTACTCATTATCCCCAATATCTTGTGTAGCCACATATAGTATCCCAGAGCTTTCGCCTTTCGCCGACAGTATAAAAATCACATTGTTTGCTGTGAAAGAGATTGTTTTTCCCCATTGTTGTGTATTGGATTGTCAGATTTTCAGAGGGTCCATTACAGTTGCCATGGCAAGATCAGACCCGGCAATAAAATGTATACCTTCCAGGACTTAATTCAAATTTATCGTTAATTTAGTGCAAGCTCACAGAAAATGCACCAGTGTACCTTGTTCACTGCATCCTCACCAACAAACATTTCATTGAGAATTATAAAATGTATGGTGCCTGTACAGTGTATCATGCCATCTATATGGTATTTTGAAAAGCATTTCCCTCTGCATGTTTCTTAAAATTGTTGTGCCTTTGTAAAATTTGTCACCATTGATCCTCACCTGGAGTTATGCCCAATTCCCTTTCCCATTGCACCTGAAATGGATGTCGTATCCAGGCTGATGGGTTTGTCAGAATCTAATGTAAAAGCAATATCACCTGTGTTTCAGCACTGGGTGTTGTACTAGTGTTTCAAACTCTGCTAGTGATCATGAACTCCCTTTCTTGACTTGGGCATGCATCACCATGAAGCGCCAAGTCAACACAGTCGCCTCCTCCTGCTTCCACACCCTCCACATGCTCCGAAAAATATTCAGATGGATCCCCATCAAAACCAGAACGTCCATCACCCAGGCCCTCATCACCAGCCAGCTAGACTACGGAGACGTGCTCTACACAGGCATCAACACCCAATTCCTCAAGAGGCTTCAGACTATACAAAATGCAGCAGCTTGTCTAATCTTCAACCTCCCTAAACTGACCCACATCACCCCCACCTCAAAAACCTCCATTGACTCCCAGTTCAGAAGAGATGCCAGTTCAATGTCCTGATACACGCCTACAAGTCCCTACATGACCAGGGAATAGTATACATCAACCACCGCCTGACCTTCCACCAACCCACCAGACACCTGTGCTCCACCACCCTGGTCCTCGCACCCCCCCTACATTTAACAAAGCTCCTGCAGAGGTCGTTCCTTTTCCTACTTCGCTGCCAAGGTCTGGACCCTATGAGCATCACATTTCCTGGCAGATTTCAGTAGGGGACTCAAGACCTGGCTCTTCGACTGAGACTAGTGAAACCTCAGCATCCAGAAACCTTCATGGGTGAAGAGCAGTGCTTTATAAATTACGAATTGATTGATTGACTTAGTGTGTGACCTGCAAGTATCAAACCCTTTGTCTTGTAAACCAAAGACATCCTTGAGTTGATTAGATGAGTTTTCTATAAAACTAATATCCCACCATTGTAAAGCCAGCCTTCCTGCAGGCCTACAATGCTCTAGCCTCCTTCGCAGGGGAGTATTCATCTTTCTCAAGTAAGGGAGTGTAAGAGGATGGGTAGATCAAATTTGTTGTCATCCCATAGTCTTAGAGTGGTGCCCGTGACCAGAGACTATGAGGACGAGGGTCATACTATGTGTCCGAGCTCTCTCCCATTGGGTCTGTCCAGCTAATGTATGGCTAATCTAACACCACTCCATCTGAGTTTCCACACACAATCACTGCATTAAACACTTTAGGTGGGCTGCCTGATAATACCACAGTATTTTAGAAATTCCTAATACCCCAATTCCTGGGATTGCACACTCCCTGTTCTTGTCCTGTCCTTGCTTTCTTGCCCTGACAGATGTAATTAAAACAGATGGCATGTAAGTCCTGAATAGGCCTAGGCGTAATTCAAATTAGGAAGGCCGGGCTGGTGACATGGTTCACTGAGTTGGCATACCCTTACTTGTCCATTGGCTGGATCGGTCTTGAGAATGAAACATCACTGATGACGTTTTTGCTCGCAGAAAGCTGACAGGCAAACTAGTGAACATCTTGATACCTGGCAAAACTTTGCGGTGGGGCTCCACCCTACCCTAGGCTGGGTAAGAGGCTCTGCCTGCTGACTAGCACCACCAGCATGCAGGGACCAGGCCTTAAACAGGGGGATAACAGGAGCTATTCTGCATGCAGGAGCCCCAGATTCTTCCCCGGTAAGACGCCTCCCTGGTCCAGGAAGGGAAGGTGATGCTGTGCTGAACCTGGAGCCCTGGCTTCATAGAAACAGGCCAGGGCTTTGCCCACCTCCAACACTAACCTGGTCTGGGTAGGGAAGGTGGTCCTGCCCGTTGCATGGAGCCCTGACTTCCCAGAAGAAAGCCATGGCTTTGTCCACCTCTCAAAGGGGATTACGAGAGCTGTTCAGCCAGCAGGAGCCACAGACTCCTCCCTGGTCCGACGCCACCCTGGCTGGAGTAGGGAATGCGGCCCTGCCTAGTGCCAAGAGACCTGACTTCCCGGGTGAAAGCAATGGCTTCGCCCATCTCTCACAGGGGTTTATTGGAGCTGTGCAGCGCAGGAGACCCAGACTCCTTCCTGGTTTAACAACATGATGCCTGGGTATCGGCCTGGGCATTTATGTTGGGTCCCGTCACTGCTCCACACCCTGGAATGGCACAAGGGTCTCTGCAGCCACTATGCCTTGGGTAGAGACTGTCACCCCCAGTCAATTGGCGAAGGATGCCCCGGGTTGGTGCCTTCCACCTTCCTGGTGCCTGAGCCTGGGGAGCTAAGGGGGGTTAAGCTAGTGGCGTAACAAAACTAGAGGGGGCAGTGGAGGCTTATGTTACATCCCCAGCCAATGAACCTGTCCTCTTGGGCCTGCCTAGAAAGTCATTTTTCCTTTACTATTAAGCCACCACAAAGTGGGGGTTTACAAACCCTGGGGCAGACACAAGTCAGAGTTACCTGGTCCGGCCAACTCACTGGTCATCTGGTCGGCCAGCTACCGACTGGTAGTCTATTTGGCTGGCCGCCGACTGGTCATCCGGTTGCCAAACCCGGCGGTCAGGTGTCTCGGTTCTAGCTGGTGACCAGAGTGCCCAGGCAGCAGATACCTCCAGGCAGCTCCACTGGTGCCTGCTTTGGCCATCTGGTCACCCTGCTGACCTGTGAGGGGCAGTGCCCCCATACCTGCACTTGGCAGCCCAGGGCAGGAGGGGGAGGTACCTGTGCTGAACTGCACATGGTGGAGGCAGCCTCCCACAGGTCCGCAACACGTCCATTGCTCCTGTCTGGCAGCAGAGGGACCCGGGGAGGACACTGGCACCCACCGACAGAGAAGCAAAAGCATGGCTCAGGGGATGAACGTAGCTGCTCTTCTACTTACGAAACCCTTTCCCAGAATCAGGTTGTCTGCAAGTGATTTAGCACAAAGTGCCCCATGAACACGATGGAGGTGTCCCTATTCCATCCGCATTCCAATCCCAAGCGAGCAGCTCTACGCACCAGCCCAGAGGCCGGCTATTCCAGGCCAACTGGGGCTCCACAACACTGCATTATCGTTAAGAGTTGTGGGAGATCTGATTCAGAGGTGTTCGTTCATAATCCCACAAATGATAGCTTTGCCCCGTTACCTCCTCAGCCAAGCACATATACCGAATGTCTAAACCTGCTGTTCCTCTTGTACTGAGCAGGATTACTATTGCAACAACACATCATCAGTAGGGTAAAACTAACCTGTCTCATGACGGTCTAAACCCAGCTCACTTTCCATATTAGGGGGTAAACAATCCAACGCTTGGTGAATTCTAATTCACTGTGATAGGAAGAGCTGACATTCAAGGATCAAAAAGTGACGTCGCTATGAAGGCTTGGCCGCCACAAGACAGTTATCCCTGTGGTAACTTTTCTGACACTCCTGCTTGAAACCCAAAAAGCTAGAACGATCGCAAGGCCGCGCTTTCACAGTCTGCATTCATACTGAAAATCATGCCCTTCTGCTTTTTCTGTCCTCCCTGAGCGTAGTTTAGGAAACCTGTGTTACTGTTTGACAGGTGTATCACCCCAGTCACACTCCCCACCTGCCACTGCTGCCACTATCCCCAGAGTGCGTTTCACCCAGCAGGAGGCGGACACTTGGAGCACGAAGCAAGAGGCCCATTGGTATCACCCCGCAGCCCACCTCACAGGTAAGTAAAAAAAGTAAAACATAGGAGTAGTGGTATTTCACTGACTGTCTGAGGCCCTCCCACTTAACCTACACCTCTTGTGTACCAGACTAGAGTTAAGCTCAACAGAGGGTGACTCCGCCAAGCCCGTTCCCTTGGCTGTGGTTTCGCTAGATAGTAGGTAAGGGTAGTGGGAATCTCATTCATCTATTCATGCATGTCACTAATTAGATGACAAGGCATTTGGCTAGTCTTGTACCACACCACACGGTGGCCCATTCTGTGTTATTATTGCTGATTGATGCATCGTCAAATCGGTCTTGCTACCAACAACACAATTCTTCTGAAGTATCTTCAGAGAGTCATTGTTACTCCTGGCGTTTATTGGCGCTTCATTGACTTTCTTCACTTTGGCATTCAGAGCACTGGGCAGTAGTCATATCATGTCAACACCCACCTCAGGCCTTCGCGATGCTTTGTTGTAATAAGGGCTTATATGCTTATTGGTTTTAATACTATTATTATGCTAATAAAGTTTTTATGGTACTTATTTATTTTACATTTCCATCTGTATTTTTCAACATTCATATTTCGCTAATTTTATCTGTATTTTCCCATATTTATTTTGAGTTTTGAAAAGAAATGAAGCTGAAACCAGTATATTCCCACATTTATCTAGCTGATAAATGTACACTCTTACTTGAATTCCTGATAGGTTTCCATGATATAAACACCAAAAGATGATAAATCACAGCACTTACATGAAAACATGCTCATTTTAGTATCGATCCTTGTGCATATCTACTACTTTCTAAGCCTCCATACTAAAACGCCTTTCTTTTTTAGCCCTAACACTTGTTACTTTTGCACAGCTATTGGGCTAGCAGTCATGAGTGAGGGTATTTAGAATCACTCAAAAAACAATCTAAATTATGTGTAAAATAAATACAGACAGGAAACCAAATGTTTTTCTGTCTGTATTTATCTGTAAAAATCAGTAAAAAGGATGACAGGGAGCCTTAGTTTTAATTAAACAGTTGGATTCCCCTGGTCGTGACCAGTTCTTTGTAAGCTGCTATGCGCTGGCCAAGGCAGAATGCCTCCCTGCGCCCCAGGGAGGGGCACAGGGGGAGTCGACCACCACAACTGGGACTATCCACAGGAAGGGCCCGGCTCGCATCCAGAGTTGCCACCCCCACCCAGCCACAGTGCATGTCCAGCCCCGCCTCGTACCCCAACCCAACTGACTCAGCCCTTAGAGTCAATCCTTATCCCAAAGTGCCTTGCTGACACCCCTTACCTACATTGTTCCAACATGCCAGAGGCTCTTCACCTTGGAGACCAGCTGTGGCTATGGGTAAGGCCAAGAGTGAGATTGACCAGCTCCCCTGGATTTTCAAGGACGAGTGAGAGCTTACTGGACAAAGCCAGAACCGCAATGTTTTTCAAAGCTCGGGCCCCTCTCTCAATGGTCAACCCATTCCAGGGCACCCTGCTTTTTACAAATAAAAGTAAACTATTGTCTGGGACTGCTGCCGGCACTTTCATGTTAATTTTCATTATCACACCGGACACGAAGTCGCCCGTCTCCACCACTCTCGGTTTGCGGATCTTAAACCATCTCTCTTTTGATCGGCAGAGGGCAAAGGAGGCCATCGCCCGTCCCTTCGGAAAGGCGCTCATCTATCTCTTAGGTCTGACTGACCCGTGTTAGACTGCTGTTCACATGAAACACTTCTCTACTTTGGCCTTCTGTTGGACCTGTCAGCCCTAGGGTGGTCTCCCCTTCTATTTTTGTATCGTGCCTCATTTTTTCCACCCTCATTTTTATGTTGGACTAGGTCTCCGGGCGCCTTTTCATTGCCAGGCAGTGTTAAGGTGCAGGTGCTCCCTTCTCCCAAGATGGCTGCCACAGACCCCTGCTACTGCAGGGTGGTCGTTTTTCATAGTAGCACCCTAGCTGCCAGGAGCTGGCTGGGACCCACAACAATGTTGCGATACCAGCCCGCCTTTTTGTCCCATAGTTAGAGTGGGGAAGCTCCTGGAAGAAGCTGGAACCTTCTAGAAGGGAGGTGGGGTTTTACTTTTGCCGCCTTGGCTAGAGGTCACCTGACCTAGGGCTACTTAAGAGTGGGAGGGAAGCTTTTGTGGTGAGTTGGCCATTGGGGTGAAGCAGAGCTGGAAGAATCCACCAGGAGTGTAGGCGGTAGGGCCTAGCCAGGGACTTATGCCTCTGAGAGTGACAGGATTTAGGTACTGCCTCTTAAGTGAGTGAGGTGCCCTGTGAATCCCACTGATCTTGCCCAGTAGTAGGAGGACCCAGAGACTCTCTGCCAGCCTGACTAGGAAGGACTTAGTCGCCCTCTCCATCCCTACCTCTGTAACAGAACCCCTTAAGGGCGCCAGATACATCTGCGCCAAAAGACTTCATCTGTCAACTGAGAACTGAAACCTAACTTTAAGAACTGAGACTGCATGACAAGAGCGAGCTGTAAGCCTTGAATGCCAGAGCTGAGACTGCGTGTCCAAGCTACCCTAGTGAACAAAATACTAAGCCGATTGCCAAGTCACCGGGGATCGACCAGGTACTAGCGCTGTGACCCCCGCGCTCCCTGCCCTGGTCTGGGACCCCCGGCAGCGTGCTCCGCTGAGCACTTTACCCCCATCCTTAATTTGAGCCCCCCCCCTGCGACGACGAAGCCAGCGCGCTCACCGCCGCGGCCTGGAGGCCTGGGAGAGTGCTCTGCTGTGTCGCGAGGCCCAGGCGAAGTCCAGGGCCCCGTCGCTGCCGTCGCAGCCGTGTGAGGAGAAGCGCAAGGTCGGGGCCGAGTTCCCCCAACGTCGTGAGGACGGACGCCTGCTGACGCCGAGACGGAGGTAAGCCCGGAGGCCGAGATCCCCCCTGGTGCGCCCCCTGCTGGTCTGGAAACCACACCGCACTTGGCCCGGGTTGTCCCCTCCGTGGGAATCCCCTCCCCTGCCTGCGCGACGGAGAGACCCCGCCGAGGGATCCTGTCCGTGTCCCCCCTCCTGTGTTACTGAACGCGGTGCTCTGTGAACTGCACCGGAGCATAGGGACTCGCTCCTCAAGTCCAGTAATCTTCCCCGCTGGAAGCCGTTCAAAGTACTGATTAACATTACTCTCGTGTGGCGCTTCACGCCACCGACTCTGCTTCCTCAGCCGGAGAGACCGGGACGGCGAGTAACCCCATGTGTTATATGCTCTGCTCGAAAGTAACTATATGCCAACGAATGCGAGTAGCGCATGGTGTTATATGCTCTGCTCGAAAGTAATTACATGCCAAGGAATGCGAGTAGCGCACTGTGTTATATGCTCTGCTCGAAAGTAACTATATGCCAAGGAATGCGAGTAGCGCATTGTGTTATATGCTCTGCTCGAAAGTAATTACATGCCAAGGAATGCGAGTAGCGCACTGTGTTACATGTTCTGCTCGAAAGTAATTACATGCCAAGGAATGAGAGTAGCGCATGGTGTTATATGCTCTGCTCGAAAGTAGTTACATGCCCAGGAATGCGAGTAGCGCACTGTGTTATATGCTCTGCTCAAAGGTAATGACATGCGACTGATTACGAGTCACGCGATGTATTAAATGTTCTACGCAAACGTATCCACATGCGACTGATTGCGCGTAGCGCTAGGTTTATATGCCTTGCTTCACAGTACTAGGGGCCCTTGATCACGAGGAGCGCTCAGTTCTACAGGCGCCATGTTAAGTGAACCCAATGTGTCCCCTTTCAAGTATTACGCTTAGTTAGACGGCCGGTTCAGGGAAAGACTTTACGTAAGCGCGCCCGGCGCTAGAACAAGGTTAGGCACTGCATAGATATCACCCAGAGTGTCGAATGTAATGTCACAATGGTGTTATGATTCATGTATTACCTTGTTATTTCCTGAACTGCATCTGACCAGCTATACTTGGATAAACTTGAAGTATTTGCATAATTTAAACGGTGTGGCGTCCCTTATTGTGTGTGACTCTAGTCCATGAGAAGCGTGTGGTGTATGGTTGCTTAACACATAGCCCCTGGTTGCCCGACCGGCTCGCGCCACACTACCGCCTATAGGGCCTGGTGACCCCAGGTTCCTACACCTTCAAAGTTCTTGTTTGAATGTTTGCTACTACCACCGATATCTGCACCTGAAGTGGCTCCACCTAATACCTTGTCCTGGGCTTCCATATGCACCGCAGCATCCCTCCTACTTGTCGCGGCTTAGCCCCCATGGATCTCATAGCCAGCGACAGCCAGGTTTGGGCCTGACGCTCCAGAGGCATACATTTACAGGGCTAGTTGATTTGGCAGGTGAGTTGTTACACCCTCCTTAGCAGATTCCAACTTCCATGGCCACCATCCTGCTGTCTATATCAACAAACACCTTTTCTAAGGTGTGATGAGAATTGGCATCAGTTGCCTTAACCCAGCGTTTAGTTCATTCCACAGTGCCAGTACTGTTTATCAAAAGTGGCCCATTAGGAACTCACATTTGATGCCCGGCTCCACACCAGTGAGCTGGGCTTCTTACTCATTTAAACTTTGAGAATAGGTTGAGATCATTTCGGCCTCAAGAGCCTTAATCATTTGCTTTACCAGATAAAACTGGGGTTTCTGAGCGCCAGCTATCCTGAGGGAAACTTCGGAGGTAACCAGCAACCAGATGGTTTTATTAGTCTTTTGCCCCTATGCAAGACCGATTTACATGTCAGGGCTGCTAAAGACCTTCTCCAGAGTTTCCTCTGGCTTAGCTGTGCCCAGGTATAGTTCACCATCTTTCGAGTCATATCACATACACTCATGCCCCACCTCTCCGACATCGAGGAAGACTGGCAGGTGGTGCGCCTGTAGCAAGGACGTGGCAGACTCCTTGGTCGGTGTTTCAAGATGGGTCAGGTGGGTAACCAACATAAACTGCAGATCCCTGGAGCCCAGAGTGGGGCTCCTCACCTGGCGGTGCAATGGAGACAGGGCCCACTGTGCACAATCTGCCCCAGTCAATAGTCACGCTGGGAGCAGGGGTCCTGTCCTCCTTCCCTGCCCCAGCACACCCCAAGAGGGGCTGGGGAGGTTTCTGTAGTAGGGTGAGGAGGCGGTCAATCTCCCTCAGCCACAAAGACACATAAAAACTGCTGTCAGGGCAGATGTAACATATCTAGCTGAGAGCCACCGGCCACCTCAAAGCCTTCCCAGCCTACTCGGAACCAGTCGCTGTGCTCTACCACAGTGGAAATACACCCTGTGGGGATCGGGTGCTCCCGGGCAGCGGTCCCACTGAGGGGATCCACCCTCCTGGGTGACCAACCTTCCCACAGTGTTGAATCTTTTGGGTGGACTAAAAGGACTCCATTTGTTTACCTCTTGACAGTTTCACACCCTCTAGAACTCTCTTTTCACAGTTCTTTCCAACTTTCCCATATGGTGCTTGGCTATCAGTCTTGCATCATTTAGCCTTAGATGGAGTTTAACACCCACTTTGGGCTGCCTTCCCAAGAAATCCGACTCCAAGCAGACCCAAACCCGGCACCCTCAGAGCCACTACCAGCCTAACACTATCCACTGAGTGACATTGGGGAGTCAGCCTTCTGTGCACTACATTTCCTTGACCCTCTGCTGGGTGGAGACTCAGCGATGTGCTCTTTCCTCTTCACTCGCCGTTACTGAGGGGATACTAGTTTATCTATATTCCTCCGCTTAGTAATATGCTTAACTTCAGCAGCGCCCCATCTGATTTGAGGTCGTAATCAGATGCTGAAGCATTGTGAGCCGGACTAATTCCATGGCTTCCAGAAGGGTGGGACCCTTTTTTGCACAGTGAGGTCACAGCAGCAAACTTTCTCCCAGATCAGAGATCAAAGCCCGAGGGGCCAGCTTGGAAATTAGCACCCCCGGGCAGGCAGGGGGCTTTCCCAGCCCCAGCTGCAGAACTGGGTGCCCAAGGTGGAGCACGCAGGCAGCCATGGAACACCACAGATAGCCACATAGAGCACACAGCCCTGCACTTCAGGCTTTTCAGGCACAGGGCAGACCAGGTTTCCACCCTATCAAGGCAATGAAGACTAAGCACACCTGTCGCATACCTCCGCAGCGGGACCGGGGGAGGGCCCCTGCATGGCCAATAAGTGGTCTGATCTTGGGAGGACGGAGGGAGCAGGGCCCCCTGCAACAGACCCAAACATGCCCCGGAAGAGCTCCAGGATGATTGACGTTTAAGTGACCCTCAGACAGACGTAGCACCAGGAGGAACCCAGGGCCGCCAGGTGTGTTCAAAGCGTTGATGATCAATGTGTCCTCCAATTCACACTAATTCTCGCAGCTAGCTGTCTACACTGATGAGCAAGCTAAGAGATCCCCCGCCAATAGTCACAGGTAACTTTCACATCGTTTGCCTACCTGCCGGTGCAGGCGAGGTGGGAGGAAATAAGCATCAGCCATCCACCACCCGAACAGTGAGACAGCCCTGTCATGCTTCCCCTCTGGAAGACATCTTCCACAATTTCAAAAAGTGTTTTCAGGCACTTGGCCCAGGAGCACCCACCCCTTTGACCTTACAGGCAGGCAAGTGAGAGGCACCCACGACAGCAGAGGCAGGAAGCTCCACCACCGGCCCTCCTGTACAGGGTCACACAAGTCTTTAACCCCTTCTGTGCCCATGACGAGATGGTCTCGTCATGGAGCACAGTCGCGCTGTGCCCATGACGAGACCATCTCGTCATGACACCCACCCACGGGGGAAGCGCTGGCGCTCCCCCCGTGAGTGGTCGATCTTTTTTTTTTTACTGGGAAGGCAGGGGAAGACCTTCCCCTGCCTCCCCCCGCCCCCCCGCGTCATCAATGACGTCAGCGCGCGAGCCGCGCTGACGTCATTGGAGGTTTCCCCTTGCTCTCCGAGGCGCAGGAAGCCATTTGCTTCCTGCGCCACGGAGAGTAAAGGTGAGTTTTGGGGCTGGGGAGGTTTTTTTTTTGCATCGGTGGGTTTGGGTTAGAGTGGGGGGACTTTGGTCTTGTAAGGCATGCCACGAGGCTCGGCTTCGTTCGTGTGTGCCTGTTGTTGCTTCCCTCTAAATTGTTTCCCAAGTTGAAAAACGCTCCTCTTTCAAGTTGCTTCCGTGTGAAATGGATCTAAAAATGCTGAGAAATGCCCTTCTTTGTAATTTATCGAATTCAAAGTGCAGCAGCATGATTTTTGCCTCGGTGGGTTCGGGTTAGGGTGGGGGCACTTTGGCATGCCACGAGGCTCGGCTTCGTTCGTGTGTGCCTGTTGTTGCTTCCCTGTGAAATGGATCCAAATTTGAAAAACGCTTGTCTTTCTAGTTGCTTCCCTGTGAAATGGATCCAAAAATGCAGAGAAATGCCCTTCTTTGTAATTTTTCAAATCCAAAGTGCAGCAGCATGATTTTTGCATCGGTGGGTTTGGGTTAGGGTGGGGCACTTTGGTATGCCCAGGCATGCCACGAGGCTCGGATTCGTTCGTGTGTGCCTGTTGTTGCTTCCCTGTGAAATGGATCCAAATTTGAAAAACGCTCGTCTTTCTAGTTGCTTCCCTGTGAAATGGATCCGAGAAATGCCCTTCTTTTTAGTTTTTCAAATCCAAAGTGCAGCAGCATGTAGAGAAATAGAATTTCTTATATGATACCTAATTAATAGCAAGACAGAGGGGTTGCAAAGTGGCCAGATTGTTTTTTTTTACATCCAAATACACCAGCATCACTTTACAGAGTTTGCCAGTGAAGTGCTACTTTCATTTTCTCGTCTTTCTTTGAAGAGCATTGTTGTTTCCACGTTGGGAGAGTGTACCATTCCTGGAGGTACTGCAATACCTGGTTGATGGGTGGATTGGAAAACACAATGTGTACCATGGCTCTGTGTTTATGGATGTGGTCTTTTTATACCATACTGCTTACGTTTTGTAAGGATGTAAGCAATGGACAGTGAAACGGTTCCCTTCAGGGCCCTCTAGTCATGTCCATAACTTTTCAGGTGAAACCACTCGCTGATTTCTGAATAGTTAGTGAGAGATCATTTAGGTAACCATGTTGTTTCTGCTTACATTTCACATGCTTTGCATTCCCTATGAGTGGTTGCTATTTTTTTTTTTTTTAGGCAGCATATTACTCTTATTAAGTGCATAATTTGAATTGAGCCACATCCAAGTGTTTATAGCGGACACAATTAGGTTACAGCTGAAGGCAGTGCGAGTTTCAGTGGGCAAGTATGGTGTTCAGTGGGGATGTGGCACTATGGCCAGAGCAGTGGAATTTGGAACTGGGGAACCGGGTTCCGCATTCATGACCAGTCCACCACACCACTGTACTGAGGGAGCACATTCCCATGCTAGACCGTAGAAGGCCCCACTAGACCTTAGAAGGCTTGATGTCTTTGCACAAGCAGGTGTACCCTAGTGGTGTCAATTGTGGGTTAACCTTGAAGGCCTGTCCACCACAATCCATACTGAAGTCCATCTCAAATTTCCCACCTCCCAGCGTTCCCCTGGGTCTCCCGGTAAAAATGGTGCCTCACTTGTGTGGGAGGCCCAAGTACCCGCGACAGACAAGGGCCCAAAATGTAGTGAGGTGACATCAAAATTGCCTATCTCAAAACCACCTGGTTTTGCAAGGGGGGTCACCTGGGTTTTTGGTCCGGTGCTCAGCGGCCATCTAGGGAAACCTACCAAACCCATATATTTCTGAAAACTAGACACCCGGGGGCTTCCAGGGAGGTATGACTTGCATGGATCCCCCAACGTTCCCTTACCCAAAATCCCCTGCAAACCTCAATTTTAGCTGAAAAAATCACTTTTTTCACATATTTTTGTGTGGGAAAGTTGTGGCATCACCGGGCTCCCTCAAATTTCCCACCTCCCAGCGTTCCTCTGGGTCTCCCGGTAAAAATGGTGCCTCACTTGTGTGGGAGGCCCAAGTACCCGCGACAGGCAAGGACCCAAAACGTAGTGAGGTGACATCAAAATTGCCTATCTCAAAACCACCTGGTTTTGCAAGGGGGGTCACCTGGGTTTTTGGCCCGGTGCTCGGCGGCCATCTAGGGAAACCTACCACACCCATACATTTCTAAAAACTAGACACCCGGGGGCTTCCAGGGAGGTATGGCTTGCGTGGATCCCCCAACGTTTCCTTACCCAGAATCCCCTGCAAACCTCAATTTTAGCTGAAAAAATCACTTTTTTCATACATTTTTGTGTGGAAAAGTTGTGGCATCGCCGGGCTCCCTCAAATTTCCCACCTCCCAGCGTTCCCCTGGGTCTCCTGGTAAAAATGGTGCCTCATTTGTGTGGGTGGCCCAAGTACCCACGACAGGCAAGGGCCCAAAACGTAGTGAGGTGACATCAAAATTGCCTATCTCAAAACCACCTGGTTTTGCAAGGGGGGTCACCTGGGTTTTTGGCCCGGTGCTCGGCGGCCATCTAGGGAAACCTACCAAACCCATACATTTCTGAAAACTAGACACCCGGGGGCTTCCAGGGAGGTATGGCTTGCGTGGATCCCCCAACGTTTCCTTACCCAGAATCCCCCGCAAACCTCAATTTTAGCTGAAAAAAATCACTTTTTTCATACATTTTTGTGTGGGAAAGTTGTGGCATCACCGGGCTCCCTCAAATTTCCCACCTCCCAGCGTTCCCCTGGGTCTCCCGGTAAAAATGGTGCCTCACTTGTGTGGGAGGCCCAAGTACCCGCGACAGGTAAGGGCCCAAAACGTAGTGAGGTGACATCAAAATTGCCTATCTCAAAACCACCTAGTTTTGCAAGGGGGTCACCTGGGTTTTTGGCCCGGTGCTCGGCGGCCATCTAGGGAAACCTACCAAACCCATATATTTCTGAAAACTAGACACCTGGGGGCTTCCAGGGAGGTATGACTTGCGTGGATCCCCCAACGTTTCCTTACCCAGAATCCCCTGCAAACCTCAATTTTAGCTGAAAAAATCACTTTTTTCATACATTTTTGTGTGGGAAAGTTGTGGCATCACCGGGCTCCCTCAAATTTCCCACCTCCCAGTGTTCCCCTGGGTCTCCCGGTAAAAATGGTGCCTCACTTGTGTGGGAGGCCCAAGTACCCGTGACAGGCAAGGACCCAAAACGTAGTGAGGTGACATCAAAATTGCCTATCTCAAAACCACCTGGTTTTGCAAGGGGGTCACCTGGGTTTTTGGCCCGGTGCTCGGCGGCCATCTAGGGAAACCTACCAAACCCATACATTTCTGAAAACTAGACACCCGCGGGCTTCCAGGGAGGTATGGCTTGCGTGGATACCCCAACGTTTCCTTACCCAGAATCCCCTGCAAACCTCAATTTTAGCTGAAAAAATCACTTTTTTCACACATTTTTGTGTGGGAAAGTTGTGCTATCACCGGGCTCACTCAAATTTCCCACCTCCCAGCGTTCCCCTGGGGCTCCCGGTAAAAATGGTGCCTCACTTGTGTGGGAGGCCCAAGTACCCGCGACAGGCAAGGACCCAAAACGTAGTGAGGTGACATCAAAATTGCCTATCTCAAAACCACCTGGTTTTGCAAGGGGGGTCACCTGGGTTTTTGGCCCGGTGCTCGGCGGCCATCTAGGGAAACCTACCAAACCCATACATTTCTGAAAACTAGAGACCCGGGGGATTCCAGGGAGGTATGGCTTGCATGGATCCCCCAACGTTTCCTTACCCAGAATGTCCTGCAAACCTCAAATTTAGCTGAAAAAATCACCTTTTTCACACATTTTTGTGTGGGAAAGTTGTGGCATCACCGGGCTGACACAAATTTCCTACCACCCAGCTTTCCCCCGGGTCTTCCGATAAAAACGGTGCCTCACTCGTGTGGGAGGCCTAAGGACCTGCCACGGGCAAGGGTCCAAAACGTAGTGAGGCGCACTACGTTTAGGACCCTTGCCTGTTGAGGCGCACTACGTTTTGGGTCCTTGCCTGTCGCGGGTACTTGGGCCTCCCACACAAGTGAGGCACCGTTTTTATCGGGAGACCCGGGGGAACGCTGGGTGGTAGGAAATTTGAGTCAGCCCGGTGATGCCACAACTTTCCCACACAAAAATGTGCGAAAAAGGTGATTTTTTTCAGCTACATTTGAGGTTTGCAGGGCATTCTGGGTAAGGAAACGTTGGGGGATCCACGCAAGCCATACCTCCCTGGAATCCCCCGGGTGTCTAGTTTTCAGAAATGTGTGGGTTTGGTAGGTTTCCCTAGGTGGCCGCCAAGCACCGGGCCAAAAGCCCAAGTGACCCCCCTTGCAAAACCAGGTCGTTTTGAGATAGGCAATTTTCATGTCGCCTCACTACGTTTTGGGTCCTTGCCTGTCGCGGGTACTTGGGCCTCCCACACGAGTGAGGCACCGTTTTTATCGGGAGACCCGGGGGAACGCTGGGTGGTAGGAAATTTGTGTCAGCCCGGTGATGCCACAACTTTCCCACACAAAAATGTGGGAAAAAGGTGATTTTTTCAGCTAAATTTGAGGTTTGCAGGGCATTCTGGGTAAGGAAACGTTGGGGGATCCACGCAAGCCATACCTGCCTGGAATCCCCCGGGTTTCTAGTTTTCAGAAATGTGTGGGTTTGGTAGGTTTCCCTAGGTGGCCGCCGAGCACTGGGCCAAAAACCCAAGTGACCCCCCTTGCAAAACCAGGTCGTTTTGAGATAGGCAATTTTCATGTCGCCTCACTACGTTTTGGGTCCTTGCCTGTCGCGGGTACTTGGGCCTCCCACACGAGTGAGGCACCGTTTTTATCGGGAGACCCGGGGGAACGCTGGGTGGTAGGAAATTTGTGTCAGCCCGGTGATGCCACAACTTTCCCACACAAAAATGTGTGAAAAAGGTGATTTTTTCAGCTAAATTTGAGGTTTGCAGGGCATTCTGGGTAAGGAAACGTTGGGGGATCCACGCAAGCCATACCTCCCTGGAATCCCCCGGGTGTCTAGTTTTCAGAAATGTGTGAGTTTGGTAGGTTTCCCTAGGTGGCCGCCGAGCACCGGGCCAAAAACCCAAGTGACCCCCCCTTGCAAAACCAGGACGATTGAGATAGGCAATTTTCATGTCGCCTCACTACGTTTTGGGTTCTTGCCTGTCGCGGGTACTTGGGCCTCCCACACGAGTGAGGCACCGTTTTTATCGGGAGACCCGGGGGAACGCTGGGTGGTAGGAAATTTGTGTCAGCCCGGTGATGCCACAACTTTCCCACACAAAAATGTGTGAAAAAGGTGATTTTTTCAGCTAAATTTGAGGTTTGCAGGGCATTCTGGGTAAGGAAACGTTGGGGTATCCACGCAAGCCATACCTCCCTGGAATCCCCCAGGTGTCTAGTTTTCAGAAATGTGTGGGTTTGGTAGGTTTCCCTAGGTGGCCGCCAAGCACCGGGCCAAAAGCCCAAGTGACCCCCCTTGCAAACCCAGGTCGTTTTGAGATAGGCAATTTTCATGTCGCCTCACTACGTTTTGGGTCCTTGCCTGTCGCGGGTACTTGGGCCTCCCACACGAGTGAGGCACCGTTTAATCGGGTGGATTCCCAGGACCCTCTGGGGGGGCACGATATGAAAGACAGCCCTCCCAAGATGAAACCCATGCTCACCCAGCACACATCCAGGGGTAACCGAATTGTAGTGGCCCCCAGGGCTGGGACCCCACAAAGGACCTGCCACTAGGGCCCTTTCAAGCACTATCCTGTGTTGCCCAGGTTTCGAGTGACTGAGGAGTAGCCTGTCTTGAGTGGCAGGGCAGCCTGGATGCAAAGGAGTCGGGGGCCATGAGGGAACCCCAGCTTCTCTCAGTGACAATGTTGTGCTCCCTCAAAGCCAGTGTGAACTGCCCGTGAAGGTGGGAGGAGATGCTGCCCTGGCCGCTCGAGCTTCCACGCATGTGACAGAAGCAGGTGAGTTGCTTTGACGGTGTAGGGGAACTTGACTTTTCTCCTTTTGGTGCCTCCTACCAGGGCAAAGGGGAAAAGGGGACCCCAGCCCGTTTGCATGGCTTGAAACTGTTGCCGAATCTGGAGACTGTTGATGTGCAGGAAATGAGCCTTGGCTCCTAGCAGCCCTGGTTGGTTCCAGATGGCTGATGCGCACGTGAGGCAACCCTCCCTCGGTGACAGGTACCTGGTAGACTGGTCTCTTGTGGTCAGGCTGTTGTTTAACCCTTTCGCTGCCAAGCCTTTTCCCCCTCCTGTGCCAAGCCTTTTTTTGGCTCTTTGGGGTAGTGCGCGCTTAGGCCCCTGTAATTTTTGACCACATTAGGTATCCACGCCAAATTTGCGTCCTTTTCTTCCAACATCATGGGGATTCTAAAGGTACTCAGGGTTTGAGGATTCTCCTAGAGGGGTTACAGAAATGAGCCAAAATACAGCAAAATTTTGTTTTGTTTTTCGGAAAAATGGGAAAAACGGGCTGCAAATGAAAGCATCTGGGTTTTTCCCTGCAAATGTTATCAAAAAAGGGTTTGTGGGGTTGAAATCACCATTTTCCCAGCTTTTTGGGGATACCAGACTTTTGTCAGAAACCCAACATTTTTTACACAGTTTTGGCATTTTTCTGGGACATAGCCTATTTTTGCTATTTTTGACCTCCTTCCAGTTAATGGCAGAAATGGGTACAAAAGCAATAATGGATCCTGGAAAGCTATACATTTTCGAAAAGAAGACAAAATTCTGAATTCAGCAAGGGGTCATTTGTGTAGATCCATCAAGGTTTCCTTATAGAAACTAACAGTTAAATATAGGATAAATTGAAAATTAGTTGAAAAAAACAGCATTTTGTGTCAACGTTTTCACCTGTAACTTCGTCAAATTATGACAGCTCTTTGAAAGCAATATACCATTACATCCGCTGGACATTACTGGTTGTGGGGATATATAGGACTTGTAGGTTCACCAAGAACCCGACGAACCCAGAGGCAAAAACTGAGCAGCAACTTGCAATGGTTTTTTATTATGTACCGGGTATATAGTAATTATTCTGTCAAAATGTGTACATGGAAAAATCGGTATGAAAGACACCTGTGTATTTCTGAAATGGGAACAAAATATAGAGTTTAGAAACAATAGATATTTGCACATTTCTGAAATTGGGAATACTCATACTAGCATGAGAATTATCAGTCATTTTTTAGAATGACTTCTTTTTTACACAATATCTTTCATTTGGAAGGCAGAAATGCATCGAAAGTCAATAGATAATAACAGTTCCTTTACAAATCTGAATTACCCTAAGTCTCCCGATAAAAATGGTACCTCACTTTTGGCAAAGTGCCTAGCTCTAGTTTTTTAACCCTAGCTCTGCGTGCACCTTGGGAAACCTAGCAAACCTATACATTTTTTACAACTAGACACCCAGGGGAATCCAGGATGGAGTGACTTGACTGCCTCCCACCAGGGTCTGTTACCCAGAATCCCTTGCAAACCTAAAAAATTGTCCAAAAAAACACATTTTCCCCACATTTCTGTGGTGGAAAGTTCCGGAATCTGCGTGGATCCACAAATTTCCACCCACCCCGCGTTCCCCAAAGTCTTACGAGAAAAACAGTACCTCACTTGGGTGGGTCGGCCTAGTGCCCGCGACAGGAAACGGCGCAAAACGCAACGTGGTCACACCTCAATTTCGCAGTGAAAAATGACCCTTTTTTGGCAAAATGTCTAGCTGTAGTTTTTGAACCCTAGCTCTGCGGGCACCTTGGGAAACCTAGCAAACCTGTACATGTTTGAAAACTAGACACCCAGGGGAATCCAGGATGGGGTGACTTGACTGCCTCCCACCAGGGTCTGTTACCCAGAATCCCTTGCAAACCTAAAATTGCCCAAAAAACCACATTTTACCCACATTTCTGTGGTGGAAAGTTCCGGAATCTGCGTGGATCCACAAATTTCCAGCCACCCCGCGTTCCCCAAAGTCTTACGCGAAAAACGGTACCTCACTTGTGTGGGTCGGCCTAGTGCCCGCGACAGGAAAGGGCGCAAAACACAACGTGGTCACACCTCAATTTCGCAGTGAAAAATGACCCTTTTTTGGCAAAATGTCTAGCTGTAGTTTTTGAACCCTAGCTCTGCGGGCACCTTGGGAAACCTAGCAAACCTATACATTTTTGAAAACTAGACACCCAGGGGAATCCAGGATGGGGTGACTTGACTGCCTCCCACCAGGGTATGTTACCCAGAATCCCTTGCAAACCTAAAAAATTGTCAAAAAAAACACATTTTCCCCACATTTCTGTGGTGGAAAGTTCCGGAATCGGCGTGGATCCACAAATTTCCACCCACCCCTCGTTCCCCAAAGTCTTACGAGAAAAACGGTACCTCACTTGTGTGGGTCGGCCTAGTGCCCGCGACAGGAAACGGTGCAAAACGCAACGTGGTCACACCTCAATTTCGCAGTGAAAAATGACCCTTTTTTGGCAAAATGTCTAGCTGTAGTTTTTGAACCCTAGCTCTGCGGGCACCTTGGGAAACCTAGCAAACCTATACATTTTTGAAAACTAGACACCCAGGGGAATCCAGGATGGGGTGACTTGACTGCCTCCCACCAGGGTCTGTTACCCAGAATCCCTTGCAAACCTAAAGAATTGCCAAAAAAAACACATTTTCCCCACATTTCTGTGGTGGAAAGTTCCGGAATCTGCGTGGATCCACAAATTTCCACCCACCCCGCGTTCCCCAAAGTCTTACGAGAAAAATGGTACCTCACTTGCCTGGGTAGGCCTAGTGTCCGCGTCAGGCAAGGGCCCAAAACCAATTGAGGAGACATCAAAATTACCTATCACAAAACAACCTGGTTTTGCAAAGGGGGTCCCATGAGTTTTTGGCCCCGGGCTTGGCGGCTATCTAGGGAAACCTACCAAACCCATACATTTCTGAAAACTAGACACCCGGAGGATTCCAGGGAGGTATGGCTTGCGTGGATCCCCCAACGTTTACTTACCCAGAATGCCCTGCAAACCTCAAATTTAGCTGAAAAAATCACCCTTTTCACACATTTTTGTGTGGGAAAGTTGTGGCATCACCGGGCTGACACAAATTTCCTACCACCCAGCGTTCCCCCGGGTCTCCCGATAAAAACGGAGCCTCACTCGTGTGGGAGGCCCAAGTACCCGCGACAGGCAAGGGCCCAAAACGTAGTGAGGCGACATGAAAATTGCCTATCTCCAAACGGCCTGGTTTTGCAAGGGGGGTCACTTGGGTTTTTGGCCCGGTGCTTGGCGGCCACCTAGGGAAACCTACCAAACCCACACATTTCTGAAAACTAGACACCCGGGGGATTCCAGGGAGGTATGGCTTGCATAGATCCCCCAACGTTTCCTTACCCAGAATGCCCTGCAAACCTCAAATTTAGATGAAAAAATCATATTTTTCACACATTTTTGTGTGGGAAAGTTGTGGCATCACCGGGCTGACACAAATTTCCTATCACCCAGCGTTCCCCCGGGTCTCCCGATAAAAACGGAGCCTCACTCGTGTGGGAGGCCCAAGTACCCGCGACAGGCAAGGGCCCAAAACAAAGTGAGGCGACATGAAAATTGCCTATCTCCAAACAACCTGGTTTTGCAAGGGGGTCACTTGGGTTTTTGGCCCGGTGCTCGGCGGCCACCTAGGGAAACCTACCAAACCCACACATTTCTGAAAACTAGACACCCGGGGGATTCCAGGGAGGTATGGCTTGCGTGGATCCCCCAACGTTTCCTTACCCAGAATGCCCTGCAAACCTCAAATTTAGCTGAAACAAATCACATTTTTCACACATTTTTGTGTGGGAAAGTTGTGGCATCACCAGGCTGACACAAATTTCCTACCACCCAGCGTTCCCCCGGGTCTCCCGATAAAAACGGTGCCTCACTCGTGTGGGAGGCTCAAGTACCCGCGACAGGCAAGGGCCCAAAACGTAGTGAGGCGACATGAAAATTGCCTATCTCCAAACGACCTGGTTTTGCAAGGGGGGTCACTTGGGTTTTTGGCCCGGTGCTCGGCGGCCACCTAGGGAAACCTACCAAACCCACACATTTCTGAAAACTAGACACCCGGGGGATTCCTGGGAAGTATGGCTTGCGTGGATCCCCCAACGTGTCCTTACCCAGAGTGCCCTGCAAACCTCAAATTTAGCTGAAAAAAAATCACCTTTTTCACACATTTTTGTGTGGGAAAGTTGTGGCATCACCGGGCTGACACAAATTTCCTATCCACCTTTAATGATCCTTCCACAAGTTCACATAAGGAAACCTTGTTATGACTTTTACTTCCTCTAGATAGTCAAGTTTGATCATCTTCTTGGTGCTCCACCAGAGCAATGGCCAATCCCGGCAATCGGCAATGCAAGCTTATGACTGGCACTTACTGGGAATTCCTCATTCCCAGGAAATAATTGCATCTTGAATTCCTATCACAAACAAGGTTCAGCAGGTTACATGCACCTGTTGGCAAAGGGTAGACACACGCTGAGCCATCCAGTGAGCACATGTGCAGCCCCAAACACCTAAGCGCATCACAGACCTGTCACTGCTCAATCTCGTGTGGCTGAAAACCACTTGTCCCACGAAAAATTTGAACGCCAACCAATGGGGGCCATGTGACTAGTTAGCATGAAGTAGTCTTGTTCATTATCAGAATTAACCAGACAAATCGCTCCACCAACTAAGAACGGCCATGAACCACCACCCACAGAATCGAGAAAGAGCTATCAAATCTGTCAATCTTTTCCATGTCTGGGCCGGGTGAGGTTTCCCGTGCTGATTCAAATTAAGCAACATGCTCCACTCCTGGTGGTGCCCTTCCATCAATTCCTTTATGTGTTAGCTTTGCCGCCTTACTCCCCCCGTAACTACAGAGTTTGTTTCCCGGAAGCTGATCAGCAGATCATGGGAATAACGCCACTGGATGGCTAATTGGCATTCTTTATAGTCTGAACTAAGATGCTTTCTGTTCATCTTCAAACTCTTGGCAAATGCTTTCACTTTGGTTCATCTTGTGCTGGTCCAAGAATTTCAGCTCCAGCGGCAAAGTACGAACGCCCCCAGCTGTCCCTCTTAATCAAGACCCCAGTTCCAAAATCAAACACAATAGAACCAGAGTCCTATTCCATTGTTCCTTTCTGAAGTATTCAGGCGACCGGCCTGGTTTGATCACAATTTATTTTTCAAAGTAAGTGCTTTCGACCCCTAAGACACTCAGACAAGAGCATCAAGGGGGGCACAAGAGGCAGGACCTGGGACAAGTGGTAGCTCACCTCGCAATGGACCGCCAGCTCGATTCCAAGATCCAACTATGAGCTTTTCAACTGCAGCCACTTTAATATACACTATTGAAGCTGGAATTACATTGGGTGCAGGCATCAGACTTACTCTCCAAAGGATCCTCGCTAAAGGATTTAAAGCTCACTCATTCCTATTACAGGGCCTCGAAAGAGTTATGTATTATTATGTGTTGTCACTATGTACCCGAGTCGAGAATGGGTAATTTGTGCGCCTGCTGCCTTTCTTGGATGTGGTAATTGCTTCTTTGGCTCCCTCCCTGGAATCGAACCCTGATTCCCCAATACCCATGGTAGAAGCAGAAAGTACCACTGAAAGTTGATAGGGCAAACATTTGTGTGTATCGTCACTGTCACAGGGACATGCGATCAGCCCGTGGTTATCTAGAGTCACAAAATCGGGCAGATGAGCCCGGATTGGTCTTCGCCAGATAAATGCATGCATCCAGGGAGGTCAGCACTCTTTGGCATCTAATAGCTCTATAATTTCTACACTTATCCAAGTATCAGATGGAGCGATCAAAGGAATCATAAGTGATTTAATGAGCCATTCACAGTTTCACTGAATCAGCAGTGTGCATTAACACATGCATGGCCTAATCTCTGAGACAAGCATATGCTACTGGCAGGATCAACCAGGCAACCACACCTGATGGACGGGAGGTGGGGGCCACATTCACACCCCTCGGGAGCCTGCTTCAGGAGCCCTTGCTTGCATACAGGGGGCTAGGGGGACAGTGCCATCACACAAGCACTGGCAGGCCCGGCCTGCTCTTCGCCAACAAAAGGGAGAGGTGAGCCAAGGGGTGCTGTGTCTCAGCCTAGGCAGCTGGGGCAACCCCACGGAACGGTTCTTCCGAGCTACTGTGGAAATGCATCGGGTGGAAAAGGGGAACAGATAGGAACATAGGGCCCAGACCACAAGACAGCATCTCGGACTAGCACCACCCAACCTCATTCACTCTAGTCAGACCACTTTACAAGCTGCTTGGCCTTCATCTTGCTGAGTTGCCTCCACAAAAGACAGACCCTCGAGTCAGACAGGCTAGGCAGGATGAAAGCTCTTTGCTTGAAACAACAGCCAATGTTTGCCAATCACTCCATTCCCAAGTGTACCATGTTTCCCCAATTAATCAGCATACAGTGCTGGCTAAAGCAGCCCCAAGCAGACCGCCTGCATGGGGATGTCAGATTTACATCCCTGCCTGCTTTCTGGGAAACAAGGATCAGAGGATCAGAGGAAAGAGCCATAGGACAGGGCTGGAAGATAGCCACAAACTCATTGGAGCAAATGCATCCAACCTCATTGAGCCCTGGCTGGCTTGAAGAATCAAATGAGCCTTCATCAGGACTTTCAGATCAGCCCAGCCATCACGATCACAGTACAGTCCTAGCTAAACCACCCTAAGCAGGCTGCCCTACATGGGGATGTCAGCTTCATAAGTCTGCCTGCTCTCCAGGAAGCAAGGTTCAGAGGAAAGGCCCATCGGGCTGAGTTGGAAGGCAGCCACAGTCCCATGCAGCACCTGGGTGAGAAGAACCACCAGGCCACATGGGAGTCCCAAGTACACTGTTCCTACTAAGCCAAGCCTACTCCCCCTTCTTGTAATCTGATCATAAGGAGTGACCATGGGGGCCACCGGGGAAAACTCACGCAAAGTCTAGTAGCCCTGACTGGGAGCGAAGAGTAAAATGTGCCCTCCAGGGCAGCCCGGGCGTCTGAGCACCCTATAAGAACAAATGTCTGTACTCAAAAGACAGTGATCTGGTTGAGCCGTGTCTTATTTTTAAAAAGGAGTCCCCTCACGCTTGGCGAGGACAGGGACGCTGAGGTCTGGGTCTCAAAGCTAAGCTGAGAAACAGGCAAGGGGCTATATGGGGGGGGGGCTCATGGAGCTTTGGCAAAGGGCCCAATGGCCGCTTCTGAACTAAACAAGCAAGAGAGACCTCCCTAGGCCTTCGGGTTCCCATCCCAGGAACTTTTCTAAACAGTGGGCTGGAGGAGGGAGTATAAGGCAAGGGGCTTCCACCCCTTGGTCAGCTGGACCTCTGACCCAGGGCCCATTCAAGGCTTCTGAATCAGAGTTCAGTGCGGGTTTTGCATCCCTGTCTGCTCTTAGTAAAGCACGACTTAGAGGAAAGGTCCGTCAGACACAGCTGAAAGGCTGCATGGGACTCGGGCCCCTTGGACTTCAGGTCAGGCTAGCCAAGGCCCTCACAGCTACCAGGGATGAAAGACCAGATGACAAAGGGTCCCTCATACCTTGTCTCTAATAATCTGGAGAAAGGCTACTTGCCTTTCTTGTAATCCATGCACACCGAATGAACAAATGCATTCTACCTCTTGGAGCTCTGTCTAGGCTTGGAGAGTCAAATGAGCCATCATCAGGACTTCCATATCAGCCCAGCCCTCACGATCACAGTACAGTGTTAGCTAAACTGCCATTATCTCTCTGAGCAGGTTGCCTTGCACGGGTATGTCAAATTGTCATCCCTGCCTGCTCTCAGGGAAGCAAGACTTTGAGCAAAGGCCCATCGGACAGAGCTGAAAGGCAGCAGCAGACTCATGCCCCTACGTGCCACCAGGGCCCTGCCCCAATTCTGGCTGCACCCGGGTGAGAACGACCTGAAAACAAGGGGTCCCAGAAACCCTAACCTTTTTAATTCCGAGGATATTGCAATTTGTGCACCGTTGACAGAGATGGCCATAGGATAAAACACACCCAACCTCATTGAGCCCTGTGTGGGCTTCAAATGTCAAATCAGCCCTCATCGGGACTTCTATGGCAGCCCAGCCATCTGGGCGTGCCACAGGAACTCATTGCGCGAGTCAAGATGTCCAAGTCTTGGCATCTGGTTGCTCCAAATCCTGAAGGACAGCTATCCGGTTGCACCTTGACTTCTGAAAAAAGATTCTGCTTACCCTTGAAGGGGACAGGGACTCTAAGGCCTGGGTTCTCAGAGCCTATGCTGGTTATCAGGAAAATGGCTCGTGGAAGGGGCCTCACTGAGCTCCGACCTGGGGCCCAGGGCTTGTGGCTTCCAACTCGGGGCCTGCCGGAGCTGTCACCCAGGGCTCAGACAGACATTCTTATCCTGGCAAGCAGAGGAGGGCTTCCGGGCATGTGGGACCACGTACCGGGTGCTTTGGAACACACAAGCCTAGAGAAATGAGCCCAGGGTTCTGACCCGGGGCCCGGTCAGAGTTTCTGAACACAGACGAACAGGGGAGACCTTTGAGGGCCTGCGAGCCAGAGTCCTGTGCACTTTGCAATATGCGGGCTGGAGAAATAATCCAACCCAGGGCCCGCCAGAGCTCAAACCCAGAGCCCAGTCAGTGCTGCTTCTCCTGGACAAGCAGGGGAGGCCTTCCCAGGCATGTAGGACTTTGTCCAGAGCACTTTATGACACAGAGGGTCAGAGAAGGAAGCCCATGGTCTTTTGCCTTCACCCCAAAGCTCGCTGGGGCTCTTACCCAGGGCCAGGTCAGAGCTTCTAAACACAGAAAAACAGGGGACACCATCCAGGGCCTGCAGGGCCCCGTCCGCAGCACTTTGAGACATGATGGTCCAGGGAACGGAGCTCAGGACAGTGGCCTTCCATCACCAGGGGCTACCTGAGCTCTGGCCCGGGGACAGGTCAGAGCTTCATATCCAGAACAAGCAGGGGAGGCCTTCCGCAGCCTGTGGTCCCCCGTTAGTGTTACACTGAGACACGGCAGGCAGGGGAAGGGAGCCCGAGGCCACGGTCTTCCATCCCAGGGCCCTCCGAGGCTCTGAACCTAGAGGAGCAGTGACCTCTCAGGTGCTTCAGAACATCTTTCTGTACACTTTGCAACACAGCAGGCTGGAGAAGGCAGCCCATGGCCTGGGGCTTCCACTTCAGGGACCGCCGGGACTCTGTCCTTGGGCTCGGTCAGAGCGTCTGAAACTGGACAAGGAGAGATCTCTCCAGGCCTGCAGGACCCCATACTAGGCACTTTGTGACATGGCAGGCTGGAGAAGAGAAGCAAGGGCCTGGAGCTTCTACCACTGGGTCCATTTGGGGCTTTTTTCCAGGGCCCGTCAGAGCTTCTGAATGTGCACATGCAGATCAGGCCTCCCCAGGCCTGCGGGTCCCCATCAGCAGCACTTTGAGAGATGGCAGACAAGGGAACAGACCACAGGACTAGGATCTTCCACACTAAGCTCCTCCAGGGCTCTGACACGGAGCCCAGTCAGAACTGCTGAACTCAGACAAGCAGGGGCGACCTCTGCAGTCCTCTGGGCCCTCATCCCGCACACTGTGCAATACAGTAGGCTGGAGAAGGGAGTCCATGGCTGAGGTATCCTACCCAGAGCCCCCCAAAGCTCTGACCCTAGGCCTGGTTAGACCTTCTTATCCCGGGCAAGCAGAGGAGGCCTCCCCGGGCCTGTGGGTCCCCATCCTGGGCACTTCACAGTACAGCGGGCCGAAGAAGGAAACCCAGGGCATAGGGCTTTATCCCAGGGATCACTTGGGCTTTGTCCGGGGGCCTGGTCAGAGCTTCGAACAAGGAAAAGAGGGGAGACCTTAAAGGGCCTGTAGGCCCCTATCAGTAGGACTTTGAGACACAACATGCCAGGGAACACAGCCCAGGGCCAGGATCTTCCATCCCAAGCCCCGGGACCTGGTCAGAGTTTCATATCCTGAACAACCAGGGGAGGCCTAACCCGATTTGCGGGCCCTCATCAGTGGTACTCTAAGACACAAGAAGCAAGAGAATGGAGACCAGGGCCTTCCACCCCAGGGCCCTTTGGGCCTGGTCTGAGCTTGTGAACCTGGACAAGCAGGGGGGATTTCCCTCGGAATGCAGGACCCTTTCCTGAACATTTTGTGACACGGTGGGCTGGAGAACTAAGCCCAGGACAGGGGGCTTCATCCCAGGGATCACTTGTGCTTTGTCCGGGGGCCTGGTCAGAGCTTCTGAACAAGGAAAAGAGGGGAGATCTTAAAGGGCCTGTAGGCCCCTATCAGTAGGACTTTGAGACACAACAGACCAGGGAACACAGCCCAGGGCCATGGTCTTCCATCCCAAGCCCCGGGACCTGGTCAGAATTTCGTATCCTGAACAACCAGGGGAGGCCTACCTTGACCTGCGGGCCCTCATCAGTGGTACTCTAAGACACAGCATGCAAGAGAATGGAGACCAGGGCTTCCACCCCAGGGCCCTTTGGGCCTGGTCTGAGCTTGTGAACCTGGACAAGCAGGGGAGATTTCCCTCGGAAATGCCGGACCCTTTCCTGGACACTTTTTGACACGGTGGGCTGCAGAACTAAGCCTAGGGCAGGGGGCTTTCACCTCGGGCCAGCGGCATTTTTCCTTAGACCTGGTCAAAGCTTCTGAACCTGGAAAGTCAGGGAAAGCCAACCCAGGCTTATGGGTCCTCATCTGCGGTACTCTGTGCCATGTAAGGCAAGGGAACAGAGCCCAGTGCCTTCCACCGCCAAGACATTCCAGTATCCCGGTCAGATTTTCTTATCACGGGCAAGCAGGGGAGGCATCCCTGGGCCTACGGGCCCCTGCCCCAGGCTCCAAGTGACACAGCGGGCCATGGGACAAAGCCCAGTGCTGGGGGCTTCCACCCCATGGCCTGCTGAGACTCTGATGAAGGTCAGGTCAGAAATGCCTATCCCAGGCAGGCAGGTGAGGCCTACCCAGACCTGCAAGTCCCCATCCTGGGCACTTTGTGACACAGCACATGGAAACCAGGTTCCCGGGGTCCTCACCCTGGGCCTGCCTGAGCAATACCCATTCTTGTAATCCTTGCACACCGAGTGACAGAGGAGGGCATTCAAGAGAATGCAATCAGCCTCCTGGAGCTCTGACTGAGACTCAAGCTTCAAATTAGCCCTCATGGGGAATTCCAGGGCAGTTTGGAAATCTGAACACAGAGTCACATGAAGAGAACAACGTGTTTTGTAGTGACGTTTGAATGGCACATTTTGTACCACCATGTAGGCGACATAAAAGACCCCTAACATGAATTAAGCCCAAGCCAAGTTCTGAATATCTGCCTTCGAGCCAACATATGAAATTAATATAATATTTTGGTTAGCTCAGTCAATTGCACCGTGGCAAATGGCCCAGCCCACAAGATCTCATGATGGCTTAGATTAAATATTTCTGCTTTAATTGTACGACTGTCACTCAGAACTTTTCTAGACAGTGTCCTGTGCAGTGTTCTTGCAATAATTATTACAAAATATTCAACCTCTCCCATCTGAAAGTGGTATCAGCTTTAAGAGTGCTCAGGGGCACTGATATTTAGGTAATCTGGTATAAGTAGGTTAATTCTGAAGCCATACACTGTCTGAAACCACCATAGCTCCTCACTGGGGGACAGAAAGTCTGTAGAATTTGTTTGGGGGTTGGGGGCATTGCCATGCCCATTTTGGGCAGCCCCCACCCCTATATGCATAAAAAAACAATCCCTGGTGCCTAGTGTGCTCTCTGCCCCCTCGGGGGTGGCAGATCAGGGGCTATTGCCCCCATTTGCATCCGTGGGGGGGCAGAAAGACTGTGGACCTTTGGGGGCAGGGGTGGGGGCATTGGCATGCCTATTTTGGGCATCCCCCACCCCTATATACATAAAAAAAATCCCTGGTGCCTAGTGTGCTTTCTGCCCCCCGGGGGGGGGAGATTGGGGGCTATTGCCCCATCTGCTTACCAGGCGGGGCAGAAAGACTGATCTAGCCCAAAAATATGGGGGGGGAGCAAAAGCTCTTACCCAAGGGGCCGCTCCCCCCTCCCTGGTACCTGGTGGGTGAAGCTCTTCCCCCAGCTCCCGAGGTTGTTTTGATTGAAAGGAAATCCCTCTGGTGCCCACACCAGAGGGATTTCCTGTGCCATGTGCGGAGACGGCCAGGAGCCGTCCTACGCACATGAGCACAGTGGCGTTGGATGGCTTCCGGCCGTCATACGCACAGAACAGGTTAAATTAGAACAAATGGAGAAAGATTGTCTACACGTATATTTTCTTCTAGGCAAACATAGCCACACTTAGCTGTGGATCTACATTAAAAATCAAATATCTCACGATAGCCCACGCTCTAATGCAATTGACCAGGCACAGTGGATACAGCACATTAACAAACTGTATGTAGCCAATACATCCAGCGTACCGCTAAACATCTATTCCCACTCAGACCTTGCGGCGCCCAATAATGGCCGGAATTTTACTGCAAAACTTATTTCAAACACCTTGTCGAGAATTAGATCCATGGTAGCGCCAGTACCAAATGGCATTCCAGCCCAACGTTTTAACAAGCATTTGCAATGCAATATCTCTCGCATTTGCGAGAGTTTGAGCTATTGGCATTGTAAATGACCATTCTTTTTATTTATGTGTTTTGAAAACCTGCAAACATACAAAACTGTAGCAAGCGCAGTGTTCTGTTGCAGCAATTCTTCCAAGCCAAGGAGGGGGGGCCACCTCGCTCCTCGTCCTTACGGACACTGCCTCCAATCCCGAACTTTCCACCATAAATCATTCTTTTCAGGTATGTTAGTTTAATTAGCACAAAAAAAGTAAAGCAGTGCTACAACACCCAGAATGCCTATTTTATGACAGAAAGATCCACCAATGGAAACTGTATCCATGGTGACCCAGAGGCAGAAGCCGCCCTGAAGTCAAGAAGGATTGGCAAGCAGAAAAGAACAAGAAAGAACAAGGCGGAAGGGGAGAAGGAGGGAAGATGTATTGACAGTAGGAGGAGGATTTCCTTTCAAATGCAAACTAATTATTCTTAAGAATAGAACTGCAATAAATAATCAAAATGAATCTGCTAGTGATACCTTTGTGCTATTATTAACAGGCCTTGCGTTGGGACCCTAGAGGGCCCATTTTGTCTTTTTTTCCATTTCTAACCTAATGTTACAGTCATGATACAAGCTTCACGTGTAATATCAGAAGCATGACCCGATGCAAATCTGGTTTGACTAATAATTACAGCTAGCAGTGTGCTGCCACTGCAGTAAGGACAGTCGGTTTTCAGTGTGTGTCAATGTAGCAGGGACGGCTCCCAGAGCCCTTAGCTGTCCCAGATAAGCACTTGAGATCTCTTCTTGTACGGGTTCTTTTCTGTGTGATATGCAAGCACTATGTGCAATGAGCACACTGCCTGGTAGTGCACACAGACTGACGACACATAATACACCTCTGAGCGTGCTTGCCCTCGCATCAGTTTCCGGAAACGGGATTTCATTACAGCCAATCACATTGCCGTGTGCCTTGCATTTGAAAAAGTCGCCCCCCACAACAACGATGGAGATATCGGCTGTAAAACAGCATGAGAGCACCACACCGCACAGCGGAAACCAGTGCACAGCGGAAAACGCCTTTTCCAAGGCGGGCCCACGCATGCGCGCTGCCAAGATGTGTCTGCGTGGAGAGTAAACTGGGCGACGTGGGGAAATGCAGATACAGAGGAGGAGATGTCAGCATGAAGCACTGTGACAGCTGAACAAATACATGGATGCAGTTAACGAGAAGCCCCGGTATTACAAGCACTCGCCATGACGTATTTGCTCGGCTTTTTCTGCCGGCCTTGCCTGCTAAAAGGTTTCTTGTCTTTATGGGGCCATGTGTTTGAAAGACATGGCCCCATAAGGATAACAAACCTTTTGCGACCAACGTAATTCAGGCGAGCCCGTCCAAGTGGGACGGCTCAAAAAGCAGAGCAAATACGTCATGCACAGCTCTGTTCCAATGGCTGGCCACCGTTTACCATAAACTGTGACACCAGCCAATGGAAAGGAGGGGCGGGGCTTAAAGCCCCTTACAGAAAATACCCGTTAACATTAAATCTCGCCAGCGAAACTGCGCATGCTCGCAGCCTACGCCAGGCGAGACCTAAAAATGGCATAGAAATATGGACTGCAATTCTGTCTCCATTATACCATTGTTGTTCAATGTATGGGCACATACAAGAAAGCTATAAAGGCTCAATACTTCATCCAATATTCAAGAAGGATGACAAACTGGACCCAGGCGAATACGGCTTAATCGCGCTGTTGGACATAGAAGACAAGGGCTACGCTTCACTTCTGCTAAAAGACCTAGAAGCATGGGTGGAAGAAAATGAGCTGATCCCGTTCTGTCAAACTGGCTTCAGGGCTAATGCGTCAATGTCAGACAACATTGTGGCCATATCTTTTTTATTTCAACAAACACTTAGTCGCATATTTATTGATTATCCCGCAGCCTTTGTTTCAGTGGACAGGAAAATTTTGTGGCAGAAATTATTGGACTGGGGCATACCTTATCATCTGCTACGGGCAATAATGTCATTATATACTTCTATTTGGGTCAAGATTAAGCTGTCTGAAACATTGACAACAAGGGAAATAATGACAAACACCGGACTAAAGCAGGGGTGGGTCGTGGACCCCCTTTTATTGAACTTGTATACAGTAGACTTGTTTTCAGCCCTAAAATATGCGTATCTGATCCCACCTAAAATTGGGTCTTCAAAGATAACATCACGACAATATGCAGATGACATTGTGTTAATGGACCACTCGTGAACTGGGATTCAAAAAGCCCTGAATGCTCTTCACATATAGAACGAAGTAAATAAACTGACAGTTAACGAGGCAAAGACAAAGAATTTGTATTCGGACGGAGCAATAAGAAAGGAAATGCCATGGATGGCGCAATGATAGCGGAGAAAGTGGTATATGTACATAGGGGGTGCCCCAAGAAATGGACACGGGTGTGGGGAAAGTGGAATGCCTTCAGGGGCAACATTTGCGATCCGCCTATAGTTGAGTCGGTGTCAGATGTCAGCTGTATAAACCGGAGGTGTTGTGACGTTTTCACTACTCTACATAACAACATTAAAATGATTGTGGGGAGAGAATGAGAAGAAGGGCATGTAGATGTAATCAATCTGTGTATGACTAATCACAGTAACATGCAGTATTTATCTATCTCAGTATGCAGTAATATGTACCAATTAACGAAAAATGCTAATAAAAATGTTCTAAATAAAAGAAAAAAATAAAGGAAATGCCACTTCGAGCATGGGTTCATTGACCATCCAAAGGAGAAACATCTATAATTATCTGGGTGTGTGGCTGTCAGCAAAGGGAGGACCTGAAATCCATCTGGGTCACCTAAAAAACAAGTCAGCGCTGATCATCACAAGATTAAGTTAGCTCAACACAATCTTAGAGAGCCCTTCTACCACACCCATTCGACGGGTCCTCCAGGCTTCACTCTTACCAGCACTCAACTATGGCCATGAGGCCTTCCTAGAAAGTCTCACGAAATTACTTGATAAATTCCAACTTCAAGCCTACAAGAGAATTTTTAGACTCCTAAATCATTCAAGAGGTTACTTGATTATACTAGAATTTGGCCGCAAGGCGCAAATGTGGTCTAACATGGGAGCATGTTTAAAATACTACTACAGGATCATTAAGGCTCCTCCAAATACCTTGAAAATAAATCTTTAACAGATTTTTACCCTAAAGCCAAACTCATGGTCGATCTATTTAACCAAAACAATGGATACACTTCAAATACATCTGTCTGTGCTAAACAACAAACTTTTGTCACACTTGGCTCTAAAAAAAATCCTTGAACAGCAAATAAAAGTACAGACAACACTTGACGATCTGGCAAAACTAAAATCCAAGAGCATCCTGGCATTCTCTGCAGTGGCTGCTTCATATGATATTGTTATTTAGCAGAAGATGCCCGCAGAGTAGGAGCCTCCGGAGGAGCTCCCGGTTTGGGGATTACCAACTTGGTAGCTATCCCCGTTAAAACCACCTCACCGGCTTCCCACTCGACTGCCCCAGGACCGGATTGCACTTCCATCTGTAACATACTGCTGAAACGGAATTCAGCAACCAACTTACCCGTGGATCGACCGCCGCTGCAGCCCTGGTCTGCACCCTCGCTGCAATTTGCTGTGGAGGTCTACTGCGGCAAGCCTGGGGTTCCAACGCTGTTGGCTCCTCCGTTCCCGTGCCTGCCTGCCCCAGAGGTTTGAGATCTCCTGGCGCTGAGGGGTGTCCCCGTGTGCAGGTATTTTCAGCCAGCTACGGCCCGCGTCCTGCAGGACTTAACCGAGCCCGGCGTCCAGCACCGGGCAGCGGACACTTTCCTCTCCGCCCCCGGAGGACCCTCGTCTGGGACTGACTGTGGAGGGAGTCTGTGGCTACCGGCACCATTTGGTCTCTGTGGCCATTTTGTAGCCTTTGGTACTGTTGCCCTCGGACCGGCCCGGAGCCTGGCAGTGGTGGCCGGCGACACGCTTGTGCCTGACACCACTCCTTGCAGCCTGTGTACAGCCAAAATCCAGGAGGTCAGCACATTATTTGGTGCGCCGCCCTGGACCACTCCCGCCATCGCGACAGACAAGTGGCAACTCTCGACACACCAGCGATGTAATAGAGAGCTGGAATACTAGGCTCCAGTGTCGGTCTGCCAAGAGCACCTCTGGAAGTGGAGTGCTGGTGCAATCCGACAGCTCGTTGCCTCTTTGTGCCCCGAGCCATCAGGCGGCTACTGATACCAGTGTAGAACACTTTGCCTAGACCCTCAAAATGACAGACGACATAGCGCTACTCGGGCAACTTCGCATCTTATGCAAGTGATAAGCAAGACCACTGACCCTCAGCCCCCCACCTGCCAACAGATAGCCTCCCTGATATCCAACAACATACCACGTCCCTCTCGGCATAGTCTGAGGACCGTCCTGGCTCTTTACTACCTCACTCTGCCTGACCATAAAATGGCTGCTATTTACGAGGCTTGATTCCACCTAACAAGAAGCCTAAACGGATTTTGCTCAGCTCACCTGGCTTCACTTTCTACCGTAGTAGTTAAGCCTGGTCGTTTCACATAGGACCGCCACCGCTTAGCCTGAAGACCGCCCTTACTCTATACTACTCACCCTGCCTGTCCCCAAGATGGCCGCCCCCTACGAGACTTGACTCACAAAATAAGTAGCCTAAATTGACTTTGCTCAACTCGCCTGGCCACATATTCTTCAGAAACAGTGACGCCTGGTTACCACACACAGGGCGGCCACCGGGTAGCTCGAGGACCATCCTTGCTCCATACTACCGCACCCTGCCCGACCCTAGATGACCGCCACCTACGAGGCTTGACTCACAAATTAAGTAACCTAATTTTATGTGGCTCAACTCGTCTAGCCACATATTCCTCAGAATCAGTGACGCCTGGTTACCACATACAGGGCTCTCACCACGTAGCTCGAGGACCGTCTGTGCTCCATACTACCTCCATACTACCTCACCCTGCCCGATCCCAGATGACCGATATCTATGAGGCGTGACTCCTCAGAATTAGAAGCCTATACCGATTTTGCTCAACTTGCCTGGCCACAACAGTCACGCCAGGTTATTACACACAGGGCTGCCACCGCGTGCCCCATCGCCTCTGAGACATCCTCTACTCAACTATCCCCATCTTGCCGCCGGGTTGCTCGCAGTCCTGATCAATCTATTGTTCCAATGTGATCTGCCCTGAACTTACTGTTTTCGCTCCTCCTCAACACTAGATTTCCCCTACTTCTCTCCAGCAGGGCTTTCCAAAACCGCCACTAAATCCTTCAAACATTTCATCCGGAAAAGTCATCCTGAGGCCTGGTCTCGGACCTGCGATTTAGCGCAGACAAGGACACAGTCATCAACGACCTCATCTTCTACTCCAGGAAAACATACCTATGGCGCAAAGCCATCTCGAGCCTCCTTAACGTGCACGAAGCCAGGAACATCCCTTACGGCAATAAACTCCCGATCGCACCGTCCGCTAACCTGCGAGCTGACCTCACCATTACTTTATACAAAAATTGCATCATCCTGATTCAAGCTCCACCCAAAGACCTCATTAAATTCGCGGACCTCTTCACCCGCCTCAAAAAATATGTGCACGACCCTCCTCCGTCCTCGCCCCCCGCACCTTCCTTCGCCCAACCCACAAGGTTGCCGAACCTTCCACAAAACTCCCTTCCTAGGGCTCACGACACAGGTCGACCCAGCCCCATCACCATGCCACCAAAGCATGCAAACCAATGCGTGCCCAAACCTCTGACCCCCAGCCCTCATGCTCTTCCCTCTCTCTTGGTCATTGAAACTCCCTCTAGGGTTCTAGACTCTAGCCAACCTAGCCCTTCCACTCTGCTACCAGCGCTTGCCAACAGAAGCACCCTTAAACCTCCAACCTCTCAACCTCTAAATCCCACCTCCCATTGGGATAGGGGAACTTCTGCTATGGTTCATGACACAGATCGACCTAGCCTCGCTACCAGGCTACGAGCACAGTCCCCCATAATCGCTCCCACACCCTCGGCCCCCTACCTGCATGAGCCTCCCACTTATAGTGATATTGACACTCTCCACCACAGAGCTGCTGAACTAACTCTGAGCATCCACAACGCCATTCTGGATCTAAAGAACCTCTTGCACCTCACTGAACTTTCCTTTGCGTATCGCAAGCTCTCGCAGTACTCTACTCCCTCCCCTTCCTCCGTGCCCCTCCTTCACCCATTACCGCTATCCATGAGACACCTGCATCCCGGCAAGCAACCTTGCCACTTCTCTGAGGAGAAAACTCTGGCCCTCCTCCTTACTTACAAACCTATCCCCATTACGCCTAGCCTTCTAGATCTTACAGAGGAAGAAGTCGCAGACCTCCTCATTAGCTACAAATCTGCCCTGATAACCTCTTGCCCTGCAGATCTGAGTGACAAACTCCGTATTCGCACGGTTGCAACCAACCCCAACAGATCAGCTACCCTCCGTGACAGAGGAGTGATCAGTAGCAACCTAACACTAGTATCCATCTCCGCCCCTAGTCACAACTCACACTCCAACCCCACACTATCCGGCCTCCTAATTAACTGCCGCTCAGCAGTAAAGCATGCCTCTGATATCGCCGATCTCATACTGAGCCAAAAATCGGACTTAGCGATCCTGATAGAATCCTGGCTAAATGATTCCTCATCACCCTGCCTTGACCTCTTAGTCCTGCCCAATTACAACATCGTAAGGCTGGACATACAATCCAACAAAAAAGGGGGAGGCATTGCCTGCATCTACCGTTCTAACCTCCTCGTTACTGATCTTCTGGCCGATCCCACAGACTCCTGTGAATACCTTGCACTTTCTATAAGAAACTATATGCAACTATATGCAAATCGTAGAGCAGACAAACGTTTCCACTGAAGGATTTAGCCCGGGTCATAGATCTGTTATAATCGATTCAAGCTGTTTTCCCTGGGCCTTTGCATTATCTGAAAAACGAGTCTTAGAGAAGGGGTTAGGTTTTGTTCCAACCGCTCGCCTTGACCGTTTTCGTTTACACTGTGAATTGTCTGATTTCTTCAGAAAGCTAAAACTTAAACACTTCTTTGAAAAACATCAAGCCAGTAGCCCTTCCTTGCCAGAGAGCGACACAGGATTACGACTAAAATCTACTTTCACTCCACCGCCTCATACTGTCCCAGCAGAACTCATTGCTTTTGAGCAGGCAGTATTCAATGACATAGAGGCTTATGAAGACACTGGCACCTTTAAGAACATGCGTGCCGATGAGTTCCAGGCACTAAAAACTCTCCAGTCCAACCCTTCCATTGTCATCAAACCAGCTGACAAGGGTGGGGGTCTTGTTATCCAGGATTCATCAGCTTATGATACTGAATGCAGACGCCTCCTTGCGGACAGGATCAGTTACACCCCCTTAACCATTGACCCCTCCCCAGAGCTGAAGACAATGATTATTAACCTGGTGGAGGAGGCAGAGTCCAACGGTCATATAAGCAGACATGAGGCTGACTTCTTAACTAAAAGTGAAGGGATTATTCCCTACTTTTATACGTTACCCAAAACTCATAAGAATAAGTCCCCTCCGCCTGGCCGTCCCATTGTTTCTGGAATTGGTTCCCTTCTGGAGCCTCTTTCAATATACTGTGACTTTTTCCTAAAACCCTTGATCCAGAGCACATCCACCTACCTGAAAGACACCAAGAGCCTGCTGGTACTCTTACAGGATGTAACCTTGACAGACGATCCAACCTTCCTGGTATCTTTAGACATAGAAAGTCTATACACCAGCATTCCCCAGGAAGATACCATCAGGGTCATTAGTGAAACTTTGGAGATGAGTCCCTGGGACTTTCAGACCTCGAAACAGTTCATTGTTGACTGTGCAACCCTGGCTTTGGAAAAGAACTTCTTTGAATACAAGGGGACCCTCTTTCTCCAAGCTACCGGTACTTCCATGGGGAGTACCTTTGCCCCTAGTGTGGCAGGCCTTTACGTGTACGATTTCGAACAGAAGTACATACTGACTCCCAACAATCCCTTCTCTCTCTATATATCTTTTTGGAAAAGATATATAGATGACATTCTGGTGATCTGGAAAGGACCTGAAATCCAACTCGTCAAGTTTTTTGAATGGATCAACACCTGCGATCCGAGTCTGAAGTTCACCAACACATATGACCAGAATGAAATTATCTTTCTGGATCTTACTATTACCAAGTGTAAAGACAAGCTCGTCACAAAAACATACTATAAACCGACCTCAAAAAACAATCTCTTAGCCTTCTCAAGTTTCCATCCACGACCGCTTAGGGAAAACCTCCCTTTTGGCCAATTTTTGCGTATCAGACGCAACTGCAGTCGCATGGAAGATTTTCGTATTCAATCTGATAACCTTTCGACAAAACTGAAAAGAAGGGGTTACCCAGATAAAATTCTAAAACGCAGCTGCAAGAGGGCTAAAAATCAACACAGAGATGCTTTACTTGAGGACTCAGTAAAAACAACGGAAGATGTCCCTCTGACATGTGTAACGACTTACAGCACGGCTTCCAATGCTGTCACCAAATCCATCCGCAAAAATTGGGGCATCCTATTGAGTAACAACTTGAAATGGGAAAAACCCCTATTTTCTTTCAGGAAGGCAAGAAGCATAAAAGATGCCCTAGTACACACGCGACCACGAATATCACCACCTGATAACATCCCGTCTGTCCTACAATCCTGGGGACTTCCCAAAGTAACAGGGCATTTTCCTTGTGGGCAGTGCAGTGTGTGCCACCTCACAAAAGCAAGCAAAACTCTGAATCTGGAACAAGACAAAGTGTGGAGTCAACGTACCCACACGAACTGCAATTCATCCAATGTCATCTACCTACTCACATGTCCGTGTGGGATCAGATACGTTGGAATGACCACACGTAAAATCAAACAACGCATTGTCGAACATAGAAGTACAATCCGCTGTGGAAAGAGTATCACCAAAATGACAGAACACTACTCAGCCCTCAAACACACCCCTGACGACCTAACCTGGACTATAATTGAGCAAATTAATCCAGGAATCAGAACGACCAACATCCTGTTCGAAAAGGAACAACGTTGGATTTATCGCCTGTCCAGTCACATCACAGGTTTCAACGATAACATCCCCTGGGGCACAGTACTAAAAAGATAATAAGTCACATAGATAATATACCAGTGAAACTTCGAACCAGTCACCTTGTGGCTTGGCTCCATCTTTGTGACACTACGTAACTGTGTTCCTCGTTGCAGATGCATTTCAGAATGAACAAAATGAGGCCTCTTTGAACACCCAGTAGGCAATATTTCACACACTCTCACCATTGCCTTTATTGAAATGTGTCTCAACACCACGGGCTTATAGCACATGCACTAATGTAAGTTTCATTTCTACTGGCTTGCAACACTAGGAACTGAACTATGGGACATGTTTTATACTAAGCCCCTACTCCACTGAATACACACCAGGCAATGATTGTGACATTCATCCTCTGGCGCGATTCTTACCATATTTAAAATACTGCAACACGCATAAACAATATTTCCACAAAAATTCTCTCTCGTAGATAGAGCTGATATGGAAACATGTTTTTCAGGCTGTACACATATTCAGGTTAACGCAAATAGCCCCCTTTTTTTGCAGCCTTTCTTCACTGAACCGCTAGACAACTAGCCATGCTTCCCGGAAGTGTACCAAGTATTCACTTTGCCCCTGACAAGCAGCAGTCTAGTCTTTTTTCCCCGCGTCTACGTCCCACGTGATCCACGTGATGACGTGACGCCGTTCCGATTGGTAAACGCTCACTATTTCTTCCTCTCGGCGGCTCGGGATATCAACATCCGAGTCCGCAGGAGGGCCGAATAGGTGTTGCAGAGGGCTGGTGACTTTGGAGTAGTAAGTAAAGGTGCTGCAGGACGGATTTCTATACCTTTACTACAACCGTGTAAGTTTTTAACTTTTCCTATTCTTTTCACTCCACGTCCAGAGTGTGACTATAAGTCCCGCCTCCCACCCGGACTCATGTTGTGAAACTGAACTGAACATCACGTAAGCACTGTGATCGGCTCTCGCGATGTTCACTTTTCCATTTAATACATTAACCCTTGAATCTCCATCACAATCCAAGCATTTTATTTTCCCTATCGCCTCCTACAGATCGGCCATAATGTAGTGCTGACCATCAATGTGAAGGCAATATACTTTTTTGTCGCTTTGCCGTATCACACCCAAAAAACAGGGTGTATCACTTTATCGGCACAATTAGTGATAGCGCTAAAGAGCACCACATGCCCTTTGAATTTGAACACGGGCTAATACTAGTAAATTTTGCTCCCCGTAGTTTCAAAACAATGGGAAATTCCCACCATGTGTGTGCATGAAATATCCTCACGACAAGTGTGTGATTTAGCTCAAGCCTGTTTTCATGTGCAATTATATATGTATGATGTGAATCACTGTTTGTTTGTTCTGTGTTTTTTTCTATTTTACTCCTACAGAACTGAACCTCTCAGAAATTGCTGAAGGGTAAACTCGACCGTAAGTCTCAAGCGGTTTCTGACCCCACAGGTTAGGGTACGCCTTAGCGTGCGTATACCGCCGTGGTGGTCTCACTTTAGGTCCTGACGAATGCTTCGTGCACTGACGCAAGAAGCAGAAACATGTTGACCACTTTTTTCACTATGCACTTGATTTAGGACGTAGCTGGTCTAATTATCACCAGTTCCTATCGTCCGCCACACCATTTTAACTGTGTCCGGTTTACCACTATTAAATTCATTATTGGTTGAAACTGTGACATATTTTAAACTTACACTATCACCCTTTGCACTGCACCCACACACAAAAAACCTGCTCCGCTGTAATTCAGGCGTCGTAGCACACCGGGGAGACATTCGGTCTCTCCGGTGGGAACCCAATGATGAAGCATGTCACCAACTAGGTTGGTGAGTGAGGGTTCTTTTAAAAACATAGTGATTCACTTTTCTAATTTTCCCTGCACTTGTTCACATCTGATGGACACACTCTTTTGTTGTTGATTTATACTAGCCCTGGGGGACTAAGAGTGGCTCCAAAAACTCCCTCTCTCTCCTGTTGTTAATTTATACCTTTGCATTATCTGTCATTGCAGAGATTAAAAGAAGTCTCTCTCCACAAAAGTTGTTGATATCATTATTATGTGACAATGAATGGAAAGGTGAGAGGGTCAATTTTGGTGGATTCGGAATAGAAAGGTCTGGAATGGCAAAGCAATTGTTGGAGATTGAATATTGACTTTAATAGAATCAGAAGGATAGGGTGCAGTAAACAGAGTGCTGACACTGGGAGCTGGGTGAATGGATAAAGAAATAGCAGAACTTGCACATACATTGTTTGGTGTTGTTTGCAGGTTAATTTGTGATAAACACTTTCATAGGAGGAAGCATTGGGTCAGTTGTTTCGTGAATGGACAATGTGTTGGTGGCTTAGTATTAACCAGATTGTTCTTCACTGTTGCCTAGGAAGCTCGGGCTTTCAGCTTCCATCGAGGGAACCATTGTTTATTGTATAGCTACAGGTTTGGCTAGCCATATGCTTTGCCACCGTTTTCTAGGATTCTGAAGGTTTGATTACAGATAGAGACAAACTGGGCCCATCTTCTGATGGTAACTGGAAAAACAGTACATATCCTATTGTTGCGTCTGCTATTTCCAACTCGGTTGACAAAAACACAAGGGGATTTGCACTATTTGGTCAGCTCTGATAAGTTGCAAGGAGGATTTCTGAAGTTCCTAGGGAGTCGGTGGTATTCCAAAAGAAGCCTGAAAGGCATGAGCGGATGGAACAAGCACAGCTTGGAAGACTTGGAATAACTGATGTATTGAACAATGTTTGGATCCTTTGGGAGCATCAGTAGTGCAAGTTGTGAATTTCTTTGACTGAACTTTTTTTTAGCAAGGGTTTGAAATACCAGATGGCGAATACATGCAAATCAGCTATCAGGGCAGGTCATACTTTAGTAGATGGCATCACGGTAGGAAAGAATGATTTTGTTTGTAAGTTGATCAAAAGTATTCATTTTAGAAGGCATTCAAAACTCAAATATTCTTTTTTCTGGGATGGCCAGATAATGTTGATTTGACATTAACAATTGACTTGAAAACTAGCAATTTTGTTGTGTCTACTTTTCTTTATGAAACTCGGATGTTAAAGATTTAGATTTGTCAAATGGACTGTATGCACCTGCAACTGTATTATTTAACAGAACTAGGAGAATGAAAACTTTGTCAACAGTTGTGGAATATCTGTTTCTCAGAGAACAGCTAAGTCTGTGTGTGATGCGATGTATGAAGGTGCATGAAATGAAAACGAGAGAGGTGAGATGAAAAAGTGCGAATCAACTCTTGATTTCTTGTGTGAAGCCATTTAAACCTGTACCACTAGTGATAATTACAAGATGGGAAAGTGGTGTAATGAAAGAAGTAGGTATTAATGTGTATGTATTTGGAGCCCATTCATCAAGAGGAACAATGGCTTCAAAATCATGTGTAATGGGAGGAAGATTAGAGGTTATTTTCACTCCACAGATTGGTCTAAAATGCACACGTATGTAAGATTTTACTTAAAGTCAATTGTGCATGCTTCTGAATGTGTAGTGCAAGGGCTTTGAACTTGCACATAAAGAGAGTCTCTGGTCTTAACATAAAATTGTGATTTTCCAAGCTTGTAGTGGAAAGAAAACCAAGATTTTAATAAAGGCACAAAGGCTCAGATTATCACATCCTCATTTCCTATTCAAAAGGTATGCAGACGGAAGTCGCTATTATGCTAATTATGAATTCTAAATAGTCTATTTTTTAGTATCCTTGATTGCTATCATAATTGTAGAATACCTAATAGGAAAGAGATAAACAACATGTTTTTGGTTTTTCAGGTTAGAAAGGCAGAGATTGGAAGACTATTGCATCATGGCTGTGCGGAATGACAGAAGTCGAAAAGAAAAAGAAAACGTGGAGGAGCAGAATAATTTGATCACCATCTTTAGCTCTACAATTGGAAAGTGGCATTATTGTTTTACAGACAGAATTAAAGAGGCTGCATTCCAGAAGGAGTAGAATGTTGCGTATTCTGTGTTCTGCTGCTGCCGTTCTGTGCTGCTTGAAGTCATTAAAAGGGATTGCATATAATATGAGCCTCTGTGTCTTTTAATAAAATCAAGATTTTCTTTCCACTCCAGGCTTGGAAAAAGGCAATTTCCATACATTATGAGTATGTTGCCTTTCTTGCATCCATAGGCAATGCAGCACAATGCACTATTTTAAGGTAAAGACAGTTAAAAGCATCCAGTATCTGTCTTCTGTGGGTATCAAACATATGATACCACTGAAATCGTCACCCCCTCAGTGGCACCATATCTCCTTCACACCAAAAACATAAAAAAAGCTAATCTCAAGGTGTTTTGTATTTCACTTTTAGAAACTTGTACAGAAAAGAATCAGAAAGCGAAGTATTTGAAAGAAGCACACTATACTTCTAATATTGAGGTTTCCTAGCTTAAAAGTGGAAGGCAATCTAGCAAAAATACCTGAGGAGATGGCATAAGTGAAGACACTATGTTTAGCCATTTGCATTATATGTGTTACTATCCAGTCCACAAAGATTGATTTCCTTCTTGTATAAGGAGTAGAGCTTAACTATCTTGTTTATCTTGTTGCTCCTATTCTATTTCTCACCACTGAGAAAAAAAGTTACTTATCTTTGGTAAAGCCTTTTCTGGTAGAGACTCTAACCGCAGATTCCTGACCTTAGAATATTCCCCAGGCATCAGATTTTGGATCTAGAATATCCTGAGCAGTACCTCTGTGCATCGATAGGGTTGTCGTTCGGCTCATCATCGTCCACTTCGGAAGTGACGTCTCGGTGCCTATATAGCTGCCACCCTGTCATGCTGACATCAGTTTCTTTCATGATAGTTCCATGCCAAAAACAGGGAGCCTCGTAAAAACCAATGTAACTGTTTCAACCAGTATGTAGTGCCTAAAGGAATCTTTTGGGAAAAAGAGCTCTGTTAGCAGATAAATGGGAGGTTCGGTAAGGAATCTGCGGTTAGATAGTCTCTACCACAAAAGGCGTACCAAAGGTAACTTGTTCTTCTGCTGGAGACTTATAACTGCAGATTCCTCACGTTAAAATAGATACCCAAGCCTTACTTTTCCGGAGGTGGGCTTGAAGATAGGCTTAGACCAAAAAGTCCTAGGGAGCTGAACGGGCGAAATGGACATCACAATGGACCTGACTTGACCTGATGCTCAGTGAATGTATGGAGGGACGTCAAGGTGGCCGCTTGACAGTTGTATAGGACTGGTACCCCGTGTACCATAGCAGTAGTGACGGCCTTGGCCTTGTTGGTGTGAGCCCGCAAGATCTCTGGGGTTGCTTCTTTGCCAGTGTGTAGTAGATTTCAGAGTAAAATCCACCTGGATATGGTTCATTTCTGCACAGCCTTGCTCTTTGCTGCAGTGATCGCCCACCTTGTGATTTTTGGTACAATCAATGTAGAAGGACAGAGCCCTTTTTGGACCAAACGATGAGGCCTCTCCTACTCCTCCTTTGACGGAAGAGGAAGAGCATAGAAGGCAAACAGAGTAATGCTCTGGCCAATGTGAAAAGGAGTGACCACCTTCGGAAGGAAAGAAGCGGCAGTTCGAAGGGTCAGTTCGTCAGAGATGTTGGTGTATGGAGCCTTGACCGACAGAGCCTGAAGTTCATTTACCCTCTTGGCCGATGTAACGGCCATCAAGTACACTGTTTCGGAGTCAAGAGCTGCAGAGGGCAGCTATGCAGGGTTTCAAATGGAGATCCCTTAAGGAAAGTAGGGACCATATTGAGGTTCCATTGGGGCATCACGCAAGGAGAAGGCGGGAACAAATGATGCAAACCTTTCAAAAACAGAGTCAGAACAGATGACTTAAATAGGGAGAGTTGGTCAGGCAGCCACAAGAATGTCGAGATGGCTAACAAATAACCTTTAACAGTGCCCAGAGCAAAGCCTTGCTGGGCTAAAGAAAGAACAAACAACAAAACCTCAGCAAGAGGTGCAGAAAAGGGGCCCACATGGCGTGAGGAACGCCAAGCCACAAACTTATCCCAATAGAAGCCGTAGACAGTTTTAGTGGAAGGATGTCTGACTGCCAAGATGACATCACAAACCTCGGGAGATAAAAAACCCTCAACTGTCACCGCTCAATCTCCATGCATGAAGGTGGAGCATGCGCAGGCTCAGGTGCAAGACCCTGCCCTGTTGTTGCGACAGGAGATCCTCCCGAAGGGGCAGCCTGACCAGAGGACAGATGCTTATGTTTAGGAGTTTGGGATACCATAATCTCCATGCCCAGCCCAGAGCTACTAGGATGACTTAAACCCAGATGGTCCTGATCTTCTTGGGAGCTATGGGCAGGAGTTGTATCGGTGGAAATGGCTACAGGAGTCTCAAGTCCCACTCGAAGCCGAACGTGTCGCAGAGTGAGAGACGCTTTGGAAATACCAGCAAGCAGAAGTGCTGACATTGCGTGTTCTCAGCAGTTTTGAATAGATTTCACCAAGTCTCTCCCCAGTCTCAGAGGGGACCCTGCACCACCTCCAGATGTAGATGCCATTCATGATCAGAGAGGCATCAATGGATGAGTTTGTTGCACTGTCGTACAGAGACCACACCCGGTGTTGTATGACCAGGAAAATGTCCTGGTGTTCCAACCATGTCCAGAGACAGAGCGCCTCCTGGTACAGGGTCTACAGCCCCACCCTACCCTGTTTGTTGCACTGTTGCAGTACCACATGGCAGTGATGTTGTCTGTGAACACTTGAACGAGCCTTCCTTTGATAGATGGAAGGAAGGCTTTCAATGCCAAGCGAATCGTCCTCAACTCCAACAAATTGATATGGAGCTGAGACTCCACCAGAGACCAGAGTCCTCTGCTCTCCACCTCTCCCAGATGGCTGCCCCAACCCAGGATGGATGTATATGTCAACTATGTGAACTCTGGTTGGGTAAGGGGTCTGTCACTAACCAATTACAGTTCATCAGTCACCCCTGCAGATATTTTGCAGTGCCCTCCAACATCTGGACCAGGTTGGAGAGATCCCCCCGACGCGGCACCGCTGGTACTTCAGGTCCCACTGCAGAGCCCGCATATGTCAGCGTCAGTGGGCTTGCTTTACCAGCAGGAGGCCATGAGACTAGCACCCTCAAAGTAAGTCTCACTAAAATACAAGATACAGGCTGGAACATTGTAATCATAGCCTGAATATCTCAGACTCCCCACTCCAGAGGAATGGCATGGAATTGCACTGCATCCAGAATGCCTCAAATGAAAGGGCGCTTCTGAGAGGGAGTTAGGTGCGACTTTGGCATGTAGACCAGCGAATACAGAAGGTCCACCTGGAGGTGGATGACGACTGCCTGGGACAAGCCCGCCTTCAACAGCTAGTCTCTGAAGTACGGGAAGACTGGCAACCCTAACTTCTGCAGATGGGCTGCAACCACCGCCATCACTTCTGTGGACACTGGAGGGGTGCTGGTGAGGCCAAAGGGGAGAACAGGAAATTGAAAATGCTCATGGTCCACTGTGAACCAAAGGTTACGCCTATGAGCCGAAGAACATGGATGTGGAAATGAGTCCTGGACTATCATCCAGTCTCTAGAATCCGGGGCAGACAAGACCTGAGCCAATGTGAGCATCCTGAATTTCTCTTTTTTCAGGAAATAGCTGAGAGGATGCAGGTCTAGTAAAGGGCAGAGGCCTCAGTCCTTCTTCTGCACAAGGAAGTAGGGGGACTAACAACCATGCCTTACCTCTGGTGAAGACACACTCTCAATGACTCCTTTGGCAAAAAGAGACTGCACTTCTTGGCAAAGTAAGAAGAGAAGGTCCTCTGGCACCTATTCTTGGGATGGTGGGAGGGGCGGAGTTGATTAAAAAAACTGGCAGGGCGTACCTCCTCTGAATGACTTGAAGTACCCACTTGTCAGCTACTGTATGGACAGAAAGTCCTCTGTATAGTAATGGACATGCACCCCTGCTCTGAGTGTCCCAATGTACTGATGTATCGATCCCTAATGCAGATTTTTGTTGTTCTAGGCAAACACGGATCATGCTTATGCCTCACACCTGATTACAATCTTTTTGGACCAGGAGAGGCACCGAAAGCGCTAAACCCATAGTGTTAGAATGCTACTGCCTTCACCAGGAGTTAAGCAGTGGTGGTAGCTGCATACTGTGTAGTGATCAGTAAGAGTGAACAGGTCCTTTTAACCAGTGATACTGGAGTGAGGTCTACAGGTTAATTCAGTTGCTGTGTGCTTAACTCACCTTTGGCCGACATTAGTTTGGTGAGTTGTGCAATGCAGCGCATGAGTTTGTGTAACTGTGCTGGATGTATGTGTGCCTGGGAAGAGAACAATACAGGGATAATGCAGTGCTGTGCAGTACGTGCTGGGTGTATGTGTACCTTTGAGCAGTACAATACATAAAGGATGTAGTGTTTTGCAGTGTGTACAGGTTAAATGCAACTGTTGGGTATATGTGTAGCTGTGAGCAGTATGATACATGAAGAATGCAGTGTTGTACAGTGCGCATGTGTGGGTTGTATGTGTGCCTGTAAGTGGTGCAGTACAGGAAGGATTCAGTCCTGAGCAGTGTGTGTATGCTGCACACTGTGTGAATGATACAACACATGGAGGACCCTGGGTTCCATTTTGTGAACACCCAAACCTTGATTAGTTGGGCATATGGAGAGGAAGTAGAGGAATTTCCCCAGACAAATTTGTGTATTGCTGCATTCCTGTAAGTTGGGTAGGACACACACTGGAAAAGGGAGACCGAGACTACTGCTGTGCACTTTAAAGGATGCACTTTGATTCAGTGAGAGATCAAAAGGAAGGGACCTGGGCACTTCCCAGTAAAGTGATTGGGCTGATAAGAGAATCATAAAGTGTAGGCTGGTGCCGAGATAACCTTTTGATAGCTGACATACAGGTGTGAACTCTGGTCACTCCCATGGCCTATTTTGTGGGGCTATCAGCTTTAGAGTTGCTCCTGCTGTAGCAGACTGCTTTCAAGAGGTATAGAGGGCAGAGGAGTGGGCACTTCAAAAGAAGCAGACCCCTAATATAAACTTCAAAGACCCAGACTCTAAATCACATTTGGTGTCTGTAAATGGACTACTAGAAGGGGAGTTTGAGACCCCCAAAATTATAATTTGCCAAGCAGCCAGATGGGCTGTGTGAGGAGGGGAAGCTCTGCCAGACTAGGACAGGGGGCTAAGGCCTGCTAATCTCCCTTCTTGGCGAGAGCACATCACACAGGGAATCCAAAACCGCCTGCCCTGGATCACCAGTGCTTGCCTGCTCACCAAAACCAGTGTGAATTGTGAGGAAGAGGAAAGCATTGGAGGGAGTGAGGTCCACTGGGAGCCCTGTTGAGTGGACTCCATTTGCGAGGTGGGACGAGATGACTGCTGCACCATTCGGGTAGTGGCCCATGTGCAGAATGAAGTCGGCAACCCTCCTATGCCAGAGGAGGGCCACCTTGAATTGAGCCTTGTGCATCGCTGCGCCGCTCCGGCCGAAACCCATGTGTTGTGAGGAGCAGTGACCCCGTATGCTGGGAGGGCCCGTTGCTGAGGACTTTGCTGTGCTGAACAGGCCGGAGTCTGTGTACAGGAAGGATACAGTGACCCCGTATGCCTGAGAGGGTCACCGGAAGTAACAAGACATGCAACCTGATCGATACATCCTGATCGATACACCCTGCCGGAGAAGTGAGGCCGTCATGGGAGCACCTGCACACTGCCATCAAGGTGAGGGACCCGCTTCAGGATCGTTGCAGCATCGCCCCCAACCCCACAGGGGGACAGATCAGAAACTTACCCTGCAAGGAGGAGCTGAAAGTGCAGCCTGTCTAGGCTGCGTACGGCGAACTCACTTGATTCAGCTGTTGCCGTTCCAAGCACCTGTGGAAGCCTGCAGGTGTGGGTAAGACTGATTTTGGGCCTGTCAGCCCGAGAGAACTTGTTTGCTAGTCAGTGCTGCAGTGCTGGAACACTGTTGACTTTAAATAGAGTCAGGGTGGGTTATGGAGACTCTGACTACTAGAAGGGCTTGCTCTGGATGTTGCCAATAGTGAATGGGGAATAACCACTATCGCTCGGAGGAAGTGGGACCTGGGAGATCACCTAAAGAAATACTAAAGCCCTGACCTCTTATTTTTCTTTTTGTTTAAGTAAATAATATAAGTCTCTTTGTTCATAAAAAATAGTATTTGCCTGGACAATGATTTATTGCGGCTGCTGCGTGCATTTTGAGTTGTGAACCTGTGTTCACTCTTCTGTATCCACACCCTTCACCTGAGGGAGCTTTCGCCTGCTGGACCATGTTACTATAGAGAGTCAAGTGCAAAAGGGGTACTTTTCCCAGTTGCTCAGGGTCCATAGTAGGTCAGGCCCCGGGACATCAGGAGTAAAAGGCCTAAACCACCATGGTTAAGCCGCGAGCCCTTGCGTGCCCCATGGCCCTCTGAAAGGGGATCTGACAGATGTAAGCTTTGACTATTGGAGCAGGTGGTGCCTGATTCTGCTGCCAACACGATCACGATGGCTGTGCTGGATGGAGGGCACGATGGGACTGGCTCCCGCATCCTTTCTGAGCTTTGCGTCTCTGTCCTCAAAAGGGCTGGGCAGGCTACTAGACTGGATATCACTGGTACTGTGGTGACCACAGTTTCTCCTGCATCTGCGGGCGGGTCGAAAAGACTGTTTTTGCAGTTGGGCTGAGAGGGATGGGCCAAGGGATCTGGCAGTGACCCCGCTCTCAAATAGGCAGGAGCTATCGAAGGGCATGTCAATCAATGAAGACTGGACATCATCCCCCGAGAATACAGTAGACCTTAACCAGGCGTGTAGACGCAGCTCCATCATAGTAGCCAAAACTCTACCCAGGGAGTTTGTGGTGTCCAGTCCGCATCAGATGGCGAATTTTGCTGCATCCCTGCTGTCTACCAGAGCTTGGTTAAGGATGGCAGGGTCTTCCTTGGGCAGCATGGGAAGACGCTGCGCAAGTTAATCCCACAATGCATGGGAATATCAACCAGAGAGGCATGCGGTGTTCACCATTGACAGGGCAAGTGTCCAGCCTCTTGGGTTCCCTGTCCGGTGGTGTGGTAAGAAATGTGCTTGAGGTGACCTTCACTGTTGAGGCCGGCACCACCAGGCTTTCATAGGGGGAGGGGGTGGGGGGCGGGGAGGAAGGCTGGGGCTTCCGGGGCAGGATGTAGTAGACTGACAATCATTCAGTGCCAGGAGCCGCTGTGCAAGGTTTTGCTCAAGCCCAGAGTAGCACTTTGGTGAGGGCTTTACTAAAGGGAAGCATAGGTTCAGATGAGCTTGCCTCAGGTTAAAGCACCTCAGTTAAGACATTGGTCTTGTCCTTGATAGTTGGCACCTTGAGATTGAAAACCTCTGCCACCATGGCCATCCTAGGGGTAAAAGATGTACCTTCCTCCGAAACTTGGCCCAGAAGGGAAATTATGTCTGAGTCTGGGGAGGTAGCCAGTCCAATGGTATTGCCAAGCCCTTCATACCAGCTGTCATCATGCGGGTCTGCCAGGGGACCATACACCTCACCCTCCTCTCCTCCATCAGGAAGGTAGGGGTCAAGTGGAAAGTCCAGGGGATGGGAAAGCCTGGATGATGCTGGCAACATTGTTGAGCAGCTTCGAGGCGGCACCGTATCGGCGTCAGAAATAATAATCGCTCGTCGTTACACCCATTACTTGAAACTGTTAAAATGTAACATAAAAAACACCCTTGCAGTTCAATCACTTCATTGATTCTCACCTGACCACTGAACTCTAAATGAAGTTGATCACAGACACCTCATTTTGGAGAATGGTCCCAACCAGTAGGCTGGACCAGCAGCATAAAGCACTAGTGCTGAGCCGTTCGGTCCGCAGTATGCAATAAAATAATGAAGTCTGGACCCAGCTCTACTGTCAAGTTATGGGGTATTAAACATTTGTCATTATCACGGAGCCCCCATGCTTTCCTGGCTGTGTCGGGCTGCCACATCACTGCCAGGAATACCTAGTGCTGGACCTGCAAAGCACTAACATCGAACCTCTCGCTAACAGACATGCCAATGTATGCTGGTTCTTTTTATTTGAGACATAATCTGTTTTATTTAAGTAAAAGCAAAGTTATAAGAGTGTAACATTAAACATGGATTACCCTGCCTCCAATCCAACCGGATCAAGGTTACGGAAAGAACATTCAGACAATAGACAGAAATTGGAAAATAGTTCAAACACTCACCTGTTGCTCCCACAGGCCAGCATCTTGTTCTTCACAGTGAGGATCATGGAGCTATCAATGGCACACAAGACCTTCTGGGGCTCGTGATCCGGAGGCACTGTCACCTGCTGTGGGAAATTATAGGACTCTTGATTCCCAAGTCCCAGCCGCCCTGATAAGAGGAAGGCAAATATATGACTGTTTACATCATGGATTATCCCGTGAATTAGTTATGGTCTTCACCATCAGCACATGGAACTGGATGTGCTGAAACAGAACATTTAACAAAACTGGAGTTGTTGCTATGCAGCCTTCTGAAGTAAACTCATCACTATAAACACAACAGCAACATTATTTTGGTGGATTAATCATTTAAAGCCTGACTTAAACAGTGATGACTCCTACCATTGTCTCCACGGCCCCAGGCAAACACTTCTCGCTCATTGGTAACAGCAAGAACATGAGACGCTCCACAGGATACATGGACTATCTCATAACCCAACAGGGCCTCCACAATTTTGGGCTGTAAGACATAAGAAATGCGACATTTCTTAAAGTTTGTTTTTATACCATTCATATTATTTGGTATCACCTCATCCTTCCTACTCATTCTAGTATTACACAAATTGTAAACGTTGTAGACATCAACACTTCTGCAGGATGAAGTGTAGGGACACATATACTCCTGGTGCCTAGGCTATATCGCAGCACGTGTAAAACTGAAACTGATTTAGTTTTTAGACAGCAAGGCTAGAAGCCCCTTATTTGAAATAAAACATAGATCTCCCTATTTAGAAGCCCTATCATACTCATAAACAGATACTGAAACAAAGACTTCAGGTACTGAAGAGAACTCAGAGGTAATTTGTTAACAGATGTGTGAAAAGTTAGATCTTCTTGTCCCTGCTGCAGCGTCATGAGGTGGGAAAGAGATATTCTTCTTCCTCAGGATGTTAGGGAAGATCTTCTGAAGGACTGGGAAGACATAGGACGGTACAATATACCTTCCTTTTTTAATGTGCTTTCTTGTGCTACTATAGGTTTTTTCAACCATAGCTTGGTGAAAGTGCCATGTTGTTTCAACCATGCATATGCTTGCATCTACCAGATAGGACATTATAAGTTAATAAAATGTGAGTTGTGTCAGTGGCATAGGTTCTGCCTAATTTCTTCACTCGCCATGTGTAAGTAAGAAGACAGAGCTAACACAACAGAAAAACAAAAGAAAAAAAGGGCCTTATTTAGAAGTTAGGCTAATAAAGGAGTGAATTGCATCAATGTCACTCTATATGCAGCAGATAGGGCGTCTGCCACCTTTTGGCAGATGTCCAGCTTCACCAAACTTTTAAACAAAATCCAATAATTATATTTAAATTAGAATCACCCTTTGAGAAGTAGGACTTGACAAGGAATATGAAGGAATATATTTCATCCAATTAGATAAAGCATTCCAATCTATACTTCCTCCTGCAGATTCCCATCTTTAAAAGACACCCATAGAAATATCAGGAGTAAAGTCTGAGTGAATTCTGGAGGTTTAATCTAACCCTCACAATACCGACTTGTTCCCTCAATACATGCATCTAAGCAATAATATTTTCAAAAATTATGAAGAAATGACCAGGTTGCTGCCTGCCAAATTTTTGCCACTGGTGAAATGGGGTTTAATCCGGATGGGTCCATTAAAAAGAGTAACAGTCATTTTAAAACTCAAGTAAGAATTAGGAGTAGTGTAGGGGACAAATTTTAGCAGCCAGTAGAAATTGTGCAACCTATGGCATGTTGAAGAATGGTATCTGGTATAGTAGCATTAAGCTTGGGAAAGTAACTCCTTGTATAAAATGATTAATTGTGGAATACTGTTGACCTAACAACTAAATGACTGATGGAAATTGGATCAGCTTGTTCTTTACAGTTTATCCAGCACCAACCTTATTGCTGCTCTTGACAGAAAATATTCTCTCCCTTCTATTAACATTTTTCTGAATTTCTACTTTTGTATTAATTCATTGCTGTTTTGAAGACAAAAGAGGTCTGTATTTCCACCTCAACCCACAGTTTCGAGTGCCTGTTTCTGTAACAGGACCTGGGCATCCTCTTCCCTTCTGATCCGATGGTGTGGAGAGGACTCTCCAATTAAATGGCAGGAGAGGATTTGAACTTCAATGGATTACTGTTTTGTACAATGTTTTTTTGTTGTTCATTCACAATGCCTGATGATTTCAAATTTTCTCCCTCTATGAGTGGCTGCAAAGAGGATAGGTGGAGTCATATTTAGGTGTTCTGACCTCTTCTTCCATGGTTTGCCTTCTTTGGCAGCAAGGCTTTATTGACTGCTATGGATGTTTCTGACAGACAAAAGATTTGAACTCTTTGTGCGTAAAACACATTTTCTTATGCCCTGTAATCAGGTCTATGAAGCTCTTTTTTCTTGTGAAGCACTTTTGATGTATCTGACTGATTCTTTATCCAGTACCTTTCATGATGACACAAATAATGAGTTTCCAGAAAAAGGGAGGGTCTTGACCATTTGTTCTTCATCAGGTCATAGGGTAATTAGCTTTAAGAAGGATGTCTCATATTTATCCCATAGCAGTGCCCATGGGCATGTGGATATGATAACTTGAGTATCTTTTAATTGGGTAAGAGTAACACCTTTGATTTATAGTCCTTAAAATGGCAAGAACTGTCCCGTGGTATGAAGTATTATATATAAACACATTCTTTTAATAATTATTATTACATGTAACAGCGACACTGTTGACTTTGTCGGAGTCTAAAAGGAATATCTAGGATTGGATGGGCAGCCCAACAGTCTGCCGGGTCATCAGAGGAGTGCCCATCATATTTAGATATCCATTTATTGTAGAGAAAGAGCATTACTAGGTGTTGAACAGGGGACATGGATTTTCTGCTCACTCAGGATTTCTTTGCATTTCACAAACAACCCCCCCAAAAAGCAAACTGTAAACAACTGAAAATGAATGATCCTGATACACATGGAGTTTTTGTTTCTTTGCGCATGAGGGCCATTGTTTGCTTTTTCCTGCCTGGGACCTGGATGCCTTGCCTCTTGAGCCCTGGTGCAGAAATATGCACTAGGAGGGCTCCTATAAACAGAGAAGACCATCTGATGCATAAAAGGCAGCAAACCTGTAGTGGAAAGGTAGCTGACGTTGGGTCAGCTGGCAGTCAATTGGTGGTTCCCACTCCAGCTGGGGTGGAGAAACTGGGAGTGAAAACTGCACATGAAAGGAGGTTCTCTCATCCTGCCAAACTAACAGGCCTTTGTTTAACATGTCCTCCACTTCAGGACATCATGAGTATGGAGTGGATGGGCATCTTTTGTTCACTACAGAGACGACCACAGAATCTGACTCATGTTCCATTACGAAAAGGCGGTGCTTCTGAAGCAGCTTCCACATTTTCACTGTAGTGCAGAGAAACAACATCTTTAGTGACTGGAGTTAGGAAGAACTACATCAATGTACTTGAAAGGCCCTGAACTACTGACAGATGAGGCTTGGGTAGTGTGCAGTGCTAAAGGGTTAGAAGATCTGATTTTATTTGCAAACATGGGGTGTTGAGCTCAGGTGGATCCCAGGCCAAAATGACAGGAAATGTGGTCATTATCATAATTTTATAAAATCCTTGATGGAGAGCCCACTGAATAGATGTCCCAGTGTGACACTATGATATGTCTATTAGGTGCCACATAACATTCCAGAAGGTTTGAACTGAGCACTGGTGGAGAACAATTACCTGAAAGTCAATGGTGTGAACAAGCCTTCTGTTTCTTAGATCTCCCCGGCTGTAAACTGGTAGTTTACCCACCTCAACAAACGGGAGCTTTCACTGCCTCAATTAGAAGCAGGGAAACCTGAGTTTGATATTGTGAAGCCTCACCCAGCTCCACTATTGAAAACCCTACATCGACAGCGTTTCTTCAGTCGGCCATCAACTTCAGAATGTTATAATCCTGCCCAAAACGTTTTCCTATCTGCCATCTAAATACAAAACAAAGGGCCCAGAGGCGGCATGAAAACTCCTTGTGTGGCAGGACGATTTATGTTTTTTGTTTTGTAGAACAAAACCCCTGCTTATGGTGGGGGTGGTGTTTTTTGAGGAAAAAAAACAATTGTGATGGGCCAGCATTTCAATTTTGCCGAAAGTGCTTCCACTGTGCTGACAGGCAGGTGGGACATCCCTTCAGACTCTAAATAACCCCTTACCTAGCTGAAAAAAAGTTATCCCAGGACCAGTATTGCATCTTCTGACTACACCCTGAACAGATGTAGGACATGCCACTGTCTGTGTATGCTTACACACATCCCACTTTAGGGTGTGTGACTGGATATTGCGGATGGATTTAGAAAGGGTAACCAAACTGTCTTAAAATAAGCCACTCAGGATTTCAGGTTGAATGATACAATCAGGCTACATTTTATAAATGATTGTTTTAATTGCTTCTCTTTCACAAGGATATTACAGACCTGGGAGACATCGTTGAAGTTTCCATGCCCAACACATCCATTGCTGCCACTGCCAAAAGTCATTATGATTCCCCGATCTGCAGGAATACAAGAGAGTGGGTTTACACACTGGTGGGATTATAGTTCTATAGAGAACACTTATCTACTCATAAACACCTTGAACTCATAATACTTTCCCAGATTATCCCAAAAGGCTGTTCACACTTCCGCCCTCCATGCCTCCTTACTCTTCCTCAATAGCCATTTACCTCTTTTCCCCCACACCCTTATCTCTGCTTCACTCTCCTCTTCCCCATCACTCCATTCTTCCCATTCACGTCCTTTCCTCTTGCTCAAAATCAATCTTTCTTTTTTATGCCTTCTTCATTCCTGCAAACTTTTTTTCCTCTCACTTCCCCTTTTTTCTTTTTCCTATCTCTCTTTTTTTCCTGTTGCCCTCTACACTATCCCTTTGACAGTAGTATTCTCTCTACCATTCTAAGACCCTACCAATTGCCTTCCTCTACATTTCATCACAATCTCAGCCTTGTTACTTTAGCTTCTGTCTCATTTTGTTCCTCATCTGCTCTACATCTTTAGCACCAACTGACGACTCTACGGTTCCCCATCTTCCTTCCCATTATTCTCTCCTTTTGCACTATACCTAATGTCCTTCTTTCGATTCTCTTTCTCTCCTATATCTCCCATGCTTCACTACCTTAGCCACCTTTTCTCCTGTTTTCCTTCCCCTCCATTTTCCCAATATTTATTCCTGTTATCCTACTTTGGACCCATATTCTCTTGCTGCATTCCCACTCCAGTAATATTCCACACCATCTGGTGGACTTCCTCTCTTCACCTCTCCGTGAATCGACTTTTCCTCCAATTGTTGTCCCCTTCCATTCTCCTCTCTTTTCTCATCCTCATGATGTTTCAATATTCGTTGTCTGTTTTATATTGGTCACTTATTGCCCTATGCCCCACTTCCTGCCATCTTCCAAGCCCTCTCCACAGCACTCTCCGCTTCTCCATATATTTCTTTTTCCCCACTTACAATATCTCACTTCTTCCTTTCCTGCTCTTTCATGCACTTATCCTATCCAGTGGAATATGTCTTAGTAAGACTGGTTTGGCCAGTGCATGGCTGTGCTTCGTGACACATACAGATATCCAGCATGCACATCAATATCCGCAATACAAGTCCTACAGTGTTGGTACCCAATGTTCAACCACAAACATTATTCACTGACACTCCCTGGAGCCTGAAGGTTGGAGAGCACCAGAAAGCTCTAAGCAAGATCCAACCACTAGCACCCCAGTACTGTCACAAAGATGAAATGACATTAAAACAATTGGTCTGACAGCAAACTTGTTTTCAGCACAATTCTTCAGTGATGTATCAAAAGAAAGTGAGCTGGCACTCATATTTAAAAGGTGCCTGTACCTGGGGGCGTGGCTTTACGTGCAGTGAAGATGGCTGCCTTTCCTTGAGCTCTGCGACATCGCCGGTGCGGACGCTCAACTTAATATGCTCTGCGGGTGATTTTTGTTCACCTTCGGATGGCGGAGAGCGGCGGAACGGTCCGCGAGCACTGAGGAGACTGTTTTCGTGCTCTAAACCGTTTTGCTAGTGGCTGCTGCACGCAAGGTATTTCGGCCGCGGCAGTGCCCTGAGATGGCGGTCGCTGTTGCAGCTACATCAAAGCACGACAAGTGAGAACTGGAGCCAACTGCTAAAGTCGTCATAGAAGATCATTGCTCACTCTGAATAAGAGGTAATGTGTACACTATTAATCGATAAACCACAGGTCTTTGAGCTTATATTTATCAGTGCTGAGAGTGATTGTTCCTTTCAACATTGGAGGCTTCAAAATGGCGGCCACTGACAGGAACCTCATTGTGTTGTGCAATTCCTGCTGAAAAGTTCCAGTCTTATTTAGGGGGACATAACTCAGTGCTGGCTGGCTACTGCATGTGAGGTATTCCGACCACGACAGTGCCCTGAAATGGCGTCCGCTGCTGCAGCTAAGTCACGGCATGGCGAGTGAGAACTGTAGACAGCTTCTAAGTTCTTCATGGAGCTTTATTTCTCATTCTGAGTAAGGTATTATGTGCAGTAATTTTCAATCAATAGACCAAAGGTCTTGGAAATTTTATTTATCAACACTGGGAGTGCTTGTTTATTTCAACCCTGGAGACTACAAAATGGCGGCTGCTGATAGAAACCTCATTGTCTTGTGCCTTTCCTGCTGACATGATCTAGTCTTATTAATGAATAATAACTCAGTGCTTGATTTTTACTACATACTTTTCAACAGTATTGGTATAATATTTACCCTGATCAAATTGGCTTAGTGGCTCGTCCAGACCGCCTTGCCAGCTCTCCTCAGCTCATTCTAAAGTAACCTGATTGTGGTTAATACAAGCATACTCAAGGGCAGAAGGTAAGGGTGGTAACATTAAAGTCTTAGGGGCCGATTCACAGAACTAATCTGAGATAAAATCCTAAACGTACTACTTTTGGTATTCACAGAAGTCATTTAGTAGTAGTAGTTAGGACTCCTAACTTTACTACTACTAAACAAAGACAAAATCCTACCTTTATGACTTTCGGATTCACAAAAGGCATTTAGTAGTAGTAAAGTTAGGAATCCTAACTTTACTACTACTAAATGCCTTCTCTGAATACCAAAAGTAGTACGTTTAGGATTTTATCTCAGATTAGCCCCAGAGACTCCAAAGGGAACCTGAAACGCTGCAAACATTCTTCACCCATCCTGGAATCGCTGGTTAAAAGTAGTCCTGATTCTGCCTCAACTTTAGAAGCTATATTACTCAAGCTCAACACTGTGCATGATATAGCTCAAAGTACCAAAACCAATACGGACCTATTTCAGGTGGAGGTGGCAGGGATTCGTAACGACTTTAAAGGACTCTCATTATGTGTGTCTAACGCTGAGACAAGAATAAGCAATGGGAAGATTATACAAATAAGAAAGTAAAACACATCCAAAATCTGGAACGTTCCATTACATCTTTAAGGAGAGATTTAAAAGAACAGGAAGATCATAATCGTAGAAGTAATCTTCGTATTTTTGAAGTACCGTAGGGGAGTGAGAATTCTGCTCTTTCAGTAATCCACTTCTCGCTTACTTAGATCCCAAATGTCCTGAATCTCTCTTTCAAAAAAGACTTTTGAATATAACGAGCTCACAGAGTTCCAACTTTTAAACCCAGAACTATATCTTCTCTAAGACCGTTGAATTTCAAACCTTTGCGACATCAACACACAGATCAAATCCTAGCACAAATGAGGAAGATCAAGATGATTCAATAGGAAGTTCACAAAATTTCTATTTCGCAAGACTTTGCCAAAGATACCATAATCCATCGCAAAGGCTTCCTTCATCTACGTAGAAGGCTTTCTGATATGAGCATTCCATACTCTTTCCCTGGTCCCTCAAGATTCCGATAGTTTCCAAAGGTCATCCACAGATCTTTTATGAACCTGCAGATTTCTCCACATTCTTGGACAGTCACTCTGGATCTCAGATGGACTCGGACTCTCTACTTGGTACTTCACGTTCCTAGTCATTCATATAATTAGACCCGACCTGCTTCTTTTGTTTCCATGATAACCATATCCTTTTGTCGCTCAATAGTATTTGGTTCTGTCTTTGTATATTCTACTAATTACAAGATTTTATATAACTTGTTCTAATTATTCTAGGTTGTTCTTATTGTATATTTTACAACAGCCTCTGTTGTGATTTCACTCGATATTGATGCTCTAATGCATTTTGCTATGCCTGCGCTGATGTACTTTACATTCTGAACAAGCCAGTTTTTTATATTCTAACAGTACTATGCAATACATAAGTTGTTTTGGTTACTTCAGAAACACACTTCTTTGAGAATGTTTTATATAAAGATAGTAGAGTTATCTGATATGTTCTCTATAAGCTACATAGATCCAGTTGAATCTAGTTGCTTATGAATTTATTTCCTTGTTAATCTTGCACCTCTTTTTCATAGCTTTTTTGCTATAGGTAAGTATTCTATCCCTCATCCTTTATCCTTGATCCATTTTACATGAAAGTTAGTCTGTATTTTATTTATTATTTAATGGTCTTCATTGGTCACCAATGAAGTGTTTTATCATTTACTAATGGTCTCTTAATATTATATACAGTATCTGCCTGTGGATTCCTCACCTTGTGAATATCCCCTGCGCCAGCATTCCACTGAACTTTTTTCCCCAGCTCTCTACGCCGAAGTGGACGGCGTCATAATGCATCGGCTCCGCTCGCGACTCCGTATGACGTCACCGGAGCCATAAGAGAGCCACGTCGGCGTGATGACGTCAGTTCCACCCATTTTTTCCGTGCCCCAGAGGCGCACAGGTGGACCAACGACAAATTCAGTATACAATTATGTTGGAAACCGGGCAACCGGGTCAGCAGTCACCAGGTTCCCAGCACAATGGTAGCTTGGCTCGAGCGGTTGGGGGCAGGCACCGTGTGAAGCGTACGTCACACCCTCACAATAACCATGCGTTCATCCGTTCCAAAAACGACACTACACCGTAAAAATTATGAAAGAAAGTAGTTTGTCTTTATCTTATTTTCTCTTAGTTGCAGGGTTCATAAAATAAATACAGTACCATAAGATTCTCCTTTAAAAGGGCAGGTCAAATAAATAATACCACAGTGGGGTTTCATTAAATAGGATCAGGTCATAAATAAGCAAGGAATAAATAGGGGTGCAATAAATACAAGTGGCTAATAAATACTGTCAGACAATAAATACAATGCAGGAATAAATACAGTCAGACAATAAATACAGTCAATAAATAAAGCACCTTCAATAACTTAAATAACACAATTAATGACAATTACAGTTCACATCACTTTCCTGAGGTAGTTTGGTTTTACTACGCCCAAGTACAGCTTGTGGTCATTTGGATGACATGGGGGGTGTCCCACCTAGATTGGTCAAGGCCGGGCCTGAACTGAGGTAGAATAAGGGTAACCTAGGGATCTGGCTCCCCCAAAATACACAACCCCTGACAGAGGTCACTGCACCAGTCTCAGTTCACCCCTGGCACTCCCAGGCTGGTTCTAACACCCCTCTAGCCCCTAGAATGGTCTTTTAGGGCTCCACAGGGCCTCAGATGCCCTTTCTACCACTTACTGCCCTTTTCACGATGATCGGCTCCGCTCGGCGCCGGGTCGACGTCGTGAGGCGGCTCCGGCTCGATGTCGCTGGGCGGCTCCGGTTCGGTGTCGCTGGGCGGCTTCGAATCGATGTCGCTGGGCTGTTCCGGATCGATGTCGCTGGGCGGCCTCGGCTCGATGTCGCTGGGCTGTTCCGGATCGATGTCGCTGGGTGGCCTCGGCTCGATGTCGCTGGGCTGCTCCGGCTCGATGTCGCTGGGCGGCCTCGGCTCGATGTCGCTGGGCTGCTCCGGCTCGATGTCGCCTTCCGGCGTCGCAGGGTCACGGTCTCCCCGCTTCCGGGTGTCTCCGGAGTGCGACCTCCACTCCCGACCTCCGGCGCGCTTCACCTCAGATTCCGGCGTCTCCGGAGTGCGATCTCCACTTCCGACCTCCGGTGCGCTTCACCTCAGATTCCGGCATCTCCGGAGTGCGATCTCCACTCCCGACCTCCGGCGCGTTTCACCTCGACCTCAAGTGACTCCTTACTCGACCTCCGGTGCCTCTCCACGACCTCCGTCGGCGCCCTCTCTCGACCTCTGACGGCTCCGGGTACGACGTCTGCTTTCTGTCAGCGTCGCTTCTCCACCTCAGGCCTCAGGTCTCCAGGCTTCTCGACGTCAGGACTCCAGGAGGACACCGCTAAACAGGTCAGGAGCTTGCTGGTCTTCTTCTTTAAGGCCTCTTCACAATATTTAGGTCCTTAAGATGGTTTTTCTGGTCTTGGTCCCACACAGGGCTCTAGGCTGGGCTTGGTCAGTAGGGACTAGCATCAAGGGTGGGTTTCTGGACCCCACTCCAAGCACTGGTTTCCACCCCTGCTGCCTTACTCCGACCACCTTCTGAACTGGTCCTCTCTCCTCTCTAGTCAGATGCCAACTGCCACTCTGAGATGGCCTCCCAACATTCTAAACTGCCTCTCCCTGTCACAGGGTTCCAGAATGTTGCAGAAGGTTCTAGAAATCTCCAGTGGGTTCTGATGATGTCACAGGTGGCCTCCATTTTGTGTCTCAGGCCCTCAGACAGAAGTTCCAGGGGTAGGGAAAATAGCTCCCTGACCCTGCATCAACACTAAAAAGTCTGGTGGTTCCCAAAAAGGAAAAATTATAACAGGGTTTGAGGCAAAAGTGGGACAAAATAAATAATGATGAGGAGGGACCACCCAAAGGGCTGACAGGTCTAACACGCGTCCCCCCCAGCTGAAAGTGGGGAGAGCTACCCAACCCCTTGGGAGTTCTCATCACTAAGGCGGAAATACCTTGAGAGACCGTCTGCATTGGCGTGGTCCACTCCAGGCCGATGTTCCACCTGAAAGTCCATTCCCTGTAGGGATATAGACCACCTTAGCAACTTGGGATTCTCCCCCTTCATCTGCATCAGCCAACGAAGGGGTCTGTGGTCGGTCTGAACTAAGAAGTGCGAGCCAAACAGGTATGGCCGCAACTTCTTCAGAGCCCATACCACTGCAAAGGCTTCACGCTCTATTGCACTCCACTTCTGTTCCCTGGGAAGTAGTCTCCGGGATAGGAAGACCACGGGTTGATCCAGACCCTCTTCATTGAGTTGCGATAACACTGCCCCAATGCCATGTTCCGATGCATCCGTCTGGACAATGAACTCCTTGGAAAAGTCTGGAGCCCTTAAGACCGGGGCCTCGCACATGGCTTGCTTCAGTTTCACAAAGGCCTGCTGACAAGCCTCCGTCCAGACTACCCGTCGAGGTTGTTTCTTGGACGTAAGCTCCGTGAGGGGGGCCACAATGGTCCCGTACCCCTTCACGAAGCGGCGGTAATATCCTGTGAGGCCCAGAAAAGCTCGGACCTCAGTCTGAGTCTTGGGGGGTTCCCAGGCCATGATAGCCTCGATTTTCGCCTGGAGGGGCTGCACCGCTCCCCTACCCACCAAGTGTCCAAGGTACACTACCGACCCCTGCCCGATCTGGCATTTACTGGCCTTGATCGTTAAACCAGCTTGCTTCAGGGCCTGGAGAACAGTTTGCAGGTGACGCAAATGATCCTCCCAGCTGTTACTGAAGACGGCAATGTCATCCAGATAAGCAGCAGAGAAACTCTCCATTCCGGCGAGGATCTGGTTCACCAGACGCTGAAACGTGGCAGGTGCGTTCTTGAGCCCAAAGGGCATCACGCAGAACTGGTAGTGGCCCTTGGGCATGGAGAAGGCTGACCTTTCCTTAGCTCCATCAGTCAGAGAGATCTGCCAGTACCCGGAAGTAAGGTCAAAGGTACTCAAATATTGGGCAGCTCCCAGCCGGTCAATCAATTCATCCGCCCTTGGGATCGGATGAGCATCAGTCTTGGTTACTGAGTTCAGTCCCTGGTAGTCCACACAGAACCTCAGTTCCGGTTGGGCACCCGGTGGTGCAGCTTTTGGTACTAGTACCACCGGACTGGACCAGGGGCTGCTGGAAGGTTCAATCACTCCTAGCTCCAGCATCTTAGTGACTTCACTGTGAATGCTGGCCTTCACCTTGTCTGTCATCCGGTAGATCTTGGACTTCACAGGTGGGCTGTCTCCTGTGTCCACGTCATGGACGCACAGGTGAGTCCTACCCGGGACAAGGGAGAACAACGAAGAGTACTGCCCCAGGACCTGGCGGCAGTCCTCTTGCTGTTCAGGAGTTAGGGACGGGGAGAGAATCACTCCCTCCACCAACCCATCCTTTTCTTGAGACGCAAATAAGTCAGGGAGAGGCTCGCTTTCCACGTCCTCTGCTCCGTCAGTCACCATTAACAATATGACTTCGGGCCTCTCATGGTGGGGTTTGAGGCGGTTGGCGTGCAGCACTCGTAGGGACTGGCGAGGGGTCTTCAGATCCACCAAGTAGGTAGCCTTACCCTTCTTCTCCAACACCTCAAAGGGTCCTGACCAGCGATCCTGGAGGGCGCTAAGCTCTCCTGGTTCGATCACCCACACCTTCTGGCCAGGCTCCAACTCCACCGGGTGAGCATTGTGGTCATACCACGCCTTCATCACTGCTTGGCTGGCTTCCAAGTTATCAGAAGCTTGCTTCCACAACTTAGCCATTTGGCTCCGGAAGGCCAGCATGTAGCTCACCACGTCCTGGGGAAGCTTTCTGGGAGTTCTTTCCCATCCGTCTCTCACCAGGCTGAGAGGTCCACGCACAGGGTGCCCATACAAAAGCTCGAAGGGGCTGAAGCCCACTCCCTTCTGTGGCACTTCCCTGTAGGAAAACAATAGACAGGGTAGGAGGACGTCCCATTTCCTCCGCAGGCTTTCAGGCAGACTTCTGATCATGCCTTTCAAGGTCTTATTGAACCTCTCCACCAGACCATTGGTCTGGGGGTGGTAAGGAGTGGTGAACCGGTATGTCACTCCACACTCCTTCCACATCGCCCGCATGTATGCTGACATGAAGTTGGTCCCCCTGTCGGACACAACTTCCTTGGGAAAACCCACTCGGGTAAAGATTCCCATCAGGGCCCTAGCCACAACAGGTGCGGTAATGGTCCTCAGAGGTATGGCCTCTGGGTACCGTGTGGCATGATCCACCAGAACCAGGATAAACCTGTGACCAGCTGTAGTAGGCGGATCTAATGGACCCACAATGTCGATGCCCACCCTTTCAAAGGGGGTGCTAACGACAGGAAGTGGTTCCAGGGGAGCTTTCAGCTTCACCCCTGTTTTCCCACTGGCTTGACAAGACACACACGTCCGGCAGTAGGTGTCGGACGACACTTTCATCTGAGGCCAATAAAAGTGTGGGACAAGCCGGGCAAAGGTCTTGTCTTGCCCCAGGTGTCCTGCCAAGGGGATTTCATGAGCCAATTCCAGAAGGAAGGCTCGGTAACGTTGAGGGACAACCAAGGCCCGTGACGATCCGTGCATGGGTGCCTTGGGTTCACTGTAGAGGAGGCCATCCTCCCAGTAAATATTGTAGTTCCCCCCAACGTTCCCTGCTGCCTGGGCTTCGGCCTGTTGCCTCAGTCCCTCAAGGGTAGGACACTCCCTCTGGCCCTTGCAGAATTCCTCCCTGGTCGGCCCTCCCTCCACGTGCCACTCGGCCGGGATGGGTAGGTTCTCCAGGTTGGTAACATCCCCCTCCGCGGACTCCTGGTCCACCACCTCCGGTGGCCTATCCGTCACACGGGGCGCGGATGCCGAGGCAGGCTCCTCCTGCCCTCGGTTCTTCCCTTGGTCGGCAGCCGGCGGTGCCTTTGCTCCAGGCTCCCGCCTAAACGAACTCCCTCTCCGGGTAGTCGCAGATCTTGTGCTGACACAGGCCCAGTCAGGTGTACCTAGCATCTCAGCATGAGTCCGGTATTCCACCTCCTTCCAAGCATTATGCTCCATGTCATTCCCCAGCAGACAATCGGCTGGCACGGCAGGGCTTACGGCAACTCGAAGTGACCCTGCAACCCCTTCCCATTCAAATGGAACCTCGGCCACCGGATAGTGGCCCATTCTGCCGTCAGCCATCGCGGCAGGGTGGAGTACATGGGTAATCACCTGCTCTGGAGACACCAGTTGGCTACGTACCATAGTCATACTGGCTCCTGTGTCTCTCAGAGCCTCCCCTCTTTGGCCGTTGATGGTGACCCACTGCCCATACTTTGTGGTATTTGCGGGCACCTGGATCTTAGGAACCATCTCCCGTTCTCCCAGGGACACTAAAGTGACACCCGCCCACTCCCTTACCTAAGGGCATCTCCTCCCCGAGCACTACACTAGCTACTCCGGGGGCCTTTCCTCCGATGGGAGGGGGTGGTCTTTTCGGGCACTTCACATCTCCCTTATAGTGTCCGACACCACCGCACTCGTAGCAATGGACAACCCTTGGCTGCTGACTCTGGCCAGGATTAGGGTTTCTGGGTGGGTTTGCCCTAGGGGTGAATCCTGTTCCCTTCCCTTGGGAACTATTTTGGGGGCCTTTAGAGAACTCCGTTTTCTTTTCCCCTCCCTCTTTCTTCTGGGGGGCGCCCTGTCCAGTCTTTTGAGAGTCCCCTCCAGTCCCCCTTGTGGACACCCGGGTACTAGCCGAATGTCCGCCTCCTCAGCAAGCTTCCGGGGATTGGTCAGCTTGCTATCCACCAGGTGTTGACGCAGTTCCGGGAAACATTTTTCGAGCAGGTGTTCCTTCAACATCAAATCAAACAACCCCTCGTAGTCCCTCACCTCACTGCCTTGTATCCAACCCTCCAATGCCTTCCTTGCATAGTCCAGGAAATCCACCCAATTCTGTGTGCCCAGTTTGTGGCTACCCCGGAACTTCTGTCTATACTTCTCGGGTGTTAGTCCAAACTTCCTCACGAGCGCCACTTTCATGGTTGGGTAGTGGGTCTGCTCATCCTGCTCCAGGGCCAATAATGTATCCCTACCAGCTGGAGGCATGTATTTGTACAATCCCCCTCCCCAATACTTCTCTGGAACCCCATGGACTCTTAATGAGATCTCATAGGCCGCTAGCCACTTGGCGATATCATCACCCGCACTATAGCTAGCTACTATGTCTTTTGGCAAATAGGGTTTGGATTCCCTGGTGATTTCTCTTTCTTCGCTGCCACCATTAGGAACAGTGTGTGCCCCGACCCGTAGGATCTGGAGATCTATCTCCCTGAGCCTCAACTCGTGAGCCATCCTCCGTTCCTCTTTTTCTTTCTCCAGCTTCGCCAAATCCCATGTGAGCTGTCTTTTCTCCCTCCGGTCAATGAATTCTGCTTCTAATAAGCCGTTGCTAGAGACACTGCTGCCCTTCCTTGAAAGTGTTCTGGGCCCCACTACTAGGTCCCCCACCTCAGGTTGGTACAAACCAGCCCCCTCGCTGTCAGGCTCTCCATCCCTGTCCTCCTTCTCAACCTTACTTTCTCGTCTTGCCTCCCACCAAGCCCTTAAGCTGGTCTGGAGCTCACCCTTCTTTGCACCTTGGGGACAAAACACCCCCTCTCTCTGACAAAACTCCCTGAGTTGGGCCACAGTATAAGTTTCCACATCCTCCAACACAAACTCCATTTTGCCCACTCAGGATAGAAGACAGTTGCTTACAGAAGCTATGCAGGGGGGTACCTTTTGTAATACCTCCTCCCACCACCAGAAGTAAATTTGGAAAAAAACAAAACTCAAAATTAGGAAGTCCGCTTGGAGAAAACTCCCGGTGTAGGCCTATGGACTACCCACAGTTATTGTCGAGTGGACGCAAGCACAGCTCAATCCCACCGCTGAACACCAATTTTATGTTGGAAACCGGGCAACCGGGTCAGCAGTCACCAGGTTCCCAGCACAATGGTAGCTTGGCTCGAGCGGTTGGGGGCAGGCACCGTGTGAAGCGTACGTCACACCCTCACAATAACCATGCGTTCATCCGTTCCAAAAACGACACTACACCGTAAAAATTATGAAAGAAAGTAGTTTGTCTTTATCTTATTTTCTCTTAGTTGCAGGGTTCATAAAATAAATACAGTACCATAAGATTCTCCTTTAAAAGGGCAGGTCAAATAAATAATACCACAGTGGGGTTTCATTAAATAGGATCAGGTCATAAATAAGCAAGGAATAAATAGGGGTGCAATAAATACAAGTGGCTAATAAATACTGTCAGACAATAAATACAATGCAGGAATAAATACAGTCAGACAATAAATACAGTCAATAAATAAAGCACCTTCAATAACTTAAATAACACAATTAATGACAATTACAGTTCACATTACTTTCCTGAGGTAGTTTGGTTTTACTATGCCCAAGTACAGCTTGTGGTCATTTGGATGACATGGGGGGTGTCCCACCTAGATTGGTCAAGGCCGGGCCTGAACTGAGGTAGAATAAGGGTAACCTAGGGATCTGGCTCCCCAAAATACACAACCCCTGACAGAGGTCACTGCACCAGTCTCAGTTCACCCCTGGCACTCCCTGGCTGGTTCTAACACCCCTCTAGCCCCTAGAATGGTCTTTTAGGGCTCCACAGGGCCTCAGATGCCCTTTCTACCACTTACTGCCCTTTTCACGATGATCGGCTCCGCTCGGCGCCGGGTCGACGTCGTGAGGCGGCTCCGGCTCGATGTCGCTGGGCGGCTCCGGTTCGGTGTCGCTGGGCGGCTTCGAATCGATGTCGCTGGGCTGTTCCGGATCGATGTCGCTGGGCGGCCTCGGCTCGATGTCGCTGGGCTGTTCCGGATCGATGTCGCTGGGCGGCCTCGGCTCGATGTCGCTGGGCTGCTCCGGCTCGATGTCGCTGGGCGGCCTTGGCTCGATGTCGCTGGGCTGCTCCGGCTCGATGTCGCCTTCCGGCGTCGCAGGGTCACGGTCTCCCCGCTTCCGGGAGTCTCCGGAGTGCGACCTCCACTCCCGACCTCCGGCGCGCTTCACCTCAGATTCCGGCGTCTCCGGAGTGCGATCTCCACTCCCGACCTCCGGCGCGCTTCACCTCAGATTCCGGCGTCTCCGGAGTGCGATCTCCATTCCCGACCTCCGGCGCGCTTCACCTCGACCTCAAGTGACTCCTTACTCGACCTCCGGTGCCTCTCCACGACCTCCGTCGGCGCCCTCTCTCGACCTCTGACGGCTCCGGGTACGACGTCTGCTTTCTGTCAGCGTCGCTTCTCCACCTCAGGCCTCAGGTCTCCAGGCTTCTCGACGTCAGGACTCCAGGAGGACACCGCTAAACAGGTCAGGAGCTTGCTGGTCTTCTTCTTTAAGGCCTCTTCACAATATTTAGGTCCTTAAGATGGTTTTTCTGGTCTTGGTCCCACACAGGGCTCTAGGCTGGGCTTGGTCAGTAGGGACTAGCATCAAGGGTGGGTTTCTGGACCCCACTCCAAGCACTGGTTTCCACCCCTGCTGCCTTACTCCGACCACCTTCTGAACTGGTCCTCTCTCCTCTCTAGTCAGATGCCAACTGCCACTCTGAGATGGCCTCCTAACATTCTAAACTGCCTCTCCCTGTCACAGGGTTCCAGAATGTTGCAGAAGGTTCTAGAAATCTCCAGTGGGTTCTGATGATGTCACAGGTGGCCTCCATTTTGTGTCTCAGGCCCTCAGACAGAAGTTCCAGGGTTAGGGAAAATGGCTCCCTGACCCTGCATCAACACTAAAAAGTCTGGTGGTTCCCAAAAAGGAAAAATTATAACAGGGTTTGAGGCAAAAGTGGGACAAAATAAATAATGATGAGGAGGGACCACCCAAAGGGCTGACAGGTCTAACAAATATACAATCAAATATACATAGTACATAAACAAAAGGAAAGCTAAATAAAACAAGCACTTCCTACCAATGTATCAGAAAGCATAACAACATCTCAAACAAGACATCTTTTAAGGCATACAAAGGTGGACAACGGGGAGGCGGGTGGGCCAGTGAGGAATCCACAGGCAGATACTGTATCCACCAGAAAAAGCATTACCAAAGGTAAGTAACTTGTTCTTCTGATGGATACATCTGCCAGTGGATTCCTCACCTTGTGAATAGATTCCCACAGCAGTCCCCACTCCGGGAGGAGGGTGTCCACCTTCCTATACCAGAAAGTCTTGCAATACAGAGCGCGCAAAGTGGCTCTCCCTCCTCATCTCAGAGTCCAAGCAATAATGCTTTGCGAAAGTATGGAGGGAGGCCCAAGTCGCAGCTTTACAAATATCTGCCACAGGAACACCCCTGGCCAAAGCAGATGTAGATGACTTAGCTCTAGTTGAATGAGCCCTAATACCCTCAGGAGGAATCTTACCAGCCAGGGCATAGCAGATCTTGATGGCAAGGATGATCCATCTCGATAAAGTGCGCTTGTGCACCGCTCTTCCTTAAGAAGGACCAACATAACCCACAAAGAGCTGATCGTCCAGACGAAAGTCCTTCGTTCTGTCCAAGTAAAAGCTGACCGCTCTTGTTGGATCCAGGCGATGAAGTCTTTCCTCCTCTTTAGAGGGATGAGGAGGTGGATAAAAAACAGGGAGAGTAATAGACTGACCCAAATGAAACGGAGTGACTACCTTAGGTAGGAAAGCAGCCCTGGTCCTGAGAACCATCCTTTCAGCATACAATGTTAGAAAAGGGGGTTTAGAACTAAGAGCTTGAAGCTCACTCACCCTCCTTGCCGAGGTTATGGCTACAAGAAAGACCACCTTAAAGGACAACAGCCTCAGCGGACAACTATGAAGAGGCTCAAACGGAGACCCCATCAGAAAGGTTAAGACAAGATTAAGGTCCCACTGTGGCATTACAAAAGGAGTAGGAGGAAACATGTTTGTCAGGCCCTTGATAAACCTCAGTACAATCGGAGATTTAAACAATAACGGTTGATCAGGAAGACATAGAAAAGCCGATAAGTCCGATAGATAGCCCTTGACCGTGGCCACAGAACAGAACAGAGCAAACTGAAGCACATCAGAACGATGGGCTTTTAAAGGGTCAATGGATCTCTCTCCACACCACTTAACAAACTTAGACCACCTGTAGGAGTAAATGGACTTGGTGGAGTGTCGCCTGGCCGATAAAATAACATCCACCACATCAGGCGGGAGAGAGAAGGAATTCAGATTGCCCCGTTCAATCTCCAGGCATGAAGGTGTAAGCTCTGGAGGTGGGGGTGTAGAACCTGCCCCTCCGACTGCGAGAGGAGGTCTGCCCTCAGAGGGAGACGGAGCGGAGGGCACGAGGAGAGGTGGAGAAGATCTGTATACCACACCCTTCTTGGCCAATCCGGGGCGACCAAAATAACTTGGGCCCGGTCTTGGCGAACCTTCCTCAGAACCCGAGGAATCAAGGGTGTGGGAGGAAACGCGTAAAGGAGTTGTGAGCTCCAACTCAACTGAAACGCGTCCCCCAACGCCCCCTGCATCGGAAACTGGAGACTGCAGAATGACGGGCAGTGCGCGTTCTCGCGGGTGGCGAACAGGTCCACCCGAGGTGTCCCCCACGACCGAAAGACGTGACGAACCACCTCTGGATGGAGCCTCCACTCGTGGTCGGCGGAGAACTGCCGACTGAGACTGTCTGCACGTACGTTCAATACCCCGGCCAGATGATTTGCCATCAGACAAATCTGATGGTCCTGAGCCCAGGACCATAGACGCAGAGCCTCTCTGCAGAGACACTGCGACCCCACTCCTCCCTGCTTGTTGACATACCACATCGCGGTAGTGTTGTCCGTCAGGACTTGAACAGACTGACCGCGAAGGGAAGGGAGGAAGGCCTTGAGTGCCAAATGAATCGCCCGCAATTCCAGAAGGTTGATATGAAGCAACCTTTCCTCTGAAGACCAAAGGCCCTTGATCTCCAGAACCCCCAGATGAGCACCTCACCCTAAGGTGGAGGCATCCGTATCACTGTGGCCACCGATGGAGGTAGATGGAAGGGCTTTCCTTGAGACAGATTGCCCTCCACGCTCCACCAAGACAGATCCGCTGCAGCTTCTCTGGAGATCCTGATTGACTCCCTGAGATGTCCGTTGTGCTGATACCACTGCCTACGGAGGCACCACTGGAGCGCCCTCATGTGCCAGCGTGCATGGTTGACCAACAGAATGCAGGAGGCAAACAGACCGAGCAGGCTAAGGACCTTCAGAACTGGAACAACCGCTCCATTGTGGAATAAAGGGACCATCTCTTGAATGTCGAGAATTCTTTGAGGTGGAGGAAATGCCCGACACACAGTAGTGTCCAGTACTGCCCCTATGAACAGGTTGCGTTGAGAGGGCACCAGGTGAGATTTGGGCACATTGATCGAAAAACGGCTGAGATGTTACCTGCAGATGATGCTGCACCATCTCTGGGGACTCTGCCTTCAGAAGCCAGTCGTCCAGGTAGGGGAAAACCGGAATCCCCGACCTCCTGAGATGGGCTGCCACCACTGCCATCACCTTCGTGAAGACTCGAGGTGCGGTAGTAAGACCAAACGGAAGGACCGCAAACTGGTAATGCTGCGACCTAACCGTAAACCGGAGATACTTCCTGTGCGACTTCAGGATTGGAACATGGAAGTACGCGTCCTGCAAGTCGAGCGATACCATCCAGTCTCCTTGCTGCAACGCTTGAAGAACCTGCGCAAGGGTCGGCATCTTGAACTTCTCCTGTTTCAGGTAAAAGTTCAAGACTCTGAGGTCCAGGATCGGGCGCAATCTGCCGTCCTTCTTGGGAATCAGGAAATACTTGGAGTAGCATCCCTGACCCCTTTCCTGCTCTGGAACCACCTCTATCGCACCCTTTTGAAGCAAAGCTAACACCTCCTTCTGCAGAAGAAGTAGATGGTCCTGTGAGCACTAACCTTGGCAAGGAGGGTAAGGGGGAGGAAACTCCCGAAAGGGAAGGGCGTACCCCGTCTCTACGAGGTTTAAAACCCAAAGGTCGGTTGTAACAGATCTCCAACCTCGCAGAAAGTGGGACACCCGACCCCCCACAGGTCTTACATGATCCGGGATGGGGGATCTAGGGCTGCTTCCCTGAGGCGTCATTGGGAGCAGAGGAGGCAGATGATGAAGAGGGGTTGCGGCCAGAACCTCTCCGACCTCTTTGTCTCCCTCTATAGGACCTATAGAGGGGATTCTGCTGCTGCTGTTGCTGCTGCTGCTGAGGCTGCCGGTAGGAGCGAAATGAAGACTTCCCAAAACCTCTGAACTTTATAAGTCCAAATCCTTTAGCAGGAGCCTGCAGGCCTAAAGATTTCGCTGTCACCCTGCTCTCTTTAAACCTCTGCAAAGCGGAATCAGCCTTTTCACCGAAAAGCCTCTGTCCGTCAAATGGCAAATCCACCAATGTGGCCTGAACGTCCGTAGAGAAGCCAGACGAACGAAGCCACGCTTGCCTCCTAGTGGCTATAGATGACCCCATTATCCTCGCCACCGAATCAGCCGTTTCAAGCCCCGACTGAATCACCTGCCTTGCAGCAGCCTGAGTGTCCGTGACCACTTCCATAAAGGATGCCTTATCACCTTCTGGCAACGTAGGGGCTAAAGATTTCATTGAGTCCATTAAAGCATGAACATAGCGCCCTAGCAAGCACGTGGCATTAGTAGACTTAAGCGCCATGCTCCCAGAAGAAAAGGTCTTCTTAGCTGCCTGATCAGCCTTTTTGGACTCCCTGTCCGCCGGAGTCTGAGGGAAGGCTCCTGAAGCATGCTTCGAGCAAGAAGCCTGCACCACCAGACTTTCTGGAGAAGGGTGTGAAGATAGAAAACCTGGATCCCCAGGTGCCACCCTATATCTTCTCGCCACCTGCCTGGAAACTGCTGGCGAAGAGAGCGGCTTACGCCAGACATCCATAACCGGCTCCAAAATAGCCTCATTAAAAGGCAGCAAGGGCTCAGAGATCGAGGTAGGCGAGTGCAAAACCTCCGTCAGAAGGTTAGGCTTATACTCCGCAGAGGGCAACTGCAAATCCAACAACTCTGCAGCCTTTTTTATAACCAGATGGTAGGGAACCAGTTCCTGCGGTGGAGAGGACCTAGAGGAAGAATGCTCCCTCTCCGGAGTTGTATCCAGGCCACTAGCCTCTTGAATCCCCTCAAATTCATCAGAGGACGTATCCACCTCACCTTCTTCCACCTCCACTCTATAACGTTCCTCCACCAAGACCCTCTGGGCCTCTCTCCTTGAGCGGATCCGTGGAGCCGGCGTCGTCGGCGCCGTACGTGGAGTCGGTGGAATCGAACGTGGAGCCAGAGGAGTCGGGGTTGGCGGCGCCGAAGTCGGAGGCGCTGGACGCGGATCCGAGGGAGTCGGCAATGGCGTCGAGGAAGGCTCCGAAGAAGGACGTTCCAGTCGAAGCCGAGATGGATCCCCAGACGGCGCCGGAAACTGCCACGAAGGCGCCATCGGCAGAAAGGGCATAAATGGGGCCTGAGCGTAATGCTGTGGCACCCCCAGAGTATAAGCCATATGACCCACGGGACCAGTAGGTGCGCCGGATGGGAAGGCCGCCCGTTGAAAAATCCCATACATTGCATTTAAAAAATGCGACGAATCCATACCCGGAGTCGGGAACTGCGGATAAGGGATTGATCCCGGATCCGGCTGCGGAGTACCTGGTACCGGCGCCGCAGTGTCTTCAAGAGGCGCCATAGGATCATCTGGCTCTGGAGTAGGCTCTTTCCTTTGCTCTTGCTCATCTTCAGAAGCCGAAGACTCCACTGGAACCGGTGACGGCGCCGGTGACTGCGCCGGGGACTGCGCCGGGGACCGCGCCGAAGTCCGCTTCGGCGAAGGAGATCCCTCTGGAGACTTAGATGGAGAAGGAGAAGGAGACACATCCTTACTTCGACGTCGAGGCGAAGCCGATCTCGACGCCTTGCTCTTCGAAGACCGGCGCCGAGAGGAATGCTTCCTCTTCTTGTGATGTTTCTTCGACTTCGAAGAATGCGAAGTCGACGACTCCGGCCTTGATCTCTCCTTCTTCCTACCTCTCTTCTCCTTCTTAGCCTTGGCCATGAAGAGCTTCGCCTCCCTTTCTTTCAAGGCCTTGGGATTCATCCTCCTGCAGCTGGAACAATCTTCCACGTCGTGGTCGGATGAAAGGCACCACAAGCAATCTTCATGTGAGTCTGTCATAGACATGTGGCCCCCACATTCCCTACAGGGTTTAAAACCCGACTTCCTAGTCGAAGACATAACAATATTTTCCAACAGTAACACACCAAACGACTACAAAGTAGCAGGAGAGTGCTGGAAAAACTGTTGCGCGTCGACGGCGCGGAAAAAAGGGAACTGACGTCATCACGCCGACGTGGCTCTCTTATGGCTCCGGTGATGTCATACGGAGTCGCGAGCGGAGCCGATGCATTATGACGTCATCCACGTCAGCGTAGAGAGCTGGGGAAAAAAGTTCCGTGGAATGCTGGCGCAGGGGATATTCACAAGGTGAGGAATCCACTGGCAGATGTATCCATCAGAAACTTGATACACATAGTTTATTATTACTTTATGTCTTAAAGCTATTTTATAATAATATTGTACGCATTGCATTGTAATTTACTTGTATGTTATTTATAAATGGGATGAAGTATTTATAAGATGGGATTTATATGCTATTACAGTTTTGATTTGTTCGCTTATAGAATGTTATCTTTTTGCAGATGTTCTCTTTGCATCATATTTATTTAATCAGCAACTGCCTAATGCTATACCCTTGTTATATGTTTGCTATGGTTATGCATTTATAATGGCAACATTTGTTCCGCTTTTCTGCTGACTATTCATGATTGAGCGGTCTACTCCGATGATGGTGGCCTTTGCTGCTGCTCATCCACATTGATTCTCCATGCAATATGTCTCTTACAGACATCCCCTGGTGGGACTGGGTATCGATGGGGATCCGGATATATTTAGAGTGCGTTTGAACCCTCTTGACTTTTCCCTATTCTTCATTCCTCCCATCTATCCTCTCCTTAATATTGGGACATCCGCTTCACTTCCTTGGTCCTTTAAGTATTTTTTATCTGTCTTTGAACTCCTTTCTCAGAATTACCTGCTGTATGTGAACTACACATATGAATGCCTGGTATAAATGTAGTTCCCCTTAATATTAAGGGCTCGAATCACCCAGTTAAGACAGCCAAGATTCTAGATTATTGAAAGAGTTTGTCTGGTGAGTTGGTCCTACTTTAAGTGACTAAGATAGGTTTTGAGGAAGCCCTTCTTATGAGGAGAAATTGGGTGTTAGATGGTACATGCTCTAAAGCTTTTGGGAAGAAAAACAAGGTTATTACTCTTATTTCTAAAAAAATCTGTCTTATCTATCATTGCAGCTGAACATGATACCAACGGGAGATAGTTACTTACACGACTGACTAATGGTTAGGAGGATCTTTATATTATGAATCTATATGCCCCAAATATAGATGACCCAAACTTTTGGCGTGCGATAAACAAAAAAACTTGCTGACATTCCACAAAATTCAAAAACAATTGCCTCTCGATTCTATTTTGGATAGGCACTCTGCTTTTAAATTTTGACCTCCTATGGCACATAAACACTTGCTTATTATGTGTTTGTCACATCATCTCTTGGATGCTTGGAAACTTCACAGCCCTACGGGTTGCGACTTCACTTTTTTCTCCTCCCCTCATTCCAGCTTCTCTCGTATCAACTATCTTCTTGTTGACGCTTCTCTTTTAAAATATACAATTAATGTTATGATCCATCCAATTAGTTGTCTCTGATCATGCTGCAGTTTCGTTACCCATCCTTAGCCATAAGGACCATGATTGGCGTTTTAACACAGAAATTCTGGAGGATGATGCGGAGGTCAAAGAACTTAATGATGAGATTGTTGTTTTCTTCAAAGAATATGAATTATCTGTGATTCTCCAATAACACTATGGGACGCGTTTAAGTGCACTATAAGAACAATTAAACAAATGGCCAAAAGAAATAGTGATATTAGAAGATCTCTCCAGTCTTTGGGAGATGATATTAAACAAAAAGAGTAATTATATTGACATACTAATGACAAATCTCTCTTGCAGGACATTAAACATTTGAAATACTCTTTTAACTCCATAGTTACCAAAAAAGCTTATCTTGGAGTACACACTCAGAAGTCTCATCAATTATTGTTATGTAATAGAGCTGGCAAGTTGTTAGCTGCTACCCTCAAATATCAGAATACTAATACCACTCAATGTACTCATATTACTGATAAAAACGGTTCAAAAAAAAGTTTCATACCCAAGAAATTCTTGAAGTCTTCGGGGATTTTTATGAAAAACTATATACCCCACAAAGTCTGTACACTAAGCTCAACTGCCAACAATTCCTTAATTCTCTCCCTACTACTACAATTTCAGGCGACCATAAAGTCAAGTTGGGTAAGCCAATTGAAACTGAAGAGATTATTCAGGCTATTAAGGCAACTCGTTGGGGGAAAGCTCCTGGCCCGTATGGGTATCCCATTGCCTTTTATAAAACATTTACTTCTTCAATCATTAAGTATCTTAAAAATATTTTTGACCATTATGTTCTATCTGGCAAAGTTTCAGGTACAGCCATCAAGGCTACTAAAGTAGTTATACCAAAAGAAGGTAAAGATCCTTCCAACCCAAAAAAAAGTCCGTCCTATCTCCATAATAAATATGGTAGCAAACGTTTTTGCTAAGATTTTAGCAAATCGACTAAAATGTCACATTCCTAATCTAATTTATGGCTCCCAAACAGGTTTTGTTAAGGGTCAACATCTGGACGTTCTGTCACATTTTAGAAAAAGCAAAACTCTCCTCATTACCCTCAGCGGTGATTGCCCTTGATGCCGAAAAGGCATTTGATAAGGTCTCTTGACCTTTTTTACATTCAGTTTTAGAGTCTCACAACCTTGCCAATTCTTTTATTAATATGGTCATGGCTCTTTACGGGCACCCTAAAGCTAATATTAGAATTAATAGCATAATGTCATCTTTTTTTAATCTCCACCAAGGACCTAGGCAGGGTGATCACTTTCACACCTTCTCTTTCTTTTACCAATTGATCCACTTCTCCGCTTACTTAATCTGAACTAATTGGAACACACACACTTAAAACGGCTGCTTACCCTGACAATGTAAGTATTTTTTCAGAAGATATTGAATCAGCGATCCCTTCCTATTTTTAACGTTGTTCGTGATGTCTCTGTCATTTCTGGCTACACTCTGAACAAAGAGAAGACAGCAGTGTTCCCTCTGAATGCTTTATGTCTTCCCTCACACTAAGGAGATTTAGGTTTTAAATGGCAATACACGCACATTAAATATATGGGGATCTGATTCTGTAAAGATCTTACAGATACTGTTGTCTATAATAAATCTCACTTAATAAATAAAGCTAGAGATCTCTTGTATTCTTGGTCTACTTAATATATTTCTTGGTGGGGTAGGTTACAAACTCTTAAAATGATGATAACCCCAATTATTAATTTCCTGTCTTCTATGCTTCCTTTAAAACTTTAATCATCTTTCTTTCATGAGATTGACGTACTCACGCCAAGATTTTTATGGAACGATAAGAGAGCTAGAATTTCCTATAAATATCTTAGGAAACCCTATACATTGGAAGGTTGTAACCTTCCGGACTGGAATCTACAACAAATATCCTTTCTGGCGGCACAAGGAGCAATTTGGTTTTTACCAGAATCTCATTATTTACCTCCATGGGTTCATATGGAACAAGATCTGTGCTTCCCCTTTAGCACTCTTTCTCTGCTCACAGCTACAAAACTTACAATAGCACACTCTCAATGTATTATGTCAGATACGTTTAGTGCTTTGAAATACCTTGATCGGAAACTTTTGAAACCCATTCATAAATCAAAGTAGACATCTTATGGCCACTAAGGGTATCATACTAGTGAAAGATCTCTATGACCCTCTCACCTTTTCTTTCCTAGCCAAACAATATAGTCTCAGTAACATGGATTTCTATACTTTTTAAAAACTAAACGTCAAACTTTCTAAGATAACCCTTTCTACAGATTTGGTTATTGTCTCTTCTTACTATGTGGCTGAGCTCAGGTCATATGGCTTCCAAAATGTATACATTTTCATCTGCTCCATTGCCTTCACAATCCCCAATTTATTTATTTATTTATGACATTTATAAAGTGCTCTATCACCTAACAGGCATCCTGGCGCTGAACCAACAGTGTAAACAGTAAGACTGGTGTTCCGGGAGACGCGAGTGACCAATTACGAACTAGGAAAGAGCCAAGTTTTTAATCTCTTCCTGAAAGGGAGGAGGTCCTCCATTTGTCTCAGCTCCAGAGGGAGCCTGTTCCACAGTCGTGTGGCTGCGGTGCCAGAAGCCCTACCACCTAATTTTATTTTTTTGTACCTAGGCACCTTTACAAACCTCGCTGTAGAGGAGCGAAGGCTCCGCACCGGAATATACCACGCAAATTCACTTCTCAGCAGAGTCGGCCCAGGTCCATGCAGGGCTTTAAAAACTATACACAAAGATTTGAACTGGACTCTCTAGAATATCGGTAGCCAGTGCAGCTCAACCAAAGCCAAAGAGGTAGAAGATCGCCTTGATTTCCCCAGAGCAAGTTTCGCAGCTATTGCCTGATTCCTCTGAAGCCTATCCAGCAAATATCTCGGGGACTCAAGCAATAAGGCGTTGCAGTAATCCAATCTGCTTACAATGGTGCATTGCACAATCAGTGCTTGTGCATGCATTGGCAGGGGCGGGAGAATTTTACGCAGGGCTCTAATAATGGCAAAACAACTCCCCACCGTTTTTTTTACCTGCAATTCGAGAGTCAGCTTACTGTTGAACATGACACCCAGGTTACGGACCTTCTCGACCGGCAACATTGGACTGGCCGATGCTAATGACCAGAAGTTTGTGGGAAGCCCCGTGGGGTTCTTCCCCACTGGGCAGTAGAGAATCTCAGTTTTCTCTGAGTTAAACTGAAGCAAATTCTCCTTCAGCCATTGAGCAGTATCTCGAAGACACTCATGAAACACTTCCAGCGTTGTGGACTGTTCTCCCTCTAAGGAGAGAATCAGTTGGGTGTCGTCCGCATAATTGACAATGTTGATATTGTGTGACCTTATGACAGTAATTAGAGATTTCATATAAACAGGTCAAGCAGGATTAAAACCACCGCTTGACCTCTGTCTGCACGCATGCGGAGCTCGTCCATCACCGTCACTAAGGCCGTCCATGGGATGGACGGAACCCAAATTGTACATCCTCTAGGATTCCATTGATTTCCAGGTACTTAGAGAGCGCACCACTGTCCAAGCGTTCTACAATCTTAGCGGGATACGGTAACAGGGAGATCGGCCTGTAATTTTTGGGACATCCTGGATCCAAAGTTTTCTTTTTTAACAGCGGGGTTACCAAAGCCTGTTTCCACCCTGTTGGTACTGTTCCACTAAGAAGAGATTGGTTACAGATACGGTGGAGAATAGGGAATAATTCCACTCCCAACTCCTTCCACACCTTATGTGGTAAAGGGTCCAAAGGCGACCCGAAGAAATACTCAAGGTCATTTTACAGAACTCCTCCTCCGATGGTATCTCAAAATCAGTTAAGGTGGGCCGCAACTCTGTCTCTTCACCTCCTACCTTATTGACATCAGTTGGAATTCCCTCATGCTGCCCCTTATAATCTATGCCCTCAACCTCCTCCTGTATCATAGCCCCTCCAAGGCCATCAATGATAATTTGAATTTTTCATTGAAAAACCTTGCCAGGCCATCACACAATTCCTGAGTAGGGGGCATCTGATTCTTAGCACACTCAGGACTAATCAAATTATTCAAAATATTAAAAATGCTTCTGGTGCCATTCGGCGCATTTAAAATAGTTCTGGAGAAATACTCGGATTTTGCAATGATTATTTCTTTCTTATAGCTGGTAATTAGAGATTTCCAGGCGATTTTATCTTTCCTTTCATACGCCCTTCTCCATTTCCTTTCTGCCTGTTTACACTCAAGTTTAAGATTTTTCAATATATTATTAAACCAGGGGGCCGAAGGTCTGCCCACTTTCTTGTGTTTTTTTAACGGGGCGATCTGATCCAAAGTTGAGATAATCTCTGTGCACAAGGATCCATAGTTCTCCTCCACCTGCCTATTAGTCTTAAAACAATCACTTGTGTTAAATGGTCTTACCATTTTGAAGACACTATTTTTAAATATATTTCACAGGATACCTGGCAGCTGATTGGAAATTATCCCTGCGTAACAAAATTGCTTCTTCACTGATTGAATATAAATTCTTCACAATGGATCTCTTACATTGGAGAGATAGTGATCTTTGTTGGAATTGCATTTCAGAACCAGGCACCCACCAACATATGTTCTTTGAATGTACGCTATTAGACTGCTTCCGGAGTCCTATACAGAAACACTTGTCACTAATCTTTAATACACCTATACCTCTTTCCCTGCCTATGATTATGCGAGGTCCATGGGCTGTAGATAGCCCTTTACCTTTTGACAATACAAATTTGGAGCTATTAGATTTGCTCTTATCCATCGCAGTCAAAATCATACTAACAGAATGGAAATCTTTTCATATTTTATCTTACCATACCTGGTGGGCATGGGTGTCATATCTTCATGGAGCTCATACTCTTATTGAAAGAAAATAATATTTGCCTCCAATAGTAATTTATGGCTTTCCTTGGATAATTATATGGATTTGTCTACTTGAGGTTTGGTAGCTCAACATCCTTTTGGGTCCGTCTCTTGATTTATTCTTTATATATGTGGCAGATATCCCATTGCATCCTCCTCCCTCCTAATATCCTTTTATCCTCCTCTCATTTCTTTTCTCTTTCCTTTCTTATTTATTTCCCTTTGCTGATGTATTTATTTACTAAGTGATAAACATTGACTGTGCCATGTGATGATTTTTCATCTGTACCATCTTCCTTGGGATTATAATTACAACTCGATGAATCTGAAATACCTGTTATGATATTTAAATGATAATTTTTATATGATAACTTGCTATAATTTCCATCTTAGTCTAGATATTACTCATCATGTAACCCTTTTTAACTTTTTAATTCTTTACTTGTATGCATCAATTTCTGATTTTTAAGTACCGCTGTTGCTTTGAAACTGTATTTCTTTTTATCCAAACACAATTAAATATTTTAACACTAAAAGGTGCCTGTACCTGTAAGGCAGGTGGTGAAGAGATCCCCACAGGACACATGCTTGATGGTGACTCCAGACTGGCCCTCCAGGAAGCGAGAGATGAATTGTGGCTGTGCCTGCTCCATGGACCCAGGCAAAGAGGCCCCTCCAGAGCCCAATGGAGGAGCCTAGGTTAGAGAAAACACATAAAAAGTTTTAACAAGAAAACTAATGTATAAATGAGACATTTTACAAGGAAGAATGTGGACACCCAAGCACCCCGTCCTCTGTGAGAGCCTGACAATAAAAAGGTTACAATAGTACAACAACATTGCATTGAAGTTATTTGCCTATTACACTAGCACTCCTTCTTCTTTGATATATTTCATAGGTTCCATGTGTATTTAATGTATATCACTCAATAGCAATTCATCCAACATCATCTTGTGCTTACCAAATATTATAGGGGCCATCTGGTGAATGATGTCACAATAAATGTCAGAACCCCAGCAGACAACTGTACACTTCGGTAATCCAAGCAGCAACAGGAAATCAGGCAAAAGGAAAAAGACACTGAACGCGGTGCACGCAAAATGGCGCCGCACGCATAATGATGTCACTCGCCGACGTGAGTCAGCGAAGAACAGGGAGTAGAAATGCAGGCTAGGAACACTTAGCTGAAAACGCCCAAAGCGTAGAAGTCGCTACATTGGAAGTCAGAACAAGGTGAAGGCCATAAACAGCAGCGGCCTAGAATGAGGTATGCAAAAAATAACCCCCATCTCGATCTAGCCGAGCATGAATGCCCGCTCATCTGAATGCACAGTAAGGAGATAGAATGAGCACAGAATCACGGTGAGAGCCAGAGCACGTCTAGGTGAAGAGACATTCATGCATGAAGAGCACCTGTCTTAAGATCTTCGCGAAAACCAAATAGGGACACACGTAGCTTACGGAGCTAGTTCTTTCGATAAATATGACATGCTAATTAACGAGCTTCCACCAACAACATCTGGAGCACTTCTACTTAGCCTGCACCTAAAAATAAAACCAACCAAAAACACATGTCACAATGCATGAGATTCACTAATCAGGCACATGCATGCTGGATGCAAACATGAGAAGCATCAACAGAATGACTTCCCTTTATATTACTACGAGTACCATACCACCATGAGTACCTTACCTTCAATGAGTAAACACACAAACTACACCGCATGATGTTTGCACACTAGCACAAACAGGCGCTATGTCATAAGACGCATTCTCTCTCCCCCCTCACAAAACTATTTTACCTTCAGATTGCCAACAAATTGAAGGCAACAAATCTAAAACACAAGACAAAGGAGGCTACAGACACCGGAAGCCTCCACTGAATCAAGACCCGGTAGGTTGGGAGTCACACATATAAAAAAAAATTCTAAAATAAGAAGTAGCAATCCTAGTCATCCTGACATGTGATTCTATTTATACAGGCTGTGAACAACTGCACCACAGTGAGAAACGTGAGCAAGGTACGTGATTAGCTAAGCTCAATAAATTCTCCCCTTAGAGAACACAGTAGAAAGCATAGTTTTACATCACAATCATTCTCATTTAATACATGTATTAGATATCCTACCAGAAAACAGTCCCACCTTGATGAAGACCTTTCATATAAATAAAATGTTCTGGTCCAACCATCACGAAGGTGGAAACGCGTTGGCAACCATATACAAGGAGGTCAAGAGCAAACAAGGACAAAAACATGCCAACTGTTAGGCATCTTGAGCTGGAAAGCTTAAGCTCAAGTTAGAAGTGTGTAAACAGTCTCTGACCCCTGCAGGATCCAGGGAATAGCATTTATTGAGGACAAAAAAATAAACGTCCCAATAACAGACACAAATATGTAGGACTACAAGAGTTGTAAAGATATGTGTTTGTTCATGTGAAATAATGTCTATAGTGATGTTAATGTTTTCATATATGTAAGTAATGTAAATATTGTAGATACTGCTTTTTGCTTTAAAGAAAACTCCGAGGGTATGTTCAAAGATAATTGGTGATAGGAATCTTGAATGCAAAAAGTATACAAAAAAGAAAAAAATAAGTTAACCAAGAGTTATTTAAAAGGACGTCTGTGGTAAAAAGAAAAATGTAATTTATGGTGTCTGAGGCATTTGTTTGGTTGTAATTTACTTTAATGATTCCAGCCTCTGAAATCCGTAACTGAATCACTCCCCCACTGTGTGTAGCCAGAACCCCAGCAGACGTCATTAAACAAAGCATCATTCTAAAATGTCTACTGATGATGCTTGTTATTGATACAGGACTGGGTAAAAAGATTTTATTCTCAACATTGGATGGCCTCTTTCAACATGGTTGTATTCACAATTGTGGCCCATGACATAGGTTTAAGAACACAGTAATATGGTGTTTACTACAAAAGTTCTACCCTACTAGCTATTTAAAAATCTTGAGCACAGTACAACAAATACTGATTACTACTTGAAAGGCCTGATCAAGAAAGATGGAGACATTGCAAATCAATCTATGAAATACACAAACGGTATAGAAACCGTGTTAAAAGGAAGTAACATTTACTTCTCCAGCTCTGGATCTTCCATAAATGCACCAGATTTGAAAAGAAAACAACATCAAGAACATCTCATGTGTTTGCTTACCAATGGAAATGATTATTCTGCACGGTTCCAGTGTCTTGTATAGACAAGAGTGCTTGCAAATGCCCTTTGATGATGTCCAAATTTTACTCTTGCAGATGTCTATTAAAAGTCTCTCTCCTACTTATGAAGCATGAAGTGATACTGCCTTTTAGAATCTACTGATATTCGTATAACATAATTGTATGCATTAACTCATCAAGCAATGCATTTCCTAAAGAGTCTGACTATTTTTGCAAGCCCAGTGTCATGAACACTTGATTAGATGTTGTGAAATCTTTGATTCTAGCAATGCAGAAGTTAATTTCCCATTGCACTAGCACTCAAGATGTGGGTAAATTGTTCTGCTGGAGCAGACTGCATCTGAAAACAAGCATTGGAAAATCTCATAGGTCATGCCTTTGTGATCTAACGGCTTTGTCAATCCTTTCTGCTGATGCTATGCATGTGCAAAATACTATGAGCATGCATGCACCATGACATTACATATTTCATTCATATTTTCTTTACTGAAAAAATGTCTAAAAAATCTTTGTTACTCTTCAAATTGTCTATGCTTCACATTCATAAAAACTTATCAATTCTCAGCAAAGCAACATGTATCTTACACAGAAGATATTTTTGTACAGTGCATAAACTGGAGTATATAGATTAAAAGAAAAGAGCAACAGTTGTTTAAATCCATCATGTACAGTACAGCCATAACCATCAGGTGTGAATTTGAATACTATAACTAATCAGTCAGATGAGTTACTGACATAGTGGGTAGTAGCCAGCACAGGGCCATATACATCTTTAACCCAAAGTAGAAGTTAAGTGTATACATAGATGTGGCACTGCTTTCAATGATTGAAAGTTGATTAGAGAATATTTGTGGATTGTAAGATTGAGGCACTAATTTTGTGACTGTTATTGCTATGGCATACTATGTAAAAAAAAAGCCGGAGGAGTTAATAGACCGTTTGTTCGAATCAACAATCAGTGATAAGAATCTCACAGATAATGTATCAGCTAAAGAGTTGAGCAATCTGTTCATAGGCTGTCCAATAAAAGAGTTCCGAAAATGGTGGGGTATCAGCACATTAAAACAATACTTAGAAGTCAACAGGATTCCAAGGAGTTTACGTATAAATGTATTCCCTGAATATAATTCAAGCTGACTGGTGGGAAAAGAAATTGACAGAAACATCTTGTGAGTTAATTTTAATGTTAATAGAACAAGCTGAATGTAAAATGGAGAATCTAAGACAAGAGATAAAACAAACCACACAAGAATTAGCGGACCTAAAGTTGGAAAAGGGGACAAAGAAAAATTATTTGATTCTATAAGACGTGTTAAACAAATTTCAAAATGATATTTTAACCCAAAGTAGAAGTTATGAGTCATGACATAATGCAGCCGCCGTATTCAGTAGGTGCAAGCATGTATGTTCACACATGCATCACTATGCCTGCGTGTGCCTTCCGAATGACATAGGCACTACTTTATTTACTAATCCAAAATGGTGAACAACACTTGAAATGGTAAATAAAAATTTATTTTAACTTACCAAAAGTGCATTTGTGAAAGCTGAGAAGCCCCAAAGCAAACAGGAACTGTTGGGCCCTCCATACAATATATGAATAAGTATTTTAAATTCTGGAAGGGGTGGAGGAGGAACAAAGGCGTGAGTCTGGAAGAATGCGGTGTGGGGGGCCAACACACATGGAGGGGGATTAAATAAAAAAAATTAAATAACGCTGGGGCGGGGGAGGGCATCTAACAGAAAAAGCAAAACAGGAGGGAGAGAGCGAGTGGGGGGGAAGGGCACAACGTGGAGTGTGAGTGGGTGGATATTTGGGGGGTAAGCAGCACATGAGGGCAGAGACCTGGAAAACAGATGCACTCTTATGGAGTGCTCAAGGAAAAATAAAAAAATCTGTTTAATAAATGTGAGCGATGGAATGATATACGTCAGTCAGACAAGAGGATGGTAAACAGGGTATGCTGCATGGGAGGGAAAACCACAAGCAGTGAAAGGCAAGTCTTCGAATAAGAAGCAAGCAAATGAGAGTGACAATAAAGCCAAACGCTGGTAAGCAATGGGTAGGCTCTAAGCACCAAGTACGTTTTTGGTACGGTTCACAAGAGACTCTTGCCTTCAGCCAGCTAAAAGCTGTCTGGTACAGGAGACCTAAAAAGCAGCAGGAAGGGAGACTCGACTAATTAAGATACAACTAGGACATCACAATGGATAGAAACCTCTGAGACAAAGAACTACCTTATCTTCATGAAAATGTTTTTATAAGGTACCATACTTCAGCAGATGATACGTCAAGAAACGCGTCTACCACATACTGCAACAAAAAAGGGCATATAGGCAGTAGTAATGATGGAAACATATGGCTAATTGGATGGTTAATGTAAACCAGGCCATACAGACAGAATATACAAGAGCCTATATAGATATACAAACTCGTTGCTCCTCCTGGAACTGTGGGACCTGTGGGAGATGGCACACGTGCCGGCAAAGCATACCGGCTTGTCAATACTGTTCCAAAGTTAGGTGAGCGCGCTCTCAGGATATAGCACAAACAAATCCAATTGTTGCAGGAAACTGTTTAATAACACAACGCGTTTCAACTACCCAGCAGCCTTGGTCACATGTGTTTACAACACCACTAGGATGTCCTTAAAAGTGCATAATACACATAAATGAGGGACACATGAGGCTCTAATAATTCTGCCATATTGGACTGGTGTAAAAACTTGAACTGGTGTAAAAAGTTATAGTCAAAGACAAGTTAAAGCCTAAACTTGGTGCAAAATTTGTAATATTATTTGTCAGAAGAAATCAGACAAGATTACCACTCCGGTGTACAAATATAACAAATAAGCACTGTAGTGGTATAATGCAACATGTCATTCACTTGTAAGCATTACTGGCAAAGTGTCTAAAAAACAGGACTTATAGGTAGAAAAGACAGAACATCGGCAGTAAAATATGCGGAAAGGCGTAGTGCCTGTACATCTATCGATTTCTTCTGACAAATATTATTACAAATTGTGCACCAAGTTTAGGCATTAACTTGTCTTTGACTATACATTTTTACACCATTTCAAATTTTGGTCCAATATGGCCAAATTATTAGATCCTCATGTGTCCTTCATTTATGTTTATTATGCACTTTTAAGGACACCGACAGCACATTGGAACACTACATTCAGTGCGGACATGGCAGGGACAACCCCGCAGGATGTGGCTGAGAAGGGTTACATAGTAATGACTTGGAACGTTAATGGCCTTGGACACCAAATAAAAAGGGGCCTGATTGCGAAATACCTAAAGTGACTCAAGCCGGATAATAGTGCTCCTCCAGGAGACGCACCTTAGAGGGACGCACTGTAACTTCCTGGGGAGAGGCACATACACTACCCTGGACCATGCAGAGTTTTTCTCTGGTCCCAGAAAGGTAGCAATATTCATTAGGAAAACTGTACCCTTGAATATCTCCAACACATGGTCCAATCCAAACAGCACATATGTGGTATTACAGGGAACATGGGGACAGAGGGATATTCCACTAGTTAGTGTATATGTGCCTCCATGACTACAACGACAGGCGCTAGAGAAGGTGACAGAGGTTTTATTGCCTGCGGACTCCCCCTTGCACCTGGTGGGTGGAGATTTAACAATGTGGCAGACCCTGTCATAGATCAATCCGGAGGGACTGGGGGAGGGAAGGGAAGCACAATGCTGGCAGAATTCACCCTCACCTTGGGACTACAAGACATCTGGCGCCAACATCATCCAGCTGAGTGGGCATACTCTTACTTTTTGGGTGCCCACGGGGTGTTCTATTGATTAGATTATTATTTTGCCCCAGCAGAGAAACTGGATAGGGTGACAGGGGTGGAATATTCAGCAAGAGGACTGTCGGATCATTCTCCCCTGTGGCTCACGATGGGTGGGGAGACCAGTAGCGGGATGGGGGATGGAGGCTAAACGCGTGGGAACTCTGAGACCCAGTGATAGCGAAGGAGGTGAGGGTAGAATCGGAGCTGTACTTCCTAGAAAATAAAGGAACAGTACATTCAGCAGTGGTCCTATGGCAGGTATTAAAGTCAGTGTTAAGAGACAGAGCTCAAAACGCAATCACATATAAGAACAGGAAAGAGATGCTGGAAATAGTAGCTCTTGAGAGCAAACTCCTGCAATTGGAACAAGACGCGGGCGAAAACCCAGTCAGTCCGCACTCCGTCAGATAGAAATCACCCCCGTGGAACATCAATCGCTGGCACGACGAGAAGCGAAACAGATGTATCTTGCCTCAATGCATTGCCGCTATGAGACGGGGGGATAGGGCTGGGAGGCTCTTGGCATGGTTGGGTAGGAAAGAGACGGAATCCAGATGGGTGAACGCTATCCAGAGGGATGGGCAGAATCTTACCACTGCACAGGACATTGCCAACGCTCTTGCATATTATTATGCTGATTTAAACAAAGCAAAGACACAGGTGGGGGACACCCAGATCCAGGAATATCTTAGTGGGATAGACCTCCCTGTACTGTCTCCAGATGACTGAGAGACCTTAGAGGAGGAGCTCACGCTCGAGGAGGTGATAGGGGCCATACACAAACAAGAAACAGGGAAAACCCCAGGACCTAACAGTTTGCCTGCGGAACTCTACAGGGCAAACTACGCATTACTGGGATCACACCTCCTGATGTAGTTTTTGGCGGCTGGAGAAGAGGGCATCCTGCCCCCCAATTTGCACAAAGCAACAGTGGTGGTGATTCACAAACCCGGGAGGCTGGCAACGGAATGTGGGGCATACCGGCCGATCTCTCTCCTTAACGTGGAGGTAAAGGTATTAGCTTCCATCCTAGCAAATAGATTGGCCTCAGTGGTCACCTCCCTTATTCACGGCGGACATTCGGGGTTCATGCCTGGGAGTGCTTAATGGTTCAACTTACGGTGTTTCGCAAATTGGTTAAGTATGTCTTATAAGATCGCACCCGAGGGTGACGGGGATCACGGCATGTAGAGAGGGAGAATGCATCTCGCTTTATGCGGATGATGTCCTTCTGTATGTCATCAATCCCTCATCCACGATTCCGACTTTTTTCCAAGTGTTAGGGACATACAGACAACATGCAGGCTACAAGATTAACTGGGGCAAATCAATTCTTTACCCGGTGGGAGGGCCCCTTGAGATACAAGATCTCCCCAGAGAATTGCAAGTAACCACGGAAGGGTTTAAATATTTGGGGATGTACATATCTACGGACATCCCACGCTGCCTCACCCGTAACATCCGAAGGATAGTGACCGACTTTCATGAAGATTTGGAAAGGTGGAGACGGATGCCCCTACATTATTGGGTACAGTGGTGATGTATAAGTTAATTATGCTCCCCATACTTTTATACATCTTGCAAAACACACACTACAAGATCCCGGAGGACATTTTCAGGGCAATAGACAAAGAGGTGCTCACGCTCCTGTGGGATGAGGGGCACCCATGAATCGTGCTTTGTACATTACAGCGCAATCAGTACAACGGGGGGATCGCCCTCCCGGATATCAGAACATATTATCGTGCTGCACATCTGATAGCAATAAATGAGTGGGGACACCTGCCGAGATCACACCCGACATACGCACTGGAACAAAGCCAATTTGAGGTACATTCACATCTACATTACATATACGGGGGTAAAGGTGCCAAACACTTGCTACCGGCAACACAGAGGACATTGGAGGCATGGAAGGGCGCAGAGAAGCAAATGGGCTGGAATAAGATGGTAACAAGGCAGACCCCACTACAGGAAGGTACACAACTCCCGGACATAGGGAAACTGAAGGGGTTTAAAGACTGGGACACAGTTGGAATCTTTAAAGTCGGGGACTTGATAAAGGAAGGCACTCTGATTTTGTTTGAAGCTCTGCAGCAAGAATTTCAGATGGGGGACAGACAAAGATATAAGTGTATGCAATGATGGACCACAGAGGGAATAGATATTGCAGACACCCATGAGTTTGCACCGCTAGAGGGCAGAATCCTCCAAGGAAAGATACCATAGAAGGCCATTTCCTGGACCTATAGGTCCCTTATTAATAATGTCCCAGATAACATAGAGGCCCTGAGGAGACGGTGGGAGACCACCCTGGGTGACCTAGAAGACAAAGATTGGGAGGCTGCTCTAATGTACCAGAGGGAGGTGGCAATCAAATTAAGGCTGCATTTGATTCAACTTAAAATCCTCCATTGAACATATGTGACAAGGTCTTGACTCCACAAAATGGGATGGTTGGAATCACCAGGCTGCCTCCGTTGCACAATAGAAAGCGGCACATTCATACATACCCTATGGTAATACACGAACATACAAAGATACTGGTCCAAAATAATGAGAGAGTGGAGTGAAATATTGGGGTTTTCGTTACTGAAAGACGCCAAATATGTGTTGCTAGGCATACCTTCAGAGATAGCCCTGCCCAGACGAAGTCTTATCCTGTGTAATCTGGGGATGGCAGTGGCCAAGAGAGACATAGCCAAAAAATGGGTAGCGCCGGCGGCCCCAACTTTGTGGAAGTGGAATTTCTGGATAGACATGTACAGGGGGGCGGAACAAGTGAAATATAAAATGAGAAGCTGTCTCCAGATATTTTTCAAGTCTTGGCGTCCCTAGCTCAGGCATTATGGGCTAGAACTTAATGATACACAGGCGGAGGTCGCAGACTCTAATCACACCCCGGGAAGAGGTTGGCCAGAACTTGCTTACACCCGTAGGGAGGAGGGAGGAAGTGCCCAATGAGAGTCCAGTTCCATGAATCCAAGCAGAAGTATATAGATGTTGCTGGAAATGCGAGATCTCTAACCAGATGAGTGATATGTATTGCCCTGTGACCCTGCATTTGTCAAATGCGAACTTGATGTATATTGATAATAATAAAAATTTACCAATAAAAATATTCAAAAAAATTAAATAATAATGCAAGCTACAAAAATCTAGAAGACCACAATATTTTCATAAAATAGAATAGCAAAATTCAACTAGTATACATTAGATTAAATTTAATATATACAATTTCACATTAAAATTATTATTACATATCCAAAAGTAAAATTAGAATATTAAAAAGTAGCCCTTACTAAGATAAGAATATATGCTTTCAAATATCACAAGAATAATAAAGATACCAATTAAAAAATGTGAATTATAATTTATTTATTTAAAAATATATTTTTATTGATATGCACCATAAGAGACTTGAATAAAGTACACATCTTGTAACCTCATATATGATACATGTAATTGGTTTTTGTTTGTTATTGAACATACAACAAAGCTTTCCCCGTCTTATCCCTCCCTCCTCCCTCACAGGTGAAAGTCCTAATATTCCAATACTTATTTCAACAGCTTTAAAAATGAACAAGGCGCAAAAGTATGACATATAAATTATCTGCCCCCCTTGTGTTTAACTAGTGTTACGTATTATTCCACTATTTAGTCATATTTCATCATAAATTGTTCGTCATCTAATAGGTCCTAAAGTATTGGGCATCAGATATTTATTCGGGAGTAGTCAGCAGGGTAGGCGTGTCACCCTGCGCATTCAATTCTGCTCGCATCTGCCTCCTCTATGCTCTTCAGTCGTCTTCCTGCTTCTCATCACGTCTGACCTGCTTCATCCTAACTTCCTCATTTGTGTCCTATTCCATCATGTCCCGTAACCATCCATTACAATTTGGCGGGCATGGGTTCAGCCATCTGATAGCTATTTGGCGTTTCGCTGGTACTAGTCCTAGGTTCAGGAATATACGGCAAAGTTTCTTTCTGATTGGTGCCCATAATAGTCCCAACAGTAGCTCCTTCGGGTTGCCTTCCAAGACCCACCCGGTTGCTCGTGTAAGTTTGTCTACTATCTCCTGCAAGACCTTCTTAATGCATGTACAGTTCCAAACCAGGTGTAAAAAATCTGCTTCAGGATTCATGCTTTGCACACATACATCCAACCTGGTGGGGTAGATGTTATGTAGTGTTTTTGGGGTAAGGTAAAGTTGGTGTACAAAATTAAACTGTGTTAATGTAAATTGGGTGTTTGACCTGACTGTACGTGTCCCCGCATGAATTTTCTACCACTCTTGCTGGGTGATGTCTATTCCTAATCTTTCCTCCTATGCAGAGTGTGCTTTTGGGGTAATCACTGGGGTGTCGTACCTAATGGCGCCATAGAGGTGTGTAATGAGTTTTCGGCCTCCTGTCATGTCTAGGAGTCTGGTCAATGTCTGAGTTGGTATAGGTTCGTCTGGGAAAGCCGGCCAAATCTCATGTGTGGTAGCTAGCATTTTATTATACTGCAGGTTTTGCCCTGTGCCTAATGCAAAGGAGCCAATGGCATGGTCCACCTAGGAAGAGGTCTCCCAGTACCACACAACCTCCGGACTTCCATTTGGACATAGACATAGTATTTTCAATATCTGCAAAGGGTTTGAGTATCCAGATGGGCATATCTCGTGCATACGGGGCCCTTCGAAGGACTGTTGTGACCACCCTCTCCCACATGCAGCTCATCAGTCGGATCAAATATGGGTATCTGTCTGGAACCCGTTCTCTCATCATAAGGAGCACGGGTAGGCTTACTTGTTCCTCGAAGGTCCACAGCAGTCTTTTCCCCCAGTTTTCCTCTTTTTCAAACCAGTGAACTGCATGTTGCAAAGTTGCCACCAGTTAATAACATTCGATATTAGGGAGTTCTATGCCCCCCGTCCCATGTTTGCTGAAGCATCTTTAAACTGATTAGTTTCCGTTTAGTGGACCACATGAGGTCCACCATGAGCTTATCTAGTTCACAGAAATATTGTTTGGGAATCTCATACAGGCAGTTCTGCATAACATACAGACAGCGAGTTAAAAGCACCTTTTTAATCAGGGCGGATCTACTCATAATGGTCAGTGGGAGATCTTTCCAAAACTGAACTGAGGTGTGCAATCCCTTCAGGATCCTACCTAAGTTCATGTCCAGGAATAGTTGTCAATCTAAAGCCTAAGTAGCGAGGCCCTTCCTGGCACCAAGGGAGGGGAAGTTGTGGTAGGGTGGTGGGGTCTAGTCTCGCTAGTGTCCCAAGTGCCATCATTTGTGACTTTTAGGCATTCACTGATGGGCCAGATGCTGCTGTAAATTCTAAAGGTGCAGTCTGCAGTACTGGTATTGCCTTCTCTGGTTCCCGCAGGAACCCTAAAATATCATCAGGGTAAGGTGAAACCACATTAGTGGAACCTCCGACCACAATTCCCCAAGGATTTAATCTGTTTCGAAATAATATCGCTAATGGTTCCATCCCCATCCCAAAGAGCAATGGGGATACGGGCATCCCTACAAAATGAAAAGGACTCCGACACAAGGCCACCTGTATGGATTTGAGCAGTCGGGCAGAGTATAGGAGTTTCACCCATTTTATATATTTGAGCCCAAATCTCAGTATTTCCATAACATGCCATAAATAGTCCCAACTTTCAGAATCGAAATCCTGTTCTGCGTTGAGAAAAACAAGAGCATATAGGCCTGTCTGAACATCGGGTGTCTGTAGAATATGGAAGAGTCTACGAAGATTAGAAGTTGTACTTCTTTTAGGTATAAATCCCGAATAGTCTTCGTGTACTAGCCTAGGTAAAAATTAGAGTAGTCGATTTGCCAATAGTCCGCTAAGCATTTTAACATCAACATTGAGCATGGAAAGAGGCCGGTAGGATTTTTTCCTCGTCTATAGGCTTGCCAGACTTCGAGATTAACTAACACTACCATCGCTTCTCGCAGTTTATCAGGGAGACGTGCCATCTTATAAGCCTCATTATAAACTGCCAGGAAGTTTTCCCGTGAGTATACTTGCAATTTTATGATAAAATTCAGCGGGTAGGCAATCACCGCCCGGGGGTTTTACTGATCTCTGATGTTTTAATGATTCTAGAATTTCCTCTCCTGTCAAGTCTACTTCTAAGACCTCACTATCTTCCCTGACAGGCATAGCAGCTCTCTAAACCACATTGGAAATCTTGTGTTACAGGTGCAGTGGATGTAGGGTTTAACGCATAGACCGCCTTAAGATGGTCTCTAATCAGTGTATTTATGGCTACCTGTGAGGTACTAGACTTGTCCCTTGTGTCACGTAGTACCATGATCGGGTCTCATCACTGGGATTGTTTTGTTGATTTTGCTAGTAGTGCCCCTGTTCTGTCCCCCTCTGCGTGTAAATGTTGTCTGTGTGCTTTATAAGTGTATTTTTCCAGTTTGAGCCAATTTTCAAGTGCTGTGTTTCATAACAGGCGCTAGTCCTCTAATCTATCAGGTTGAGTAGGGAGTATGCGGTCCAACTCCAGAAGTCTGGGCTCGTCGCATTCCAGGTCACGTTCTAGCTGTCTTCTAACCCCATAAGTAGTGTTCATACACACTCCCTTGAGGACCACTTTCATTGCCTCCCAGTCATGGGCTCTCGTCATTGAAGTACCCCAATTCTCGAGAAAATAATTGGCAAGTGTTGTCTGTACTCTGACCAGGAATGGGTGGTTTGTTAGTGCCTCTGCCGGTAATCGTCACTGCGGTACAGTCGGACGCGGGTGTTTGAGTGTCAGTGTCAATAATAGGGGGGAGTGGTCTGAAAGGTATCTAGCCATGTACGTGGCGTCAGTGATCAGGATAGCAATGGCAGGGGTTGTAAAAGAGTCCAGCAGACTGGACTTAGGAAAGGCCCTATACGCCGGGATCAACAAGTCTCTGCTCCACAAACTCTAGACCGTACAGAACACCACAGCCAGACTCGTCCTCGGCAGCCCTCGACACGAACACATCACTCAACACCTGCGTGACCTCCACTGGCTCCCCGTGGAGAAGAGAGTTACTTTCAAGATACTCACTCATGCCTATAAATGCCTCCACAACACCAGACCCCAATACCTTAACCAGAGAATCTCCTTCCACTTACCCAAGAGAAACCTCCGATCCACTGACCTGGCCCTCGCCGAAATCCTGCGCATCTGTAGAGCCAGAACAGTTGGAAGAACCTTCTCCTACATCGCGGCCAAGACCAGGAACGAACTCCCAATCAACATCGGACGCACCCCCTCCCTGAACATTTATAGGAAGACACTTGACTCTTCAACTTGAACGGAGCTGCTTTCCCCCACCCCCCATAGCCCCTTGAGACCATCGCGGGTGAGTAGCGTGCTTACATTTCCCCAGATTGATTGATTGATTGAAAGTAGTCTAAGCTGCTATAAGTACACCGATGCCGGTGTAGAGGAGGAAAATGTCCTGGTACTGGGATGTCTTTCCCTCCATACATCCTTAAGGCCAAGATCCCGTAACAGCATCTGTAAACATGCTGTCATGTGTGGTTTCGTGTTTGCCTTAGATCTCGGTTCAGGATAGGATCTAGTAACCAATTACAGTCACGGGCAAGGATAATGTCGGTAGTTAGGAGAGGGGTTGCTGCCGTGATGAGATCCGCAAAGAATTGGGCTTTATCCAAATTCGGGGCATAGACTGAGATTAAACAGAGGTCACATCCATATAGCATTCAAGTAAGTATTACATACCATCCTTCAGGATCAACTACATGTGCAGTGTGATGAAATGGTGTTCCTGTGGCCACCCAAATTATCGTGCCTGTAGCAAACCCTGAATACGATGTTGCATACAGTTGCCCCCTTCAACTTTTCTGTAGGGCCGGGAGACAATCCCCCCATTCATGTGTTTCCTGGCGGAAGGCAATAGCAATACAATATCTTTTAATGTACGCATACACTCTGTCATTTTTTGAATTGCGCCAGACCTCTAACATTCCACATTATGACCTTAAGTGTCCTATCCATATTCTATGTTGGATCCTTTGGGGAACTCACACTTCTAGACAAAGCATAGTATGCCATCGCGCCTCGATCAAGTGTAGGTCCTATTTGCCTGTGTAGGGCTTTAAGTGGGCCGGGTCTCACCGGGTCTGAGCACCGGCAGTTTTTTTAAGGAGGCCCCGAAACGGGTCTCTATCGGGCTCTGTTTTATGCCCTGGCACAGGCGGTCCATTTGTTTCGAGCGTTATAGGGGAAGGGAAATCCTTTAAAGAGAGTTATTTTCCCTCAGGATTTCCCTTCTCTTTTTGAAACTCAGGAGCAGCAACATTGTCGTGGTGTCATCACCAGTGATTTAAGTGGAAGCTTTTTCAATATTAATACAAGCCATAGTTGATGCTCATTTATCTTATGCAACTAACAACCATGGACAAAGCCAATAACCCTGACTTGTTGTAGGTATGATGTTACTTGTTGTATCATATATCTGGATGCAATGACAGAAACAGCAAAATACCAGTCGGGCGGCACACTATGCTAAGCACAATTTTTTAGCTTACGTGTTTTAAGCCATGCCCTTTATTACATTGCCCACGCCCCCTTGAGAGACCCCCCAGTTTTCCCCCCACTTAAAGCCCTTAGCCCTCCCCTCCAGGAACGTACAATAGCCCCATAATCATCATAACCCTGAACTCCCCCCACCCTCTGGGCAGTGCCATCAACCCGTCCCAATTTGCAGCAAGCAAAAGAACGGGTCGCTGGCCCCGCCCCATACCCATTTCCCCCACTATAACTGTGTTGATAACAGGAACATGTAATGCTTAGCACGTTGCGCTAAGGGTTGTTCACCACCATCAGTGCCAGGGACTTGTATAGAGCAAATTAAATACAATCAGCTCCTGCCCCACTGCTAACCCACCGTGCCCATACGATCCCTCGGTTGATGAAATTGCTGTGAACTCTAGAGAGGTGTGCGCTTAAACTACAATTTTACACCTTTCACATCTTAATTATAAAACAGTAGCAACCCCGAACGGAGCAATAAAACAGGGCCTAAATAACCATGCAGGCCACTTCAAAAGGGTGTTCCCTCTCCTGCTCCCATAACCCTTGCTCCCAGTAGGCATGTCTTCTGATCATAATATAATATTGAACATTATCAAGTTAGGGAGATACTTAGGCTGACAAAATTTAAACAAGTATTGCAAACGATCTGCGTCTTATTTAAACTTATAGTGCATTGACTGGAAGAATTCACAATTTGTTGCCATCAGTGCTACCTGAAAACTCTACAGGGTCGCTATGTCTAGATGAGCCAGGGATCAGTGTTTTTGTTGGATGGTGGTTTCGCGTAGTGTCCTGTTGGATGTATGACGATACAACACAAACATTTACAACGCATGCCTTTACAACGCAGTTTTTACACCGCAACATCCATTACAACGCATGATTTTACATCGCATGCCACCACAAAGCATTTTTAGAAACTACATTTACAATGCATTCCATTACAACGCATATTACTTTTAGGGCAACAGTAGGGTAAGTGTAGGTGTAAAAATTACTATTCCCACTCCAGTGAGTGCAACAGTAGGGTAAGTGTTGGATAGTGTAGGGGTAAAAATTACTATTTCCACTCCAGTGAGTGCAACAGTAGGGTACGTGTTGGATAGTGTAGGGGTAAAAATGACTGTTCCCACTCCAGTGAGTGCAATACTAGGGTAAGTGTTGGATAGGGGAGGGGTAAAAATTACTATTCCCCATTACTTACTTTATATTGCATTGTAATGGCATGCGTTGTAGTGACATGCGTTGTAATGACATGCGTTGTAGTGACATGCGATGTAATGACTGCGTTGTAAAGGTAGTGCGATGTAATGACTGCGTTGTAAAGGTTGTTTACCGTCCCGTCGTAGCAGACCTCTATGCGCCCTTGAACTGACTGTGGATGCTAGCTCGAGGGCTTCAAAACCCGGCGTTGTTGACGCGAAGATCTGCGTTTCGATAATGTGTTAACAGGTGTCTTCAGGGACCCAGATATGTTGGAAAGTGGCCCCGACAGCGTATCAATCCAGTTCGAGGCCTCAGCTGCCAAGGTGCAAAATAGAGTCTTTCCCTGGTACAACACCCTAAGTTTGGCGAGGAACATCGGGCTATCGCGCAAGTTACGCTCCCACAATCTTGCTTTAACTGCTAGGAAGGTCTGTCGTCACTCCTGCACCTTCAGTGTGTAATCTGGGAACACTGGAATTAGATGGCTTTGAAAGTTTGGTGCGCCCTTCACTCACACATGTTATAGTATCGAGTCCCTTTACCTGTAATTAAACATTCACATGATGAGGGCTCTCGGTGGCTCCCCAGGGCGAGGAGATCACGCCAGGGCCCTGTGGGCACCTTCCACTGTAAAGAACTTAGACAGTGGCTGTAGGGACATAATTTTACCATTCCATTCCTCATGGAACAGCTCCGCAGATTGCCCCTCCTCCTTTTCAGGGAATCCAACAAAACTGAGGTTATTTCTCCGGGGCCGACCCTTCTCCATTATGCCTTCCAAATGGATGTTCAATTTCTGTAGGGAGGATACCGTTTCGCAGAGTCATTACGTTCGATTATAAATCCGCCAGGACCTTCTCAGCATTAGTCACTCGGTCTACGGACCCGCATAGGTCCGCCCTCAGGAGAGTAACATCTATCTATAGCTACAGAGTCTATTTTATGGACTAGCTCTGTACGCGTGGTCAAAATGACAGTTGTAAGATCTGAGAGCATGGGTTCTTTGGGGAGGGTATTATTTTGCGAGTGCACAGTTGGGTCCCATTGCTGCCCAGTGGTCTGTCCGGTCGGAACAAGTAACTGAGTATAGCGGTCAATTTTATTAGACTGGGCTGGCTTGGTGGTCTTATTCTTACCCATATTGGCAACAGAATTTGCCAGGAGGTAAGCCCTCCCTAGAACAGGTATTTTGTGGTATTTCCCCAAAGATAGAGGCCGCTATCCGTGGACCTCGGTGATATCCGTTCTAGAGAACTGGAATTGCAATATCATGGAGTGGGGAAACAACAGAGCACGGGTCCTTCGCAAGTTCAGCCCGCACTTGTCCAGTAACTTCCCGTATATGTTCCAAAATACAAAATTTCCAGCCAAGCATCCATTAAGCAGTCATTGGGCTACCCCAGATGTGCTTTGTCCCCCAATATTTGCAGGATATAGGAAGTCCAACTTGTCCCTTCAATGCAAGCAGGGGGGCCACCTGGTCAGATTTTTAATGGCTCCAGCAGTTGATACTTCTTTACCTTTGTCTAGCAGGGATATGCGATGGGGGTGGGGGGAGAATCTAAACCCCCCTAGCCTCTCTGAAATACTTCTAGTTTCAACAGACTCATGCCATCTATATAGTTTGATCCCAGCTCGAGGTACATATCCCGCTGCTTTTCTGGCTCACTTTCAGCCTCCCGGGATGACACCCCGCTCTCCTGTGCTAGCCTGCTGGTGTAGCTTCTATCCGCAGGCCCACAGCATCAGACCTGCGTCACTATAGTACAGACGACCGTGGCACTTTTCACCGACCCGCAGATGCAGAGGGGGCACCCAGACGTCTAGTTCTCAGCAGGGGGGGGGGTCTGCCACACAGTCCCGGCCAGCCAGGCTGCATCACCGCACCTCCTGTCCTGCAGCCGCCTACCAAGCACAATCATATCGTCCCACTGCCAGGGATCTCGAGTGGGCGCCCTTCGCCTCCACCCCAGCAGTTCCAGGCCACAGGCCCATGGCAGCCGGTCCTCTATGTCATGGAGTGGGCGTCCACACTACCCTCGGCAGGCTTGTCGGTTCAGAGGGCACACTTGGAATTTCACCCTCAGCGGAGGGGAACCCGCCGCACAATATCCAGCAAGGTGGGCCGCACACTACAGCCTCTCATCATGTAGCTCTGACTCAGTAGAGAGCACACCGCCCTCCAGAATCTCGGGCGGGTGCTCTCCGTCTCCACAACGGCAGCCCTGAGAGGCGGGCTCCGAATCCTTCAAGGCACGCCAATAGAATTCCGGGTAGATTTGGCAGCAGCTGGGGCCGTTATCTCTCCGGCGGGAGCACCTGAGGGAAGGCGGTAGTTTGGGCCCAGGCGAGACAGGAAGGCCCAGCTTTCACAATCTCCGCCCCTTGTCACCCCATAGCTATTTTGCCGTTGTTCTCGCCTCAGGGAATCGCCACACTTGTGCCCTGATTCTAGCACATGAGTGCAGACAAGTTAGGAGTCTCGTTCACAGCAGGATGTGTCGGATTTTTGGGGGCTATTGGGGGCTTAGACGGAGCTCATTCAAATGGCGTCCCCCATGTTTGCTGTCCATGCCACGCCCGTGAATTATTATTTAAACATAAACATAAATTATTTAAACGTAAAGAAAAAGTATTCATGATAATTAATTATGATTATAAACACTAGATATCAAAGAACGTAAAAATGTATACAAAACAATATTAAGATAAAAATAACTTATCAGGTTTACGATTCCAATGCCAGCATATGCAGTAGTAGGCAAAGTGTTGGACTTTGACGGGGTAAGATTTACTATTCCCACTGCAATCTGAACAACAGTAGAGAAGGTATTAGCTTTTGGAAGGGTCTGATTTACTGCCCCCCACCAACATAAGAAACAGTAAGGAAAGTGCCGGACAGTTGAGAGGGTTAGATGTACTATTCCCACTCTGACTTTAGAAACAGTTCTGTGGGGTGTCTGGGAGAAAAAGTGAAGTTGGTGTGAAGGACTGCAGGTGTTGCATTGTCTTTTGGACTGATTCAAGTCTCAATGATAGCTGTGGGATGGAGTGGTCGAGGATAGCTAAAGTAATCTGTAATATAGGACATCTTGTTAAAGACTAAGAAGGCATTCCATAAAAAGATTGATATGTTTGAGAGATTGCTGGTTTTTTTATATATTTAAGTGGTGGAAACTTTACAGTTCATGTTACATCAGAGTTTGTAGTATGCCGTCAGTAAGCTACATAAGAAGCAAATTATTACTATGATAATTATGTAAGGGGTTCGCAAACTGACTTTGAGGGAAATAGTTAAAGCAGGTGACACAAAAAAATACAAAATGCAATGTACAACTAGATATTACAATAACTGCAGCAGAGTTATATAGTCAACACAAAAATAACCATATTATGATAATCAAGGCATCACCAGTAGAAGTAAAATGCAATGCATGATAATATAAATTCCAACAAAAGGCCTGTATAGCTAATATTAATAAAAAACCTTTTGAATCTTATAGAAATACAACTAATCATTGTAATAAACATTATAATAGTTACCATAAAATTAACAGTGTGATTCTTAAAGCCAGATATTAAGCCTCACATTTTTTTAACATCTCCAGGTTTACGCCTTACTGTGCTTCTTTAACATGTGGATTTTTGTCTCCTAACCTGCCAAATGGCCATTGTTTTTTAAGGCAAGAAAAAAGTGTAAGGTTCTACCTGTTCAAATTAATTTCGTAACATCGACTCCTGCATTCCTTTCTGCAAACCGCTAACGATCTTCTACAGGTGGGCTATTGCCCTGTCCCAGCCCACCTCTAAGCTGATGATGCCGTTCTGATGGCTGGAATTCCCCTTGGCCACAGAACCTTCTTACAAATGTTGTTGAGTATATGCAGGACCTAGGTGCACTAGTCAACCAATCTAAAACATTTATTTCGAAATGTGGGAGGAAAACAGCAACCTGATGTGACATAAAAATTAAGGGTACAAATCTTGGTTTTACAAACACTTTTTTGTATTTAGTCATATTATTTGATAAAGAAGGCTCATGGATCCATGCTATTTCTACCAGGAACCTACAATTTAATAAAGCATGTATGGCCCAGACTTTGCCAGAAGATTGGGCACAAACCCCCCTGATGAAATGATAAAGATCTACAGAGCCAAATGTTTGAGCGTGGCATTATATGGGGCGGGAGTTTGGGTTCACACCCTCTGTATACATTTTATGCTGAATTGGGGGCACCGTTCCTTACAGATTTAATAATGGTGCGGCCCATTTTATTAGGGCATAAAATATGGACATCAGAATAAACCTGCTTAAATCGTGCAATTATAGGGGACTGCCTCAAGGCGAGCCTATCTTGATGTATACCCTGGTTGACATATTTCAATGCTTCATTTGTGACCTGAGGCATCCTGATTATTATGAGAACCCTAAATCCTTGGAAAACATTAATGGAAAAGATTTGAGAAATTAATGTATGGTGCATCTCGATAACCTTAGATTGACCACTGAAATTTTAAAGCCTAGTGTTTTAAAAAATCAACTTATTTTAACCACGTGTGAAATGCAACCCGATCTTAAATTTGTATTAAATCCCAGGCATAGATTTATTTTGACACCCCCCTAACATTGGATATTTTTCACTGCTTGATTAGCTTCCTTGAAATGAATTATTGGTCTGTAAACTTAAGAAACTGATTTTGTGATTGCCTGATGGCACGGAGTACTATGCATGTAGTCTTCTTTTGCAAACTTTAGAGTAACTTGTGAAAACGCTACATTTTACCAACTAAAAGACCGCTTAATTTTACACAATGTTGTCCTGCTTATCTTTATTTACAATCATTGTCTACCATGGAGATTTGTTGCAGGATGTCAAGTTTTTTGTGTGGGCTGTTTCTATGCTAGAAAGAACATTTTACAGTGTTCTTGAATAGTACTTTGGTACAGTTTAAAAGTAATCAATTGATTCATGAACTGTTTTTATTTAGCATTTTAAGGTTTTTAAAATGGAATATATTGAACCTTTATGATTTTATTACGAAATTGATAAAGTATTAAAACTGAATTGAAACAACTAAAACACAGTTCTAAAACCAGTAGGTTTAATCATAGTATTGGCTCTTAGAGTTCCTTTGCCCAACACTGAAAGAACATTTGTTAGTGGCGGCTCCTCCGCTAAGGCGGCAGAGCGTCACCCCACTGAGAAGGTCTAAAAGGTAAAAAAAAATGATAATAACTTATTGTTATTATCAATTTATTTGTATGGCCTTGCTGAGCTGGGGCGGGCAGGGCTGCTCTGCTCACAGAGCTGGGCAGGGGAGGAGTGGTTTGCCCACTCCTACTGCGCATGACGCTTTGGGCACCTTCTTGGGCCGGTCAAACCATCATGCGCACTTTGTATGTTTTCTATGCAGCCTGCATGGAGAACATGTCCAACCTCCCATTCTCTGGCTGAGCGCCAATCAACAGCACTTAGACCAATCGCAATGCTGCATAGCAGCATTGTGATTGGCTATCGGGAGGCTGGGAGCCCCGGGAGTGTAGACGACTGAGAGAAGGAGGAGGTGGTGGCAGAACCTGTGGCAGACAAGCCAGTGTATTTTTATCTTCAACTCATCTGCCCTCTACCCCCGTGACCCGCCTACCCCACCACTGGTAAATACCAGCCACCCACCACTGTTGTTAGTTTCATTTTTGAGCTTTACAAAACAGTCACATTTGTATAAGGCTGATGTGTTGCTGAGGCCACTTTGTGATGCATGTAAACCTATGACATTCCAGTAATCGATGTAGCATGAGAGGAGGAAGAGAGAAACTCCTATGCTCTCATTACGGGTCGGTCAGTATCAGATGCAGTAATTCTTGCAAATGTTAACAAGCATTTGCAATGCAATAGGTCTCGCATTTGCGAGAGTTGAAGCTATTGGCATTGTAAATGATAATGCCTTTTATTAATTTGTTTTGAAAACCTGTATGCAGTGCATAAACACGCAGTTTGTACGTATAGTCCTTGTTTACGCGAAGCAAGGCTGGCAGTAAAAGAGACTGTTTACGCAAAGCTTGCAGGTTATCAAACGCATAAATAAAAGGCATTGTCATTTACAAAGCCAATAGCTCAAACTCTCGCAAATGCGAGACCTATCGCATTGCAAATGCTTGTAACAGCCTGAGGCTGGACCGACAGTGTCACAATAATGACAGGTTTCCTTGTCCACGCCCAACCAGAAGTCCCCTCCCACCTGAGGGCTCGGTTTTTAGATTCTTTCCGCCCATGAAATGATAGAGCGTTGCGTATCTGGTGGGATTTCACTGTTCACTGCTTATGAGGTCGTGACTGGAGGTGCGAGATATGCTCTAGTGACAGATAGTGCAGCTCGTGTGCATTGCACGTCAGCTACAACAAATGTTTCCACGGCTCCATTGGTAATTTTCAAAGGATGGAAGGAGGAGCTCCTCACAGTGTGGAAAGTGACCCTCACACGGGCATCTTCCCTGGTGCTAGCGCCTAAGTGCAAGGCTTGGTCGGGAATAGGGGGTGTAGCCACTGCTACCCCAGACATGCCTTTAGCTACCCCCTGCACATGCTTTATTCCCACACTACTCCTGGCACTTGGGTGAATTGATACCATTAATGGGGATAACTTCAGTGCATGTGAGGTGGGCGGGGCTCGCAGCACATGGCCCCGCCCATCTCTTCACCTACTCACACCGGTATGTGGCGGAGAGGATTCTTAATTTCATGTCTACTCTACAAGCAGCAGCTGAGAGGCGCGCACAGTTCAAGTCTAGGTGCCAGTGTTCTTTCTGCCCGGAAACTGGGGTGGCAGAGAGCTCCGACTCCCGTGTTTTGTGAGTTTATGTGAACATGTAATATTAATATACGTTTATATAGAACCTTATGGTTGGTTATTTAAATATACATTGTGCTTGGTTGGCAAAAGAGGCAAATGAACAAAAAGCATGCCGGGTAGTTGAATAAATGCCTTCATTGTATTAAAATATATTATATAAATAAAATAAAAATAAAAAATAAAAATACAGCAAATGTATTCATTCATGTCTGGTAGTTGGATAAAATAACTGAATAAAAACTTTGATAAAATAACGAAGTTTTATCCAGATTGCATACATTTGTCAATTCAATTCAAATAGACTTTATTCGGATTTCAAAACCATCCATAAAAGCACAAAACCTGAATTAAAATACACAGTTTAACACTACAGTTTTAGGCCGCAAATTAATAATAAATAACATATTAGATATAACTTACAAGAGCAACAATTAAAATACAATTATACCGTCTTACTAGACTATACATTAGACCATCATACGTGCAATATATAAAAATATACAGAAATGTAACTACTAACTTTATAGAGGCAAAGCAGATACAGTGCATTAGGTTTGTGCAAATTGAGCTTTAAAGTGCGTAGTGCGTATATAAACAGAATTACTCAATTTTCAAAGACCTGCGTGAGCGTACGATTGCATTAAGAAAACCACTGACTCTAAAAATTAATTTGTCCGATCCAAGCGTTAAAAAGTGTCTAAAAGCATGATTATGGTCAGTCAAATCATATTTCCTGCAATAGGGGATTAGGTAATACTTTGTATATTTCCTATAAAAACCGCAGCCAAAAATGAAATGGAGCATACTCTGGGTTCCACCAAAATCACAGGGGCAATGTAATTTTTCCAGATTTTTAGTGTAGCCCAATGGAAAGCAGATAAGGTTTACAATGCTCCTGTCCCTAAATCTAAATAATAAGCCCCTGTTCCACCTGCCCAAATTTTTGCATAGATAGGGCTCGGGTAACGTCGGAGATTCAGTATATAACTCCCGGATCATTAGGTAGTTTGTTGTAGATAATTTCAGTGAGTCCACTCTTTCCCTCTCATTATAAAAATATTGATAGAGTGCCCTTCTCACCAGATTTTTATGGGAGCGGTAAATCTGGTTGGGATCTGTAAAGAGGTGACCATAGTTGACACTCGCGAGGCTCCTTTCCACCGCATTTATCCAGGGGATTAAGCTCGAGTTCTCACATTTCAAACAATCCATAATGATCTCACGGGAAAGGGAAGCTGCTGGGTTTTGCCAAATCCTTAACCAAAATAATGCAGGTCTGGCTCTTATAAAATCCTCAATATAATGTAATTTTAGTTCTTTATGACATACGAAGGTCGGTGCACTAATAACCCCCCCCAGGATCTTCCGACAAAATCTATTCTCTTCTCTTTGTAATTCTGAACAGTTCGAGAACCCCCAGACTTCTGCTCCATACGTTCCAGTTGGAAGACATTGAGTCCGGTAAATTTGTAATAAACTGGAAACCACATCAGCCCGACGGGGTTGACGAAGAGAGGTGACAGAATTAATGGATTTAGAGAGTTTGTTCCTCCCCATTGCAACATGGGGTTGCCATGAACCGCTATTAGAGAATAGTAGACCCAGATAAGGGAAAGTGCATGTGCTTTTTAAAATATTTTGGCCTATCGCAATCTTTGGGATTTAATAATGTTTAGGGCCGCAGGTCATTATAAAAGATTTGCTAAAATTAGTGCACAGACCAAGATCAGACATATAATTAACAAATCCCGAGATTAAAATGCGCAGAGCATTCGGGGTGCGGCCCATAAGGACCGCATCATCTGCGTAATGTAACGCCGGGATAGGTCTCTGATTAATGATAGGGACATCCTTTGTCAGATTACATAAGGAGTTAGTTAGTTCATTAATGTATAATATAAAAAGCAAGGGGGCCAGGACGCAGCCTTGTCTCACCCCCTTGCCAATTAAAATATCATTTGAAACCTCGCCTTCGTTATTTATTCGTACTCGGGCTTTCAAATTGCAATGGAGGTTGGCCAAAAAGTGGACTAAAGGTTCATCTAAACCATAATTTAAAAGAATGGACCATAAGCGGGAACGGTTTACAAAATCAAATGCTGAACTTAAATCCATAAAACCAAAATATAAGGGGGATTGTTTGGCTCTTGTATATTTGGCCATTAGGAGATTAAGATTCAAGCATTGTTCCACCGTGCCAAGTTTACTCCTAAAGCCCAACTGGCAATGGTGGATAATAGAGTTCTCGTCTGCCCAGGTACTAATTTTATTAAATAGAACCCTTCCAAGGACCTTCAGGGTGTTATCGATCAGGGATATTGGTCGATAACACCCCGGGTCCATCCTATCTCCTTTTTTAAAAATGGGTACAATGGTGCTGTTGGACCATGTCGAGGGGATGGATTTCTTACTCAAGTTATTAAAAAGGTTACAGAGTAAGGGGGCCCAGATACAGATGTTAGATTTTATCTGGTCAATGGACAGGCCATCTGGGCCAGGAGCCTTATTGCCAGCACTGTTGGCAATGGCATCCTCCACCTCCTCTAATGTTATAACTATGGTACTGTCGGGGAAAGTATCCTCGGTTAGGTCTCCAACAGCAGCATAGAGCTTAGAAAAATGATTGACCCATGAATCACCTGTGATATTGCAGTTTATCGGGGTAATGTTACTGCCCAGGGCTCTCAAGTTCTTTACTTCTCTCCAAAACCCTGTTGAGTCTTTTAGGGCGACAGTTTTAGTGAGATTGTCCCAGTGGCTTATTAACAGCTCCTCAGATCTAACTTTTAATGTATGTTTATATTTAAAGCGTAATGATCTGACAAGGGACACATCTCGGGGTTTAGCTTCCAAGGCCTTTCTGAGCTCTCTATTAGCCCTCGAACAATCAGTGTCAAACCATCTGTGGTTATTTATGTTATTCTTTTTTAGGGGTTTGGAGATTGCCCTTTTTATAGCTGCACATAAATCACAGAAGGACTTGATTATATCAGGGCCGCCGAATGTTAAGCAGTTGGAGATCAATAGAGGGTGATTCTTAATCACATTAACTAGAATCTCTTGGTTATCAATCCCTCTCCATACAATCCGAAGCCTATCTGTAGATACAGTAATGTTTGAGGCCCCAACCTCAAGTGGGCCTATAGGTTTTTTAATGGATTTAAGGTGAATTACTATTGGCAGGTGATCGCTATATGAGCTACTGACAACCTCAGATTTAAGTAACACACCACTAAGGAGGGAGGAGGTAAACATATAGTCAATAGTTGTTGAACTACCGCGGCCAATATAGGTGGGGGCCGGTGCCTTTTCCTCAGCAATTCCACTGTAACCCATTACATCGTCTAAATCCCTGCTATATAATAAGTCCAATAGTTCAGATCCTCGTCTACAAGGCGGAGATATAGAATGAATGTGAGCATTGAAATCTCCGCCTACACAAATACCATCAAATTGGCCATACTTTTCTCCATTTGCAATTTCATCAATAAAATTAAACAATTCTAAAAAAGTGGGATTAGGATGGTTAACGAAATCATTGTTATAAAAGTTTATAAAACAAATCTTTAACCTTGCAACATATTTCACAGCTATCAAGTGTTTGCTGAGCACATATAGTGGTTCAATTTTCACGTCCTTAGAGATTTTTGCCCAGATAGATAGACCACCACTAGGTCGCCCCATAGCAGGAGATGGTGCAATAAGATTATGACAGAAAAAGCCCTCCAGTAATTGAACACGTGTGCACCATGTTTCTTGCAACATTACCACATCAAAGTTACTTATCCAAGTAACCCATTCTTTAATTTTCATCTTTCCTAAGAGCCCAGCAATGTTCCAACTAATGATACTCAAAGTATCAATCGGTAAGATAATGGGGGAAAGAGGAAGGGCAGTGGGAAGATCGGGGCATACTACATGTGGAGGTACTAATCTACCTGGGCATGGCTTGTGAATACATATGAAATTTGCCTTTACCAAAGGAACAATACTTGTAACCTCATCAGTTATGTTAGGAAATGTTAGTGGTGGTCAATCTAGACTTCCTAAATCGGATAGGGGCCGTTTGAAATAATCTATGAGGAGGCCTATAGAAATAACCCAGTGGAAGGAGGGTTATTGCGGTAGACAGACTGGCGTGGGTTTTATAACTATCCATGAAGAATCTAACTGAGTTTGGGTGTCTAAAATTGATCACTATACAGTCCCCACTTATGTTTTTGTGTTGTGGACCCACCCAACTCACCCGACGAGCTGATATGATCTCATTTGAGATGTCCCATCTTGCCCCTTTATGTTTGGTCAGCCAATCGATACATTTATTGTGTAGTTGTACCCATGACTCACCTTGACCTTCTTTAAGGGCAGGGACGCCTGCTAAGACTAGAACATATGGGCAGGCTTCTGGGGGTAAGTGGAGTGACAGTCCTTGATTGTAAGTGGGTCTATTTCTTACAGGTACACCTCCACTATTGCTTACGCCATCAGGAGTGCTGCCTGTCCTGGCTAGTGAAGTAACTAATGGGGTAGCAATAGCCTTGACAATTGAACTTACAGTGTTGGCCATTGCTATTCCTACTACTTCAGAGGGGTCATAAATTGAACCAATGTTCCGTACGGTTGGGGTATTGGCTGGGCTGCTATTAGAGCATACAATTTTAGAAATAGTTGGGCCTTTGATGTTACTAGACCCAGGGTCAGCAGTAATAGCCAGACCCCCCTCCCTCAGGACATTACATAGTGGTTCTAGCTCCTTCATAAATTTCTCGCCCCGGAGGGCATCTAAACTAATAATGCCTTTTCTTTTAGTTTCCTCTTTTTTTACAAGGTTTTCGATTTTATCTAGTCTCTTAAAAATAATATTAAATTGTTTAGCTATTTGAACTTCAACTTGTTTAAAAATGGTGTCTACAATAGTTTCGATCAAGTTGCCATTGTATTTAGATTGGATATTTCGATCGAAGAATTCAGTCTGTGTGTAGACAGAGTTATCAATTCCCTCAAGGGCAACATGAAATCCCCACAGGTGCCTTTGTCCATAGATAACAGCTGTGGTCTACTGTCAAAAGCAGGGAGGCTCTCAGTGCCTTTATCCAATAGTGATAGTGAAGGCAGTAGATCCTCGATGACAATTGGTGTTACTATTTCACAGTCTTTATCTTTATTCCACATGCTCTGTGGGGTAGGTTGATTTTTACAGCGACTTGGTTGTTTCCTTTTGTTTACAGTACTTTTAGCAGGGCCTCTCTTGCTTTTTCCCCCTGCTGTTTTATTAGTAGATGGCGTTATTTCTGTTTCAGGTTCCACTAAAAAGTCAGTGACAGGGACAGTCGCCAAACTGGTGGTTCCAATAATAGGGGCTGATGTATCTACTTGGACAGTTGGTTTAATGGCAATTACTGTAGGGGAAAGTGGGAGGTCGAGATTGGAAGTAGCCTTTGGAGATTGAGGGCATAGAGGAGTAATAGTAGGTAGTCCGATGGACATCCTTCTTTCAGTGTCTGCTATCTCATTGGTGACCATGGTAAGGGCATTGGCCAATAATTTATCAAACGATGTGGGCAACTCAACAGGGTCTACAGGTGCAGTCGTGTTAGTACGTTTCCCCATGGTATGTTCACGTACCTTCGCAGCCTGATGTGGACAGAGGGATGGCCCGCCCGACCACTGGTGACCACTGAGGGCCACAGAGGGCCCGTCCTTTGCCCGGGCTTCGCCCGGCGCGTCCCGCGCGCGTCCTCGCGGGGCGAGGGACCGGACGAAGCTTTAAGCGCCTCCTGGCGCGGGATGATCTCGCGTCGTGGCCCAGGGGATCCTGGGAGTTGTGGTGCACACGGGGCCAGCGGAGCAAAGCCTGGCCAGACCCTCGCGATGAGCAGGACAAACAGGGAAGGCGGAGCAAAGCCCGGCCACCGGAGCAGCTGACAGAGGTGAGCGTCCTCACTGGGGTGTGCAGAAAGCCCAAAAGAAACATTTGTTTTTTTTATTTACCAAAGTTTTTGTTGCGTGTGCGAGTGTTTGTATGTAGGTATGTTTGTGTGTCTGCACGATTTGTGCACAACATACAAGAAAGCATTGGGTCTCGCTACTCTGCGAGGTGCGTAATTAACAAATAAAAGTGTGTGTATGCGTGTGTGTGTTTGTGTGTGTGTATGTGTGCGTGCGTGAGAGACCACGTGAAAGCGTTTGTCTGATCGACCTGTGTTCACATGGGTGTTGTGTGAGACAGGCTGGAAGAGAAGAAAGACTTAAAGTGAAAACAAAACAGGAAAGTGGAATGCGTGGGAGGGGAGAGAGAGAGAGTGATAGAAAGTGAAAGCGAAACAAAGTGGACAAAACGATAGGAAGAGGGAGCGCTAAATAAAGAAATACGAGAAATAAAGCAATGAAAAAGGGAGGAGAAATAAAGAAATGTACGCGTCTATGAGGTATAGAAGGAAGGAAAAATCTACAAGAAAGGAGAGGGAGAGAGGAGATGAAAGAGAATGATGAAAGGGGAGAGAAAAGTAAATAGAAATAACAAGAGATGAGAAAGGAGAATAGAGGAAGCGAAAGAAGGGACGAATGGGTGTGTATGAGTGTGCGTGCGTGAGAGAGGGTGAAATGATTGTGGACTCACGGGAGCGTCGGTTTCAGCATACACAGACAGCCCAGAAGTGCACTTGAACCTCTGCCATAAACCAGTGCAGCCTTTGCCTTGTCTACTTCGGGTCGTGTTCTCAGCCACTGACTCACTCCAGATCTAATAATAAGGACTGGTACTGCTTGCATCCTGCAGGGATAGAAACAAGCACTGGTTTGCGGTGGTGGGACACGACGCACGCCTCTCAGAGAAGGGGGGCTCGAGCGTGAGGCAAGGACACAACGTGCCAACCTCAAGTGCTGACACACCCACCGCCTCGTGAAAAGGGAGAAGTGAAGAGACGCAGCGCGCATGATGAGCAACAGACGACGAATCCAGTCCGTGTGGGCGGGGCCTAAGGGAGACAGGGCGGTCACCAACCCCACTTTCAAAAGAAAACCGACAACAATAGATCTCGCAAGCGCATGCGCTGCGTCGCTAGGCGAGACCTAAAAAAGGTTGAGACTCATAGAGCACCCTGCTGCAACCCACTCTTAATGGTCATTTTGTTGGACAGTTCTTTCGACCGCTGTTATACAGCTAACTAAGAGATGTAATGCAATATCTTAATTGAGTTCATTAGTCCTATTGGCATTTTAGTACACTTATCCTTTCCCAGAGTAGCCTCCTGGAGACTTTATGAAATGCATTCATTTAATGTATGTGGCCTACACATACACTGCTCCGATGAACCCTACAATATTTCCCTACCAGAAGTTGGAAAATAAAAGGCTGATTGTATGTATTTGTAAACATTTGACAAATAACAGGATAGCTAAAATGACTTGGATTGGGCTCTCTAAAAAGTAATCCCTGCTGGTTTTGTGAGGACCCATTTGGTTTACCTGGTGAACGTGCATGATAATCAACCAGGAGTTGGCCTAACGACTAGGATGTTCGACCTTGAATCTGGGGAACAGGGTTCGAGTCTTGGCAATGACGCTGAACATCCTGTGATTCTGGGCAAATCACTTAATCTCCCCGTACTTAACAAAAAAATGAATGTGGCCTCATGTAACCCAACGTATGCTATGTAAAGCGCTCTGACACCCAATATCTTCAGGTCAAGTTCGTGCTATATAAAACTCCATTAAAAAAAAAAGACCTTTTTTTATTTGAATATAATATCGCCTCTATTCAGGCTGTGGTTCTGTCTCTCTCTTCTTGGAGACAGATTGAGGGCTGGCCTTAGTTGTACACTCCAGTAATTAAGCAGTCGGTAGGTAATTCCCCATTCTGAGGAGTATAACTCATGATACCTGTTAACTCTCGGGGGGATAATGGCGTTAATGATTGATTTTAGCCCTAGTATTCCCCCCAAGGAAATGGTAAACTCTGAATGTGGGTGAAGATTTAGACATTTTGTGGGCGCGGCCTCAAAGAATTGTACTAACCATCATATAGACAGGTTAGGCAGGCTGACTTGAAGCACTGGGGAGCTGAAGGGCAACGGGCCTGAGAAACAAGGTGTTAGGTTGGCTTTTTGAGCAGTCTGGTGTTGCCTGGTGGGCCAGCTTGCAAGAGTAAGTGTGTAGACTGCTCTTTAGCCCCATCAATGCCCATAAGACCATAGAAAATGGCCAACACACCTGTCAGACTGACCAAAAAGCCAGTCCAACACTGGATGTGTGCTGCATGTGAGGCGGGGATCAAAAGGGGCCCTCAGGAAACTCCATACCTGGTACTCAAACATCACCCAGCATCCAACTACACATCCTCACTCCTTCATTCTTTTATTTCGTCCATTCATTTTCACGCGCACATCCACGCTCAAATTACAAGAGGGCGACTTTATCATATACCATAGTGTTTCTGCAAAACACACTTGCTTCCTTGTTGCGTTTCTGTGTTCTTAGTCCATTACCATATTTTTGTTGGCTGGCCACGATTAACAAGGTCTAAGGCTCTGGTTAATATAAAGAACACTTCCTTCTGATCCTTTCTTGCCAGTCTCATTAAGGCACGTCACAGTTCTCCCGTTTTTCAGGTATGATGTAATTGTACCAGTCATTTCTCAAACCGAAGCATCAGACACTCTTCTGTAAATTACATTCGGCAGTGCTGTAGAACAGTGAGCGAAGAATTGCACTATATTTAAATTGACTCTGCTTGAATGACTGAGCTCTTTCATCTAGTTATCGACTTGTTTTTATGCTCTTTTGTGGTTCATTCTGAAGACCCACATGCTCCGTGCCAGGGCACACATATTTCCTATTCTCAGTGGTTTGTTTATCTTCGGGGAAGGGCTGTGCCAGTGGACCGGAAATGTTGAGGTTGCTCAGGCATGGTATCAACCGACCACGTCCACGGGAAGTCAGTAAACGACTGGTGATGCTGCTCTCTGTCAGACATTATAAGATAGACCACATATTTGTCTACATTAACTGTATTTATAGGATTTTCGCAGTCTTAAAAACGTGTACTCACTCTTCCCCTGTGAAGTTACAGTTCCACATTTGTATTTTTCAGGGTCGTGCGGAAGGATTTTCAGATCCGCAAACAAATTTGTAATTAGTTTTTTGGGGGGCGATTCCACTCTGCAACCTGATGGCCTTTCTTTAAGCCTCAAGCTGCAATCTGGTGAAACCTAGTGGTGGAGCAGTAAAGTGTATGCTTACCACAGAGTTAATATAGATATTTCCCGTCTTCCTCTGATTTGATATTTAGATCTGTTATAGCTAAATCTAAACTCTTTTTAAAATCCTTATGTCACTATCACATTCCCTCCAGAGACATTTTTCAAGGACATATCCATAATAAACATGTATCCTACAGGTTTTTAGCTTGCGAGCAACAGACGACGAGTCCAGTCCGGGTGGGCCGGGCCTAAGGGAGAAAGAACGGTCACCAACCCCACTTCCAAAAGAAAACCGACAATAGAACTCGCAAGCGAGCAACACATGCGCTGCGTTGTTAGGCAAGACCTAAAAACTGACACTGAGGTGTTTAGTGTTTACTGGATGCAATAACTAGAGCCATCACATGTTTATGGGGATTAACGTGTATTTTGACATATAATGCACCAAAATTCGCATGTTCTGGGAATTGCCAAACATTTTCCCCAGATGAATATCAGTCGGTGTAATCTACCGATATTAATCAGAAAACTCATAATTCTGATATGTGCAGTTACAGTAGTTACCACACATATTGGAATATATAAACGCTCTATTAAAGAGGGCTTTAGTTGTCTGTAGGGAATTGATCTCTTAAAGAAATAGGCTGGCGGAGGTACGATGAAGTTTGATCATGAGTTAAATGGCTCCTTGAAAATATTGGTTTTCAAAGGCTTTCTGAAAGGTGTGAAGTCAGTTATCAACCTTTGAGCAAGATCCAGAAGGGGGCTCCCTTTGTTCTGATATATTTCAAGTCACAGATTTTCTATTGTATTTGAGGAAGAAGGTAAATCTAGTTTGCATTTCTGCACTTGGGGCGCTGCCACAGGATTTAGATGGGGGGGCATGGCTTGGAGGTACTCCTGACTTTCTGCTGGACCTGGTTTAAAAATTAGACTACCAACTATGGCCCTGAGCTGAGGATGGGGAACCGCCCGACCTCAGGTCGGCGGTTCCGATCCCGCAATTAGGATGCGACTGCACATGATGCGGTTGCAAACTTCCATTTTTTTATGGGAGCTTGTGTGGCAGGCTGAAACCACCGGCAGCACAAGCTCCCATTGAAAAATGTAAGTTTTTAAACGTCCCTGCACCATGTGGCAGGCACCATGATGTTAAGGGAGGCTCGATATGTGGAGGGCCAGGGGGTAAGAGGGCCCTGCTAGGGGCTCCCAAAGTTGCTTTCCAACAGCCTTTCTATGTCGGAAAGGCCGACATGGAAAGGCTGTCGGAAACTAACATCATAATCACGACGGCGGAAACGCCGTCCTTAAGGGATTATGGGGAGTTTCCGACTGACCGACAGGCTCCATGAGCCCGTGGTATTGTGTTGGTTGGTCCCTCAGACTGCTGCCTCTGACTGCAAGCATCCTAATGAGTCGATCAGAACGCAGCAGTAGATACGTTTTGGACCGCAACCGACAAGCTGTCAGTTGTGGTCCCAACTGCATTGTAATGAGGCCCTTTGACTTTTATCCTTTACTATTCTGGGAGCCAAGTTCTTTAAAAGCTGGAGTGGAAACACTGAGATGCAGTATTGGAGCTTGGTTCTGTATACTTTGAAGGTTTGTTAGTTCTATGATGATGGGCCCTAATGTAGACTCTATTGCAATAGTGAAGTAAGGACAGTACCAGCATTCTTGTGAGTTCAATTTTGTAGTTTAAATAAAACAAAGAAAAATCTTTCTCAGCATAATGAACTGTAAGCTAGTGTTCTTTGTCACTGCATCGATATGCAAAGTGAAAGAAAGCTCAGATTCAAACCAAATTCCAATATTGCACTGGTTTTCAAACTGGTGTTTGGGCAGCTCCCTGTACCTTAGGCCAAATGAATGGTGGGCCAGAAATGTTGTTTACGGTTTAAACATAACCTCTAATTTGAAACTGTCCAGGCGTAAGTAGTTTTTATTAAAAAATATGTACATGTATGCCTTAGACCGTATGAGATCACATGTTGGTTTTGATTGTGTTCAAGTCGTTTTTGAATGTCTTTGGTGTATATTTAGAAGCAGAATTCAAGTTACAATATTGGGGCTAAGTAGATACAATTAGAGGAATAGTGTAATGGATTTATGTTTGTGGGAAATACCTTGTAGATTTCTCAGGTTAGGACACCTGTTTCAAGAGTATAATAAACAGCTGTCTTAAGGGATGACCTATTTTCCTAAAGACCTTTACAATAGCAGCTGTGGAGTGATTTAAGGGCTGGTTCACTCAGGGCATTGCACGGCTATCTTGGATAAAACAAAGCATGGCATTTTTATTTACCAATGGACCAGCATAACTGAGATCTAAAAATCTGCCTTTTAAAACCCATGCATCATGCAACTAATACCCTAATGTACCATCTTGAGCCCGGACCTGAGAGAGAGAAAAGAGGTGCGAACTGCAGCAAGATTGTGTCTCGTCTGTCCCCGGTCCATTAAAAAAAAAAAAGAGAAACCTCTCTCCTCTCTCCTCTCTCCTTTCTCCTCTCTCCTCTCTCTTCTGTCCCCAGAGCAGGCTTTTCCAACAAGTGGCTTGCGAGTGTCAGATAGCTTTTACGTTACTTGTAAATAGCTCTCTGTGTGATGCCCAGCCCACTAAATTACAAGATTTTGCTTAGCTTTAATTAATATATGTATATCAAGCATGGATAGAGATTATGAAAATGTGCGTATTTTCAGAACTTTTTTCGGAAGCTGATGTTTGGAGAAAAACGGATGAACTTCCATAATAAATTAAAGCAAATATGAGTGATCAATCATGCGGTGCTGGGAAACTTATTACTCATAATATTACCTTGGTGGCAGGGGCATGGCAGCTATGGCTGTGATGCATTATCTATGTAGAGGCATCCAAATTGATCAGGTCATTTTTAGGTCTCGCCTGCGAATGCAGCGCATGCGCTGCTTCGCCTCGAAAAGAACTATTGTCGTTGCTTCTGTGTCCGGGGCCTGTGGAAGCGGGGTTGGTGCCCGCACTGTCTGCATTAGGCCCCAGCCACCCTGCCTGCATATTTTGTGAGCGTTACTCGTTCTAAGTAGTTTCGACTGTGCTCGCCTGGAAGTGTGACTATTCATCTGCCGATCCTGGGTGACTTTGGATAATTTTTTCTCGTTGTTGAAATGCCAAAAATAAGCTGTCCCCCTGGGCAGACTTCACCATAATTAACAGCCGTCACACGACTAAGAGCGGCGACCCGCCCTAAATCCTCGCAGACGGTTGCACTCGCCTCTGAACGTGGGGGTTGTATTTGTCTTGACACTGCCAGCTCACCATGGGTAGCGTGACCAAATGCTCGCCAGTCCTGCAATTGGCCTGGAACCGGGCAATGTAGCTTCTTCCTTACTCTGGAGTAGCTCCGGCTACGGCAAGGCCTGCTAATGTTGCAGTTTTTCTCATTCTAAACTTTGCGAAATTCACAGTTACAAAAAATACAAAGTTGCGAGTCGCTCAACTTTACACTCTCATTATTGGAAAACTAAACATTCCTCTACACAGAGGCTTGCAAAAGCTTACTAGTGCATTGCACTTATGTCTACTTGATATGTCAGCAAGCATGCTAGTTTATCTCCTAATATATGTGAAGGTTATGACTTTCAAACACTGCAAACAGTCCCTGATAAGGAACGTTTTTATTTTCGTTTCTGTAAAATGTTCCATTTTGGTGAGCATGTAACAAGCAATTGCAGCTCGCTGGTTGCAAAAGAGTGCCACTCAATTTCATCCAAGCATATTTACGTCCGGGGATGTCAAGCCTTCTGATAAAGTTGAAAATGGAAGATTATTTGTTGGATGAGCAGCGAAAATGTACACGTATGGTAGCACAAAAGAGCATTACAAATTCTGATAAATAGTTTGTATGTTTTGTGAAGAGAAGGCCAAATTGGATTTTAAACGTACACAGTGAATTTACATATGAAGTTCAATGGATGATTGAGGTGGTACACGATTTATAACAGCAGTCTTATCACATGGAAGAAAACATTGAAGATAAAATTGAAGAATATGTGAAGATGATTGTACACTATATGGTGAACATCAAGTTTCTCTTCATTGATACATGCTGGGGCAGAATGGAAGTTATTGTAGTATATTTTACAATAAAATTGCTTATCATTTTTAATTCACTAGGAAACAGAAATAGGCACCAGATTTCTAAAGAGAGTGGATTGGAAAAGCCACACGGTTTGAAATCAGCAAGCCTGTATTTTTTAATGTACTTTTTTTTTTAAGTGTAAAAGTAGTAAAAAAGTCAAATGCGTCCCTATTAAAACATGCATTTGCAATGCGATAGGTCTCACATTTGCAAAATTTTAAGCTATTGGCATTGTAAATGACAATGCCTTTAATTTATCTATTTTCAAAACCAACACATAGATAAAAGTTTTGTCATTTACAATGCCAGTAGCTCAAAGTCTCGCAAATGCGAGACCTATTGCATTGTAAATGCTTGTTACATTAGTGTTAGAAACCCTGCCTGATGCACTGAGCTGGGGAGATCACTTGGTTTGATTTTCATTGAACATAAGTAGCTCTTATTATAGAAAAGGTTGGAGATCCCTGAACCAGACATTCGCACACGCATAAACACACACATACACAAACACAAATGTGGTTTATAGTCACTGTTGATCTCCATTTTCACATACCAACAAGTTCATGAGGAACCTTTCACTGTTGCTCACCTCCCACATGATGAGTCGTCCAGATTTTGTCACTCCAGCTTTCTGGGTTCTTCCTGCAGACACTTGCAGCACCTCAGTGTTCAACATAGGCAGTCGCAGTGGGGAGGAAATTCCACTACCCCAGGTGTACACGGATGACAAGGGGGGTGGAACCCCCGGTTTCCCCAAGGCTGAACCAACACGGCCACCTGCCAGTCAAAAAAGACAGACACTATAACTTGCCCTGAACATGCAGAGGACGGCCTGCATTCTGTAGTATTTCCACACAGGAGAAGCTGTTGCTGAAAACAGAGGGCTGACTACTCTTGGAGAGGGACTGCTAACTAGCCTCTGTAACCTATAGTGTATTCGAAAGAGAAGAGGGACGATGTCCAAGGTGGGAAGTGCACCTGCAGCTGTGAATGAATTTGTAGCAATTACTTTACTATATTTGGGGAGACAAGAGAAGCTTCTTTGGTGGGTGCAGTCTGTATGTGTAGAGGAAGTAGACACTGGAGAAGTAGGCCTGTTACAATCCACTCCACACATGAAAATGATGTTTGATACATTAAGGAACTAGAGAGGCTGTTCCTGCCACTCGCAGTATAGTACAAAGGTGAAATTGCCTTCTTTAATCAACGCTGTACCTGATAGGCAGATTAGATCCCAGTTTCTCTCCAAAGACATATCAGCATCACTGCTCATGTTAGTACAAGACTCCTAGACTCCTTTTCACTTTGATCTGGGTTAGTGAATTTGTTTAGAATGCGGCTTCCTAGTGGTTAGGCGTTGGTCTATAGGTCTTACCCCTGGCTCTGGCACTTGGCACCCTTCCTCCAGTCCTGCCACGAGACATCGGTTGCACAGCAGACAGTGGCTTCTCACTCCTATCAAAGAGGGATGCAAAGACTTGGTGTGATCAAATGAGCCATGCAAGCCATTCCGCATACTTTGCATTTGAAAGTTCAGAACAGGGCATAAGGTAACAAGGGTTAGGCAATACAGAGCCATTCCACACAACATTGTTATCTTAGACCCAGGTCTCGGTGATGGAGTCATAGCCCTCAATATAACAAAACTCAATGAGGTTTGGTACACTATATCTCACGGAACCAATGACCCTGCCTTTGAGCATATGAAAGGCCCCATGAAACCTAATGACCACAGCTTGGGGAAAGTAATGTGCATTACAGAACTTCAATACTTCCTCTGTGGAAAATGTGGTGTACAGAATTAAAAAAATATATCCTAAGTGAGGCAACTAATTGACCGGGTGCGTAGGTAAAGGGCCTGACTTATAGATTGAAGTAGAGTAATTAAAGCGTTAGGACGATGGAATAACCGAGTTCTCAATTTAGACATGTCCGCTGGCTCAGTAGACATCTCTTAAAATTGGTAGGAGCTGCTGTCATGGAAAGTTCTTGTATATCTATCAAATGTTTGACAGTCAGCTCTATCAACATGACACTACCGTCCATCAAACTTTGAAAATATTTTTATATATTTTCAAAAAACAATAAAATCCCAAAGCAGGATTTTGAACATACAAAAACTAATGACCCCCCCACCAAACAACACCTTGGGACGCACTCTAAATCAGGTGGGCAGCCGAATGACCAAACCTCTGACTGCTCTTATTCCGATGGGCTGTCTGAGGAGTATGTCAGAGCTGGAGTGTAGTCTCCATTGCTGACATACTTAAGGTCTGCCTGACTGTAAATGAGGTGGGCGAACCTTCAGTTTGGCAGAAAGGGTACTCCACCAAACTCTACATCATCCACTAAGTTATTACATCCTGGAACATTTAGCAAAGAGAAAGAACTGTTTGCATCTTACAAATGTCAGTTGTCAACTGTTGAAAAATAAATTGTCTCTTCTTTTGATTCTGTTACTAAAGAGAAGACAAATGAGAAAGATTCACACAAAAAATTATACATGGTTGAACATTTATGATGTTTGCTGAGTCACAAAATATTGCAGAAGTACGCCTGGAGAGATCAAGCTCTTGGCAGGAGAAAATATCCTACAATTTCCAAGGAGTTGGAGGTATGTTTTGAATGGCCGCATATGGACAAATTTGTAGGCATTCAAACGTTTGAGGCATGTCATGCTTTGAAATTCCTACTCCCCACCTCTTGCACGGGATTTACTCCAGTGTAATATTAAACGAGTCTGTGAAATATGCCATGGGAGAAAGAGGATTTTCAGAACAAGGTATTTTTTCGACTCTAGGTAAATGTTACTGATTAAATAGCACTGACATCTAAGGAACCAGAAACTATATGTGTCAATATTCAGAGGCCTGCGTTTGAATAAGATTTAAGCATTCATGTGACCATACTTGACACTGGAAGACACACAACCAGCACCTACATTTTGCACAGTTTAGAGGCCTGCATACAGGAGCTACACTTTTCAAGAATTTCACGGATAGAGAGAAGCAGCATCCAATTAGTGTAAGAAGTGGGCCCTCATTTCTGTAAACTGACAAATGGTATAATTCTTGTCTGCCACGTTAGTTGTGTATGGTAGAGACCATATTTATATTTAGTATTGTTTTTCTTGTTGAACTGCAAGCTTCAGTGTCTACTTTCGTGATTAACAGCCTGTGAAGTTTCCAATATTAGGTACTGCTGTGACTCCAAATTTCCCCTACCCTATTGTAGAAACGACCTAGTTCCATCTGCTGATTTCACATGTTAACCAAATCTATTGGTTGCCTATTGTTTACTTTGATTGATCCAATCTTCTCAGGTTTCCCTTCCACTTTCATGCAAGCTTCTCTTTCTTCCAAGTCTTCCTAAGTGATTAGGTTAATGGTCAGTGTTATGCAAGACAGTAGGGTCACTGAGGACTAATTATGATCTTGCAGCATTGCCACATAATTTATAATCTTTTGAATAACACTCCAATTTGTACAACAAAATGTATTCTTGCTCAAACTGATCTAATGTTATTTAGAACGCTGCAATTTGACATGCAGTGCAGCTCCGGAGACTTGCTAAGAAATGAACAAGCAATGATTGTGGTGTTTAGGCATTAACAAAGGCAGATTCTCTTGCGGCTGAGTTTAATATACCCAATGTAGTCTGAAGCATACATTTTGTCTTCAGTGGGAAAGAAAACCCCACACATTTAATATATTTGAAATAGAATGGTAGGAATGGTACATGCATTATAAAGAAAATATTTAATGTAACCATTATGCAAAATCAGATTTACACTGCAGGGTTGTTAAAGTAGTGGTTACTACAATCAGAATGTAAACGTAATGCATATTTTGCAAATGTGAGGTCCAATATCTAAATATTTAAGGACCTGACGAACAAAATATCCATTGAAAAAAAAGGGGTTGCAAATTAGTCCCTTCACGAAATACCGAATCAGAGTGGATTGCAATACAACCATCCTCATCAATATTGATGAGGTAGGTCCATGAACTGTGACTCACCATGATTGGATACCATTACAGGAATGGTGCAGTCACCAGAATACCATGTCTGTGATCACATTTGAGTAAAGAATTTTTTTTTCAATGCAGTCCGTTTTCCTCGAAGGACATGGTACTGCATTTAAAGAGAAAGGTTTATTGTGTTTTTTAAAGTTTGTTTGACAGTTGGCAGTAGTCCCCTGGCCCACTACTTACTCCCCAACAAACCATTTTTGTATATTCACAAAGGGAAAGGGTCACAAGGGACCTATTCCCTTTAGTGAACGTGGTACCCAACTCGGAAGTCAGTAAGGATAAGTTAATTACCTGTAATCCTAGTTCTCTTCCAGGGGTATCCTCATCAGAGTCATAAGCACTCAATATTCCCGCCCATGTGTGGGGACCTCAGAAATAATAAAAATTATATATGAAAAACATATATATATATATAATTTTTTCTCATACCAATGCAGCCCCCTTATAGGAGGCTAAACAATGCAATAATATGATAAATACTTGTGCAAACACATAATGAATATATGAACCACAGTAGGGCAAGTATTACTTGAACTCCTTTTAATGAGTACAACTCATGAAAACTGCAAAACGAGCAGGCATTGTTAGCCTACAGGCTGCATTGTAAGCCAATAGCATAGAAAATGAAAGCAATTGTACAAAAACTGGCACCGTGCCTTCAAGACAGCCATGACCCTTGCTTCCCATCATGCCTCAGGGGTGACAGTTAGTTTGCGGAGCCCAGAGATTAGGACACAAAGATAAAGCTTAACCAAACGAGGGAAAAATCCAGTCTCATTTGCCTGGGGAGGCGGGTGGGTTGCTTATGACTTTGATGAGGATACCCCCAGAAGAGAACTAGGATTACAGGTAAGTAACTTATCCTTCTCTTCCAGGGGATCCTCATCAATAGTCATAAGCACTGAAAAGAATAGCAAGCCCATCTTCCACCTGCGGGCATGACCCAACAGACAACCATAATCATTAATGATTGAACAGATTCCTCAAGGAGGCTTGGCCTACTTGGGTGTCTGTTCTGGTCTCTGAATCAAGACAATAATGCTTTGTAATGTGTGCACAGATCTCCGGGTAGCTGGGTAGCTGCTTTACAGATTTTAGAGATCTGTACATTATTGAGGAAAGCAGTTGTAGCCGCTTTTCCTCTAGTGAAATGAGCCTTGAGGGTAGCCCCAAGAGGCTTCTGTGCTAACTGGTAAGCCCATTTGATACATGAAACTATCCCCACCTGGAGATGGAACGTTTTGAGGCTTGAAAACCTGTTCTGATCGAACCGTAATTAATGAATAGTTAATAAGATTTTCTTATCGTTTTGGACCTGTCCAAATAGAATTTTAAAACTCTCTTCAGGTCCAACGAATGGAGTGACCTTTCAGCTGGAGTAGAGGGGTTAGGAAAAAAGGTCGGCAATGAAATGGTTTGGTTGACATGAAAATCTGACACCACCTTCGGAAGAAAGGAGGGGTGAGTTCTTAAAACCACTCTATTTAAGTGGAACACCATGTAAGGTTCTTTTGAGCAGAGAGCTTGAATCTCGCTCACCCTGCGAGCTGAGGTACTAGCCACTAGGAAAGCTACCTTCCATGTAAGGTGTAAAAGGGTTGCTTTGTGGATAGGCTCAAATGAGGGGCCCATCAATTTAGACAAAACTAAGTTCAATTCCCAGGGGGGAGAAAGAGGCCAAACAGGAGGATAGACCTTCTTTAGACCTTGTAAAAAATCCTTCACTACCTGTAGCTGTAAAAAGGATGGTTGAGAAGGAGAACACCTGTATGCCATAATGGCAGCCAGGTGCACCTTATCGGAGGCAAATTTAAGGCCTGCCTTGGCTAAATGAAGCAGATATGGTAACATTAGTTCCTCCTGCCCTTTGGTAGGACACAAATATTTTGGACATACCATAAGAAAAAACTTTTCCATTTACAAGCATAGGAGTGCCTTGTGGAGGGCCTCCTAGCTTCTTTCAAGATGGCCATGCAGTCTTGAGGAAGTCCTAAATGACCATACTGGAGGACCTCAGGAGCCATGCTGCCAAGTTCAGTGAGGGAAGGTTGGGGTGATGAATCCTCCCATTCATCTTGGACAGCAAGTCCGGTCTGCGCGGCAGTCTCCTGTGTGGGCATTCTGACAGGTGCAGAAGGTCCGCGTACCACCATTGCCTGAGCCAATCCAGAGCGATCAGAATCATCCTAGTGTCTGAGTGTAAAGGTTTAGTCACCACCTTCGGGATGAGTGGAAGAGGTGGAAAGGCATACACAAATGCCCCTGATCAGCTGATCGAAAGGGCATTCCCCTTCGACCCTGGTCGGTAGTACCTTGAGGCGAAGGTTCAGCAATTTTTGTTTGTGTCGTCAGCGAACAGATCGATGTTTGCATGACCCCATTCTTGGAAAATGTCCTCGACCACTTCGTTGTTTATAGCCCAGTCCTGCTGGTCCTCGAAGTGCCGACTGAGAGAGTCTGCCCGTGAATTCTGTTCTCCAGGTAGGTGTACTGCTGTAATCGATACATTTCTCGCTAAGAGCCAATGCCAGAGGGGCTGAACTTCCAGCAACAGAGTCCTTGATCGAGTCCCTCCCTGTTTGTTCAGGTAATACTTGGTGGTCGTTTTGTCTGTCTGTACTAGAATGGAATTGGTCTGAATCAAAGGGAGGAAAGCCTTGAGAGCCAGATGCACCACTCTAAACTCCAGCATGTTGATGTGTTACAACTGTTCTTTTGTTGACCATTGACCTTGTGTCTGGAGAGACCCCATGTGAGCTCCCCAACCCTGTAGGGAGGCGTCCGTGATCAAAGATTAGGAGGGAGAAGCCTGATGGAATGGAACTCCTACCAGAAGATTTTCTTGTCTCATTCACCATGGTATTGATGCTCTGGCTGCGTGTGACATTTGTATCCTGTCTTCCCACCGAGCTGTTCTTTGATCCCACATGTCCTCCAGATCCTGTTGTAAAGGACGCATTCTCAATCTGGCATTGGGTGCCAGAAAGACGCAGGATGCCATTGATCCTAGAAGAGATGCAACCTGGCGGACTGAAGGTAGGTTGTTGTGTAGGATCTGCTTGCCCTTCAGTGCGATTGAGAATAGTCTCTCCTCCGAAGGAAACACTTTTCCTATTGCGGAGTCTATTGTTGCCCCCAGATAATGAATTCTCTGCGTGGATTGCTGAGTTGATTTTTCAAAGTTTACTTGGAGACCCAGCTGCTGGCAAAGGTCTAGACTTTGTTGAAAATTGTTCCTCACACTCTGGGGAGAGGGATCTTTCAGATGCCAGTCATCGAGATAGGGGTACACAAAGATGCCCCTGCATCGTAGAGCAGCTGCTACTACTGCCATGCACTTCGTGAACACTCGGGGAGCTGATTTCAACCCGAAGGGCAGTACCGTGAACTGATAATGAGAGGACCCCACCAGGAAACGCAGGAACTTCCTGTGATGAGGATTAATTGGGACATGAAAGTACGCATCTTGCAGGTCCAGCGAACACATCCAATCTCCCTGTTGTAGATGTGGATATATTTGATGAAGGGCCAACATGCAAAACCTTTCTTTTCTGATAGACTTGTTGAGTGTTCGAAGATCGAGAATAGGTCTGAAATCTGACTTTTGACCCTTTTTCTTTACTAGGAAGTATCTTGAGTATACTCCTTGACCTCGTTGTGATGCAGGAACTTTCTCGATGGCTGACTTCCTTAAAAGGAAAGACACCTCCCGCTGCAGTAGTATTATCAGGTGGCATATTGTTTTCGCTGGTGGGATCGAGGGAGGCCGATGTCGAAAAGATGGAGAGCACCCATTTTGCAGCGTAGTCAACACCCATTGGTCTTTTGTAATACTCTGCCACTGCTCCAGATGATTGGCAATACTTCCTCCTACTGGATTGGAAAACAGTGATGGAGGAAGCGGGCACTCATTGTTTAGTTGTTGTTTTTGCTGAGGTAGTCGACTGACGAGAGGTTCCTCTTCCTCTGGGGATACGAATGGTACTGGGACTTCGCTTGAACCTGCTGCTGCTGTTGCTTCTGCCAATGAGGGGTTTGAACCCTCTGACGGAAGGGCCGCAGGTCGTAGTGCCTGTAACGGCACCAGAAGTCTTTCTTCTTCTCAAGCCCAACCGCCTTCAGGGTATGGAGTTCTGACTTCATCCTCGACATTTCCTCATCAGTGTGAGTGCCAAACAAGCATGAGCCTGTGAAAGGGAGATTGAAAATCCGGGACTGCGCTTCGGGTTTAAGTGTAGTAAGACGGAGCCATGATGATGTTCTGGCACTGATTCCATGAGCATAGGCATGCGCAGACAGCATCGCTCCATCAGCTGCGGTGCTGATCACCTGGTTTGCCACTAAGCTGCCTTCTTGCACAATTTCCTCAAAGTCTTCCCTTGGTAGTTTCTCTGTGAACCTCTGCAGAGAGTCCCACAGAGATCTGTCATAACGCCCCAACAGGGTCGAAGCGCTGGAGACTTTCATCATAGAAGCTGAAGTGCCACAGACCTTTCTCCCCCATGCATCCTGTGCTCTGCTCTCCTTATCCGGTGGAACTGTAGATGAGGAGGCTACTGCGTGTGTCTTCTTGGCTGCACCTATAATAACAGAATCTCGTGGAGGATCAGATCTGAGGAATAAAGGGTCTTCTTCGGGCGGCCTGTATTTTTTCACGATTCTCGCTGGCGCGGGCTTGAGAGTTGCTGGCGTAAAAATATGTCCATTACAGGCTGGACTAGACCCGGAACCAGAGGTAGCAATGGCTTGGCTGCTGATCTCTGATGTAAAGTCTCGAATATGACTGGAGCATGGAGATGTTTAACTTGTTTGCCCCTCTGGAGAGAACATTGTGAAAAGTAACGATGTCGTCCACCGGAGAGATTCTTGACGGTGGGCTGTCTGCGAGAGTCGGGAAGTAGTACCTATTAGAAGAATGTGTGGAAGAGGGTGATCTTGTTGGAGACCTGTGTCTTCTCCTTTGCTCTTGAGACCTGGAACTTATTCTTGAAGAGCGAGCAGGAGTATGTGCGTAATCTCTACCCCTCGTTGGAGTAGTAGGAGAGAGATCCGATGCTTACAAGAGACGGGCAAGAGGAAACCTGTATAAAGGACTGGAATAGTCCTGAGCATTGTGGAGCATCAGCTTTGCGCCAGTTATGCAGAGGTAACAACCATCTGGGAAGGAGATGTACTGATGGAGATTTTCACCTTTCTTCCCGAGCAGGCGCTTCCTGCAAGCGTGAGCGGTGTGCAGATGGAGATTTTTACTTCTCCATCCTCGCAGGATCCTCAGCTGAATGGGTTTGTACAGGTGAAGAAGCCTGGCTATGTAACGTTGAAATGACCACCGGTGATCTTGAGGAAGAGAAAGAAAACCGGCTTTACAAGGTGCAGTGAGATTCTGCTCTCGACGTCAGTGATGGTGACGGAGAACAACCCACTGAGTGTGAGCCCGTAACAGATCTGCGCTTCGACGTCGAACGTCTGAGCCTGGATGCCGACGGAGTCCTTTGTCTTGATGGTGAACGTCGCTGCTTCGACAACCACGGAGACCGCAATCTCGACGTTGAACGCCTTTGCGGTATTGTCGACGGAGTCCTCTGCCTCGACGTCGACCGTCTTCGAGATGCCCTCGACGGTCTTGTCGTCGTCGGAGTCTTCTGTCTTGATGGCGAGTGTCTCTGCGCTGACGTAGACAGAGACCTCTGCCTTGACGTTGAACGCCTGCGCGTCGAAGACTGGTGTCTCGAAGTCGATCTTCTGTGGGATGAAGCCCACGGAGTCCTCTGCTTCGAAGTCGGAGATGGCGTTTTATGCCTCGACGTCAATGATCTATGTACAGATCTTGACGGAGACTTGTGCCCCGATGTCGACTGCTCAAGAATGTGCGGAGACGCAGTGTCCTGTCTGGACGTCGAACGTTTGGCCAACGCCGATGGAGACCTGTTCTTCGACGTTGATCGTCGCCTGGTTGACGCCAACAGAGGTTCTTTTACCTGACTCGATGTTGAAGCAGCCGTCTTCGATCTTGGAGTTTAACGATGCGAGTGCACCGCTGAAGACTTCGACGACGACATCTGCTTCTTCGCCGGTGGACGATTCGACACTGATCCCGACACAGAAGGTGAACAGATTGGTATCTTGCTCCTCGACGTTGATCGTGGTAACTTTTTCTTCTGCCTCACAGGAGACCTACCTCTTTCAGAGAGTCCATATAACCAAAATCTCTCTCTATCCTTGAGAGTTCTTCTGGACAATTTTTTACAATGTGGACAGTTCTCTGGAGAGTGAGAGTCAGGGAGGCAGAGCATACACACAGAATGTGTGTCAGTCCTGGCCTTCTTCTTACCACAGGAGGGGCAAGGGTCGAAAAGTGAAGGCATTCTGACAGACATAAAAACACTTTCTGCCAAAGAAAAAGTCACACTTCACTTCAAAGACAAAAAGACGTTGAGTGAAAAGTAGAAAACCTCAAAATGTTTAGATAATTTTGACAAAAAAGTCAAAAAGGACAGAGCTGTGGAATCCAGGGTCCTGACTGAAGGAGCAGGAAAGAACAACTGACCTAACTGTCACACCTGAGGCATGATGGGAAGCTAGAGGTCATGGCTGCCTTAAAGGCACGGTGACAGTTTTTGTACAATTTCTTTCATTTTCTATGCTATTGGCTTACAATGCAGCCTGTAGGCTAACAATGCCTGCTCGTTTTGCAGTTTTCATGAGTTGTACTCATTAAAAGGAGTTCAAGTAATACTTGCCCTACTGTGGTTCATATATTCATTATGTGTTTGCACAAGTATTTATCATATTATTGCATTGTTTAACCTCCTATGGGGGCTGCAATGGTATGAGAAAAAAAGATATATGTATATATATATATATATACATATATCACAGCAACTCGCGATATTCACCCGCTTGCGCGCGGAAATCACCAGCGTAGACCAACTTTTGCAGCATTATTTTTATTTTGTTTCCTCTTGTGTCAGGACGCGTTTCGGCCGTCCAAGCGGCCTTGATCACCTGATCATACGTCACAGAATAGCCCATTTTAAAGTGCAATTGCAACGTCATCATTAATAAACATAGAAGACATACTGTGGTAAGTACAAAGTATAACGTACTTAAAAACATTATTATTTTTAAGAAAAACCTACGTTGTTCACTCATATTAAATTCCCAAGTATTTAAGGAAATTTAAAACATAGAATGAAGGCATGAATGCCATGTATACCTCATATATGTATATATACCTCGGTATTATGCAATTTAATAATAATTTCCAAAGTACGTCTGAATTTCCCATAAATTAATTTGTTGCATGATGTACTAATAATATTCAGTGCTCACCAGATAAAGTGCTATAGTGTTGTCTTATCAAATTATACATAATATTAAAAAGCTTAATAAACTAACATACATGTAAAGCTATTACATACATGCTGTTGCATAGATGCCAGGGACATAAATTTGAAGAGTACAATAGATTTAGAAGATAAGAGGTAAAGAATGTAATTCATCATTGTAGAGTTTGTATAATACTAAAACAAAACACATATTGGTTTAAAGACAGTAGCCCAGTGACATGTTTAAAACAATCAATAAAAAGACACATAGATAAAAACTACCCATGAAAATCTTAAAACTAATTGTAAAAAAGCAATGCCCCCAGGACTACAGCCCCCGTGATGAACTAATCTCACTTTATTTTACAGTACCATGAACTTCCTGATAGTTTTTATAGAAGAGTGTGTAAATCTTCCGTTGTGTTCAGGCCACCCGGCCACTTGCAGTTAAACTCTAGTATATAGTTAGTTTCAAGCCTGCGTAGGGTGGCTTTCCTGTCCCCTCCTCTCTTTGTAATAGGGATAGACTCGATGGCAAAGTAGTGGAGAAATCGAGGATCGCTATTATGTGCGGTTTCAAAATGCCTAGCGACAGGATAGTTCTGGTCTTTGTTGGTTATTGCCCTCAAGTGTTGTAGAATTCGCTTGTGGACTGCCAACTTGGTGCTGCCCACATACATATATATATATATTCCACAACCACGATTCCCTAGTTTTGCGGAACCGTCCTTCTAGAGAGCGCACTCCAGAGCCATAGACGTTTGCCAAAGTTAAATTGATATATTGCATCGTTCCTGCAATTTAGTCAACAAACGCATTTCGGCGTTGCCGCCTTCGGCACTGACGAAGGCGGCAACGCCGAGACGCGTTTGTTGACTAAATTGCAGGAACGATGCAATAAATCAATTTAACTTTGGCAAACGTCTATGGCTCTGGAGTGCGCTCTCTTGAAGGACGGTTCAGCAAAACTAGGGAATCGTGGTTGGGGAATTTATCGCGTACCCCACTGTGCGCTGAGCGAGCACCCACTGCGAAGAGGTGCAACGGCTGGCAGACTGGTGTTGTTGATGAAATATATATATATATATATATATATATATATATATATATATATATATATATATATATATATATATATATAAACTTCAAGCATTCACAAACTTCCAGCGCCCAGCAAGTATGAATGCACAAACTCCTCTTCGTCGATGAATAGAGTTTTTTTTATTGTTTACTCCCTTCTGTCTGCCATGACGCATTTCGGCCGGTAAAACGGCCTTGATCACATGAGGCTGGCTTTGCGAGAGGCATTTTTAAAGTGATAGCACCCGTGTCACATGATGTATAGACATAAAAGATATACTGTATTACACAATTCGTTCTCCTGCAGAGAGAAAAAGTATCTCATGTGTGCCAAAACAGTTACAAATCACCGTAATGTACTTGTTGTGAAACAATTTGTAAATCAAATACTTGACACACATCCGATAAAAATTATATATACATGATGTGATAAAAGCATGAATGCTGTTGGCTTAATAAGTATTGGATGCCTTATGAGATCAATGGACAGAGCAAAAAAAAGATCGGGCCAATTTTGTATTACTGCGTAATGCAACTTGTGAGAATTGGTCACCTGTCTGATGCAATGTGTCCAGATAATGATAGGAAAATGTTGTGAAGACTATCCATTCATAAATATAATTGTAGGACGAGAGACGAGAAAAAACTGCAATTTAAAAATTGTGTCAATAAAAACGTATGTCAGTCCATCTAAAAAGTGATGTCCCGTAAGGCTAATCCCAATACATAATATGTGCATATATATGGATGTGCAAAAGTTGCTGTAAAGTGCAAAGTGCAAATATTGTGCAAAATTCGCCAAGATCTAAAATGTAAGACTAATATGCACATTTGAATAGATTAAATAGATAAACCTTATAAAAAAGTGTATTATTTATAAAGTTATTTTATTTAAAAAGTGCTGTCATGATAAAATAAAAAAGAAATGGGTAGGTGGCATCGTTGTTGACAATAGCTCTCAGGAGCTGCAAGATACGGGCATGCACCTGGAGTTTGGTGCTGCCTACGTAGTTGAGACTGCAAGTGCAAGTGAGGACATAGGCCGCATATTCAGTGCGACAAGTGTAATGTCTTCCTATTTGGACTGGTGCAGGACTGAATGGAGTGATGTAATGAGTTCTATTGGCTCCAAATTTACAAGCCCTGCATGACGTACATTTGAAAAAACCTTTAATAGGTTGCAACTATGTCCCTTTTGTTTTGACTTCTGGATTCTTTGTGACCAGTTGATTTCTCATAGAGACCGCCCGCCTGAAAGTAATGATTGGTACGGTCGGAAGTCTGGATGCCAAGAATGCATCAGTTTTAAGTATTGGCCAATTTTTGTTGACAATCGCCCTAAGTTGTTTGTGTTGTTGATTGAACGTAGTGATAAGGCGGGATGCATTGCTGTCCTCTGATTCTATTGTGAGTTCTGTTATCTCGGTTCTCTTATTGGAACTTAAAAGAGTTTCTCTGGTCTTGAGAGCAGCCTTATAACTTGCTTGTTGGAGGATAGTGTCGCTATATCCCCTTGCCTTGAATCTAGATAGTGTCTGCTGAGTACATCTGGTGTATTCCTCATTAGTACTGCATATGCGCTTCAATCTAAGGAGTTCCCCGTAGGGGATACTCCTGATGAGATGATTGGGATGAGAGCTAGTGGCGTGGAGGGTGGCATTCCCTGCAGTTGGTTTCCTATATAGCGTAGTTTCCAACTGATTGCTACCTTTGCTGGACTTATATGTACGGTGAACCTAAGGTTGATGTTGTTGTTATTAAGTTCAGATATAAACATTTCTGCACTGCCTTGGTCACCTTTCCAAACAAAAAACACGTCATCAATGTATCTTAGCCAATGCAATACATGTTCCTCATATACTTTGGCCAAAGTACCCATGAGAACCTGCTCCTCCCACCAGCCCACGTGCAAACACGCGTAGCTGGGAGAGAAGCAGGCTCCCATCGCCACCCCCCGTTTTTGGCGATACAAACTGTTGTCAAACATAAAAAAATTGTTAAACAAACACCACTTAACCATCTCTAAAAGCATCATGTTGTGATTGTAAAAAACTAGAGGTCTTTTATCCAGGTAGTGTTTCACAGCAGTTAATCCGACGTGGTGATCTATAATGGTATAGAGTGACTCAATATCCATCACAACGAGCAGTAAGTTGTAACCCCATATGATATTTTGAATTTTGTCCAGAAAGTCCCCTGTGTCTCTTAAGTACGAGGGAAGTGATTGCACGATTGGTTGCAAGAAATAATCAACATAATCAGTAATATGCTCACTCATGCCCCCAATGGCCGAAATAATAGGTCTGCCTGGCGGGAGATTCATCTCTTTATGAATTTTGGGTATTAGGTATAGAGTTGGTATAATGGGAAAGTCATTCATCATGAAATTAAATTCCTGGTTAGAGATGAGTCCTTGCCTTTTCCATCCCATGAGATCTTTTTTGAGGGTATCTTTAGCTTTATGATATTCGGCCAGAGTGGTTTTGGCATAACAGTCTGCATTGGACAATTGTTTACAGGCTTCCGGGGTGTATTGTTCACGTGGCCAGATTACCACATTTCCCCCTTTATCTGACATATCAACCACAATATCTGTGTTATTTCTTAATTTGCGGATGAGTTTCTCATATTGTATGTTCTGATATTTGGATCTTGATTTGTTGTGATAGGTTTGTGATACAGTTTCTTAATTTTGTCAACCACTCTTCTGTGGAAAATGTCTATGGCATCCTTGGGCATCATGGGGAAAAATTTGGACTTGGCTTTGAAAGGACTGATGCCTGCACTTGGTTCAATGAGGTTATGTGCTGAAAGCCTCTCTTGTGTTGTGGATGGGCCCGAAGGAACGGGTGAGGGCGTTTATTACAAAAGGTGTGGGCGTGTCCACCGCAACAATCTCATGTCGAGCCTCTGAAGAGGGCGGAAGCCCAGAAACGCGTCAGGCTCTACTATCGTTGACACGAGAACTGTAATCACAGAAGGACGCAGTGTTGACTTTACCCTGAAAATTGCTTCGAGAAATATGCTCGTAACAAGCTGCTGGGGAGTGCGGCCTTGCCTGCGGGCAACTTTGGAGCTTGAATGTTTATGCGGCGGCCCGGCCGTAAAGGATCGCACCACCCCATATCAAAGGGGGCCACGGACCAGCAGCAGGGGATCTATGTCTCACCCGTTCCTTCGGGCCCATCCAGGGCATCACAACAGTAAAATCAATGTGGCTGACACGAACCACCTTTCCCATAAGACATTGCAAGGATTCACCTAGCAAAGCTCATCTGAGGGCGTTTATTACAAAAGGTGTGGGCGTGTCCACCGCAACAATCTCATGTCGAGCCTCTGAAGAGGGCGGAAGCCCAGAAACGCGTCAGGCTCTACTATCGTTGACACGAGAACTGTAATCACAGAAGGACGCAGTGTTGACTTTACCCTGAAAATTGCTTCGAGAAATATGCTCGTAACAAGCTGCTGGGGAGTGCGGCCTTGCCTGCGGGCAACTTTGGAGCTTGAATGTTTATGCGGCGGCCCGGCCGTAAAGGATCGCACCACCCCATATCAAAGGGGGCCACGGACCAGCAGCAGGGGATCTATGTCTCACCCGTTCCTTCGGGCCCACCCAGGGCATCACAACAGTAAAATCAATGTGGCTGACACGAACCACCTTTCCCATAAGACATTGCAAGGATTCACCTAGCAAAGCTCATCTGAGGGCTTTTATTACAAAAGGTGTGGGCGTGTCCACCGCAACAATCTCATGTCGAGCCTCTGAAGAGGGCGGAAGCCCAGAAACGCGTCAGGCTCTACTATCGTTGACACGAGAACTGTAATCACAGAAGGACGCAGTGTTGACTTTACCCTGAAAATTGCTTCGAGAAATATGCTCGTAACAAGCTGCTGGGGAGTGCGGCCTTGCCTGCGGGCAACTTTGGAGCTTGAATATATATATATATATATATATATATGTTATTCATATAGAATTTTTATTATTTACGGGGACCCCGCACGTGGGCGGGAATATTCAGTGCTTATGACTATTGATGAGGATCCCCTGGAAGAGAATTTTTCAATGTTTTGCGACTGGATTGCAGTTGCAAAACATTGATACATCCCTTAAGGAATTGCTATTCGGAAGGAACACCCTAGACACACCCCTTCCAAATAGTGATTCATTATGGATTTTCTAAACCCATTTTGTGATTCCTTAATATGTTACTGAATTGCAAAATAGATTTAGTACATATCAAATAGTAATGTAGCGGACACAAACACTGTGATTTTTTTTAATTCCACACTTTGCAATCACAAAATTGCATTGTTCTTTAGGGCCAAAGTACTTCCTAGTCAATTATGAAATAAATATGACATGTTTACATTGTTTTGCAGGACTGTTTTTTGTTGAAAAGAGTTGCTTCCAGATGCCCCTCAGTGTGAACACAATATAATTCCAACAGGAAGCTCCAAACAAACAAATTTCAAAACCTAGCTGGGCTGTGAAAACCAATGTTATGCTACCAAGCAAATTATTCTATGTTTGACAAGAGTTACATAAATCTGAAAGGTAGAAAAGGCAGCATTGGAAACATCTCTACCTGATTTCTCTGTAAGACAAAATCAATGTTAATAGTGAATAACATTTCTAATAGTATCTGGTAAAAGCATAGTTTTGTTTATATCTAGATATGTTAAAATGGCATATAGCATGTAGTATAGTATGTAGTAATTCCACAGAAGTGTGCGTAATTTGCTTTTTCCTCATCGCACAATTTCAACAAATTTGGTGCATAATTTTGGGGCCTGTTGTGACATACTTCACGTGGCCTTAGTTAGTAACTCCTTTTTGTCTTGCTCTATTTAGTTTTAAAATTAGTTTTCCTATCTCCCACCCCAAATTTGTGTTGGCTGAAATTACCTATCCATTTTGGTCAGTCAGTGAGTTGTTGCCGTGCCGCCAACTTTTAACTATTTTTCTCACACATATGACAACTGACAGTGATTCCTCTGCCACTAACTCCAGATACTGCTGTGTTACTTTCTAGTGGCAGCATGATTAGTCCTCTGTGGCTAAGAATGTACCTTAAATATCTGTACAATAGTGCTTGCACACTAGCCATAACTACTGGCCTTGCACAGTTCTTTAGAGCTGAGCATTCTTTCCTCAGTAAGGACTACAGTGTCACTTTTCTCTATTCCTCTATGCTAACTGGAGTATAAGAAAAGGCTTAGTTACAGTAATCAGTTCCCCTTAATGAACTGACTCTATGGAATGAAGAGAAAACAAACTACATGTTTCAGGGTGAGTGCCTGCCAGAGAAAAGTCTCTCTTGACATTTATTGTTTGTGGTGTATTTTATTTATTTTTAGAGTTTGATACAGCGCTAGCTAGATCCAAAGGTATCAGTGCCGTTTACATATTATGAAAATTCGTTTAACATTGAGTTACATGCAGTGATTCGTAAGGATCGATATGGACATAAAAAGTGTAGAAAACATATCTCATTAAAGTATTGGAACATAAACACAAAATGTCAATAACAAAACAGCAATAAGGTAATGGCGATGAGAATAGATGAGAGATTGAACAGGTCAGCAGATCGTCTTGAAGGATCTAGTCTATGGGGGAGGGTCTTTAAGAATCGTCGATCAGTTTGTGTACGTTTTGAGGTAATTGTTGAACAGGAGAGATTTGAGGTCTCATTTGAAACAGGGGAAGGAAGGGCTGCAGCTGAGAGGATTGGGGAGCGAGTTCCAAATCCTCAAAGCATTTCCTGACAAAGAGCACGCCTGAGTGGATTTCTTCTTCAGCTTTGGAGATATAAGAAGGGAGTTGGTGCTCCATAAAGTCTGGCTTCTTCCTGCTCTCGAAAGTTTGGTTTCTAGGTATTTAGGATTTTTTGTCTTAAGGGTTTTGTGTGTGATACAGGCTGTCTTGAAAATGCATCTTCCTTCAATAAGAAGCCAACTTAGACTCAAGAGAGCTGGTGAGATGTGATAAAAAAAAGTTTAATTCCTGTGAGGAGCCTAGCCGCCACATTAAGGACTGCTCTTAGGGGGCAAGGTGAATTTATGGAGCACCTGTGATGATGGCGTCAACATAGTCAAGTTCTAATGGGACTACTGATTGCATTACTGTTTTAAAGATTGCCAGGGGGTATAGATGGGTTGATTTTCTTGAGATGTTTTAGTGTGAAGAGTGCTCCTTCATTGATATGTTTTTTGTCTAGGGTGATACCTAAGGTTTTTACGGAGTTAGATATTGATAGAGTACAGTTTTGAGCATCCAGATTCCTGAACCATTCTTGTATTGGTAAGGGTTTGTTTATTGGGGAGAGAAGTAGTAGTTCAGTTTTTTTGGTGTTGAGCTTTAGGTGGTTGTTGTTTAGCAATGACTGTATTTTGATTAATATGGAATTCAGATGCCTGATGTTATTGGGTGATTTAATTTTGAAGTAGAGTTCAGTGTTGTCGTCGTAAAGGTGATATTTGACCCTGCTTGGTTCAGAATAATTGTGAGAGTTTCCATGATGAGATTAAAGAGGGCAGGAGAGAGGATTGAGCCTTGGGGTACAGCTTGTTAAACTGATGCAGGCTTTAAGAGACAGCTGTTGATTTTTAATTGTTGCAAGCAGTGCTGTCGATAGGATGTGAACCATCTCAGGACTGTGCCATTGATGCCAGTGCAGTTCTTGAGTGTCTTGAGTAAAGCAGGGGGGTTTACTGTATCAAATGCCGCAGATAGATTGAGTAGGATTAGGAGGCAGGAGTCGCCTTCATCTACGAATCTGTAAATGTCTTCTGTTGTATTGGCATAACAGTTTCTGTGCTGCAGCCTTTTCTGAAACCTGACTGGAATGTGTTGTTGAGGTTGAATTAATCTACGTGTTGGTTGAGTTGTAGCAAGACACACTTTTTCATAGCTTTGGCTAGGAATGGAAGATTGGTGATAGGTCTTAGGTTATTGAGGTCATTAGGGTCCGCCCCTGGCATTTTGAGAATGAGCGTGACTTGTCCTAGTAGGAGGGAGTCGGGTACACGGCCAGATGAAAGAGAGGCGTTGATGATTTTGGTTCAAAATGGCAAGATGGTATGGCTGAGGTTCTTTACTAGAGGGGATCAGCAGTGCTGGATGTGGGCTTCATGTTCGCTATTATATTGAGTATTTCTCTTTCTGTCCATAGGTCTGAAGTCTGTTCAGTTAGCATTATTTTTCAGTGGTAGGTGATCATTACTGTCTTCGGTTTTTTAGGAGGCACTCCAGACCTTAGTTAGGTCTTGAGGGGGAGTTTCAGTGGTGACCTGAGTGACAATGGGTTGACCGACTTGTGTCTTCGATAAGAGATTTTTCAATTTTGGCAACTTTGTCAGTGACGAAGGAGGTGTGCGATATATAACTGCTTCCTTCTCTGCAAGCTTTCTATTGCACGATATTAAGTGCATTCTAACATTAGGGCACCAAAAGTCTACATTGCACAAATACCATTGGATCCTTCATACATTTCTAGCTAGGAAATATATTTCAAAAATACAAAATAGTACATATGTATCTGCGTGATGCCAACATTAGTTCAAGGATTGTTTAAGTGAGCCTGAATACCATTAGAAAAGCTTGAATTCTGATTGGTTAGTATCTGGATAGACAGACATGACCACTTTGCTGTCTTCTCATGGTCTTTGGTCAGGCATCAACACAACTGCTGACACTGTTCTTAAACAGAACAGCTACATTCTCAAATGTAATAACATTTTAGGATCAAGAACACTGCAGGGTTTCTTCTTTGTCAATACATGTGCTCTGTGGTTCGGAGTGAGCTCCCTCATGCCTAACCCTATTTTCTGCTGGCGTCTTTTCAGACGGCCAATCTTGGGTGACTGAATGTTTGACTGCCAGAAGCACTGTGTACTGTCATCATCACTCATATAAATATATATCTCAGCATGTCAGACACGTGGGAGGATGCATTGTAGGCAGAAGCACATTTGACTACCATCTCTGGGCATTCACATAATTTGTAGATTAAAACAGGTTTTCAATAGAGCAACAGACCTTACAATTTAAATAATGCTGACAACTGTTCTATAAGAATGAATATTTCACAACGTAGAAGTGTACAGTTCTTACTGAGTGATAATGAGCGTGTTCCAGACTCAAAAGACCACTACTGAAAAAAATCACATCATGTAAGCATGCCCTGCAGGCCAGATATTGAACTAGCGTCCTGCTAGGTTTCGGAGTGTGTGAGGGGTAAGGGGCCTATATGCATAAATGTTTGAAAGACACATTGCTGGATCTAAATGGCAGAGGATACCAGAATACTAAGGATGTTTTCAGCCAGATTGACTGGTCAGTTCTGTCTTGAAGCGGTCTACAATTTAACATCATGGGTCAAAAAGGCGGTAGACGCCGCAGCACCCTTAAAAACTCCCATCTCCAGAAGGAAAAAGCCTTCCGAACCTTGGTTTTCGGAAAAATTAAGAGATCAAAAACAACTGTGCAGAAGAACCGAAAGACAGTGGAGGACAAATTATGATCAGGCTATAAAAATAAAATATGCACAATCATTGGCAGTAAATAAGAGATTAATCATTGAGGAAAAAAGCAAATATTATACATCTAAAATCTTGGAGGCCAAGAATTCCAGTAGGGAATTATTTGCTACTGTTAAAAAACTAGCCAAGCTTCCGGCTAAATCCAAGACAGACAGTAGCCCAGATTTCTATAATACCTTGGGTCAGTCTTTCATTCACAAGGTAAAGATAGTTTATAAAACCTTCCTAGACAACAATCCTCCCTCCACCAAGTCACCAAAGCCAGGGACAGATCCCCGCACGCCACAAACCAGTTTCTCCTTTTCCTCCCCTTCGTGGGAACAGATTTTCCAAGTAGTAAAGGCAACCAAATCAGGGGCCCCAACAGACCCCTGTCTTCCCAAAATGTTCAACTTATTTCCTGAAATACTCGGTGAACAACTTGACTTACTGTTCTCTGAGATAATATTGTCAGCTCAATTTCCCCATGTATGGAAGGTAGCCTCAGTGCTACCTTTGCTAAAGAAACCCCACCTGGATCCGGAGGGCGCTGGTAACTACCGGCCAATCTCTAGAATACCATTTCCATCGAAGGTACTGGAGAAACTGCTTAATACTCAGCTCACCTCCTATATCTCTTCAGGAAATCTTCTAGACCACTCACAATATGGCTTCAGAGAGGGTCACGGAACGGAGACTGCTCGGATTACAGCAACAGAGGAACTTGGAAGATCACTGGATGAAGGAGGGAAGGCCGCCTTGATTTTGTTAGACTTATCGGCGGACTTCGACACTGTCAATCATACAATACTAATTGACAGATTGGCGGAGCTGGGTATGCAGAAATCCGCCATTGCCTTATTGACATCCTACCTAACTGACAGATATTTCTCAGAAGAATTGGGTGGTTCTAGCTCCCAAATATTTAAATTACCATGCGGGGTGCCTCAGGGCTCGTCCCTGAGCCCTACGCTATTTAATGTTTACTTGGCTCCCTTGGCCTCGATAATCAGGCAGTATGGTTTTTCCGTGGTCTCCTATGCTGATGACACCCAGGTGGTCATGTCAATAACAAACAACGAGGATGAGACTGCTGATCGCTTTAACAACTGTATGTCTCATGTAAACACCTGGATACAGACTAGTTCTTTAAAGTTGAATGGTGAGAAAACGGAAATCCTGCTACTAGGTTCCAACCCTCCAGTCTGGTCGTCGAGATGGTGGCCGGCTAACCTGGGCGAAAGTCCGACGCCAGTTACTAAGGCTAAAATTCTGGGCGTGATCTTTGATAATAGACTGACATTTGACAGTCAAATTAATATTCTCTCGGCCACTTTCTGGGGCATTTTAAAAATGATTAGGAAGATTCGCTTTAAAGACATTAGTAACCACCTTAGCGTTGTCCAGATTGGATTACTGCAATGCCCTCTATGTGGGGATTCAGACCCAATATTTACAAAAACTACAATGATTACAGAACGCTGCAGCCAGATTGATACTGGATATCCCTAAATAATCAGTCTCACATCGATTAGGAGCCCTCCGCTGGCTTCAAGTAGGAAAAAGAATTGTATTCGAATCACAATGTATTGCATTCAAAGCACTCCAGGGCACAGGACCTCTATATTTGAGATCGCATTTGAAATGGTATGTGCCATCAAGAAACCTAAGATCTTCTCAGCTAAAACTGCTACAAATACCCAGGTACAGACAGGCACATTGGGGAGGTAGAAGTTTCCTGTTAGGAACTGTGAAAACCTGGAATCTCCTGCCATTATCGATAAAAAACAGCACGTCACTTATCTCCTTCAGAATATCATTAAAAACATGGCTATTCTCCAAGTATCAATGATACCCTGTGGGATAAGATGTACCCGTCCATACATATGTCTGGCCAAATCCAGCGCCAAGACGCCCTCGGGCATTCGCTGCGCTTTATAAATTGATCAATCAAATCAAATCAAATCAAACCACAACATTTGAAATTATTAGTTTACAGCAGTGTTGGCCATGTCTTGACTTTCTAGGTGCGAGCACAGCTGCACATGTATGAATGGCAAAGGTGGAGGTAATATGGGCAGTTGCGGGCTTATACAAAGTGACCCAGGAGGATAGCATTTATTGGACCCACACTATTAAGACTTTGGCCATACGAGATCGAGACAAACATGAGGCCACCACAGACAAATGGGTCTAATACATAATTCAAGAATGAATATCTGGCTGCAACTGATGACTTTAAAAGATATTTAAATGAACTCTCTAGCTACTTGCCGTCTCATCTTCACACTGCCCACGTCCGTGTAGAGGTTCAGCAGCGGCCGGATACAGATAGGAAGGGCCATGATCTCCCTCAGCTGTGGTCGCTTTGAAGGGTCCAGGTTCAGCATGCTTAGGATAAGGTGCCGCAGCTCCGGGGTGTAACGGTCAGAGATAGGAGCAAAGGTCCCGCTCATGATCTTCAGTACCAAAGCTGGCAGATTCTTCGTAGGGATAGACACAAAGATAACAAAGTGACTACTAGAAACATTTATGATAGTAAACACGGAATTATATAGCTCAGGGACAGAAGGAGAATAGCAGAGGGTCATCATTCAGCAATGTATTAAAATCTGCAACATACAGCAGAGACAACGTCCAGCAAACTGACATAAATCCAGTGAAGGATACAACACAGAGTGTTGTGAAGCTTCAAGTGAGCACAACAATGCACTGAGGAGTCTATAGATGGTACTACAGTGTAGCATGGAGATAGCAGTGCACGCTGCCAAGTGGTGTGCAGGCTATAGTGAGTAAAACACAATACTGTGGTGCTGAGAAAGGACACAGAAACCAAAATGGTTGAAGAGAGTAGAACACAAGCCTACAGAGAATGAGTATCCAAATTCAAGTTCAAAGAATCTTTATTCGAATTGTAACAACTCATAAAAGCACATTGTGAGAAGTTGGCCTGGTATATGATGCTCACTAGTTAAAGTGATCACCTTGTACCATGCCAAGCAACCCTTATGGTGTGGTTGTAAGTCAACCTTTTCGGACTAGCTGCCCTAGTGGTAGCGTAGGCTAAGCAGTCTTTGAGGCTAAACTCGTGAAGCGTGTTAAGCCAGCTGTTTTACCAAATGCAACCCCCTTTTATACCAATGAAAGGACACCACACAGATATATATTCAAAATATATATGTATTTATTTCTCAAAGTGACCCCTAGTCTCTTTATGAGCACAGGAGCACAAATCGTCAAACAAGATTATCACAGAATACACAGAAGTTGCACGTTATATGGATAGGCCCTGGTGGCCACTCAAACCATATACTAAAATAGTGGTATAAGTACCACGAACAGAAAAGGGAAAAGGCCTAGGGCCTCTAGAATCGCTGGGCCTACAAGGAGCTAACGTCAGTTAGTGACCAGGAGGTCCACGGGTGGCGTGTGCAGAGCAAATAGTCACACGCGTGCTCCCATAGGTTTCAATGGGTGCGTAAAAAGTACAAAGTTACTGCAAAGAGGATCTTCCGGATGGACTAGGAACTCAAGATTTGGAACACAGGCACTAGAGATGTAATACTACACTTGGGCACAGGTGTGCCAGCTTTACCTCACCCACAGGAAGCGGGTGCATAGGCCTCGAAGTGCGTCGGGTTTCTTCTATCTGTTCCGTGGAGCTTGAAGACAAAGATGCTGCAGGCGGTCGGTCCGGGAGAGATGCAGTGGATCCAAGAGTGGATCGGAGATGTTGAAGACCTGTAAGCAGAGGGGACAGTGTTCACAGTCACTAGCCAGTGACCAGCGTGGCACCAGGTGGGTACCAGGCAATGTCGGGTGCAAACAGGAAGAAAGGGGTAGCTTGTCTCTGCAGCCACGTGGTCCCTGGAGGTCGACGACGTCCAGGAGTCGAGTCACGAGCTGTCCCACGCAGGCTCTCGCTGTCGGCGGTGTCGGCGACTTGATCGAAGCAAACAAGCCTTGGCAAAAGCAATTGTTGTAGGAAAAGGAAATAAGCTGATGGTTCTGACCAGCAAGGTCAGAAGGACTGCTCCTTTGGAGGGGAGCAAGGGCCAGTCTGGAGCAACCAGACCAGCGGTGTATTTCTTGAAGTTCGTCGCCAAGATGGCTACTAGCCAGCGGGCCAGCAACCGGTTAGGCGCGTCGAGTGGCAAAATGCAGAAGGGCCCCACGCAGATCGTGGAGATGCTGGAGGGCTCACCTTTGGTGCAGATGCTGCTCGGGTGTTGGGCTTCTCAGATCCCAAAGCACAACTTGGAGGGAGCCTCGGTTGTTGCACTTGTCAGCTTGTCGTAGTCGTTCCAAGATGGCTGGCTCCACGTGTCTCGGTGCCTCCACGGGTCTCCTCTTTTCAGGGACTGTGGATCGGGCGGTGAGAGGTCTGGAGGTCCAGGTCTTGTCAGTCTCTGGGCTCGGGCTCCGGCGGGAGGCGGCGGCAAAGCAGACGTTGATTCGCTGGATGGTGCTTGCGTTAGCAAGGTGGTCACTCCCTGACCACAGGGGAGATTGGCTTCAGTCCTCTGTGCAGCAGAGCGTCGAAGTTCCCGTCTTCTTCTTAGTTTTAAGTTGATTCCAGGATGTCTGAAGTCTTAGGACACAGCTCCTACCTTTAAGCGGATTCTAGGGGCCGGACTACCTGCTAGGTCCCTCCCTATGGGTGGGACCAGGAAGGGGGGTGGTTACACCCCCAATCCTTTGTCCAGCTCGCCCCAGGCCCGGGACTGGTGTGCCCCAGGACCGGTTTGAACTGGCATATGCACCGAGGCTCCTTGTGAGCCACAGGCATGTCTGGTTTCTTTCAAGCCCTACCTGACCAATACACAAAATCCTGTCTGGGGTGGTGCACGCACCTCCCCTGGCAGGAAACCCTTTGTCCACACCTCCCAAGCTGGAAGGACTCCCAGCAGCAGGAGGGCAGACTTGTGTCTGTGGTGGCAGCATCCATTTTGTGGATCTGAGGCTATGTCTGATTTTACCCGGGTTTCAGGTACTGTACATGTCGTGTCCCTCTAGAAGGGTGGAATGCTAACCCCGTCGCCAGAATTGGCGAGGGGTTAGTATTCCAATTCGTATGACACCTTACTCGACATGTTTTGATAAAGCCAAACCAAAGATAGCATTTAACCGCGAGGTTCATAATGCACTTAAGAGTATATGGTATGACGATATCTGGAAACAGTAGAAGGAAGTTGTTCCGACCACTGCAGACATGCTCAGCTCATGCCAGAGCACCATCTCACATGGAACCAAGCACTCTGCCTTCAGGATTGTTAAGGCCTGCCATAGGAGTGACTTATAGGTTACCAGGTGTCCCATTTAAGGTTAGGTATAGGTATACTACACCTAAGTAAGAGGTGATTACACCAACTTACCCCAGCTGAGTGATCAGCCAGTTGTGTCAGATTGTTAGGCCAAGCCTGGGGTGGCATAATACATGCTTCAGCCCCTGGCAGGCCTTGGGTACACCAATGCCCTGGGTACCTAGTGTACACTGGTACAGGGGCTGACAGGGTGATCCACTTCCAATTGGTTATGCACCTAGGGTGCATAGTTTTAATTTAGTAGAGAGAACAGCAGGCTGGGGGTCTGATTGGCAGGCCCACAGCCTCAATATGTCAAAAACCAGTGAAGCAAAAAGCAAAAATTTGGGGTGACCATAGGATAGCAGACCCTACTCTCCTACACACATCTTATAACACATGAGAAAAATCAAATTTCCCAGTAAAAAACATGCAGATTAAAACACATCATTATTTACATTTACATTGTTCTGCGCGCATGGACAGCAATCTTTAAAAAACTACAAACACGTAAAATTATTTCCTCATTTCCAAGTGTTAACAGTGCCTGATAAGATTTGACCAAACTAATTGGTCTAAATTTTTTAAAATAGGAAATTAAAAACCGTTTTGTGTACATTGAGTAAAAATTACAGAGAAAAAAGAAGTGCAAATCACTTTGTTTGCTTTGCCCGTTACAGGGACAGCTCATCATAGTAGCACTTTCCTGATAGCCCAGAGGGAAATTTAACAGATACCTAATAGTTCCAGCCCTCAAACGACATAAAAGACTTCTTTCCCAATTTGTCAGTTTTAGTGTTAAATATAATGCGAGGGGGTATCTGGGTACTGCTATATCCATGTACCTCGTAACTGTTGGTTTCTCTAGTTCCCTCCTGAGTCTCTTTTGGGAGTACAGTACACTTAATGCCTCTTTTAATTCGGATTTCTTAATTTTGCTGGCATGGGTGGGATTAATAAAAATATTGTCCATGCCTATTTCTCGCAAATTTGTGTGTATATAAGAAATTCACGGGATCTTCAGCCCCCTATCGCAGCTTAGACAATTGGTTAATATCTCTTGCGTAAGTGACGCTGATTTGTTCATCCAGACTGAGTGCCAGAATAGCACTGGTCGGGAACTGACAAAATCTGAGATAAAATGTAAGTTTAATTCATAATGTGTAATAAAATTAGATGTAAAAATTGGCACATTTAATAGTCTCCTACAAAACCGATTCTCTACTCGTTGAATAGAGATGCTGCTCCCACTGCCCCAAACTTCTGCTCCATAAGTTGCCACTGGGACACATTGAAGTTGAAAAATCTTAGCAATCGCCTTAATGACTCCCGATCTCTTTGGTTTGGGAATACTTAAAATCGAATTAGTGGCCTTTGAGAATTTGCTCGTGGCCTGGGCCAACTGCCCAGACCACGAGCCATTTGCAGCAAAGGTCACACCCAGGTACGGAAAGGTATTGGTTGCAATACGTTTTTCTCCCCCGGCCTGTATGGGGCTCAGTCGTCGTTTGCCTGGACCACATGCCATTATAAAGGATTTTTTGAAATTGACTTGTAAGTCCAGGTCATCCATAAATGTACTAAAATCAAGAACTAAAGAACGGAGCGAGTTAGGCGTACGGCCCATTAACACTGCATCGTCTGCGTACAGAAAAGTGGGTATGGGTTTACCATTTATTAAGGGTACATCTGGTTTAAACTTTGCGAGGTAATTACTAAGCCCATTTATGTAAATAATAAAGAGCAGGGGTGTTAAAACGCACCCCTGTCTAACTCCTCTTCCAATTTCAATGGATCCAGACAGTTCCCCGCCTACGCCTATTCTCACTCTCGACTTTAGGTCCGTGTGTAAAAAGGCTAAAAAGTGGACCAGGGAGATATCCAATCCGTACTCTAATAAAATAGTCCAGAGTTTGGACCGGTTAACCAAATCAAAGGCGGATGACAAATCCATAAAAGCTAAATAAATAGGTGCAGAGCGGGCAATGTTGTATTTATCAATAATTAATTTGAGATTACGGCATTGTTTCACTGTGCCGACCCTTGATCTGAATCCTAATTGACAGGGGGATAATATCCCAGTTACCTCTGTCCATATAATTAATCTATTGTAAATGACACAGCCTAATATTTTCAGTGTATTGTCTAGCAATGAGATTGGCCTGTAATTTATAGGATCAGACCTATCCCCTTTCTTGTAGATTGGGACTATTATGCTAGTACTCCATGTATCAGGCATTGTTGATTCGGGCAGACTATTAAAAACATTCACCAATATGGGTGCCCAAAAAACAGGTTGCCATTTGATGAGATCTATCGGAAGCCCATCTGGGCCAGGGGCCTTATTGCCAAGGCTCTGGGCGATTGCCTCCTCCACTTCTCCTATAGTTATCTTTAAATTGGCAGAGGTTTCAGGGATGTTAGTAATTGGATCTTTTACCGGGGTGGCGTAAATTTTAGAGAAATGTAGTTCCCAGGAACTAGCAGAAATAGTACAGCTAATTGGGGTAAATTGTTGGCCCATGTTCCGGAGTTCTTTTACTGCTGGCCAGAATAAATTACTCGATTTCCTTCCTGCGGTCAGGGCCAATGCTTCCCAACGTTCGCCCAGGAGCGTAGATCTCCTTTTCTCTAGGGCTAGTTTATAAGCCTTCCTTGCCGCACTTACTTTTGCTCCAACTCTAGGAATTTCTGTGAGTGTCTTGCGTAGGTTCCTGTTTGCCACGGAACAGCTGTGGTCAAACCACCTGGGATCTTTAGAGCTCTGAGGGGCTTGGACCATCAGCATAGTCCTAACTGTGGCACATATTTTGCTAAAATGTGTTATGATTAACTGGCGACTAGTTGTTTGATCTAGGCAGAGATCTATGCACTGCTGATTTTCCCTTAACAAAGATCCCATAATTGCTGCTTTGTCTATGCCTTTCCATTTTAACCGCAATTTATCAGTGGTTACACTTAGATCTTTAGCTCCCTGCATTGAACTGTAGACCGGTTTTGGTGCTAGTTTAAATGTTACAGTTACAGGGTTGTGATCCCCAAATTCAGTAGCTACCGTGTCAGTTTCCATTATGCGATCAGCCATACCCGGGGAGACAAAGATGAAGTCAATAGTGGAGGTACTAGATAGTCCTCTATGTGTGGCTACCTGCTGCTGCAATAATTTTGGTCCATAATCCATTAAATTACTAAGGATATGGTCATCTAGAAGAGCTCTCAGTTCCTGACCCCTTTGATTGGCAAGGTGTCCATTTCGCTGTTCTGCCTGCCATGTATTTCTTGGGAGCTGAGCATTAAAATCCCCAGCTACAACAATTTCGGGCCCAACAATTTTCCCCCATCTATCAACTAATTTGGAAATGAAATTAGACAGTGCTATAAAATTCTTATTTGGAACTGTTATGAAATCATTGTTATAAAAATTTATTAAAACAAAGGGGTTTTTCCGCTTATACTCAATGGCCTGTATGTTAACATTGTCAGTCTCAATGGCCCTATGATTTCCCCCGGCCATTATACTGAGACCAATAAACAAACCACCAACAGCCCGACCATGTTGTATTTTACGCGCTGGTACGTTATAGCAATGGAACCCATTGATGTGCAGATTATGTGGTGCCCAAGTTTCTTGGAACATAATTATGTCGTACCTTGTAATTAACTCCACCCAGTCTTTATCCTTTAGTCTGGGTTCAAGGCCGGCAACGTTCCAACTAAGTATTTTTAAATCATAGTCTTTATTCTGGTTTGTTTTTGGGAGTCTTATAGGTTCACATGTGTATGGGGGTAAATCTTTGGGTGGTTTTTTATGGGTCAATGATTCATTGGTGGCTGCCAGTTGCTCTGGGTGCTTCTTAATCTCGTCCTGGTCTCCAGAAGTATTTATGAATAGTGAATTGGGGCTGGCTAGCCACTCATCTACTGAGCTCAAGGTTACCTGGGCCTGTTCTTTGATTATTGCACTACCTTTTAGTTTAAGTGGGTTAGAAATTGGTAGTGTCATAATTTCTTCAAAGGGTCAATCCACGCCCTCTAAACCTTGGGAATTGAAGGCATCAAAGTGATTATAGATGTGTACCCTGTATTGATTATCATAATAGTCAAAATACCCATCTTCGTATATGGGTACGAAGCGTGGGTAGCTTTGAACCATATGTCGATTATCGTAATAATCGAAATGCCTGTTTCCCTTGAATAAAATTTTGCGACAGGTTTCTTTGGGCAAGCGGGGAGGGTGGGTAAAAATAGGTAAGGTCCACTGTTTGAATTCTACTCTCCAAACCACCCTCCCTCCACCCACTAATATAGTTTACTAAACGTCTGTCTTTGAAATTTATAATAATACAGTCACCTTCATAGTCCTTTTGTCTCTGTCCCACCCAATTTAGTCTTCTGACATGAAGTATTTGACCGTTTAAATATGGGGGAATGGGCCTATGTTGAGATAGCCAATGGCTAACCTTATTCTTCAGTTCAATATAGTTTTCTAACTTGCCCTCTCTTAAAGTAGGTACTCCTATCATGACCACGGTGAAAGGGTGCGATTCTGGTGGTAGATCGACACATGTGCTCTTACTAGGTGGCCTTAATCTCTCAGGTTATTCCTGGGTGGCATTGATGTTGTTACTGTTGTTACCGCATGATCCCTTGGCTGCCCGCTTACTCCCATCCTTCCCAATGGTGCGCTCAATACCTAGATCTCCGATCTGTACACTAGGGAGAGGTGGCGCCTCTTTAACCCCAGCCAAGTATCCAAATTAGATCCAGGACAGCCGATGGATCCTCTGCAGAATTTCAAGATAACTACTCACTACATATATAGGCCACACTTACATTAAAGGTTGGATTTTTATTTACATGAATATTCTGAAAATCTTGTAGGAACCTGGCCCTTGTAGACCTCCATTAGAGAAACCAGCATCAACCGCACAATGTATTGTGGAACATATAGAGCATAGGATTGAGTATTTCAGGGTTTATAGAAGGTGCCCCTGAGGATGTTGGAGTCAACAGAGTATTGTGCAGCATACAGAGAGTGTAGCAGAATATTTCTGAATTAAGGAAGAGCATATGCAATTATCAGCAAAACCTATATATGGTATAGCAAATAATTGTGATATCTACATACAGTAAAATAAAGAACCGAGGAGCTTATAGAAAGAATATAAGAAGCGTAGCCAAAATACCACACAGTGCTGCAAAACCAGAGCACTATTTTCAGGATGCAAGAGGGTGATTATGCACCAAAGTCTCACACTCAATATCCCTCTAAACAGAGGCTAAAAGACAGGAAGAGTGAACATGTTGCATTCCAACCCATTGGCTAGATAAGGAATCAACAGATTACTAAACTAGATTCCAAACAGAAACATCAATGCTACATTTTAAAAACATTGCAATGTCATTGTCCTGTAGTGAATCCCTCCCAAGATGTGGGATTTGATTTCTAGCTGGTTAAATCTACAGGTAACCTGGTGTCAATGTAAAGGGGTTTCCTACCTTTTTTAAAGAAAACAATGAGAATACGGAGATCCGCCCCGGGTGCGGACATAAAGATAGTACTTGTAAATGCCCTTTGTGAATTCCCAAAGTTGCAAACATAGACGTTTGGTTTAAGTTTAGACCAAACGTCTAAGTTTACCTTTGCAAACTTGGTCTGAGGTGTGAAAAGCATTGACTGTAAACTTGTTCCTGTTCAGTGAGTTGTACCCTCCATACCCACTACCATACACAAAAGCCTGTGGTCCTTACTGCAGCTTCGAAGGCTCTCTTCAGGCTGGCCAGTTCATAGAGCACACAGCCCAAGGCCCAGATATCGCTCTTCTGGTTGTACGGCTTCCCTTCACACAGCTCGGGAGAGATGTAACATGGAGTCCCCACAACCTGCAGGAGTCAGGAGAGAGTTATGTGGAGGATGAGCGAAATCAATATGTATTTTAAAGAGGGGAAGCGAAAAGGCAAGCAGGGGAAAGACAGGCAAGGGAGAGAGCAACGTATGGAGTAAGAAAGAGAGAAAAGGGATGAATAAAGAAGGCATGAGATAGGAGATCGAGGGGAGGAGAGTGTGACTAGGACAGTGTGAGAGAGAAAGAAGAGTTAGACATATATATCACTAAGCCACTGATCGTGAAATTCAACATATCCACTTAACTCCACAAACCAACACAACCCCATCCATGAAAAAACATCTTTAAGTATCAAAACAGACTGGGCTCAAATTAAAACTCTAGGTAGCGAGAGATAAAAAAAGAGGTTAAGCATGCTTCTGCAAAAAGTTGCAACCTTATTCAACAGCTCATAGTCAGCACGTTATTGGTGTTTTTGGCAGTATTGTGTACAATTTCGTATTTTGACAAGTGTTGCCAAGCAAAGACAGTGAAACACTTTGCAATAAAAAAATACACAACGGGAAAAGGGAGCATGAAAAAGAGGTTAGGGAGAAATGATGTCAGAAGTAAGGAAAAGGAAAAAGATGCAAAAAAAAGTACAACAATGTTTTATGGAGATATAGGGAAAATAAATATCCAAACATTTCTATAAATCATAACGACAGAGCCAGGGGGTCAGGTAGCGAGGAAATTGCTAACTCAGAAAAATAATACAAACCTGAGAGCAAAAAGGTTTTTGTGTATAAAAAAAAGCACGTAAAGTTTTTAAACATTTTTAAATCAAAAAATAATACATTTGTGCCATGATTCTTTCCATAATGCATAAATAAGTGCTTGGGTAAATTCTGTGATCAAGAGAAGTCAGAAAACAGGGTGTGAAAAATGGATTGGTTTGTTACTAAAATGAGCAAACACTTAGGCTAAGCTAACTCCAGCAAAAATACAGTAAACCACTGTTTACGCTCATAAGAGAAAAGTAAATGACTCATGTGAATGGCCAATATTCATTTTTGTGTAAAGATTATTACAGTGCATGTAAAAAAGTCACTGTACACAATAAAAAGCACAAACCTACAATATATTGTTAAAAACGGATGCAAAATCACCATTTAGCATTAAACCTAACCTACAAATGGTGCAGCAGAATATATTAAAAACCCAAATAACACTAGAAATGATGTAATAACAAAAATAAAAAATGGAAACAAAGTGAGAATGTCCTCTGGGACAGTCAAAATAAAATCGAGAAGGTTGGGTTTGGCTTGATTTGTGCTGAAGTTGATTTTGTCTCACCAGATATATTTTGAAACCATGAACCCATTATTTCCACCCGTAGTACGTCAGTAATTTGTTGACAATTCTCATTTGAGTCATTAGTATTACACTAAGAGTCAGTGGGACTCAGAATGAGCACCTTAATAATCTTCAGTCCGGCCGGCAGGAAAAATGACCAATGGCCAACAAGCGTAGGGTGAAAACTCAGTGTCAGGGATGATAATCTTATTTCAGAAGCCCGCACTTTGGAGGTTGTCCAAAGGGATCCTACAGCACTGGCAGGAGTACTATAGACAAAACGATCCATTCCAATCCTGTGGGGATCTGCAAATTTGGCATCTGATCCTGCAAAAGCCCACCGGAGGCAGGGCCTGTGCTGCACTAATTTTCATGAGATCCTTAGAATTAAACTCCTGTAGGTCTAGGGCGACATTCATACCATGACAAATGAGGCACATGCAACTCCTTTGGTCCCTCTTCACTCTGCAACATTTGCTTCTGTTAATCACTGAAGCAACCGGCAGAGGCTATTCCCAGTTGACCATCCATCTATCTCTGCTAGTATGTTCTTCATGGTATTGCTCTCCTGGATGGTCCATGGTTCACTTATGTCTGCGGGAACGACAATCAATAGCATTTTTTGTCACCCGAGGTTCACTGCTCTTCTGATCATTTGCAGTGTTTGTATTCCCCCACCCCTTTCACCATAATGAAAGACCTGCCCATTCATTATGAATCATACACTGATAACACACCAATATATCTGGGTGTCATCATGGATCCTGGGATGTCCAATCAGATAATGGAACATTAAGATTAGATCCATGATTAGAAGAACCACAGTTGCCTGCAGTTAGCAAAGTTGATTATTTTTTTAGGTAAAAGGCGGAACCACCCACACAAGAAGTGCACTCCCTTTTTTAGGTGGGGGGGTAGTCCTTATGGTTTCCTAGAAAATGAAAGGTTACCTGTTTGTACAAACATGTACATTCGTCTAGTAGCTAAAGTAGTGTAGAAGTCGTTAACTGACTATAAAAAATCAAACTCACACAGCACTTGTTTCGGTGAAACATCCAGCCATTATTCCAGACTGGGGTCCTGGAATGCCTTCTATGATGGACTTCCAGGAAAGTGCACACTGCCTTCCATAAAACTTCATTTTAACTGTGGGCGCATTCAGGATAAAAAGAGGTGTGGTCATGCCTTCAGTGCCGGATAATCATTATTGTTTTTCGGAAGTGTGCACATAATCAGGCTCTTCTGTATGTCAATGAAAACGTGACACCCCGTCCTAAAGCAGTAAGAAGCTCAGAGCAACATCTACCCTATGTCACTAACATGGCATCCTATCCAATGGCAGAGAGAAATGTACCAATTAGGCATTTAAACTTTGGAAAAACCGCTCTCCAACATCCTATACGAGACTTAAGCCTTCATTACGAGTCCCCCCATCAACTCTGCAGGGAGATAGCGGAGCCGGGATTAACAATTCTGGCCTGTATCTTCACATGTGTTCACAGGATCTTCTAGTTATTTTCCAGAGAATAGGGAATACCAGGTTCCAAATTCATGTTATTCCCCCTACCTGAGGAAATAACAGCCCACATCTGACTACATTTGCTACCTGCTTAGAGCAGGTGGTAAATACTACAGGGGCTTTTCTTCTTGGCTCTGGGGGAGATGGAGGGCACGGAGGTAGAGGGAGGGCAGAGTTTCTTTTACTTTGGGGGGGTATTTCTGCTTCCCCGTGCTGAAGTATGAGAGCGACCAGGGGCTTGGGCGCAGCAGCTGCCCACAGTCCTCACAGGTCCTTACTAGTCTCCAGGTTCAGTGTCTCCGAGCCTGGAATTACCAGGACCCCTTGATTCGGGCCCAAAGACACCGGAAAGCCTGTAGCTGCCCAGAGAGATATTCCCCGAGAGAATACCACTCCAAGCAACTAGTAATGAGGGCCTCAGACAAAAGTTAAAGCTCAGCTATGCTAAGGGACCAAGCCTAGTTGCCGGCCTCATGGTATAGTTAAGTAAGGTAACCACCAATACTCAACAGATTGGCCCCAGCTGCTGGACCCAGTCTCTGGGGGTTCTACTATGGATCTCCACTGTCCTTTTGTGTCTTGCTGGGATCAGAATGAGAACCCGGACTCAACAGCAGGCTGCAAAGGCTGCCAAGCCTCCAGAACAGTCTTCCCCTCAAGGCACAGGTCTGTCAGAAACAAGAGATGCATTTCGAGTATACAAAGTCAGTGTTAAAAGGCACATTCAAGATGGTGACTGTAATAGAAGATTGTTGAACGAGAACCTGTGTCATTTCAAGCATCTGAGCCTTGAAAAAGTTACTTTTTTTTAACATAAAAGGACATGAATACAGAGACGTGGTGAATCGTTTTATGACCTCAAATATGGAGGCAAAGGCCGACTAAATATCAATACACTGTAAAGAAACGGTCAAGCTGTTTTAGAGCAATGCCTTTTTGCACTGAGTTTATACATTACTGTCTGCACTATCCTTTGGGAAGGAGGATAGGGGAGAGGAGGGAAGAACCCACTAGGATTTCCTTTAGGAGCCGACATCAGTGTGAAGGTGTGATACAGAAGACACCACACATTATTAGTTTGTATCCTCGCGCATTCGGTCTCAGCTTTTTTTGGCACTGGCCTCCTCTCATGGAAAGTACCCCCTCTCTTTGTTGCTCCTGCTTGCACACACAGGTGTTTTCATTCTAGCCCTCTGGATTTTGGAGGCAACTGACACCAAATTGCGTTAACAACAACTACTTCCCCATCCTCACGAGGATTGGTATTTTTTAAATGTGAACAGACAGAATAAAAATGTATTCAAATAAGGTCATGACTGCAATAAACAATCCGCCTCAAAGCCACCTGAGCCAGAGACCAAAGACGTCTTACTCTAGAAGACAACTGGGCAAAATTAGAAATTCTCCAGACCCAAAGTTATTATTCCAAAAATGAAGGCTGAGAAGACATAAGGCCAACCACAGCCTAGGGTAAATGGCGCCTCCTCCCCTGCGAAGCTCCTTCAAACCTAGGACTGGTGACAACAGGAATACTGAGCAAATTCAAGTCAATTAGTGGTCGATCCCGGGGGCGTGGTCTCGTCAGCGGCAAGATGGTTGCGCGCTGAGCGAGTTCTGCCAGCCACGCAATCTCATCCGGCATAATCCGTCAGCAGTGGTTGGCATCCTGCTGCCAAACCTCACCCCTGCATCACACCCACCTGCTGAATCACCTGGAGGCCACAGGGGACGACGGCGGGAGCTTTAGCCGCACTGTGAGCCTGGTCGACTTCGCGCTTGCCTCGCGGCACAGGGGGGCCTACGCTGGCCAGTCCTGCTTGCTGGGCTACTTCCTGCATGGGCTGGTGTTGCTGCCCGGCCGACATGGACCTCCTGTCCGGGCCTGAGTGGTGCCCTGCTGCAGCTGCCCTGTGCTCGGGGCAGTGTCGCCCTACCTCCAGGGGTCCGGCCCACTCCGATACGGGATCGCGGCTTGGGGGTGGGGTGCGGCCTACGGCTGCTTCAGCGTTGCGTGGGACCTGAGGCTGCGGCCCAGCCCGCCGGCCTGGGGCTTTGCCTGCCTGCCAACTGCCTGGGAACAACGACGACCGTGCTACCGTACCCAGCGCACGATCAAGTAAGGCTGCCACACGCACTCTGGACTCTGGACTCTGAACCTCTGAACTGCGGCCCAACTCTTCCTGCTCCCACGTGACCCTAGGCGACGGGGGAGGGGGAATGGGGGTAGGGGAATCTGCACACCGGTAGTACCGTCTTTCTGCTCCTGACAGACCCTAAGTACCTGACACGGCGGGGCATACGCTAGGTGACTCTCCCATTACCGGCCCTGGGAACGAGCTGCCGCACACGCGCAGCCAACACTGAAAATCACCCACATCCACTGTGGCAAAGGAACTCTGCGCCTGGGGCTTCTCCCAATTCCGGTCTGCGGTCCCTGCACCATCGCTGACACTGGAGTGTCCCGGAGGCCTTGCCTGGGGCACTGGTGGTGGACTGCTGCATATCACCACCGGTGCAAGATGAACAGTCTCCTTGTGTCTGCTCTCATTATTACTGGTGGCATCTGGGACGATATTGCTTGTGCCTGTCACCCTACCTCTGAGTCCTGCCGCGCAGTTGGTTCCGGGGACCCAGTCTTGGCCTTCCGGTCCCCTGCAGCCCTGCACGGCCATCTTGGAGCCACCTCTCAGCATCCTCCTTCCTTCCCCGCTTGGCTGACTCAGCCCTTGACTCGGAGAGCTCTCACACATCTGAAGTTCCTCTACGTGCCTATTCTTTCTGCTGTCACTCCACCGCGGGCCACCATGGGGAAAAGAGACATCAGGCAGCCCAAAATCACCTTCTCAGGGCGCGGTGCAGGCAAGAGTAGCGAGACTCTCCCTGTTGCAGGTGATCAATCCACCCAGACCAACATCCCTGGTGATCAGGATGATGGGCTCCAGACCATCCTTCTAGAAGTCCGATTTAGCCTCCAATCCATTGACGCAAAATTAGACCACCTAACATTCCGCCTGGATCAGGTGAAGCAAAGGGTGGACTCGCATGACTCACGTATCAGCTCGAGACAAGGGTTTCGGACGCTGAGGACACCAGAGCCCACAGGGCTATTCATAAGTTATTCGTGCCAAGAACGGGGACTTGGAGGCGCGCTCCCGGAGGAATAACATCCGGATTGTTGGCCTACCGGAGTCCACTGCGACGGGGAGAATGGAAGATTACCTCTAAACCCTCCTCTGCTACACCTTTGGCTTTGTCCTGTCCACCCACTTCATTATTGAACGGGCACACAGATCACTTTGCCCCCGGCCTCCATCTGGGGCTCCGGCGAGGCCCATCATCGCTCGCCTGCTGAACTATCGGGACCACGACTCCATCCTACGCAGGGCTCGGGAGCTGTGGGAGGTCTGCCATCAGGGCAACACGTTATCCTTTTACCCTGATTTCATGCTGTCAGTCCAGGAGGCCCGAAGAGACTTCCTTCCTGCCAAGCGTATCCTGCAGCAACTCCACATCACATATGTGATGCTCTACCCCTCCAAACTCCGCATCACGCTTTGGGGAGAAGCCCAAATACTTTACTAACCCCAAGGCCGCCCTTGAGTTTGCGAAGCAGCTGCAGAAGTACTCCCCACGCAGCCGCTGCACCAAGCCAGCAGACTGTCACACAAGCGATAATGATTAACTCTTATAGGTCTAGCCAAGCCTCACTGTTGCATATTCTTCATGCTGTTTTCTCGATGCGCTCTTTTTACTGCACTGTTGCACACCATGCTATAATATATGTTGACCTGTACCATTGTACGCTATGTTGGCTTGTGATGTATGGGCGCTTGTTGCATAGGGGTTACTTGGGCCCAGAGGATAGCTTAATTACCCAGTCAGTTTTGCCTACAATCGTCCACTTTCCTAGGACCACACGCTTTTTCCCTCAGCAGCCTCCCGCTGCACCACACCATGCCTGGCCACCCTGCCAATATGGCTAAGGGTTGACTGCGATGCCCACGCAGACCCATCGGGATGATTCCCAGTCGCATATTCCAATGTCCAAGTTTGGGATCCCTGGGTGGGGGTGGTTTGGATTCCCAACCTAATTGGGGGGGTTGGAGTGGGAGGAGGGTGGGATGGAGATTTTTTCTTGGGCCTCTTTAATTGTTTCAGTTGTTTTGATTTCGGCATGTTACTATATGTACGCACTTCTAGGTATTATGCACCACACCGCTCCAGTATCACACGCTTTCCTCCCCCACTGTTGGCACTGTTGGCACTGTGTCACTCAACACTCCATCGCTGCCAAATGACTGACACTGTCCTCTGGACTTGGAACATTTGTGGTCTGAAAGACAAACATAAAGCACGTCTTATGCATTCACAGCTCATCAGACACCGCGTAGACATTTGTTTCCTTCAAGAGACAGACCTGCTTCCTGCCATGTTATCTAGATTACAGTCCTGCCACTGGGGAGAGTCCTACACTGCCTATTACTCAAATTATTCATGCAGCGTTTCCATTCTTTTTAGAAGGGGCCTCCCCTGGTACGGTACCCACTCCATCTTCGATGCCGAGGGTCGCTATGTGATACTTGCTGGCACTCTTTACAACAAACCACTGATACTAACGGCAATTTATGGCCCCAACACTGATGATCCAGGCTTTTTCATGCATGTTTGGCAGCTCATTTCTTCACTGGGACCTCATTCGCTGATATGGGGGAGAGGGGAGGGGGGGTGACTTTAACACATAGCACCTTCACAGAAGCTGGACTGCTCGGGTGACAGCATTCAGCACCCGCCGGCCACTGCTCTCCTCCACTCCATCGTTGACGACAACTCACTACTGGATGCCTGGCGGCATGTGCGCCCTACTGACCGCGAGTGCACATGTATGTCAGGCGAGCGTGGCTCCTGGTCCTGCCTCGACCTTTGGATTATCACCTTCGACGTTGCCTCCTGGACCACCTCTGTGGATCACATGGCTCGCACCCTGTGCACCTATGCGTGCGGTTCGTACTCACACTCTGCCGAATGTTTGCATGGCGCCTGCCACCCAATGCCCTCAGCGACGCCGCCTTTCGAGAGGATATCCGCGGGGCTATCCCTACTTACTTTGAGCGCAACGTGGGCTCCGTCAAGTCGCCCTCGATCCTCTGGGAGCTCTTCAAGGTTGTGATCCGGGGGGAGTGTATTGCCAAGCAATCGGGGGTACTCAAATCTATTCGGGGAACCCTTGAAAGCTTGGAAAAAGATATCAAAGCCCTAGACCTTAAATAATGTCAAGACCCTTGCTCTGATAAACTCGCTAGCATCACAGCCAAACTCACAGAGTTCCGCGAGGAGGCCGATAGGGAGCTCTCATTCCTCGGCAGAGATGCCCGAGCCTGCCGCTATTGCGAGGGTGATCACCCAGGCAAGTTCCTCGCAAACCTCCTCAGGCAACCACACACCTCTTCCTGCATCACAGCTCTATGCGATGAGGTCGGGGGAGGACCACCTCTCCCACTGCCATCGTTGATAGGATTTCAGAGTTTTACTCCCAGCTCTATGCTGCTGCAGCATCTCCCACCAGAGAAATAATGGACCAATACTTCGATTCTATTGAATTGCTGTCGCTTGGTAATGGTCATAGGGAGTATCTGGATGAGCCATTTACTCACAAGGAGATCTCTAAAATCATTGCAGGCCTTCCGGGTGATAAAGCCCCCGGTTCGGATGGGCTCACCCCTGCTTTTTACAAGCAATATGCGCCCCTCCTGGCCCCCCACCTTGCTGACATGTATAACGAATCCCTCAAAACGGGGCGACTTCCCCCTTCTCTCCGAGAGGCCATGATAACCCTCCTACTAAAGCCGGATAAACCTCCGAGTGCTGTGACTCATACTGCCTCCTATCACTAATTAACACTGACAACAAAATTTACGCCAAATTGCTGGCCAATCGTCTTCTCCCACTTATGCCAATTATTGCTCGCCCAGACCAGTCCAGGTTCATCCGGGGCCATGCCATGTCGCACAACCTACGTACCATCTTTTCGGTGATTCATCAGATCAACCCAGCTCTTCCTGCCGTAGCCGCCCTTCTGGACACCACAAAGGCTTTTGACACTTTGGAATGACCCTTCCTTTTTAACCTTCTCCCTCGGCTGGGCTTTAGACCAAGCTTTCTGCGTAAGATCCAGCTGCTGTTCACGCTCCCAAAGGCACGTATCAGGGTGAACGGGCAGATTACTTACCCCATTACCATCTCAAGGTGCACCAGGCAGGGTTGCCCCCTGTTCCTTATGTTATTCGCTATTGCGATGTAGCCCCTGGCGACGCGGCTGCACCAGCACCATACCCACAGGGGCATAGGTTTCACGGCCCGGGCATTGGTAGTTTCCATATACACCGACGACGTCACGATCTACGTCCGCGAACCTCGGGAGAATCTTGCCCCCATGACTAGGGAGATTGTCCGCTTTGGCTGCCTCTCCGGAGTACAGGACAACTGGTCCAAGTCTGTTCTTTTCCCTCACACTGATGCTACCGTGCCGTCCACCGCAGACCATCCTTTTATATGGTCAATCGGACACACAAGGTATTTGGGCATCTGGTTGAGTAGGGACGTGAACGAACTGTGTAGCTCCAATTTGGCAGGGCAATGGACTGGCTTGAAACCAAATCTCGTGTGTGGCAAAAACTTCCACTTTCACTAGCCGGGGCCATCGCCAAGATGGTGGTGCTCCCCAAATTCTTGTATCTCTTTTTAAATATTCCAGTCTCTTTAACGTCACAGTTCTTTCAAAGACTGAGCTCTAACATCATCGCTCTGATCTGGGCAGGACGTAAACCTAGAATCGCTTATGACATTCTGACCCTTCCCCTAGCTAGGGGCGGTATGGGAGCCCCTGATTTTAAACTCTATGCGCTATGTGCCCGGGCCAGCTTTCTCCAGTTCTGGCTGCATCCAACACCTTTCCAGCCTCATGTGGCAGTCGAGGCGGACCTGGCTTTGCCGTGGCCACTGCGGACAGGTTTATTTTTGCCGCACAAAACCCCCCGCGACAAGATTGACACAGTGGAATGCCTGCGCTGAGACAGGCTACGCAAATACGCTGGCGCCAAATGCTCTCTGAGCCATCCATACAACTTGCCAGTAACCCGGCATTCCCCCCGCTGCAGACAGCGGGTATGGCCCACCGTGCAGTCAGTCTAGGGATTCGTACAGTGGCCGACATTTACCCTGACAATAATTTTTTCACACTCCCTACTAACGCAGCTCCACTTGACAAGTTACTCTACTACCAGATTAGGGCTACGTGTAGAAGCGAGAATCCCGCTTTTTCACTCGCCCCCAGTCTAACACCGTGCTCGAATACATTCCCTCCTCCAGTTCCCTGTGGAAAATGGTCACTAGACTATATGCCCTTACACTGGCAGCCTCTTCCGCTAACACAGAACGTGCCCGAGCTGCCTGGAGTGCGGGCATTGAGAGAGACACCTCCCTCGAGCAATGGCAATACTGCTGTAACCAAATCAAGCGCCTCTCCCCCAATTACCGCCTGCGGCTCATTCATTTTAAATATCTACATAGGCTTTATCGTACCTCCACATCGCTACACACAATGGGTCTGGTGGGGGTGGACAGGTGCACGCGGTGCGCAGCCCCCGGCACGGACTTCACGCACCTGGCCTGGTTGTGTCCCAGGGTTTCCTCGTTTTGGGTGGAGGTGTGCACAGTAATTAGTGATATTACACTTGAACGTTTAGTCCCTAATCCCCTATTGTGACTGCTGGGTCATATTTAACATTTTTCAGATGGCAACGGCAAGCTGACCGCGATGCTCCTAGTGCTTGCCAGGCGCCAGGTGGCTATCCACTGGGGTCGCAAACCGGCACCTTAAATTAAATGTTAGTTGGACGATGCTGATCACTGCCCAACGCTCCTAGGCGAGTTCTGGGACCTGATGCCAGCTGCAGGCGGACCTCCTAACATTTGGGGCCCACTCATCTCCTACCTGCACCGCTTGGCCAACCCGGACGAACCGGCCACAAATTCTCCATTCACTAACGCCCAAAAAGATAACAACGACCCGCCGGATTCCAATCATAATTCCTGTCCGAACCCACACGGCCCTCTTAAACACAACAACTAAAGACACTGTGTCAAAGTACAATCTCATGTGCCATTCTAAATGTACTTACTTTGCATTGTTGAGCCTTCCGGCGGGAGGAAATAATTGTTATGTTACTGCGTGTAGTGATAAATGTAACGTGCCTTTCTTTTCAACAAAGGTTTTGAAAATCAAAAAAAAAAAATGGGGGGGGGTCGACCACTACACGCCACCATTGTTGTGACCCCTGCAACATTGCTTGTGACCGGGTGACAATGCACTAACAATGCTTCATCTGGTCACTGGTGTAGTGGAGCCTTACACACCTAGTTAAAGGTGGGTGAGGGGTGGATTTTAATTAAAAAATATGTCAAGCCTTTTCACACTTGTTGCCCATATTTGCTAGTTTGGTCAGTACGATGACATGCTTGCGGAGTGTTCTGCAGGGCGGCTGGCGGCCTACTAAAATCTCTGGTGAGATTCGATCGCACTCATTTCATATGCATAGCTCCAGTGGCAGTGGGCTTGCCAGCACGCATAACAAAGCGCAGTTGAAACTTCCTTGTCCAAATCGTCGCAACCAATAAAATGGTTCAGCGGCTTAATGAATCTGTATGCATGCATCGTAACTTATTTAGTGCAAACCAAAGGGCTCATTATGATGCCGGTCAGTTGAGCCCCTGACCAACATCACAGTGGGAGTGAAACTGTCTGACTAGTAGTCGGCGGTTCCACCCCCCTCCCCCCGTATTCCAATACGACCACGAGCACGGCAGTCAGAAATATGTTTTCTCAATCTTAGCTTGTGCAGCAGCCCGAAAAAGAGCTGCAGCCCAAGCTGCAATTGAAGAAGGTATATTTTTAAACATCCATGCACAGTGTACCAGGCACCACGTGGTGCCTGACACACGCTGCATGGATGTTTGGGGGGGGGCATGTGGCAGGCACCATAGTGGGGGCCCAGGGGGGAGGGGGGACCCTGCTAGGGGCCCCAAAAGCCCCTTTCCGTCTGCCATTTCACAGAGGTTGGACCACCATGAGAAGGCAGAGGGAAACGGCCATTGTAATCTCTATGGCAGTGCCTGAGTGGGCACCACCCCTATTGTAGGGATTACGGTCCCACCGCCCACTACCTCCGACTGCCGGAGGAATCAGTGGGTCCACCGCTGACGGACTGTCGGGCCCACCGACATCGGAATAAGGTCCCTAGTGTTGCTCAACAATGGTCTTATTACCTCCTCCCCCGCCAAATGTCTGCAGATGTCTGTCCACCCTCTGCACGCTTCGGCACATATTCCTGTCCTGTTAAAGCACTTTGCTGGTTCCAGACACCGCCCACTCTGCATGAATACTCCTAATAAAACTTCAGTATCACTGTTTGCAGGCCTTCAACCACTACAGGTTTTGGAAAACGCATTCTCACTGCCCCTGCTTCGACATTTGCTGGGTTGGGTGTAAGGTAGCGTTTTGTTTTTTCCTTCCGATTTTAGAATGATCATACATGCATACATGATTCCGGCGGGAGCGTCCCTGGGCGTTCAAAACCGGCCTTCAAGAGCTTCAGCCACCCGGGGAATGTCTGAAGGAATCAAAGGCCCTGGAGACACCATGACATTCCCTCACTAAACTCGTGTGAAACGCATCCCCAGATGGGTGTTTTCCTTCTTGCTGTGTTACAAACAATTTCTAATGATAGACTAAGACAGTATACATGCAACAAAAGTTACACGCCCTAACTGTACTTGCCTTTTTCACATGAAATCAGAGTTCTTTGGCTCCAAACTCTCCCTCACCTCTTACATCAACAAGCATTGGCATAGCCAATAGGTCTCGCCTTTGGGACCTTATAAGTGCTTAGCCATGCAACAGTTAATGTTGTTGCACCAAGGATATTGTGCTGCATAACTAAATACTTATAAGGTCCCAAAAGCGAGACCTGTTGGCTATGCCAATGCTTGTTTTTGTTTACTTTCAGCCATGCCTCTAATGCACGTTCTTGTCAGAGCCATTTGGTTATCTGAAAAATCAAATAATGTATTGTGGTTGCACCTCAAAATCTGAGTTTTTATAACAAGAGAGATCCAAAAAAAAATCAACAAGTAACACAGTTACCAAAGATTAGCATTTTATTTTGCCATAAGACACTTTCTCCAGCAACGGGTTGCCCTTATAAAAGGCATACAATACATAATGTACAGCTTTACCTTTAGGTGGGACACAATGTTGCTCATTGGAGTGCATAGTGTATAAAGCTCATTGTTGTAAAAATTATGCCACGATATTCTTAACTCTAATTCTAAACTACACAGAATGAAGCGTTGTGGCAAAAGAAGTTGTCTGTTCAAGAGGCAGCTGAACTTTGCGCCACCTAGGAACTGTTCTATCAATTAACTGCTAACCTGAATTAGTCAGTAAATAGTAGTTCTAAAATTCAACCAGGAAAGACCTTTGTGCTTTAGTACAGGTCTAATATGCATAGAAAACGTGCAGCTGCAGCAGTTCTGCATAGCGGGATCCTAGGCCTGGCAGCCCCTTGAAGCTGCCGGTTATCACCCACTTTTGCAAAGAGTTTGTTTTAATTCAGAGAAAGAAAACAACATAAAAAGTGTTAGACATATGAAGAAGACAGTTCTGCAAGCTAATGCGCCAAAACTAGGGTGCTGTGAAGAAAATGAGGTTCAGAGTTTCTAAACTTTGTCACCTGCTTTAGCCATTCATCCGGCAAAGGTTGAGACAAGGTAAACAAATCAACCTATCAACCTGGGAGGGCACTGCTTGTTGTTTATGGTGGTAGGAACCTGCAAGACTAGCAGCACTTGTTCTCTGGTAGCAAGTTATTATTAAAAATGTGTCAGCGCAGTCAAATTTTAAAGAGTGTGAACAAGTCAAGTGGGTCCTTGTCACTCCTTTGCAGTGAATGGGAAACATTGTATGCGGATTAAAGAATTAAAATAGTTAAATTATTAGAGCCATACGTGGACAGAAAAACACCTGTAGTGAAAATAAATATCACTGTCATTATTTATTAAAGTGGCACGGGGAGGAAAAAAGCAACACTGACAACGGAAAGGTGAGCGTTAAAAAGTGACACGGACATCGCCAACAGGGGAAGAAGAAAGAAAATAGAATCTCGAATAACAGCACAATGGGCAGAAGTAATCTAATCACAATGAATCAATCAGTACTGAGTCTATGCTCCAGGCGAAAGAAGATGAAGTGAAATTGGCATGCACTGAGCTATTAAAAGGCAGCAAATAAGAGTTACAATGAAGCCAACGGATGGTAGGCAAAGGGTGGGCTCCAAGCCCCTTTTAGTAAACAAAATTTCACACAAGCAAGACCTCATCTGCATCTCTGGTTTGGAGAGACCTATAAACTGCAATGTAGCCCAAAGCAAGCGCCAGCGGCTGAAATTATTGCATGTATTACTAATTACACTATTACTTTTTGGTCTTTTCAGGGAAAAATCAGTGACATTATTAAACAAGTATTGGCAAAGCCAGTAGATCATCATGTTTAGTTCTAAACCACAACCAATTAGCTATGCCATAACTGATGCCTAAATGTGTGTATTTTTGTGTATATATATGGAAAGGGAAAGGAAAGGTACAGGCAGGCAGAGGTATGGCTGGGAAGAACTAGCATGGCAAGGTGCATGCTGATAATGGCATGGACATTATGAAGCTAAACTGGACATGTATGAGCAGAGACCACAACGAGCTGGGATAGGTGCAGGAAGAGCTGCAGTTAGGGAGAGGTGCAAGGAGAGAGAGCCAGTGTATGGAGCAGGATAGGACAGGTTAACCCAGGGAGAAGTGCATTCAGGAAGAGCTGAACGTTGGGAGAGGTACGTTCACAGAGAAGTAGAGGCTGAGAAAAGTACAGGGAGGAAGGAGTGGAGGCTGGAGAGCCAAGGACATTCGAAGAATGAAGCATAAAGAAGTGGGGAAAGAGAGGTGCTGGCAGAAAGAGGTAAAGTGAAATGTGCAGTTACTGAAAGGTACAAGAATGAGACTGGTGGACTAGGAGAGATAAGTGCAGGCTCTAACAGGTGCTGGTAGGAAGAAGTAGGTCTTGGAGAAGTGTTTGTGGGCCGAGTGAGGTGCATGCACACTGAGGTGTGAGCGGAGAGGCCCAGACAGGCTCTGGTGTGAAGGAGGGGTGCAGGCTAGTAAAAGAATGGACTCTGAGGTGCAAGCAGAGAAAGGTGGAGCCTGGGAAAGATACGGACATGCGCGGTGGTTTCAGGTAGGGGCAGGGAGAGGTACCTGCAGTGCTTAAGGACAAAGAAAATTGTGCAAATGTTGCCTTATTCATAAAAGAAACAGCAGTAATGAATACCTTAAACGTATCATTGTTGTCTAAAGTTATTGTACGCCACATATGCAAGACACTGTGTCAACGAATGTAATCTGTAGTAAAAATGGTTGCACATATATATGTATTTTAACTAATATACAATCTTGAAGAACACTTGGACAAATTACCGGCTTTTAATCCTTTATTTCGGAAAATCTATGTCCAGACCAGATATTTATGTGGGGGCAGGATGGTCTCACACTCCCCCTCGCCTTAGAGCAGCAGCCGTAAATAATGCAACCACTGGGAACCATCCTAAGGTGTGAGAGGTTATGGAAGGGACGCCAGGGAGTAGATCATTGGAAGAAAGTTGAGATCGTCACTGTAGGTTCTCTGCCGGTAGCTTTCTTCAAGACACCAATTAGAATCTCCCTACTTGCAAGGTGCGTTGGGCTAACCAGCGACTGAGCAATTTCATTCAGGAATATGCTGCATTTTGAACTAGGTATGTGTTGAAGATCACTGAGGATAAGATAGACAACAAGATTAGCTTGAAACGTTCACCACATCAGTCACAGACACTCTTCCTGAATGCTTTAGAGTGGTTTATGTCGATTTGGAAGTTCTAAATAGACTTTTACTTGCCCAATCCGCCTCTTCAGATGTTTGCTCACAAAGTCTCTCACTCACAGACTCTTCTTAGTGAGAAAGGTGGAAGTACAGCTCACCTACAGCAAAGAGCTACTCTGGATACAGATTTCATAGTGTCAATTAAAAGAGTTTTCTCTCTCTCTAGCAACAGTAGTGTTAGAATTTTTTATTTATTTTTTTTTTTTTTTTTTTTGAAACCGTTTATTACAAAACTCAAAAAATATACAAAGATGGGCCTACAACCTTCCGGCCGGCCGCTAGTAAACAAAAGGAGCATATGATACACATTGTAGAGCGCGCGTTGCGGCTAAGGAAGATGCACAGGAGTTAGCAGCGTTGATAGCCACACCATCCGGACCCCACTGTACGGTTTCATTTTAAACTGAAATAACAACCAGAAAAAACAAAAACCACAAGGCAATCTACAATCAGAAATAGCAGCATGTGCTCCCCTGAGAGGGGGGCCCTACCAATCCATAGGAGTATCAAGAAGGGGAAGAGATCAGGATTAGGGCTGGGTAAAACTCAATGCCCGGAACAGGGAAGATGGGTCGGCTACGGGGATGGGGCAGGCGACGGATCAGGCAATAACGGTGGAGTACAGATTCCCCCGCGGTAGGCGTTCCAGGGGCCCCAGACTTTCACCCATGTCCCAGGCTTACCTCTCGCAACATACACCACCTTTTCCCGAAACATGCACCAATCCATATGTTCCTTCCAGGCCGAGACAGTCGGGGACCTCTGAGATCCCCACAGTTGAGCAATATCACGCTTGGCCACCATATATCCCAGAGTCACCCACCACGTCTGTGGCGCCGAGTAGTCGGTAGGTTCCCACACATTCAACAGGCATCTCCTCGCTTCGGGTAGCAGCACAACATGCGTAACCACACGCAGGACCTCATGCACACCACGCCAGAATCGCTCCACCTCCGGGCATTCCCACAATATATGCAGAAAGGTCCCCAAAGCCCCACACCCACGCCTACACAACCCGTCCACAGCATAGCCCATACGCAGAAGCCTCGGCCCCGTCATATAGACTCTGTGGAGTATCTTGAGCTGGACGAAGCGAAGGCGGGCCGGTATGGCCACCTCTTTCGGGGAGGCCACCGCAAGGGTCCAGTCCTCGTCGTCCAGCTCCAGTCCATCGGCAACCCAAGCCTCACGAAGGGCAGTCAACAATCCCGTGCGGTCATTGATCAGTTTTTTGTAGATCAGTGAGATCGTGCTGTCCGGAACGTGTCCATCCAGCACTCTATCCTCAAGGGGGGAACACTCCGGGATGGATGCAACGTCCGGGAAGACGGAGCCCAGTGCATGACGGATCTGCAAATACCGAAAGTACTCCCTGCCATGCAAGTGGAATTCCGTCTGCAGCATCTCGAACGTTTTAAATCCTCCCCTCGTCCAGAGATCCCCCACCTTGCTAATGCCTATCATGTCCCACTTCTCGAAGCCCTTCGAGGTCCACAGGGAGCCCAACTGCTCGGACGCGTATAGTGGTGACGCCCGGGTCAGACGATCCTTCCACCCCATCGCCACATTAGCCGCGTGCCACACTCGCACCATGACACGCGTGGGGCCGGTCAGCCGAGCGTCGGGCGTGCTGGAGTAGAGCGCTCGATTATAGTCCCCACCCGGGAGTAGCATCTTATCCATTTCGAATGCCGGGTTTAAAGCGGGCCCATACAGGCCGTGATTAATCGCAGCCAGCTGGGAGGCCCAATAGTATCGTTTGATATCCGGGAGGGCTATCCCGCCATCATACCATGGGAGCGTCAGCTTCGCCAGGGCGATACGCGGCCTCCCGTCCCAGAACAGGCGGCGCTGCAAACTCTCCACCTCACGGAAGTAGCGCGCTGGAACGGGGTCCATAGTATTGTGCAAAGCGTAGAGGAAGCGCGGCAGAGACATCATCTTAAACAATGCCGCCCGGCCGAGCGGCGAGAGCGGCAAGCGCCGCCAGCGCGTGACATCTTCCTTCAGGCGCTGGAGGGGGGGAAGCAAGTTCCGATCATACCGGGCCTCCGGGTCCAGAGTAATGAAGACACCCAGGTACCGAAATCCCTGCGGGGCTATCTGGATCGGACAGCCCCGCGGGAGAATGGGCGCCTCCCCAGAGAGAACATACACGCACGATTTAGCCCAGTTGATGACAAGGCCGGAGTTACGACCAAATGAATGCAAAACATCAACCAGTACTATAAGTGAGTTACGTGGGGAAGCTAGGTACAAGAGGATGTCATCAGCGTATAGGGATACGCGGTCCTCATGCTCGGGGGTCCAACGGAGACCACGGATGGAAGGCTCCCACCGCAGCCACTCTGCCAGGGGCTCCAAGGCAAGCGCAAAAAGGAGCGGCGATAAGGGGCAGCCCTGCCGCGTGCCCCGGCCCAGCTCGAACGGAGCCGATACTCTACCGTTCACCACCACCTGCGCCAATGGGCCCGAATACAGCAATTTGACCCAACTGATGAACCCTGCGCCAAAGCCAAACTTCGCAAGCATCGCCCAGATGTATGGCCATTCAAGCGTATCAAACGCCATGGTGGCGTCCAGGGATGCCAAAATGGCCGGCTCCCGTATGTACTGAACACGTGCAAGCACCCCATGCAAACGCCGCAAGTTAAGAGCTGTGTTACGATGGGGAATAAAGCCGGACTGATCCTGGTGAACCAGTTCGCCCACCACGCCGACCAGCCGATTGGCCAGGACCTTGGCGAGAATTTTAGGCTCCGCGTTCAGTAGCGAAATGGGCCGATAGGATGTAACCCGGTCCCGAGGTCTCCCCTCCTTGTGGATAACCACGATTGTAGCCAGACGCTGGTCCAGCGGGAGGGAGCCCACCGAATGGGCCTCCAGGAACATCGATAGGAGATGTGGTGCCAGCGTATCCGGTCTCAATTTGTACAACTCGATGGGGAGACCATTAGGACCCATGGCCTTGCCGGAAGCGATCGAACGTATGGCGAGGGCGATTTCGTCGGAGGTTGGGGCGGCGTCCAACGACACTCTGTCCTCCTCCGAAAGGGAAGGCAGCGCGATATCCCTGAGCAGGGTACGGGAATCCTCTTCAGAGCAGGAAGACACCGGGGAATACACCCCACGGAAATAGTCCGCGAAGCAGGAGACAATTTCTTCCGGCTCAGTAACACACACACCGTCTGTTTTCTCAATCAGCGGGACTACACGACTCGCTCTCTCCTTTTTGTCCAGCCACGCAATCAATTTACCAGCCTTATCACCCACATCATACAATCTCCCCTGTTGCTCTCTACTGAGGCCCCTGGCTGCCTCCGTGACGAGGGCCCTATAGGCCGCTTGCTTGAGTTGGAGGACATGCAATACGGCATCCGTCACCCCACTTTCTAGATTACCCTCCAACTCGGCTATCTCAGCTTCCACCCGGGTCACTTCCTCCCGCTCGCGCCTCCGGGTGTGGGAAATGAGGGACAGGGCCTCTCCTCGTAGTACTGTCTTGAATGCCTCCCACAGTGAGACAGCCGAAGGCACGGACCCCACATTCTCGTCAAAGTAGCGCTGGAGGGATTTAATCAATTCAGCGTGAATAGTGGGGTCGCGCAAGTACCAGGGATTGATCGGGACCACCCTACCCTCACCCCTCGGAAAAAGGTCCAGGTGTAACAGGAGCGGGGAATGGTCCGAGATACCCCGTGCCAAATGGCGCACCTCTCTCACCCTCCCAACATAGGCCGCCGGGACCAGGACATAATCTAGTCGTGAGAGACTACCATGGGCCCCTGAATGGAAGGTATACTGTAACTGCGTGGGATGTTTTAAACGCCAGCAATCCACCAATCCCAAAGTGTCCAATAGACCAGAGAGCCACGCTTGGGCCCGGGGGAGGTCCCTAGGGGGGGTGACGATCCACAGTCCCGGAAACCACCGCATTGAAATCCCCCCCCCACCACCAGAATCCCCCCCGGAAGGCCAAGGAGGAGGCGCCCCAGGTCCGCAAAGGTAGTCGACTGCAGCCCCGGTGGGACGTATACTGACACAAGAACCACCACTTTGCCCTCCATCCTTCCCACCAAGACCGCGTAACGTCCCCTGTCGTCATGGAGCACCTCATCAATCTCCAGCGGAAGCGAGTTCTAAACCATGATGCCCACACCCCTTGAGCCAGACGTAAAGCCCGAATGGGCCACTAGGCGATAGCCACGCCGATTCATGGCGCAGAAGGAGTTGCCAATGAGGTGTGTCTCCTGCAGAAAAACTACATCGGGCGAGATTCGCTTCAAGAACTGCAGGACCACCCCACGTTTAATCCTGTCCCCCAGTCCATTCACGTTCCAGGACAACAGAGTTAGTTCCCTACCCCCCATCATAGACAAGAGCCACCATTCGTCCCCCCGAGAGCACTATAGAGCTAGCACAATGATACTTTTGCCTTGTGGTGAAAACGAACAACACCCCCCCATCCCTACCCACCCACCCCAACAAAACTCCCCCCTCCCTGCACCCCTGCATGAGCCCGAACAGCCCCCCCAACGTGCAGTGTGCCTGTCGCCCCATATATATAATAAAAACTAGCTAAGCCCCCTAGAGGAGGAGGGAGAACCCCCAAGAGACCCCACACAACCTCCATAGGAGGGGAAATTATACAGACAGATGCTTAATCGAGAGTGGCAACATTTTTGTCCAGAGTGAAGCCCAACATCACCACCTCAGTCCCGATCCAGTGTGCCGTCTCCCCCCGCACCCCCCCCCGCCCCCTAGGTCACGATCCCCAGACAGAGTGTCCAGCCAGTCTCCGGCCGCTTCGGGGCGATCAAAAAAGTGCGTGCGACCCTCTACCTCCACTCGCAGCTTGGCTGGGAAGAGCATTGCGTATTTAAGGTTCAAGTCCCGAAGACGGCGCTTGACGCCTTGGAAGCTCAGTCTCTGCTTCTGGACCGCTGGGGTGAAATCCGGATAAAAGTTCACCTCCATGTTGTCAAGCTTAACCGGCCCCAACAGTCTGGAGGCTTGCAGGATAGCGTCTCTGTCCCGAAAGTTGAAAATCCGGGCAATGAGGGGCCGCGGAGGGGCTCCGACCTTCGGCCTTCCCCCGGGAACTCTGTGGGCCCGCTCCACCGCGAAGAATTTACTCAGCCCCCGTGGCTGGAGATGGGTAGCGATCAGGTCCTCCACAAATAGGTCCGCCGCCGCTTCCTCCCGTCCCTCGGGTACTCCGATGATGCGAATGTTGTTTCTCCGGGCCCGACTCTCGGAGTCCTCCAGGCGCCGATCCATAAGTGCGCTCGCCTGACTAAGCCGGCGCACCTCTGTTTGTAGCGCCGCCACATCAGTAGTAAGGCCCGATGCGGTGTGGGCCAAAGAATCAACTCGGTCGTTGGTCTTGGAAAGATCGGCCCTCACCAGGCCAACATCCACGAGGACCGAGTCGATCTTCTGTGCCAGTGTGTCGAACCGCTGGCCTACCGAGGCCTTCATCTCGGCAATGGCGCCCATGACATCCCGCAGAGTCAGATCCGTGGGCAGGTCCGGGGCATCAGGAGGGTCCTCAGGGGATTTGTGCGGTCCGCCGGGAGATCCCTTCTGGAGAGTATAGCGGTCCATACTGTTGGCCTGATGGGTGGTGCCACGCCGGGTCGGCTTGGTCTTTGCCCGGTCTCCATCTTGTTTGGTGGCCATGGCCACTAGTCTCCCGGTCGCACCAGTCACGTCGTGAAGGGCAGGCAATCAGGGCCACAAGCTCCGGGGGGGGCCACCCCCGATCGGCGGTGTGGGTCACAGCCGGCGGGCAGGCCAAGTCTCCCAGCGAGACCACACCAACACAAAGAGCCCCGCGACCCAACCCTGCAGTGATTGCAAGGGGGTGCGAAAGCGAAAGCGCGGGGTGCGCGACTCGCCAGGCCCAGCCCGCCGCTGTTGTTCACTTTGTCACTGGGTCACCCCTCAGCGCAAATCCGGGGTCTGGCGAGGAGAAGGCCGCAGACTTCAATCGGTGCTCACTCCGGTGTCCGAGGTCCGATTTGACAACGGGAAACGGGTGCCACCTCAGCTCAGGCTCACCAACACATTCCCCTCATCCGAGACAGGATAAATTCAGGATAGTCGTGGGAGGTTGCGGAGGTCCTCGGGAGGCTCGCACCTACGCGGCCATCTTGGTTGCGCGCTAGGCTCCTCCCCCCAGTGTTAGAATTTGAATGTTCCCTGTTGCAATACTCTAACAAGCATTGGCCGCGTGCGCGAGACGCCATATGTGGTGGGGGAGAAGCGGGAGTTGTGTGCGCGCGCGGCCAAAGCTTGGAAAACAAGCACTGGCCGTGATAAGGATAGCACATGGGCAACAGCACATAACAAGCATTGGCCCAAAGCTTGGAAAACAAGCATTGGCCGTGATCAGGATAGCACATGGGCAACAGCACATAACAAGCATTGGCCATATGTGGTGGGGGAGGGGGAGAAGCGGGAGTTGTGTGCGCCCGCGGCCAAAGCTTTGAAAACAAGCATTGGCCGCGCGACGCGGGCGGAAAAAGTGAAAGCTCCAGATGGTGCCTCGGGCGCTGAAAGCTGACGGCTGCACGCGTGAACGCAAGCGCTAGGCCGTGTGGCAGCACTTTCAAACCCTGTACACTAAATGTCTCGGCCAGACCAGTGCATGCGCTGGATCAGGCAAGACCTAAAAAGATAACCGGCCTTTGCTGCAGTGTGTGGCTAAACACTGATCACTCCAATCGGCTATCCAATGACGTGGTGCTGTGTGACACCATGCACGAAGCAGAGGGAGGTGTACAGCAGCACACTTTCATAAACAGGAGCAGGTCAATCACAAAGGATTTCCAGCTTGGTGAAGCGTCTTTCACAGGCCTTTAGAGATAGCAAATAAGTGTGACATCTTTTGCAACATTTTATTTTGGTGTGTGCAGTCCATAAAAAGCCACTCTTGGGCTGGGTTTGTACACTTCAAGCAATTGCTCGTGTTCCCCTTTCTGCACTGTTTCATGTTGGTGGGCAAAACGGTCTATGGTAATTGTAACTGTACCTTTTATGTGTTATGTCCATGACAAGAGTCGCGAGATAGCAAACAAATTACAAATTGAATGCTAAAGTATGATTCGATTAGGAGCAGGTTAATTCTGTCTTTGCCAAGAGGCATTTGTTGCAAAAAAAATATGGCAGTGCTTTTTGTCATAATCATATATACTGCCCCAGAGTAATCCAGTGCAAAAAGAAATCTGACATTCATTCAGACATGCTGGGCCTCGGCCAGAAAGCCATTTGCTTGTGTCAATTTTATCTACATAGGCAATATCCTTTTTATTGAGTGCAAAACAACGTTTATAATTAACAAAAGTGGGTCTGGCACGTCTAAAAGGTTTACTCACACAGATTTCCCTGTGAGTAAATCTACTCCTGTAATTGGGATTTGTATGCACATACACAGGTTTTCACACTAACCACAAAGAGTAATTGCTTTACCACTGTCCTTACATAGGTCTACATTCACCTGAGAACCCTAACGTGCGTCATAAACAACTAGACTTTGTAATGCGTGCTCTCCCTGTCCACAATCACCTCACATCCCAGGTATGAGGGTGCCCTTGGCAGCAGACATTTTAGTGATAGGGATGGGGGTACTAGGATGATCGGCCTGACGAAGGAGAGTAGAGCAACAAAAGCACCCTACACCTGTGGGCTTTGAAAGGCCCTTGTCCACCTCCCTCCTCAGGCTCTCGGTCTGCCTTATAGTCACATCCTTGCTTCAAAGTCACTGCCAGGCGACTCTTCCTCTCCTCACGTGACCTCAGGTGATGCTTCCATTCTCAGTCCTCTACCCTCAGGTTCCCCTCTTAATACATAGATTCCAACGAATGAGGCATAACATGTGGATATCAAGAAATTTGGGGCATTTTACCAAGGACAAAGGTATGATCTGGTCTGACCTGGAGGATTTGTTCCCAATAACAAGAATTGGCAAAGCCAATAGGTTTCGCCTAGTCAAGAGCTAATGGCTTTGCTAGTGTGTTTTAGCCATGCTGTACAATAGCATGGCTAAAGTTAGCGGCATAGAGGAAAGTGACGTGGAATTTTGTACAGTGGCATGGCGAACAGTGGAGTACAGTGAGTGGGACAGAGTCTTGTGTATTGCAGTGGGATAGAGTGGAGTCGCATAGAGTGGCGTACAATGGAGTGGCAAAGAGTAGAGTGGGCTGGTGTATAGTGCATTGGCTTAGAGTGTTACAGAATATAGTGGCGTAGGGTGCAGCGGCATAGAGTTCAACGGTCTAGAATGCAGTGGAGTAGATTACAGTGTTGCATAGTAGAGTGCTGTGGTGTAGAGTGCAGTGGTGCAGAGTGGAGTAGAGTACAGCACAGTGGCGTAGAGTGCAGTGGTGCACAGTTAAGCAGAGTGGCACAGAGTGTAGTGGCTTAGAGTGGTTCAGAGTAGAGTGGATAGAGCAGTGCAGAGTAGAATATAGTGCCGTAGAGTGTAGTGGCATAGAGTGAAGTGACGTAGAATGGAGTGCTGAAGAGTGCAGGGGCGTAGAGTAGAGTGATGCAGAGTAGAGTGGCGTAAAGTACAGTGGCATAGAGTGCATTGGCATAGAATGAAGTAGTGTAGAGTAGAGTGACATAGAAATCATTGACATAGAGTATAGTGTTGTAGAGTGAAGTGAGGTAGAGTGCAGTGGTGTTGAGTAGAGTGGAGACAAGTAGAGCAGTGCAAAAAAACTGCAGTGGCACGGAGAGCAGTGGCACAGAGTGCTGTGCTGCAAAGTAGAGTGCAGTGGCATGTTGTGGCATAGAGTAGAGTGGACTGAGTAAGCGTGCATTGGAGTAGGGTGTTGCAAAGTATAGTGGTGTAGAGTGCAGTGGCGTATAGTGCAGCTGTATAGAATTCAGAGGAGTACAATGCAGCACTGTAGGAAGCAGTGGCGTAGATTAGAATGGTGCATAGTAGAGTGCAGTGTGGAGTGATGCAGAGTAGAGTGGCATACAGTGCAGAGGCACATAGTGCAGAGGCGTAGAGTAGAGTGATGTAGATTGGCACAGAGTGCAGTAATGAAGATTGCTGCAGAATGTAGTGTTGTAGGGTGCAGTCATGCAGAGTGCAGTGGCGTAGTGTGAAGTGATGCAGAGAAAAGCAGCATAGAGTGCATTGGCATACAGTGCAGTAGTGCAGAGTAGAGTGGCATAGAGGTGGAGAGTGCAGTGATGCTAAGTACAGTGTCTTAGAGTGCAGTGGTGTTGAGTGCAGTGGTGTAGAGTGTAGTGGTGTAGAGTGTAGTGGTGTAGAGTGTAGTGGTTTAGAGTGCAGCAGCATAGAGTGCAGCAGCATAGAGTGCAGTAGCATAGAGTGCAGTAGCATAGAGTGCAGTGGTGTAGAGTGCAGTGGCATAGAACGCAGTGGCATATAGAGCAGTGGCATATAGAGCAGTGGCTTAGAGTGCAGTGGGGTCGAGTGTACTTGTGTAGAGTGCACTGGCATGGAGTGTAGTAGTTTATTTTTAGAGTAGAGTGGCACAGAGTGCAGTGTCATAGATTGGAGTAGAGTGGTGTAGAGTGCAGTGGAGTAGAGTGTTTCACAGTAGAATGAAGTGGTGTAGTGTGTAATGTCTTACAGTAGAGAGGTGTAGAGTTCACTGGCATGGAGTGCAGTGGTGCACAGTAGATTATAGTGGCATACAGTGGATTGGCATAGAGTGCAGGTGCGTAGAGTTGAGTGTTACATAGTAAAATGCATTGGCGTAGAGTGTATTGGCATAGAGTGCAGTGGCGCAGAGTGCAATGTTGCGGAGTGGCGTGAGTGGAGTTGTGCAGAGTAGATTGGAGTGGCTTAAACTGGACTGGTGTAGAGTGCAGTGGTATATAGTAGAGTGGTGTAGAGTGCATTGGCATAGAGTGCAGTAGTGCAGAGTAGAGTGTCATAGTGGTGGAGAGTGCATTGATGCTGAGTACAGTGTCTTAGAGTTCCGTGGTGTAGAGTGCAGTGGTGTAGAGTGCAGTGGTGTAGAGTGTAGTGGCGTATAGTGCAGTAGCATAGAGTGCAGTGGCATAGAGTGCAGTGGCATAGAAAGCAGTAGCATAGAGAGCAGTGGCTTAGAGTGCAGTGGGGTCGAGTGTAGTTGTGTAGAGTGCACTGGCATGGAGTGTAGTAGTTTATTTTTAGAGTAGAGTGGCACAGAGTGCAGTGTCATAGATTGGAGTAGAGTGGTGTAGAGTGCAGTGGAGTAGAGTAGAGTGTTTCACAGTAGAATGAAGTGGTGTAGTGTGTAATGGCTTATAGTAAAAAGGTGTAGACTGCAGTGCCATTGAGTGCAGTGATGCACAGTAGATTATAGTGGCATACAGTGGATTGGCATAGAGTGCAGGTGCGTAGAGTTGAGTGTTACAGAGTAAAATGCATTGACGTAGAGTGTATTGGCATAGAGTGCAGTGGCGCAGAGCGCAATGTTGCGGAGTGGCGTGGAGTGGAGTTGTGCAGAGTAGATTGGAGTGGCCTAGACTGGACTGGTGTAGAGTGCAGCGGTGTGTAGTAGAGTGGAGTAGAGTGCATTGGCATAGAGTAGAGTGGTACAGAGTAGAGTAGAGAAGTGTAGAGTGAAGTGGCGTTGAGTGCAGGTGCGTTGAATGCAGTGGTGCAGAATGGAGTAAAGTGCAGTGGGGCAGAGTGAAGCGGTGTGAAGTAGAGTTATGCAGAGTAGAGTACAGTGGCGTGGAGTGGTGCAGAGTGGAGTGGAGTGGCGTAGAGTGGAGTATGCCTGGTGTGGTTGAATACTGCCATTACAGACAACACATTTTCAATTGAAATGACCATTACATTTGCCAGACATACAGTTTTACTAATAAAACTATACGGCGCAGAAATGGCGTAAACTACTGTAATGATTGTTTTGATCATATAAAAGTATTTGTTTCAAACACAGTTCAGAATTAACAAAAAATGAGCTTTGTCTGTGTTCCCAGTTCTGACATATTCTGCGATACTTGCCCAGTTCATTTAAATGCTGTTGTGTGCTAGAAGAAACACGCTTTCCTACCCCCAGTATCCAGCAAGATTGTCATATAAATCCTATCATTTTGAACTCAGAGAAGGAAAAGTAAACACTAGGCTCCCTCTGAAGACATAACCTGCCTTTGACCTCAGTCTTTGAAGGCACAGCAAATGTGATAGGATAAGAACAAGATTTATAGGCCTTTTTACAGAAAGGAGCACTGGTGGAAGAATACAAGGGGGGCTGATGTGAACATTCTCTGCTCATTGGGAGGGAGGAACTCACCCTATACATCCTAAAACAATGAAAGCCAGCATATAGAAAGCCAAAAAATGTGAGCTACAAAGTACAAAGCAAATGGTAAGCAACGGGCTGCCAGGGAAGCTGTCCGAATGCCCCCTAAAGGTCTTCAGCAAACTAGGCTTCGACCTAAAATGCCGGATTGCCACGCAAGGGAATGGCAGGAGCAGTAGGATTGGACCACGTGATCTTGTTGCCGCTGAAAAATCCTGTTTATGAAACAGGAATATCACACTGCTCATAAGAAGGACCTTCATCTTTTTTCGCAAATAAGATGAGATGCCTGTTGCTATTACTGTCATGCTACAGAATGTACCCATTTGCACTATGAAATTGAACACGATAACCGTAAAACCAATGATTCCAGACTCTTGCACCGTAAAATTGTCTCTCTTGCTTTATTAAAGAAATGACAGCTGCGCTGCGGTACGATAATAGGCTTGAATTTTTGCAATGTCCATGCTTGGAAATTAAATATAGGACGACTCCTCATTTCAGCTCTACAACAAAATATCTTGAGGGACAGTGGCTGAGATTTTTTATTTTACCCCCTTAAAAATGAGATTTTTCTGGCAGCAGTGCAGTTGTACATCTTTCTTGTGACTGATAGACCAAGAAGACAAATCTTGCATGTCCCCGACCTCCGGGGTCAAAACAGTCGGGGGAGGAGGAAAGCTGCTTCGGAATGACTGACTGAGATTCTAGCTCCCTTGGCCGAGGGAATAAGGGCACATGCCAAAACATGCTGTATTGAACGTTTCACCCTCATGCGGTCATTTAAAAAGCTTGGTTAAATCTGGAGTCACCCCATACAGCTGTAATAACGTCTCGCACATGTACTTCTGCACAAATGTGTGGGTAGTAACCTGCAGTACAATGTTACGCATGTACAGCACATTTCCCCACCTATATTTGCGTCTTGTTTTCAACAGCCTTATACTGGTGAAAACGATTCACAATTTTTCTGCGACATGATGTGAATGTAGTGCATCACTGACGTAGTGGTGCCTGTCCCTCTAAACCAAACACCAGTGGCTATCCAGTCACTGCTCATTATATCTTCGAATACACATTGGAGCAACTCTAAATGACAGCAGCCCATTTACCTGAAGTACACCAGAAGTCACAAGAGCTTGAAGATGTGCAACGGACTACCAGCAGGGCACAATGGTCCTGTCCTGAAAGCTTCAACGTTTTTCCCCCCGGAGTTTAATATAGCGCGGACGTGACCCGAAAGCGTCGGGTATCAGAGCGCTTTACATGAGCACCAGCTTCGTTACAGACGGACACATGCATTTTTGGTAGGCACGGGCAGACTAAGTGATTTAGCAAAAGGTTTACACAACCTAACAACAGAACAGAACATTGCTGTTGTTAGAGCTTCAGCACTCACAATGGACTAACACCAGAGCGAAATGCTCTTTGAAAATATTCTACATTCATGATCGATTGACAACAGAATGAAATGCTGCTGTCGTGAGACCTTCAACATGGACTAACACCAATGAGGAATGCAGCCGCTGAGACGGCTTCCACATTCAAGATGCACTAACAGCAATCAGGAATGCTGTTATCATACGACCTTCAACATACAGGATGGATAACACCAGAGCAGGATGCTTCTGTTGCAAGAGCATCCACATTCAAGATGTACTAACACCAATGGAATGTTGCTGCTGAGATGGCTTCCACATTCAAGATGGACTAACACCAATCAGGAATGCTGCTGCTGAGACAAGAGTCCACATTCAAGATGGACTAACACCAATGACGAATGCTTTTATCATCTGACCTTCGACATACAGGATGGATAACACCAGAGCAGGATGCTTCTGTTGCAAGAGCATCCACATTCAAGATGGACTAACACCAATGACGAATGCTGCTGCTGAGACAGCTTCCACATTCAAGATGGACTAACACCAATAAGGAATGCTGCTGCTGAGACAGCTTCCACATTCAAGCTGGGCTAACACCAATGAGGAATGCTGTTATCATCAGACCTTCAACATACAGGATGGACTAACACCAAAGCAGGATGCTGCTGTTGCAAGAGCTTACACATTCAAGACGGACTAACACCAATGAGGAATGCTGCTGCTGAGACAGCTTCCACATTCAAGATGGACTAACACCAATGAGGAATGCTGCTGCTGAGACAGCTTCCACATTCAAGATGGACTAACACCAATGATGAATGCTGTTATCATCAGTCCTTCAACACACAGGATGGACTAACACCAAAGCAGGATGCTGCTGTTGCAAGAGCTTACACATTCAAGACGGGCTAACACCAATGACGAATGCTGCTGCTGAGACAGCTTCCACATTCAAGATGGACTAACACCAATCAGGAATGCAGCTGCTGAGACTTCTTCCACATTCAAGATGAACTAACACCAATAAGGAATGCTGCTGCTGAGACCGCTTCTACATTCAAGCTGGGCTAACACCAATGAGGAATGCTGTTATCATCAGACCTTCAACATACAGGATGGACTAACACCAAAGCAGGATGCTGCTGTTGCAAGAGCTTACTCATTCAAGACGGACTAACACCAATGAGGAATGCTGCTGCTGAGACAGCTTCCACATTCAAGATGGACTAACACCAATGAGGAATGCAGCCGCTGAGACAGCTTCCACATTCAAGACGGACTGACACCAATGAGGAATGCTGTTATCATCAGTCCTTCAACACACAGGATGGACTAACACCAAAGCAGGATGCTGCTGTTGCAAGAGCTTACACATTCAAGACGGGCTAACACCAATGACGAATGCTGCTGCTGAGACAGCTTCCACATTCAAGATGGACTAACACCAATGAGGAACGCTCCTGCTGAGATAGCTTCCACATTCAAGATGGACTAACACCATTGAGGAAAGCTGCTGCTGTGACAGTTTCCACATTCAAGATGGACTAACACTAGAGCAGGATGCTGCCGCCGCAGGAGCTTCCACATTCAAGATGGACTAACACCAAAGAGGTATGCTGCTATCACCAGACCTTCAACATACGCGATGGACTAACAACAATGAGGAATGCTGTTATCATCAGACCTTTAACATACGCGATTGACTAACACCAAAGCAGGATGCTGCTGTTGCAAGAGCTTTTTTTTGCATTTGTCACCCCGAGTGGGGCGGGAATACCCAGACATGGGTCCCATGCTCTCCAAGCTACTGGAGTCAAGGTAGCCTGGCTGATGAGGAGTGAAACCCTGAAACCGGTCGCAGGATATTTGTTTCCGGTCCAGGGAGTACCTGGTCTGGCAGTTCGGGCTGGACTGTTCCCATTGGAAGCAGGGTCAAGAATGATTTGAATATGGCTGGGTTTAAACTGGGATGGCATGGGGAGCAAGAAACAATGGATTTAGGCCCAGATCTCTGTACTTGGGTAAATGTTTGACATTGATCAGCATTCTGTCCATCAATTGTTCTTTTTGCATTTTAGAAGGTTGGCATTCTCTTGTCCTAACCATTTGGTGCATACAGCCTGATCCTGGGTCACATGACTAGGTACAGCTGGCAGCTGGTCTTTGTGTACTGCCCCCAGACAATGAGACAAAGGAAAGATAGATGTTGGCAGGATGGGCTACTCTGAGTTAACGAGGGGGAAGAGCTGTCATCTACCACACTGGCACATCATAAAGAATCTGCCCCAGCACTCTCACAAAGACTTTCTCACTAGTCTTTTTGTTACCCTAGAGAAGCTGGGCAGGACAGGGAGGAAATGCCTGACACCTCAGGGGGTTGGAAACCTCTAGAAAATTACCCCAATTCAAAGTAGGGCACCATGTACTGTCATGTCTTTTAGGATAGTTCCATCAATGTATACCCCATTTTTACATAAACTGTCCCATCCACACGACAATAACGATTCTCAACAAATGACCTTTTGCCTAGTAGCTTGCTCCTGGCCCCTCGACGCCAGGCTCTAAGTATTCTAGCTTAATGTCTGTACCTGACGTACATAAACATGTGCCCGGGCAAGGCAGATATATTCTGTGTAAGGCTCACCACTTTTTTCATCCTTGGCCAACAGCCAGCTGTGCATGATCACACTTGTTTAGAAAAGCTTCGGTGATTGTTTTCAAAACATTTATGATTGTTTTCAAAACATCCATGGTTGTTTTAAAAACACATTGATTTTAGGAAAAACCCTGGAGTGACAACTTTAGTATAAAATACCCTCACTCCCCCTTACAAATCAGAGGGGAATTCCTTCCAGGCTGAGACGGGGGTCCTGCATGCCAAATCTACGACACGCTGCCGTCTGACATCCCTTGCGGGATGTCACCCTCAATGCAAAGACGGGGACCTTCGTTCTAAATCAACACGTGAGAGAGCTGGTTCTTTCGTAGGGGTTTCTTTGCTACAGATACACATAGCTATACACATATACACCTACACATCCAGGTTAGGCTGGGTACATTTAGGCAAAATACTTAGGGCGCGCATTTTAAGAATATGCAAGTGCTACTGTTTCTATCTGAACTGCTTATGTTCATCTTATTAGAACTATGGTAGAAATGTATCTACTATTTACTATATTGGTACTAGCAATCTCTTTTGTATGCTTCTGTCTCCTGATTGTCGCAGCATATATATTTTACACCATGTTGTCGCTGGACCAATAAATACTTATTGAAGCATCCTAATCACCATCCTGTGTATTTTCTGAAATAAAGCAAGCACGAGTGTCTGAGTGAAACATACTGTACTGTTTTCCATGATTCCTGAGGAATCAGGGTTGTCATGTTCAGTGGTTGCCAGAAACTACCTACACCACTGTAGAATACAGGGGGGGTGGTAGTGGCACCTTAGAGCTAGCTGGTCTAACGGCTGACATATCCTGTGGGGGTATCCGGAAGTGGTTGGGACACCAAGGCCTCAGTTTAGGTCATCCAAAACGTGCAGGTCCTGGGGATTCCTAGGACCTACATGACAGTACAAATGTTGGAACCATAGACCACCTCTTCAGTACACTTCTGGACTTGTTGACTCTACCAGGAAAAAGGGCTGTGCTGCTGAAAGGACTGTCACTCTGCTGGATTGATATGCTGCCCTCTTGCCTGGGTGAGAAGGACTGGATCTGCATTTCTAAAACCCGGTTCCCAGAGTGACTCCAAGGGCTAGTTTGCTGGCCTCCTGATCAGAAGCCTCAGGGACATAACAGGTTTCCAACAACCTTCAACCCAGCATCTAGACTCTGCCGTCTGTGAGTCTAACCCTGCCAAGTGGTGCTACCCCAGGCCGGACTCTTGGAAGAGGACCTAAAGATGTTCTTCCTGTCCATCTGTAGACCCAGCAGAACTGATGCATCTCCGCCGCTGCATGACGCAACCCCGAACAGAACTGACCCGTTGCCTTTGCAGCGCGGACTTTCCCGGCATAAGGACTTTGCAACACAGCCTGCCACCCCATCTGAACCGTTGCTGCGCGACGCATCCCCTAAGCAGGGCCTCGCATCACAAGCCTCTCATTAACAGCAGCCTCGACAACGATGCAGGACTCTGCATCGCAAGCCCTGCAGCTTCTTCGGAATTCGCTGGTCGACAACACATCCGCGGCGCAGGACTTCGCATCGTAAGCCTATTGTCGACTGCCTCCTCGGTGACAATGTGGGATCTTGCATCGGAGCCTTGCAACTCCTTGACACTCACACTGAACGGCTTATCTCCGACCTGGGCATCGCATCACCTCAGCTGCGCAATGCATCCTTGACACGGGACTCCACAACTCTTCGCAACCAGGATGTAAGTTACTCTCGTTCAGCAGGTTTTAACTGGGTCCCTGTACCAGGCCTGCTCTGCATCACAGTTGGCTTGAACCTGTGACTGTGCCATGGTCTAGCACAACCAGATAGGCACAATTGGTGCTTTGTTGTTTTGGGCGCTATTTTCACTTAAATCTTTAATATTCTGCCTCTCTACTGATTGGGTTTTGGTCTTGATTTATTTATTAAAATGTACTCTATTTTTCTAAATTGGTGTGAGATTTTCTTGTGTTGTGTTTTAACTTTATAACTGTTTGAAGTGCCGCTTGAATACATGCAACTAAGTTATGCCTGACTGCTCTGTGTCAAGCTACAAGAGGGTTGAGCAAAGGTTTATTTGGGGGTTTGCTTGTACCTTCACCATGACAAGGATTGTGGTTTCTGCTTGAAAAGAGCTTACCCCTTCATCTAGAAATCCAAATTTCTTACATCTTCCCTCTGCCCAGCGTACAGATATTTGTCCATAGTCTTCACACTACCAAGCTGGGCTACGTAGTACATGTAGGTTACATTTCACTATGCCCCAAATACACATATAAACTCTAGGGTTCCCACAGACCACGTTCATCCTTGGGCTGCTCACAGAAAAGTTACATACCGTGTACGCTTTGCTCTTGCTACTGAGGATCTTAGAGATGCCAAAGTCACCGATCTTCACGATCATGTGGTGCTTGTCCAAGAGGATGTTCTGCGTCTTAAGGTCCCGGTGCAGGATAAGTTTGGTGTGCACATGATGCAGAGCCAATAAGATTTGTGCAAAGAAGTGCATAATAGTATCCTCATCCAGCAGTGAGTTACAACGTTTCTGAATGTACTCTGCCAGTGTGCCTCCTAGGTCGGGAAGAAGAAAGATGCTGAGAATTAAGATACAATGGTACCTTGTACATTGAAGACCAACAATCTTAGCATAAATCTGACTTCTCCTTTCTTTTTACTAGGCCCATCTCCACACAGCTTTCAAAAAGGTAATTTTTGCAATCCAAGTATTTCTTAGACTCCCAGATATTTTAGCCTCCATCCCAAGTGCTATATGTATACTAAGTTTATCATCACCTTCCGAAAACAGAATACTCTATAATGTGGGCAAATGCTTGATGGACCAAGGCCAAAGATACTTCATCAGATCACTACTGCAAGCCACTGCAGACTTTTCCTAGCTTCGACTTTGACATTGCAAGCTTCTAAATTCTTGAAATAAAAACACATTAATGCTATCCTTTTCGCCATCCGCCTGTCACTCTGGGATAATTTACTCATAGCTCTGGTACTGCAGTATTCATTTCTTTTCCCCTTTTCTAGATGCAATTCCACATTTTGGTTTTTAATACATTTGTATGTGATAATGTGTAAATTTAGTATTAATTATTACCATAAGCATTCTTACGAAACCGAAGACAGAGTGCTCAGATGCCTTAGAGATCTGTTTGCACAAGGTTTGAAAATGTGTACATAAAGTACAATAGAGCATACCACAAGGCTTTCAGAGACCCCTGACACACTGTATGGATAAAAGGCATTCCAATAGAAAGTGATACATACAACCGGCACCGCAAGGAGCCTAAAGCCCCCCTTCTACACTTGAACAAGCTAAAATGCTCCAATTGGAAGCGTGAGTGCAGAGACCCCACTGCCACAGTGTACAGAGCAAAGACATTCCAATAGGCTGTGTTACATTCACTCTGGCACCACCAGGAGACCAGAGAGCCCAAACCACACTGCTGAGAGAAGGGACATAGTAAGCGTTCCATGAATCAGTATACCACAAAGAATCTAGCCCCACCACACTGAAAAGAGTAAGGATATTCATATAGACATGGCTACATACACTCCGTCACCATCCCAGACCACCCCCCACTAACCACACTGCAGAGAGAAAAGACATTCCAATAGTAAGTGCACCATGGATTCCAATACCATGAGGTTTCAAGTTCCACCATACTGCACAGAATATTCCAATATGAAGTGTTATATTCATTCTGCACCACACGGAGACTAGATGGCCTTTGTCACACTGTACAGATCAAGGACATTTCAATAGGACATACTTTGATTATGCTACAACAAGGGACATTCACTACAGTTCTCAAAGGACCAAACTCATTGTTCTAAATTTTACTAGACACTCTTCAATTTATTAAAAAATATAAAATTTAAAAAAACAGGTCCTTTCCTTTACCTCACTAGTGCGAGAGGCTTATCAGCTTCACATCTGCCAGATGGTTTGTTTGAAGTTCTCTGCATTGCTTCACTTTTTAAAAATAAGGAAGTTCAAAAACTGAGCATTCAGTGAGTAAATTCTGTAAAGAGAAAACTCTGGATCTCCTATCTCGACCCCTACTTTTCTCAAGGGATATACAGGCATGTTTTTGATGAAATTCAAGACATGTCTCCTAGGGTTGAAGGAACCTGCTAAATTGCCTGGCCCCAGATCTCTCTGAGGAGGATCATCACAATATTTTAACAGTTGGAACTGCCATTTAAAGGGACCTTCAAAGTTATCCATCAACTGAATTCATGTCCACCCCTCCCCCGTACTGCTGTGGGGGGTGGGGGAGGAGGACGCTGTATTTCTGTCTTCAACTTCTAACTCTGCAGCACTGAAAGTGCCCGGTGTCTCCATGACCAGAACTAGTGTGACTATGGTTTGCAGATCTGATAATTATGGGCCTGGAGACACTTAGAACTGTGGGTGGATCACAGTTATTGCTCCCAGTGAAATCTCGCCACTCGTAACGATAGCCAATGTGTCTTAACGTTGCAAAGATACCCAGAAGCCATCAGCAAGGACTGACCTGGTGCATACTCCATAGCAATCATCAGGGCTTTGTCTTCCAAGAAGTTTTCATAATATTCAATGATGTTGGGGTGGTTGAGCAGCTTCAGCACCTGACACTCATTTTGTGCAGCCAGTCGTTCGTCTTTGGTCATTTGTTCTACCGGGATGTGTTTGATGATAACCAGCTTCTGATCGGACTTACGCAGGCACAGGTGCACAATTCTACAATCGAATCAACAGAAAGGTGTGGGGTTATTTTAAAACACTGGTGGAGAACCATAAAGTAGCAAGCATTGCCAAAGCCAACCATTAGGTTTCACATTTGAGACGTATTGGGTTTGCCAGTGATTTTAGCAATGCTACTCAGCATCCCAGATGCTGCACAGCATGGATAAAGAATACAAAAAGCTGCTGACAAGCTGTCCTATCATTTTTTATGTGCGCATACCCCACATGCTCGTGCCTACAAAATAATGCAAGGTTTAGTTACTGATCAGAGTTGGATTGGTAACTAAAAGGGAAATAAATAAAACATTTTAAGTCAGTGGGTGGAAGCAACAAGGAAGGCACGGATGGGTGGAGAAGAAGCAACGGGCGAGAGAGCAATGTGGACTGGATGAGGTAGAAGTATACGACTGAACAGAAAGAGGACTTAGGGGGCAGAGAGGAGAAGCAACAGGAAAGAGAGAAGGTGGGCACAGGTGGGGAGGTGAAGCAGCAGGCGAGAGGGCAACGAAGAGTGAGCAGGGACAAGAACAAAGGCGAGAAAGCAATGGGGGAGCATTAAGGTGATGCAATATTGAAGGTTGGAGGAGGTGGGAGAAATCACATTGACAACAGATAGCGAGAGGGAGTGTAAGGAGAGTACAGAAAGCTGGGGAAAACGGCACTATCATTGAGTGCTGAACCAAAAAGAAAAATGTAGTGCTTGAAAAGCAACCAGTAGACACACCAAATCCAGTTAATCAAGAGAGAGATTGTAAAAAGGTAATGCTTCACAGGAAGGACAAGTAAATACAAAAATATCTGCTGTACCTATAGTTATTTTATAAAACGCATCTAAGTCGTTTCTTAAGACAGAAAAAACCACTCTATCTGGACCGTGTAGAGATTACAAAACACAAAGAAATAGGGTATTAATCCATGTTTTAATTTCGACCTTATTTGAAAAAGACTTATTTGATGAATACGTAAGATTTATACATTACACCAATATTTTTATACAAACAAAACCAAGGACCTATTCGTCCTACAATACATTGGTACCCATGGACAATCTGTGGAATAAAATTATTCACACATACTCATTCATACTAAGACACATTCATACAATGTAACAAAAGACACATGACCCTAAAAGCTAAAAGTTGAACAAAATACAGGCCCAAAATAATGGTAGGCGAGTCTTCTTAAGTGTAAAACATACACAGAGGGGTACAGAAAAGAAGAATGGCATATGGTAAACAGAGTGGAGTAACAAGAAGATGTGTTCTTGTAATGTCTTAATAAATCTGTGTGGTGAACAATCCAGTTCAAAATGCCGACGCGCGTTTCGGTGTAACACCCCCTTTAACCGGGGCAACACCTTCTTCAGGGCGAGAAATTATTCAGACATAAGTTCCATGGGACCTACCAAGTGATAAATAACAATTAGTGAACAAAAAACTATTAATTCTAAACATATCCATTAGATAATACAGATTATTCATAAGGTTGCAACATACAAAATTCATCTAAAGTGAACACTGGTCCAGATACATGAGTGGTTGAGCATTGAACATACTAATTATATTATAAGCGTTGCACACATGATAGAAAATAACAAACAAAATAGCCAAGATACGAGAAAAATTTGTAAGGGAGAACACAAACAACAAATGGTTTAGTCATACTAGCAATCAATCAAAAGGATTCCTGGATGTATAGCTTGAACTGGAGACCGTTGCACAAAATCTGGTAAACAGCATTCAGATGAAAACAGTAAATAAAGGAATATTTGGGAAATTCACCATGGTGGTGTGTCCCCATATATAGTCTGGAAAATAGAATCAACTAAGAGATGGGTGAGTTTCGAGTACAGTTACAAAAAATAAGGGTGCTACGTCTGCATGAAACTAATGATTAAGTAAAGGAAGATGAGAGACATGCTCACCAGGGGATCAGTTGGGAAGATAAGAATATATATGTCTCTCTCTCCTTAAGTTTAATGACAACCTCAGTACTTCTTACGGTGGACAAATATAGCAATGTAGTGGAACTTTTCAACTTATTGGCATGCGAGATCTAAGGAAGAGAGTAGATCAGGAAAGATTAGCATTTCAGACATAAAACAACGTTTGTTGGATTTGTAATGTTTATAGAGGGCGACAAAGGCCATGTCCCTGGGACTTGATCTACCTGAAATCAGCGGTTTATAGGTGTTCTCTGTTTGCACTTTTTGGGCGATGAATATGAGTCAATGAATCTGAAATACCAATGAAAACAAAATAGGCTAGTGAAGGTCTATTTTTTAAATATAAATCATAGACCAATGTAATAAGCGAGAAACTTAAAGATGTAATTAATCACCTACTTAGGTTTTTAGAGAAAGCACCTCGTAATTCCGGCTCGATGTGCACCTATCCTCACGCTTCCAAGGTTGGTGAGGAAAAACGGAAATGGATTCTGCTACAGCGTCTGGTGAGTGAGACAAAATAGTTCGAGTTAGCGCTCCAGGACTAATTGCGGGGTCAAGGTTATTTCTAATCAATGCCCCGTGTGCTATGCGAATAACTCAACAATGTAATTAATCACCGTTTTAGTTTAGAGAAGACATCTCGCTGTTTCTGTTTGGCGTGTGACTGGGGGAAAAAAAGAATAGGATTCCGCCGCAGGACCTGATGAGAGAAATAACAAAACAATTAGAGTTAACGCTCCAGCGCTGATTAAAAGAACGAGGAAACTGTTGTCTTGGCCATTCTACCTATTTTTTAAAACGCTTACCGGGGGGAAGTTTTCTAATGCTTTCAGTCCTTTGCCTCAGTCCAGGTACGCAGATCAATGTGGACGCTGCTCCGCATGATACGCGAGTAACTCAATAATGTAATTAATCGCCGTTTTAGTTTAGGGAAGACATCGCGCTGTTTCAGTTTAGCGTGTGACTGGGGGAGAAGGAATTGGATTCCGCCGTCGTATCTGATGAGCGAAATAACAAAACAAATAAAGTTAACGCTCCAGCGCTAATTAAAAGAACGAGGAAGCTGTTGTATTGGCCTTTATACCTATTTTCTAAACGCTTACCGGGAGGAAGTTTTCTAATGCTTTCAGTCCTTCGTTTCAATCCAGATACGCAGATCGATGTAGACGCTGCTCCGCTGCTGGTCCTCTGCTTACTGCGAAGCGAGCACCGACCAGTTTGATTGTGAGCAGCTGCTTATATACCGGCAGGGGCTGTGCACAAATCACGTCCTAGGGTAGTATCAAAGAGGTGGCTATGGATTCTGGAGAGACTTCGGAGTGAAGTGTTTTAAGGTCACAGCTATGATGGCTGACGGTGATGCGACAACTAACCAGATACAGTAGTTTCTGACAGTCTGCAATGCAGTCGACAACAGAGAACTCATGGTAAGGGCTCAGATAGATGCGTTAAAGAGCACCTTTATGATATTATGTATGTGTCCAAAGGTTTGGCGAAAAGAACCAATGGAGGATCTATTGTGTCAGTTCGTGGTAGTGTTTAATAGAAATCCAAATCGTTTTTTTGTCTCTTTCAGAGGGATGCATCGCTCTATTATGATGCTTAAATGATAGCATTCTCCCAGGGTAATTCCTCATTGAGCCCCCTTGTCTTGGAGTCCAGGAAGTAGATCCAAAAGACTTCTCGCTTTTTACGGATCCGGGTACTGTCAGTGCCCTTTTGAATGCGGACCCTTTCTAAGATTGTCCAACGTAGGTCCTTCTCAGTGTGGTTGGACTCCATCCAATGTTTGACCAATGGTGCTGAAAGATTATTTTGCCTGATGTTAGATTTGTGTTCCCCTATGCGTATTTTGCATTCTCTGCCAGTCTCTCCTACATAGGGGATTTTACATGGGCATAAGATGACATAAATACAGTTTGATGTTTTACAATTGGTCATTTCGTTGAGATTGATGGTTTTGTTATTGATTACAATGGTGTCGTTGACAATAGCGTTAGGGCATGCCTGACATCCTCCACATTGATGATGTCCTTGAACGGGGGTATTGCCAACAATGGATCTCTGTGTCAATGTGTTTCGTTCTTGAGGTTTGGCTCTGACCAATAGATTTTTTAAGTTTTTGTTCCTCCGGAATGCAAATAAAGGCTTAGGTATCTTCTCTGCTTCATTGTCCAGATTTAGGAGGTGCCACTGCGAATTGACGATTTGACGTATTTTATGGTTTATGGATGAGTGTTTAATGACACAAACCAATTTTTCCGTCTTGTTTTCTTCCTCCTTGGGTGTAAACAAAGTATCCCGATTGAAATATCTAGCTCTCTTGAGGGCATCCCTAACAAGCCTGTTAGGGTATCCTCGTAACAGGAATTTTTGTTTCATTGACTCTGCGTGCAATAGATAATCTTTAATTGATGAACAGTTCCTGCGCAACCGTAAGAACTGACTGAATGGAATGCTTGATTTTTGACTATTAGGATGGAAGCTTTCAAAGTGGAGCAGAGTATTCCTGGAGGTGGGTTTGGTAAAGAGTGATACCTGAAGTTGGTTGTTCTCATGTTTGACTTAGACATCCAAAAATTCCAGTTTTTCAGTGCTGCTTTGTGCCGTGAAATGAAGATTTGAATCGGCTAGGTTGATCCAGGAAATGAATTCATTAAGAGATTCTCGGTCACCGCTCCAGACGAAAAAAATGTCGTCTATGAAGCGTGACCAGTGACGAACATTTTCATAGAAGGGGGCAACATCGTTATAGATATTACGCTCTTCAAAGTGTCCCATATATAGACAGGCGACACTGGGCGCACAGGCTGCCCCCATGCTTACTCCCTGGACTTGATGGTAAAAGTCACCATCAAACTCAAAAAAGTTCTCTTCCAGAACTACTTCCAAACATTGGGTCAAAAATGTGTTGTTTTGTAATGATGTTACAGAATCTATTTTGTCTTTGACTACTTTCAAAGCGTCTCCTTGTGGTATGTTAGAGTATAGGGACTCAATGTCCATGGTGACTAATATCTCTCGTTCAGGATCGTACTGTAGGCCTTCTATTTTGGAAATGAAGTGCCCTGTATCCTTCACATAAGATGGAAGCGTGGTGACCAGGGGTTGGAGGAAACGATCGATATATTTTGATAGGGGTTCTGTAGCTGACCCTATGGTAGAGACGATGGGTCTCATTGGGGGGTCCTTCTGGTTTTTGTGGGTTTTTGGTACTCCGTAGATGATGGGAATCCGGGTATAGGTGGGGGTAAGATACTCTGCTTCCTTTTCACATATTTCTCCCCTCTCTACGGCTGACATGACTATTCGGAGAATTCTCCGTTTCAGTCTTGGTTCTGGACTAATGGTAATTTTTAAGTAGTGTCTGGGTGACCCCAAGAGTGTGTTCATTCTGTTCTTATAGTCATCTGTGTTGAAAATGACTATACCTCCGCCTTTGTCACATGGTTTCAGAGTAACATCCTTGTTTTTCTTTAGGATGTTTAATGCGTTTTTTTCTTCCCTGGTGATATTGTTCATCGGAAAGGGTACGAAGGCCGTTATTTTACCAATCTTGTTGAGGACGGCTTTTTCGAAAAGGTCTACTTCTTTGCCAACTTGATCGATGGTGGGTGTAAAGTTGGATGGGGGTTTTAGGCCTGAACGATTACCATTGTCCTCAGAGATACTTCTATTCTGGAAGAATTTTTTGAGTCTGATTTTTCGGAAGAAGGCGTGCATGTCTGTCATGAATTCAAATTTATTCATAGTGGTAGAAGGGACAAAGGAAAGACCTTTAGTAAGCAGTGTCTCAGTCGGGTCATCCATTGTATAGCCTGATAGATTAAAGACTGGAATTTTGGCTATGTTCGCCAGTATTGGTTCTGGCGAGTCCTGATGTACCTCTGTGGTTGGGCTTGTTCCTGGTATCTCGGCTGTGGTACTTGTTCCTGGTGTTGATTCCTTTGATAGGTATTCTGATATTGACTTCGGTATTGGGTTTGAAACCGTGAACGGGATCCGCCCCTTCGGTTCCCTAAAAAACGATTCCCACTTTGGTATCTTTCTGCATCAGATCTATATTGGGGAGCTTGGTAAGATGGCCCCTCACTGTCAGAGTCGGTGGTATCCGAGAATGTTATGATACGTTTATTGTTCCACTGGCCAGTAGAGTTGCCAGTCGCGCTGTCATTGGTTGATGAATAGAAGTTTTCAGATAGGTAAGGATAGGCCCTTTCTTGCGAAAAGAGTCTGATGTCCTTTCTAAGCTTGTCCGTCTTCCTTTTGAGTAGATATTCACTGAAGGAATCTAACTCTGTCGTAATCTCTTCTAATTTTTTCTTACCCTCCTCGAGGGCGTTGGATGTTTTGAGTTTGTCCTCTAGGTCCTGGATTTCCTTATTTAATAGTTGGATTACCTCTCTGGCTGTTTCAACAATAAGGATCATCCAGTCCCTAGAGCATCTGTTTGATATCAGGGCCCATTTTTCGAGGAATTGCCTGATCTCCACAAAAAGACCTGGTATATTTCTCACTCTAAGGCCAATAGGGATGGTCCCTGCTTTTAAGTACTCCAACATAAAGTTGGCATGAGACTCCGTACGTTTGGTTTTCTTCTTTAAGTTGAACAACTTGGTCCAATCTTCATTAGGACCTTTAGAGAGTGAGAAGGGTCTGTTGGGGTCAGGTGTTTGACCTATAAGGCGTGCATAGTCCTCATCAGAAAAACCAAAGGTTTTAATACTGTCCATAGAAAAAAAGGAGTTAGTGATGTACTCGAGAAAGAGCAAATATAGAAGAAATGAGAGTAGAATAAGAAAAAAAGGGGTAACACAGATGCCAGAGGCTGATCAAAAGAAAGGGATTCTAGGGACCAAAAGATGTGTGCAACTATTTAAGACGAATAAACATATATAACCCCACAGCAAACAAGGCTGGGAAGGAAAAAACCACTAGAAAAGGGGAACCCCTGAATAGAATGAAGGTAGAGCAGCAGGGGAAAATTCACAAGTAAATACAAAAATATCTGCTGTACCTATAGTTATTTTATAAAACGCATCTAAGTCGTTTCTTAAGACAGAAAAAACCACTCTATCTGGACCGTGTAGAGATTACAAAACACAAAGAAATAGGGTATTAATCCATGTTTTAATTTCGACCTTATTTGAAAAAGACTTATTTGATGAATACGTAAGATTTATACATTACACCAATATTTTTATACAAACAAAACCAAGGACCTATTCGTCCTACAATACATTGGTACCCATGGACAATCTGTGGAATAAAATTATTCACACATACTCATTCATACTAAGACACATTCATACAATGTAACAAAAGACACATGACCCTAAAAGCTAAAAGTTGAACAAAATACAGGCCCAAAATAATGGTAGGCGAGTCTTCTTAAGTGTAAAACATACACAGAGGGGTACAGAAAAGAAGAATGGCATATGGTAAACAGAGTGGAGTAACAAGAAGATGTGTTCTTGTAATGTCTTAATAAATCTGTGTGGTGAACAATCCAGTTCAAAATGCCGACGCGCGTTTCGGTGTAACACCCCCTTTAACCGGGGCAACACCTTCTTCAGGGCGAGAAATTATTCAGACATAAGTTCCATGGGACCTACCAAGTGATAAATAACAATTAGTGAACAAAAAACTATTAATTCTAAACATATCCATTAGATAATACAGATTATTCATAAGGTTGCAACATACAAAATTCATCTAAAGTGAACACTGGTCCAGATACATGAGTGGTTGAGCATTGAACATACTAATTATATTATAAGCGTTGCACACATGATAGAAAATAACAAACAAAATAGCCAAGATACGAGAAAAATTTGTAAGGGAGAACACAAACAACAAATGGTTTAGTCATACTAGCAATCAATCAAAAGGATTCCTGGATGTATAGCTTGAACTGGAGACCGTTGCACAAAATCTGGTAAACAGCATTCAGATGAAAACAGTAAATAAAGGAATATTTGGGAAATTCACCATGGTGGTGTGTCCCCATATATAGTCTGGAAAATAGAATCAACTAAGAGATGGGTGAGTTTCGAGTACAGTTACAAAAAATAAGGGTGCTACGTCTGCATGAAACTAATGATTAAGTAAAGGAAGATGAGAGACATGCTCACCAGGGGATCAGTTGGGAAGATAAGAATATATATGTCTCTCTCTCCTTAAGTTTAATGACAACCTCAGTACTTCTTACGGTGGACAAATATAGCAATGTAGTGGAACTTTTCAACTTATTGGCATGCGAGATCTAAGGAAGAGAGTAGATCAGGAAAGATTAGCATTTCAGACATAAAACAAAGTTTGTTGGATTTGTAATGTTTATAGAGGGCGACAAAGGCCATGTCCCTGGGACTTGATCTACCTGAAATCAGCGGTTTATAGGTGTTCTCTGTTTGCACTTTTTGGGCGATGAATATGAGTCAATGAATCTGAAATACCAATGAAAACAAAATAGGCTAGTGAAGGTCTATTTTTTAAATATAAATCATAGACCAATGTAATAAGCGAGAAACTTAAAGATGTAATTAATCACCTACTTAGGTTTTTAGAGAAAGCACCTCGTAATTCCGGCTCGATGTGCACCTATCCTCACGCTTCCAAGGTTGGTGAGGAAAAACGGAAATGGATTCTGCTACAGCGTCTGGTGAGTGAGACAAAATAGTTCGAGTTAGCGCTCCAGGACTAATTGCGGGGTCAAGGTTATTTCTAATCAATGCCCCGTGTGCTATGCGAATAACTCAACAATGTAATTAATCACCGTTTTAGTTTAGAGAAGACATCTCGCTGTTTCTGTTTGGCGTGTGACTGGGGGAAAAAAAGAATAGGATTCCGCCGCAGGACCTGATGACAGAGCACTTCATTTCCAAAATAGAAGGCCTACAGTACGATCCTGAACGAGAGATATTAGTCACCATGGACATTGAGTCCCTATACTCTAACATACCACAAGGAGACGCTTTGAAAGTAGTCAAAGACAAAATAGATTCTGTAACATCATTACAAAACAACACATTTTTGACCCAATGTTTGGAAGTAGTTCTGGAAGAGAACTTTTTTGAGTTTGATGGTGACTTTTACCATCAAGTCCAGGGAGTAAGCATGGGGGCAGCCTGTGCGCCCAGTGTCGCCTGTCTATATATGGGACACTTTGAAGAGCGTAATATCTATAACGAGGTTGCCCCCTTCTATGAAAATGTTCGTCACTGGTCACGCTTCATAGACGACATTTTTTTCGTCTGGAGCGGTGACCGAGAATCTCTTAATGAATTCATTTCCTGGATCAACCTAGCCGATTCAAATCTTCATTTCACGGCACAAAGCAGCACTGAAAAACTGGAATTTTTGGATGTCTATGTCAAACATGAGAACAACCAACTTCAGGTATCACTCTTTACCAAACCCACCTCCAGGAATACTCTGCTCCACTTTGAAAGCTTCCATCCTAATAGTCAAAAATCAAGCATTCCATTCAGTCAGTTCTTACGGTTGCGCAGGAACTGTTCATCAATTAAAGATTATCTATTGCACGCAGAGTCAATGAAACAAAAATTCCTGTTACGAGGATACCCTAACAGGCTTGTTAGGGATGCCCTCAAGAGAGCTAGATATTTCAATCGGGATACTTTGTTTACACCCAAGGAGGAAGAAAACAAGACGGAAAAATTGGTTTGTGTCATTAAACACTCATCCATAAACCATAAAATACGTCAAATCGTCAATTCGCAGTGGCACCTCCTAAATCTGGACAATGAAGCAGAGAAGATACCTAAGCCTTTATTTGCATTCCGGAGGAACAAAAACTTAAAAAATCTATTGGTCAGAGCCAAACCTCAAGAACGAAACACATTGACACAGAGATCCATTGTTGGCAATACCCCCGTTCAAGGACATCATCAATGTGGAGGATGTCAGGCATGCCCTAACGCTATTGTCAACGACACCATTGTAATCAATAACAAAACCATCAATCTCAACGAAATGACCAATTGTAAAACATCAAACTGTATTTATGTCAACTTATGCCCATGTAAAATCCCCTATGTAGGAGAGACTGGCAGAGAATGCAAAATACGCATAGGGGAACACAAATCTAACATCAGGCGAAATAATCTTTCAGCACCATTGGTCAAACATTGGATGGAGTCCAACCACACTGAGAAGGACCTACGTTGGACAATCTTAGAAAGGGTCCGCATTCAAAAGGGCACTGACAGTACCCGGATCCGTAAAAAGCGAGAAGTCTTTTGGATCTACTTCCTGGACTCCAAGACAAGGGGGCTCAATGAGGAATTACCCTGGGAGAATGCTATCATTTAAGCATCATAATAGAGCGATGCATCCCTCTGAAAGAGACAAAAAAACGATTTGGATTTCTATTAAACACTACCACGAACTGACACAATAGATCCTCCATTGGTTCTTTTCGCCAAACCTTTGGACACATACATAATATCATAAAGGTGCTCTTTAACGCATCTATCTGAGCCCTTACCATGAGTTCTCTGTTGTCGACTGCATTGCAGACTGTCAGAAACTACTGTATCTGGTTAGTTGTCGCATCACCGTCAGCCATCATAGCTGTGACCTTAAAACACTTCACTCCGAAGTCTCTCCAGAATCCATAGCCACCTCTTTGATACTACCCTAGGACGTGATTTGTGCACAGCCCCTGCCGGTATATAAGCAGCTGCTCACAATCAAACTGGTCGGTGCTCGCTTCGCAGTAAGCAGAGGACCAGCAGCGGAGCAGCGTCTACATCGATCTGCGTATCTGGATTGAAACGAAGGACTGAAAGCATTAGAAAACTTCCTCCCGGTAAGCGTTTAGAAAATAGGTATAAAGGCCAATACAACAGCTTCCTCGTTCTTTTAATTAGCGCTGGAGCGTTAACTTTATTTGTTTTGTTATTTCGCTCATCAGATACGACGGCGGAATCCAATTCCTTCTCCCCCAGTCACACGCTAAACTGAAACAGCGCGATGTCTTCCCTAAACTAAAACGGCGATTAATTACATTATTGAGTTACTCGCGTATCATGCGGAGCAGCGTCCACATTGATCTGCGTACCTGGACTGAGGCAAAGGACTGAAAGCATTAGAAAACTTCCCCCCGGTAAGCGTTTTAAAAAATAGGTAGAATGGCCAAGACAACAGTTTCCTCGTTCTTTTAATCAGCGCTGGAGCGTTAACTCTAATTGTTTTGTTATTTCTCTCATCAGGTCCTGCGGCGGAATCCTATTCTTTTTTTCCCCCAGACACACGCCAAACAGAAACAGCGAGATGTCTTCTCTAAACTAAAACGGTGATTAATTACATTGTTGAGTTATTCGCATAGCACACGGGGCATTGATTAGAAATAACCTTGACCCCGCAATTAGTCCTGGAGCGCTAACTCGAACTATTTTGTCTCACTCACCAGACGCTGTAGCAGAATCCATTTCCGTTTTTCCTCACCAACCTTGGAAGCGTGAGGATAGGTGCACATCGAGCCGGAATTACGAGGTGCTTTCTCTAAAAACCTAAGTAGGTGATTAATTACATCTTTAAGTTTCTCGCTTATTACATTGGTCTATGATTTATATTTAAAAAATAGACCTTCACTAGCCTATTTTGTTTTCATTGGTATTTCAGATTCATTGACTCATATTCATCGCCCAAAAAGTGCAAACAGAGAACACCTATAAACCGCTGATTTCAGGTAGATCAAGTCCCAGGGACATGGCCTTTGTCGCCCTCTATAAACATTACAAATCCAACAAACTTTGTTTTATGTCTGAAATGCTAATCTTTCCTGATCTACTCTCTTCCTTAGATCTCGCATGCCAATAAGTTGAAAAGTTCCACTACATTGCTATATTTGTCCACCGTAAGAAGTACTGAGGTTGTCATTAAACTTAAGGAGAGAGAGACATATATATTCTTATCTTCCCAACTGATCCCCTGGTGAGCATGTCTCTCATCTTCCTTTACTTAATCATTAGTTTCATGCAGACGTAGCACCCTTATTTTTTGTAACTGTACTCGAAACTCACCCATCTCTTAGTTGATTCTATTTTCCAGACTATATATGGGGACACACCACCATGGTGAATTTCCCAAATATTCCTTTATTTACTGTTTTCATCTGAATGCTGTTTACCAGATTTTGTGCAACGGTCTCCAGTTCAAGCTATACATCCAGGAATCCTTTTGATTGATTGCTAGTATGACTAAACCATTTGTTGTTTGTGTTCTCCCTTACAAATTTTTCTCGTATCTTGGCTATTTTGTTTGTTATTTTCTATCATGTGTGCAACGCTTATAATATAATTAGTATGTTCAATGCTCAACCACTCATGTATCTGGACCAGTGTTCACTTTAGATGAATTTTGTATGTTGCAACCTTATGAATAATCTGTATTATCTAATGGATATGTTTAGAATTAATAGTTTTTTGTTCACTAATTGTTATTTATCACTTGGTAGGTCCCATGGAACTTATGTCTGAATAATTTCTCGCCCTGAAGAAGGTGTTGCCCCGGTTAAAGGGGGTGTTACACCGAAACGCGCGTCGGCATTTTGAACTGGATTGTTCACCACACAGATTTATTAAGACATTACAAGAACACATCTTCTTGTTACTCCACTCTGTTTACCATATGCCATTCTTCTTTTCTGTACCCCTCTGTGTATGTTTTACACTTAAGAAGACTCGCCTACCATTATTTTGGGCCTGTATTTTGTTCAACTTTTAGCTTTTAGGGTCATGTGTCTTTTGTTACATTGTATGAATGTGTCTTAGTATGAATGAGTATGTGTGAATAATTTTATTCCACAGATTGTCCATGGGTACCAATGTATTGTAGGACGAATAGGTCCTTGGTTTTGTTTGTATAAAAATATTGGTGTAATGTATAAATCTTACGTATTCATCAAATAAGTCTTTTTCAAATAAGGTCGAAATTAAAACATGGATTAATACCCTATTTCTTTGTGTTTTGTAATCTCTACACGGTCCAGATAGAGTGGTTTTTTCTGTCTTAAGAAACGACTTAGATGCGTTTTATAAAATAACTATAGGTACAGCAGATATTTTTGTATTTACTTGTGAATTTTCCCCTGCTGCTCTACCTTCATTCTATTCAGGGGTTCCCCTTTTCTAGTGGTTTTTCCTTCCCAGCCTTGTTTGCTGTGGGGTTATATATGTTTATTCGTCTTAAATAGTTGCACACATCTTTTGGTCCCTAGAATCCCTTTCTTTTGATCAGCCTCTGGCATCTGTGTTACCCCTTTTTTTCTTATTCTACTCTCATTTCTTCTATATTTGCTCTTTCTCGAGTACATCACTAACTCCTTTTTTTCTATGGACAGTATTAAAACCTTTGGTTTTTCTGATGAGGACTATGCACGCCTTATAGGTCAAACACCTGACCCCAACAGACCCTTCTCACTCTCTAAAGGTCCTAATGAAGATTGGACCAAGTTGTTCAACTTAAAGAAGAAAACCAAACGTACGGAGTCTCATGCCAACTTTATGTTGGAGTACTTAAAAGCAGGGACCATCCCTATTGGCCTTAGAGTGAGAAATATACCAGGTCTTTTTGTGGAGATCAGGCAATTCCTCGAAAAATGGGCCCTGATATCAAACAGATGCTCTAGGGACTGGATGATCCTTATTGTTGAAACAGCCAGAGAGGTAATCCAACTATTAAATAAGGAAATCCAGGACCTAGAGGACATACTCAAAACATCCAACGCCCTCGAGGAGGGTAAGAAAAAATTAGAAGAGATTACGACAGAGTTAGATTCCTTCAGTGAATATCTACTCAAAAGGAAGACGGACAAGCTTAGAAAGGACATCAGACTCTTTTCGCAAGAAAGGGCCTATCCTTACCTATCTGAAAACTTCTATTCATCAACCAATGACAGCGCGACTGGCAACTCTACTGGCCAGTGGAACAATAAACGTATCATAACATTCTCGGATACCACCGACTCTGACAGTGAGGGGCCATCTTACCAAGCTCCCCAATATAGATCTGATGCAGAAAGATACCAAAGTGGGAATCGTTTTTTAGGGAACCGAAGGGGCGGATCCCGTTCACGGTTTCAAACCCAATACCGAAGTCAATATCAGAATACCTATCAAAGGAATCAACACCAGGAACAAGTACCACAGCCGAGATACCAGGAACAAGCCCAACCACAGAGGTACATCAGGACTCGCCAGAACCAATACTGGCGAACATAGCCAAAATTCCAGTCTTTAATCTATCAGGCTATACAATGGATGACCCGACTGAGACACTGCTTACTAAAGGTCTTTCCTTTGTCCCTTCTACCACTATGAATAAATTTGAATTCATGACAGACATGCACGCCTTCTTCCGAAAAATCAGACTCAAAAAATTCTTCCAGAATAGAAGTATCTCTGAGGACAATGGTAATCGTTCAGGCCTAAAACCCCCATCCAACTTTACACCCACCATCGATCAAGTTGGCAAAGAAGTAGACCTTTTCGAAAAAGCCGTCCTCAACAAGATTGGTAAAATAACGGCCTTCGTACCCTTTCCGATGAACAATATCACCAGGGAAGAAAAAAACGCATTAAACATCCTAAAGAAAAACAAGGATGTTACTCTGAAACCATGTGACAAAGGCGGAGGTATAGTCATTTTCAACACAGATGACTATAAGAACAGAATGAACACACTCTTGGGGTCACCCAGACACTACTTAAAAATTACCATTAGTCCAGAACCAAGACTGAAACGGAGAATTCTCCGAATAGTCATGTCAGCCGTAGAGAGGGGAGAAATATGTGAAAAGGAAGCAGAGTATCTTACCCCCACCTATACTCGGATTCCCATCATCTACGGAGTACCAAAAACCCACAAAAACCAGAAGGACCCCCCAATGAGACCCATCGTCTCTACCATAGGGTCAGCTACAGAACCCCTATCAAAATATATCGATCGTTTCCTCCAACCCCTGGTCACCACGCTTCCATCTTATGTGAAGGATACAGGGCACTTCATTTCCAAAATAGAAGGCCTACAGTACGATCCTGAACGAGAGATATTAGTCACCATGGACATTGAGTCCCTATACTCTAACATACCACAAGGAGACGCTTTGAAAGTAGTCAAAGACAAAATAGATTCTGTAACATCATTACAAAACAACACATTTTTGACCCAATGTTTGGAAGTAGTTCTGGAAGAGAACTTTTTTGAGTTTGATGGTGACTTTTACCATCAAGTCCAGGGAGTAAGCATGGGGGCAGCCTGTGCGCCCAGTGTCGCCTGTCTATATATGGGACACTTTGAAGAGCGTAATATCTATAACGAGGTTGCCCCCTTCTATGAAAATGTTCGTCACTGGTCACGCTTCATAGACGACATTTTTTTCGTCTGGAGCGGTGACCGAGAATCTCTTAATGAATTCATTTCCTGGATCAACCTAGCCGATTCAAATCTTCATTTCACGGCACAAAGCAGCACTGAAAAACTGGAATTTTTGGATGTCTATGTCAAACATGAGAACAACCAACTTCAGGTATCACTCTTTACCAAACCCACCTCCAGGAATACTCTGCTCCACTTTGAAAGCTTCCATCCTAATAGTCAAAAATCAAGCATTCCATTCAGTCAGTTCTTACGGTTGCGCAGGAACTGTTCATCAATTAAAGATTATCTATTGCACGCAGAGTCAATGAAACAAAAATTCCTGTTACGAGGATACCCTAACAGGCTTGTTAGGGATGCCCTCAAGAGAGCTAGATATTTCAATCGGGATACTTTGTTTACACCCAAGGAGGAAGAAAACAAGACGGAAAAATTGGTTTGTGTCATTAAACACTCATCCATAAACCATAAAATACGTCAAATCGTCAATTCGCAGTGGCACCTCCTAAATCTGGACAATGAAGCAGAGAAGATACCTAAGCCTTTATTTGCATTCCGGAGGAACAAAAACTTAAAAAATCTATTGGTCAGAGCCAAACCTCAAGAACGAAACACATTGACACAGAGATCCATTGTTGGCAATACCCCCGTTCAAGGACATCATCAATGTGGAGGATGTCAGGCATGCCCTAACGCTATTGTCAACGACACCATTGTAATCAATAACAAAACCATCAATCTCAACGAAATGACCAATTGTAAAACATCAAACTGTATTTATGTCATCTTATGCCCATGTAAAATCCCCTATGTAGGAGAGACTGGCAGAGAATGCAAAATACGCATAGGGGAACACAAATCTAACATCAGGCGAAATAATCTTTCAGCACCATTGGTCAAACATTGGATGGAGTCCAACCACACTGAGAAGGACCTACGTTGGACAATCTTAGAAAGGGTCCGCATTCAAAAGGGCACTGACAGTACCCGGATCCGTAAAAAGCGAGAAGTCTTTTGGATCTACTTCCTGGACTCCAAGACAAGGGGGCTCAATGAGGAATTACCCTGGGAGAATGCTATCATTTAAGCATCATAATAGAGCGATGCATCCCTCTGAAAGAGACAAAAAAACGATTTGGATTTCTATTAAACACTACCACGAACTGACACAATAGATCCTCCATTGGTTCTTTTCGCCAAACCTTTGGACACATACATAATATCATAAAGGTGCTCTTTAACGCATCTATCTGAGCCCTTACCATGAGTTCTCTGTTGTCGACTGCATTGCAGACTGTCAGAAACTACTGTATCTGGTTAGTTGTCGCATCACCGTCAGCCATCATAGCTGTGACCTTAAAACACTTCACTCCGAAGTCTCTCCAGAATCCATAGCCACCTCTTTGATACTACCCTAGGACGTGATTTGTGCACAGCCCCTGCCGGTATATAAGCAGCTGCTCACAATCAAACTGGTCGGTGCTCGCTTCGCAGTAAGCAGAGGACCAGCAGCGGAGCAGCGTCTACATCGATCTGCGTATCTGGATTGAAACGAAGGACTGAAAGCATTAGAAAACTTCCTCCCGGTAAGCGTTTAGAAAATAGGTATAAAGGCCAATACAACAGCTTCCTCGTTCTTTTAATTAGCGCTGGAGCGTTAACTTTATTTGTTTTGTTATTTCGCTCATCAGATACGACGGCGGAATCCAATTCCTTCTCCCCCAGTCACACGCTAAACTGAAACAGCGCGATGTCTTCCCTAAACTAAAACGGCGATTAATTACATTATTGAGTTACTCGCGTATCATGCGGAGCAGCGTCCACATTGATCTGCGTACCTGGACTGAGGAAAAGGACTGAAAGCATTAGAAAACTTCCCCCCGGTAAGCGTTTTAAAAAATAGGTAGAATGGCCAAGACAACAGTTTCCTCGTTCTTTTAATCAGCGCTGGAGCGTTAACTCTAATTGTTTTGTTATTTCACTCATCAGGTCCTGCGGCGGAATCCTATTCTTTTTTTCCCCCAGTCACACGCCAAACAGAAACAGCGAGATGTCTTCTCTAAACTAAAACGGTGATTAATTACATTGTTGAGTTATTCGCATAGCACACGGGGCATTGATTAGAAATAACCTTGACCCCGCAATTAGTCCTGGAGCGCTAACTCGAACTATTTTGTCTCACTCACCAGACGCTGTAGCAGAACCCATTTCCGTTTTTCCTCACCAACCTTGGAAGCGTGAGGATAGGTGCACATCGAGCCGGAATTACGAGGTGCTTTCTCTAAAAACCTAAGTAGGTGATTAATTACATCTTTAAGTTTCTCGCTTATTACATTGGTCTATGATTTATATTTAAAAAATAGACCTTCACTAGCCTATTTTGTTTTCATTGGTATTTCAGATTCATTGACTCATATTCATCGCCCAAAAAGTGCAAACAGAGAACACCTATAAACCGCTGATTTCAGGTAGATCAAGTCCCAGGGACATGGCCTTTGTCGCCCTCTATAAACATTACAAATCCAACAAACTTTGTTTTATGTCTGAAATGCTAATCTTTCCTGATCTACTCTCTTCCTTAGATCTCGCATGCCAATAAGTTGAAAAGTTCCACTACATTGCTATATTTGTCCACCGTAAGAAGTACTGAGGTTGTCATTAAACTTAAGGAGAGAGAGACATATATATTCTTATCTTCCCAACTGATCCCCTGGTGAGCATGTCTCTCATCTTCCTTTACTTAATCATTAGTTTCATGCAGACGTAGCACCCTTATTTTTTGTAACTGTACTCGAAACTCACCCATCTCTTAGTTGATTCTATTTTCCAGACTATATATGGGGACACACCACCATGGTGAATTTCCCAAATATTCCTTTATTTACTGTTTTCATCTGAATGCTGTTTACCAGATTTTGTGCAACGGTCTCCAGTTCAAGCTATACATCCAGGAATCCTTTTGATTGATTGCTAGTATGACTAAACCATTTGTTGTTTGTGTTCTCCCTTACAAATTTTTCTCGTATCTTGGCTATTTTGTTTGTTATTTTCTATCATGTGTGCAACGCTTATAATATAATTAGTATGTTCAATGCTCAACCACTCATGTATCTGGACCAGTGTTCACTTTAGATGAATTTTGTATGTTGCAACCTTATGAATAATCTGTATTATCTAATGGATATGTTTAGAATTAATAGTTTTTTGTTCACTAATTGTTATTTATCACTTGGTAGGTCCCATGGAACTTATGTCTGAATAATTTCTCGCCCTGAAGAAGGTGTTGCCCCGGTTAAAGGGGGTGTTACACCGAAACGCGCGTCGGTATTTTGAACTGGATTGTTCACCACACAGATTTATTAAGACATTACAAGAACACATCTTCTTGTTACTCCACTCTGTTTACCATATGCCATTCTTCTTTTCTGTACCCCTCTGTGTATGTTTTACACTTAAGAAGACTCGCCTACCATTATTTTGGGCCTGTATTTTGTTCAACTTTTAGCTTTTAGGGTCATGTGTCTTTTGTTACATTGTATGAATGTGTCTTAGTATGAATGAGTATGTGTGAATAATTTTATTCCACAGATTGTCCATGGGTACCAATGTATTGTAGGACGAATAGGTCCTTGGTTTTGTTTGTATAAAACTTACGTATTCATCAAATAAGTCTTTTTCAAATAAGGTCGAAATTAAAACATGGATTAATACCCTATTTCTTTGTGTTTTGTAATCTCTACACGGTCCAGATAGAGTGGTTTTTTCTGTCTTAAGAAACGACTTAGATGAGTTTTATAAAATAACTATAGGTACAGCAGATATTTTTGTATTTACTTGTGAATTTTCCCCTGCTGCTCTACCTTCATTCTATTCAGGGGTTCCCCTTTTCTAGTGGTTTTTCACAGGAAGGACAAACATAAGCCTGATAACATGGGCCACGAATAATAAGCAGATAAATGCGTGTGACAGGACAGCCAACCAATGTTAATCAATGGACTGGCTTCAAGCCTGTGTATGTTTTTGGAATGTGCACAACATGGCTAACAACAGAAAATGCATGGAAGGTCGAGAAGGCTCATGAGGCTGAATATAGGTGTACCAGAATACAGAAAGTACAGCCTTCACAGTGCATGTGTAATAATGGAGCCATTTCAGTGAACAAAAGAAAACACCTAATCTTAAAGAAGTAATGCCAGTGCTTGTGAACACAGGTCTTCACAAATGCTGTTTAGATGCTTCATACACACAAATACTGTTTATCACGTCAAAGTCTGCTCTATTACTTTTGCCAATGCTCACAAAAATGTAGCAAAAAGGACTGGTTTTTGTATTGAATGGATGAAGGGGATACAGACTTAAACGTCATCACTAAGTGCACTTTTCAGATGTAGGACAGTCCCTTGTGCATTCAATGAAAGCACTTCCAGGAAGGCAGAATGATACACCTAACAACAATTTGCATAAGGTAAGAGGGTAATATTACTGTGGATGGAGCCAAAACCCACAATATGTACATTTTAAAGACTTGGTAAAAATATGTCTTGCCAACAGCTGAACTGACAATATATATATACCACTGAATAAATCTTTGTTCAGGTCCGGTAAAGTGCTGACAAAAGACCAATTTTTATTTTGTTTAAAGGCAGTTTGTACAGCACACAATACATGATGAATTATTTTTGGCATTTTTCATAGGTGTCTGTTACTATCCAACTCCCAATCAACTGTATTCATGTTATTAATCCATGAAAAATGAGGTCTGAGTGAGCACCTCAAAGAATCACACTTATGTCTAGCTGGTTACAAGCACATGCTCGCAGCAGGTGCCTAACCAAATGAACTATTCACGAGGAAATGAACTTCTGACTTGCAGGTCACAGAAGAATCACTGCAAAAAAACACTAGCACCCACTGGGCTGTCTTATTAGGATTTAAACTTGTCGATTTAAGTTACACAGAGAGATCTGCAGCTGGCCCGTAACCATATAAAAGTATGGAAATGGTTCATTGATGATGTATTTGTAACATAGAAAGGGGAAGAAAGCCTCCTAGTATCCTTCATTGAGTGGATAAACAACGCAAATAAGTACCTGACATTCGCTTTTTCATATAGTAGGAAGGAACAAACTTTCTTAGATTTAAGAATCATGGCAAAGAGGAACACATTAAACTGTGAGGTCTTGTACAAACCAACAGACCACAATAATTTATTAGGGTTTGACAGCTCTCGCCCGAGATCTCTTAAAGAAAATTTACCAATAGGGCAGCTCCTACTTTTAAGAAGAAACTGTACTGAGAAAGGTGACTACTGAAAACATGCAGAAAAACTAAGCAAGAAATTAAGAGAATGGGAATATTCAATGAGACCGATTGGACAGGCAAAAACATAAGCCTTGAATATTTACCGGGAGGCACAATTTAGCCACAATAAGACAAAACAGCATGATAAACGAATCTGTGTAACAACATACAATCCATTTTCAAACAAGATGAAGATAATTCTTTCTAAACACTAGAAGATACTTTCATTAGTATCAATAAGTTATGAATAGGGCGCCCGGTTTATGGTATTTATTTTTTTGCCATTTCCGTCTGTATTTATTCATATTTATTGTTTACTAATTTCATCTGTATTTATCCATATTTATTTTGGATTTTGTGGAAAAACTAAGCTGAAATTAGTATATTTTCACATTTATTTAACAGATAAATATGCACTCACGCTTGAATGTCTTCTAGGTTTCAGTGCTGTGAACACCCACAGAAGATAAATCAGTGCACTTATATGAAAATATCAACCTTGTGTAACTGCTGTTAAAGCCTCTTTACTAAAACATGTTTACTTTCTCTTTCATTTGTTGCCACTCACAGCAGCCAATGAAAACTTTGCATTATGTAAATAAACTAAATTTCCCATGATGCACATGTAACACATCACATCCTGTAAGACCCCATAAGAGCGACCATCACCGGAATCATCCTCTTTCTTTGCTTCGAACAGTAAAAGTCCATCAAACAACTCAAGTCCAATAATAATATCCTCCAACATGGAAGAACAATCCAACTGTAAGTAACGTCTTCTTTACCAGAAGTATATTTAATCCATTTTCTTCTCAGAACCTTGTATGCACTGCAGCGTCCGATCGTTGGCCCTTATTGTAAAGGTTTCGCCCGGATTAACTTGGACCAGAATGACCTGTTGTGCTCCAACTCTGTTCACCATGTGCGGCATCATGGCCACTCCTCCATTCAGCAACAGTGGCAGCTCCAAAGGGATTTGGTCGGTCATCATCATTGTGACGTACATTCATGGAGAATTTCCCTCAACGGACTTCCTTCTCGAGGGCTGGAATGGGGTGTCAGGGACCCGGGCGCGCCGCTCCTCCCTGCGGCTGCTCAGTGAATTCCTGCCAGCTTGGATCCTATCAGGAGGGTTTACACTCTTATCTATCAATCCACACATCTATTGACTTGGCAGTCATGGCACACAGTTTTTACAACTACTCAAAAAGCAACTCAATTTCCGTTTTTAAACACATTAAAAAATTAATACAAGCAACAAAATGAATGTTTTCTGTCTGTATTTGTCTGTAAAAAGCAGTAAAAACGGGAGCCTTAGTTATGAACCATCAATGTTTGCCTTCAGGAAAGGAAAATCGATTAGAGTCACTGTGGTCTATACTAGACCAAAGACAACAATGAAAAAACCAGCAAAGGATAATCGGGCAATGTTGAACCTAACCATAATTATACGGCACCGCCCATGTGGAGGTTGCAACATGTGTACATTAACCTTGAAAGAAAAGCAATTAGACTTAGGACTAAAGACACCTTGAATTTTAAAGTCTCTCACGAATTGTAATTCAGACAACGTTGTATATAGTTTTATGTGCTCATGTAGCCTACGCTACGTAGGAATGACCACTAGAAAGGTGAAAATAAGGATCAATGAAGTACCATCACATGTAATAAACACCACACTTACCAGACACTATTGTGAGAAACGAAATTCTGAGAATGACGTATGTTGGGTAGTATTAGACAAGATCAGGGGGAATCCTACCATGATACAGGAACGTCTTCTACACAATGAACAAAGATGGATACAATTGGCTCTATTACGATTGCGGACGGATCGCCGCCGGCAGTGGCTACCGCCGATCCGGCGGTGGCGATCTGACCCGTCAAATGTCCCTGGTTCTCCCCCCGCCATATTAGTAAGGCGGGGGGCACCGCGGCGGACGGAAAGACCATCCACCGCTTTTCCGCCGGTCAAATTGTCGACCGGGCGGAAAAGGGACACAATATGGTGGCGGTTTCTGCAAGACAGCGCCATTCATATTATGACATAGGCGGAAATTGACCGCCGCCATGCGAAGGCATTCGGTCTTCGATGTTGTGGGCCCGTTGAGGGCCCCCAGGGTGTTGGGGGAGTGGGGGGTGCACATGGGGGTACCTATCGTATCCCCACTCATTGCAATGCACTATGTGGCAGGCACCAGGATGAGCCCGTCAGTGTGGCGGGCGCAACCTAATTTGCATGGCGGGACTGCCGCAACATCGGCGGTCGGGCCCATGCGCCGTTGCGATGGCGGGCGGAACATAATAGAGCCCATTGTTTGAGAAGTGAGAAACACGACCTCAATGATGACATAGTTTGAGGCCAATAATAAATGTATTTACTAGCTGTAGAAGAAACATCCTGGGGGAGTCTTTCGCTTACATCCACAGTCCACAGATTGGATATAAAGGCATCTAAAATGATAAGTTGACCATATATATATATATATGTGTATATATATATATATATATACACACACACACACACACACACACACACACACATATATATATTCACTGAAAAAACCATAGGTTTCACACACGTTATAGTTACGAATTAGCATTTAAAAAACCTTGCAAATTCACTTAAAAAACCATAGGTTTCACACATGTTATAGTTAGCTGGACATTTCACTCGTAAAAAACCAATGAAATTCCCCCGTTATAGTTACTGCAGGCAACTATAACTCACGCGACCGCAATCCTCTGCTGATGACGTCAGATATTACATCACTGTATTTAGACACTTATTTACCCATGTCTTCTTCCATTAATCTTTAGCTATACATATATTACAAATATTTATTTTTCAGAAAGACACATATGTCATCAGTGATGTAATATCTGACGTCATCAGCAGAGGATTGCGGTCGCGTGAGTTATAGTTGCCTGCAGTAACTATAACGGCTGAATTTCATTGGTTTTTTACGAGTGAAATGTCCAGCTAACTATAACATGTGTGAAACCTATGGTTTTTTAAGTGAATTTGCAAGGTTTTTTAAATGCTAATTCGTAACTATAACGTGTGTGAAACCTATGGTTTTTTCAGTGAATTTGTACGTTTTTTTAAATACTAAGTTATGTTTTTTTTTTTCAGGTATTACACCGTGCGCGCACTCTGCGCTTCGCGCACCGAGCGCACACAGTTCGCAGTGCGCGCAGGGTGCGCGCACCTCGCAATTAAAAAAAAAAACCCTGACCAAGGCTAGGGGGTCAGGAACTGTCCACTCTGCCCCCTTTTCACGTTCTCCACCTTTGTTTTTCACCCCCTCAGACTGCGAGAGACAAAATGGCGGCTGACACTTCCTGGTTTCGACCGATTCGAATGTTTACCGACATCTAACAACCAATCAGAATTGCGCTCGCGCACGGCAGGGTGCGCGCACCGTGCGCGCACGGTGCGCGCGTATAGATATTGATATGCTTTTAAATGCTATTTTCTCAGGAAATACTGAACAGAATTACACCAGACCTGCAAAAGGCACTTCTTTGACCTTATGGCTACCTCTCTGCCAAATTCCACGTAATTCTGTTCAGCCGTTCGGGCTGTAGCTGCGACTAAAGATCCTATGGAAAAATGCATGGGGAAAATGCGTTTTGGGACCCCCCCTTTTTCTCGGCGCCCGCTTGACGAATCACCCCGAGACTTTCAGGGTAGGAGCTGAACGGAGCGCCCCATTAGTTTTGAAAATTTCGCAAGGATTCGTCAACCGGCGCCAAAGTTATTCAAAATAGAATTTTGAGATTTCCTACGGAAACTAGGTTGTAACTATAACTATCTACTAGCCTGCTATTGTGAGTGAGTGTGCGTGAGCACAGAGACCCGACAAGAGAGCCAGAGCCCTGCATACACTCTATATATTGTATCACAAGGGGACCCCACATTTTTGGACCAGGGTTATTAATAGATGAGCAGAAAAACAGTGATTCGTATACAGCCAGTAGATCCTGATAGTGATGTGATATCCAACACGACAAAGAGGGCAATTATTCATATAACCCAGTGTCAAACAATTATTTAAGCAGATATAGGGCGCGACACATATGAACATTATTCAGTAATAAGTTTATTCCACAATATTCCTATCAAAATTGTTCAAGAGGGTATAGATATGGTGCTCACAAGTAAGTGAAAAAGTGGGGGGGGGGGTGCTGTGGTGAAATAGAGGAAAACTTTTAAAACATTCATCACATTGGCAACATAAGCAAAACTCCTTTTAAACAATATTTTTATATAATGAACAAGGAGTTTTAGTTTTACTAAGGTCGACGCGTTTCGATCTCAACAATTCGAGATCCTCATCAGGACTGGTGTGAGAGCACCAGATATTCGAAGTGCTATGAAAGGGTGGGTCACAGTCAATAGAGCTGTCTATAAGTTGGAGTCTCTGGACGAAGCCAAAGGGAATTACAGCCTTAAGTATAACAAGATTTTACTGCGTAGTCGGAGACAAAAATAATATCTAAGCACTGATTTGAAACAGGATACTTCACAGTCGGTAAAGCCGCGGTCGGGCAAGAGCTCTGAGACCTGCCGGTGGCTTTCTTGTGGCAGTACTTTCATTGATGCTGAGTAATGTTACAGCAATTGATTCTCTGTAGTCATAATATGTTATTATATGAACACATATAAATGAGAGAGTTAAAAAATGCAGCTTGCTCAGAAATTGTTGACTAGAATAGATAGCTTACCACGTTTTGAACTTTTGGAGATTATGTTAGCTTATTGGTAGCAAGGCCAAATTTGACAGGTTTGTTTCTATTTAAGATCTCTCATTTTCAGTTAGGAGGAGCAAGACCACTCACTGTGCAAGTCTAAGAAATAAACAGCAGGCTCTGAATTGTGTGATGGTGGCTTTCCATTTGTACACCATGGACTCCCTTACTGGTCAGTGACGTGGCAGACTGGCATTAGAAGCATGGCATTTTAGCACCCACAGTTGCAGTCCCACACCACAGGGTTTTTTGTCCACTTTAAGATACGTACTCCTTGCTTAAATGTCTAGGGTGCGAGGATAGAGAGCAGCTGCCATTACATGGCTGCTCAAATTATGAAAGAGAGAGTCCACTTTATGATATATATGTGCTGCTCAGTAATAATGTGAGGTACAGACCGTTTGAAGCGCATCAGTTTAGTGGTTGCTTGGTGGTGTTGTGTAGCACGTTTTAGGTCTAGCACTCTCTATATTGCTCAAGCTAACCCAGCTGTTGCATTTCCACCAACAGTTCTGAATCTAGCAAGAAGGCTGTCATTTTCACACCAAGATCCAACTATCAATGCTGTAAGCAAGATCCATCCCCATCCTCTACTGCCATTCATTATGCTGCTATCTAAGCCCCCCAGAAAGCCTCCCCGTGTACCAGGCCAGACCAGAAAATGCAGGTTGTGTAATCCACCGAAGGAGGTACTAGCCAAGGAGGTTGTGAAGCATCATGACCCTTACATTGGCACATTAGGTCATGCTACGAGACATTGTTGCAGGGCACAATCAGGAGGCCATGGCCAAAGTAGAGGACTCTTCAACCATATGTATCTGAAACTGTGGAAAGAGAAGGTGCATGCTACCCTAGACAAAAAATACAGCCCAAAATGAAAGATGAGGATTCCAGCACTTGGCATGTAATACACTTCGCAAATAATCTGGAAAGGCCAAATCGTCTTGCCTTCACATGGCAATTCACTCTCCCCAACACCTGTGAAAAGTGCTTACAGAAATCCAGGAGTCCGTGCCTGCCTAAAGTGTCAGAGGTAGAATGTGTTAGAAGCTGACAAAGACAAGCTATTTGATCAGTAGGTGAACTGGCATACATGTTTCAGTATCATAATAGGCACTGACATGAAGATTGCTAGTGGAGTTGTGTCAGGATGGCATTATTTGTACTGGGGACATGAAATACAAGTACAGAACAACAGTGTAAGGGAATAATAGACATGTAGAAAGGTCCATACATCAGCACAGCTTCTAGGCATCCACATAAACACTCAAACCATTTTAATTAACTTCATGCTTAGCCAAGAGCGTCACAGTACATGATGTGTAGATGTGCATGGTAAGATACAAATATGCAAGACTCACTTATGGACATTTTCACTTGCGGCAACTTATGCCATGAGCACCCAACATGCTCCACTTGTGGACAAGGTGTACCAGCAGCTCCTCACTGCCATCAAGAAGCCGCTCTCTGCGCTGAACCAAGAATGGCCTCTCCACTTCCAAGAAGGTAGAGTCCACAATGTCCCAAAAAATTGTCCTCTACTGTCACCAAGAAGGCAATGTGTGGTACATCTCCCCACTGCCACCAAGAAGCCACTTTCTTTACTGACCAAAAATGGCCCCTCTACTTCTACCAAGAAGGTAGCGTCCACTGTCCAAAATGTTGTCCTCTACTTCCACCAAGAAGGCATTTTGTGGTGTAGCTCTGACAATGGCAGGCCCCAATGGAACCACACGTGCAAACACCAGGGCTGTCACCTTGCCAACCCAACTACTAGTACCACTACTGTATCAACTACATTGCTGTTGCAATAACCACTGCCACAGTGGTAACCACCAGTGTCACAGCTATGGCAAGCACCACTGTTGTTTCTGTGCCTACCACCACTCGTGCCTCCAAGGCAATGGTACAACCACCTCTATGTTGTCCACCATGGCCACCTCAACTACACCAATAATTGCTGTACCAAAAGGAAAAACACATGCCATATGCGCCCAAACAACTGTTCAGAGCACTGCCATTGACAATGCTGGTACCGGCCTCCCTGCAGCAACTATTGTACTACTCATTGAGACATAGGGACATGAGGCTCAGATTATTCAAGGAGATACTATCTCATTTCTATATGAAGTATGATGACCAGATTTTCTGATTGAAAAACCGGGATAGACATACAAATAGTATTATGCTTGGCTGGGGCTGGATCATGGTTACAGAAGGACTACATGATAGACAGACAGACACGAACACGCCTTCCCTCATGAGTGATGTGACACAGCAGCAGGCTGCTAATGATCCTTACTAGTGTGATTGGACACTGAAACACCCCTCATCAAATCCTATTGTTCTGCATGATTGAGGTGAGGCAGCAAAGCAGGCAACTCTTTAAACTACCCAATTTCTTTCTGTGATGTAAAGAGAGACCACTTTAAACAGTTCCCCTTTACCACTGACATTACCCTAGCCAACCACTGAGGCCCCATTGCTGCGTGCTAGAGCAGCACTCGCTCTCTAACACCCTGTTTGACAGGCCTGTCACAGGCACTTCTGACAAAACGTGTATCGCCTTCCACGCCAATCCTGCACGCTATCATCCAAAAAGAAGGGCCCTATTTCCATCCAGCACATCCCTGTCAGGTTTTGTACATTCCGTTCTGCTCCTCATAGTTCTTGGGTAGTGCATAATCCTGGTGCATGGAAGAGGCATATGTCTCTTCTTTAGAATTGTAGGTATGAATTTCCCTACCCTATTTTACTACTGGTAAAATTACTAGTAGTAAAATTACACTCGTAGTTTGTGAATACCACAACAGTAGTAAAGTTACTACAGCAATTGTAAACTTCCATAACAGTGTAAGTTTATCTTTGTGAATCTGGCCTATTAGGCATTGTAGAAAGTGTACTAGCATTTTTTGGGAAGTCGAAAGACCTTGACTTGAAACAGGAGTAAATTTACTGTATATGAGTGGCCCCTTCATTTGTAAAAAAACATTACGCGGAAAGAATTGACTAGAGACTCAGTAAATAATAATCCTCATTGATTATTAAGTTCACTACAAATTGCAGTTTTATTTGTCCCATTGTGTTTCCTATGTTGTTGTTTGTGACATTTAATGCAAATGTTAATGCTTGACAATGGTTTGACATTGGCAAATGACATTGGTTTAATGAGTTTTAATGCCTTATCAGTAATCTTCCTTATGTTATTTTATCTGCCATATGCCATGTGTGGGTACGAGTATTATATGGGATAATCATTTCTATCTATGAGATGAAATGAATATTGCCTGACATCAGAATAAACTCCAGATGGCAGTGTTAATTAGAATTAATGCTTGATTTATGGCCGATCAAGGTACTGTGTTTGTTTTAGACATGTTGTCCAAGCCTCAACGTATTTAAAGGGCAGGGTGACAAGATTGCGCAAGCCTTTGATGTTGTGACATTTTCAAATTATAAAATCAACTTGGTGAAAACGTAGACCAATGCAGGCACAATGCTCATGAAAAGAGCTTTCTCTGGTGGCCCCCGGCAGCCGTGACTCCTATTTCATCAAGCCTGAAAAGTATGGCGGCACAATAGTCTCTTTCAAGGTTTACAATTGTGATGTCTCTTTCTTACTCGAAGAAAAAGTAAAAGGGCGGGGTCTAGTTCGGCTGAGTAATGTAATGAGCGTGCACTGAAAGCAAGCAATCACAGGCGAAACAATAAATGCGCAGGACTTTTAAGGAAACTTAAACGACAGAAATGCCAACTTCTAATACAATATATGCTACGTTATCATGCATCGTGACATTGTTTTTGGAACATAATAATGATTTACGAAGCACATTGCATTTAGCATTGGACTGCAAAGCAATCTCTAATGGAGGGCGGTATCACCATATAACAAGCGCGCGAAAAGACCGTGAAAGCGATCACGATCGCGAGGACGCACTCTGTGGTCGGGGAGGGGTGGAGCGAGACGCGCTGCATTGGAGAGGCGAGGCGAGGCGCGCGCGCTTGTGCACGTAATCGCAAGCTAGTGGCCAAGCCTTTGGTAGCACTTTTAAAACCTGCTTACAAAATGTCTCGCAGAGCAGCGCATGCGCTGACTCAGCGAGACCTAAAAACATGAGGCGCAATCTCAAAGGGGCTGATGCACAAAAGCATTTATGAGTATTGAAAGTAGTACTACAACAGTACTCTAGTAAGTACTACTACATAACTTTGTGCATCAGCCAAGAAACATTCAAATCTCTAGTAGAAAAAGTGCAGAGGGTACATACCTTTCTAATTCAACATGAATATTCATATTTTCGTTGTATTTATTAAACTAAAGAATCGGGATGGCCAATAAGTTATTGCTCTGCTCAGTGATTCTTGAGTTCTGCATTTGCGCACCCCCACACTAGCTACCTGAGAAGTCTGTGACTGATCGCCATCATTAGGTCTGAGAGTCTAGTGTGAAAGGGATAGTATTTAGCCCAGTTATCCAGCGCCATAATACGACAGGCCTGGGACTTTGAAGGCAATCAACCCCAGCTCCCATGACTGAAGCCCAGTAGCCTCTGCTTGCGCTGAGGCCCAGGTGATTGATTCTGCTTGGGCCTTGCTTCTTCCATTCAAAGACATGGGCAAAAGCTATAAATTCTGCAGCACCTGTTTGGGGTGGTTCTCTTTTCAAATGTATTTTCCAAGCTGGCCTCCGGGCACAGCCTCTGGGTAGTGATGCCCCTCACAACAGGGTGGTCTCTGGCCTGAAACACTCACAACAGAGTCACAAAGAGGTGTGAGGTTTCTGTAGTTAACTGTCATCATCCCAACTGAATGTGTAAACAAGGAAGACAAAAGGCCAGGCCTCTTCTAAAGGGTCCCCTTCACCATACAAACAGAATTTGCAGCCCCATCCCAACCATTTTCCAAAGGGCAATGCTTTGGGAAGCCTAACCAGCAGCTCCTTGCAAACAAAGTCATCACTGCATTGAGGTGTCTAAAATGGATGCCATTTTGCTTGAGTATTAACATCAGAAGTCATCCACTCCAGCACTACTGGAATCTTTGTTTCAATGAATGCAATAGTCCACATATTTTATCACATTGCTATGATCTTTAAATGAATCCTTCTTTTGAGCTACACATGCAAATAATGTTATTATTCTTATAGCTGTGCATACTATAATAAAAGACATCCTGTATATTCCTAAAATCCGGCACAAAAAAATGCCCTTTACTTAAAAACTTCACATTGTCACCTTTCCTTTAACTTTCACATGACCTTCTCCTCCCTTCCATCCTTTGCATGCCTTCTGTCTGAGGACAAGCTTCTGTAAGTTACATGCATGTTTGCCTCAGTCCCTATTATTTTCTGCAAACTGCCCACAACTCATTTCAAAGATCACAACCTTTCCTTTGAAAGGCATACCCCTGCAACCTTAATCTCCTCTAGTGTCATGTTATGATGAAGACACTATAGCCCTGCAGGACCCGATTCACCTAGGACACTAGACATCACTTCCTGTCCCAGAAACTGAACAAGAAGTGTGGGGAAGGATCAAGCCATGGGCATTCAAAGTAGTGCACTGCAGGGACAGCACAGTTGGCAGTAAGTTGTCCCTGTAGTAGAGAACATGTAATAGTGAGGGCAAGTACAAAAAGGCTTAACATAGTACCGTACTGGTGTTCTCGTGATCTGTTACCCAGTACTCGAGACATTACAACTGTCGACAAACGTCTTCAGGAGCCACATGTGTTTACAACGCACCCGACTGTAATGGACTCCTCCAAGCAATGCTCCTAAAATGTTGTGAGTAATTAGCCCTACGTGCATCTTGCGGACCCATTTTCATATTATCCTCAGCAGCACTGGAAAAGGGAGAGAAGACTAAATCCCAATGCCTCCACGAGTGCACAAATAAAAAATAAACAAAAGTGCCTCCTTCAGCACTCCAGTATTAGAGGTGGAATAGGAGACTCCCTTACTCTGCAGAACATAACGATTAAAGGGACAAAATACTGGTTGAAGGGAGAAGCGCCATGGCGGGGAAGAGAAAGCGGGGGACACTAGCTCCAACACTGTAGAGTAAAGGGGGCAGGCAGAAGGTACCATCCAGCGACAAGCACGGTGAACAGGAATCCATGGTATAAATAGAAGAAAGCAAATGGGAGGAGGAGGCAGATAACGGGAAAAAACTTCTCCTGGACCTAAAGTCCAGAATGATCATTTCCGAAGCAGGCACATGGGTCAAAATAAACAAAATAGCGCGATATATCGACAAAAACTAAATCTAGCAAGATGGTCATCTTTAAAGTCAGGCAGGGCCCACTGGAAAGAATAGGGCAGCCACTTTATGCTCAGGAAAGAAATACCACTGAGTCCTGAAACTGTGGCACCCACAGATAGAATAAAAGAGTGCAGAGGGCAGATAATATCCCTATTAAATTGATATGGGAAGAACCAGGAGCAATACACAGCAAACATAGGGAGCAAAGCAGCTTTATGCGTACAATACAAAGTGGATCAGCCATCTTGGAAAAGGATCATTCTAGCATAAAAGAACAAACTAACAAAAGTGGTTGCCATTTTGGATTAGACTGGAGTTGTGGAAACAGTCTACACAGCCAGAAAGCAAGAACAACAAAGAAACTAAACACAAATATTAAAGGCAAAGAGATTAAGAAACAAAAATAGCTATAAATACGAGAAGAGGGAAATACAGAATAAATGAAATCTACCACCTACCAGGTAATAGCACAGTCTTTGTCGATGAATGCCTGGACCTCATGAATTACTAAACAACCCAAAGCAACAAAGTGATCTTTCTGGGAAACTTTAATCTTCACTGGGATCCTACAGCAATTATCTCATTCAATATAACCTAAAATCAACACATAATTTCCACACTAGATCTAATAATTTCCAAAGAAGGCTGGCTCTTAGTGAATGAATCCATACCAGTCAACTGATCTGATCGTTTCCTTATTACCTTCCTCTTATGACTCTCATAACATGACAATGGGCCAACCAAAAAGAGTAATTACCTGGTTTAGAGATACCAGGAACATTGAAATCAGTATACATTGCAACACTACTGAGAAGGTAATAACTCTCATCAGCCCCATCACAGGCATCAATCACTTGACCTCCCACAGTCTTGAATGTATTTCTGATCTGTTTGATAATGTAGCTCCACTCCAAATCAATAAGAAACTACCTGAACCATCAGCCCCATGGTTCAACAAGCCCTTATATGAAGAAAGGAAAGCCTTTCAAACTCTAGAGGAGAAAATAGAGACAGTCGCCCTTCATCACTAACAACAAATGTCTCTGAAATGCAATGTCCCTGTACTAATGACATATCCTTAGTGAGAAATCTAACTACTTATCCTCTTGGACTCAACCAAGAGCCGAATGAAGCAAGTCTCTGATCTGGTCAAAACCACCAAAGGAGTTGGTGCCGGCCTGGAGAAGGGCTTTGCCGTGCTGTGCACAAGGGGCTAGCAGTATGGATGGGCTGAGTGATTGACAAAATTAATGAAGCTTGAGCCACTATGGACAGAGAAACGGCAGCAACTCTAATGAGGTGTGTAGACATATCCTCAAAGCAGTAAGTAGGGACATTGAAAGAGGGCCCCCAGGGGCTGCTCGGTTTTGGCTGAAGCACCGCAGGCAAGAAGAATACCCCATGGAAGGCGGCAGGACTGGTTTGCCCATGAAGTTGCACCCTCAATGTGAGGCTTTTGCCTGGGGAGCTGGAATGAAATGCGGCAGCCAGTAATTGCACACAGCACATATGTTTCTTCCCCAGAGGACTGAGGTAGGCTGCAAGCAGGCGAAATCCTTGCTTGGACAAAGCAAGGATCTGGAGTCTGACTGAGGGGACAGTAGAGCAGCCTGCTTAACACTGCAGGAGAGCAGCAGAGTAACGCCTACATATGAATGCCTTGGCAGGGATAAGACGCAGTGTGGCCTAGGAGAGGGGGCCTGGAAGTGAGACCACAGTTGGCAGAGGCATGGATTAATAGAAAGCCTACATACGGTCCCAGAGGTGGGGTGCAGTTCCTGAAATTCAGGCACTCGCACCTACCGCACGTGTAGAGCGCGAGGCACAGCTGCTCCCTTGGAAGGGTCGTAGGCCTGGTACTGAGCGGCTTTGAGTACGGAGAATAAACAGTGGAACCTAATCCCAGACGGTGCGCAAGGGGACCTGCTGCGCAATTAGACGACTCCAAGTGACAGGAGAAGAGGCTGGCACTGTCTGCGGTTGCTGTCGGGTACAGTGTCTGTGGCCACTACCTGTACACATTCCCCAGTTCAGGCCCTCAGGAAAAGGGGCTGGAGGAAAATATGGCGTGAGCACCTTTCGGACCAAACCTAGGGCACCACTGATATACTGGTGGCAATTCAGGGATTCAGGCAGGTGCTGGAAAAGAAAATAGATGTGATGTCCATTGACATTAATCATCTGCGCCATGATCTGCATAAGGTAGTTGACAGGGTGACCACTACTGAAGAAGATGTGGCAGCTCTCAAGATGGAAATCAGGGAACTTAAACCATGGTGGCAGGCCTCAAGTGCACTGAGACACAAGTGGAGAAACGGGTCAAAGATGCAGAGGGACACTACAGGCATAACATTCTATGCTTTATTGTTTTCCCGGAGAAGGTAGAGTGCCCATCTGCGGAACTTTTCATGGAGGAATAGATCACTAATTCACTCAAGCCTAAGTGTCTTTCAAAATTCTTTTCAATAGAGGGGGCCCAAAGAGTGCTGACGGCGGTGCTGCGCCCAGGGGCCCACCAAGAGCAACGATCACCTGCATGTTTAACTACAGGGATCAAGACATAATACTACAATATGTGCGCACCCACAGTCCTCCGAGATATGAAGACAAATGCATACAGGTCTTTCCGGATTACACAAGGAGAATACAGGACCTCCAAAATAATTTTTTATCTTTTAAAAAGCAGTTACGAGAGCACAACATAAATTACAGCCTGAAGTATCTGGCTAGGCTGCGTATCCAATATGATGGTAAAGTACACATCTATGACACGCCGGCGGGCTAATGGTTGGAGTTCCTGGGCATGAGCCAAGAAAAAGAATCAACAGTATGGTAGAAGCCGAAGGGCTTGAGGTCACGATGATCCCATCGCAACAAATCAACATCTGAAAAGGGACATGGCTCCTGAGTGTCGCTGCAGAAAGACCATATCCTGGTTGCCACAGCACACTGAGGGACACACTGGAGTCCTTCGGGACGCCTAACCCTTTTTCGCAATTGAGCTGCATCCGAGAGACAGAAAGTGATGGTGCTGAGGCGGAATGAGCGAAGGTCTGGATGTAGACCACATCTGGTGGGCACAGTAGAAGCGGTAACAATATAGACATGTATCAAAATGTATCAGTGAACATGATGGGACCCTGATATATTGTTATTACTGTTGACTATAAGTATATATACCAATATTTTTTTTTGTGCTACGTATAGCGGTGGTATCCCTTCTTGGCCGGGTGAGACCAGGGGAGGGACAGACGCAGATCACTGCGCTCCAGTTAGGGGTACACGACACGTGGAGGTGTTGGCCACCTGGATAGCATCTGCACGGCGTGCTGGTAGGCACATAAGTTGAGGGCGGGAAGAGTGGGCGACTGGGGCGGGGTTTGCGATCACCTGTGGCCATTTGTTGAGTCATCTGTGGTCTCCAGATTCTGCCCATTGGTGAGATACGGGAGGGATATTTGGGGGTACAGGTATCACACTTTGAGTTTTATTAAGGGGGTGCTTCCAACGCTGGTCGAGTTTTTGAAAAGTGTTATGGGCTACTTCAGATGAGGGTCCTATTGACAAATTGAGTAGATGGGGCTCAAGTATAAAACCTTAACTTGGAATGTGAGAGGGCTCCAAAATCCGGCCAAATGTAATAGAGTGTATGCCCATGTAAGGAGATATGGAGTAGAAGTGGCCTTCTTACAGGAGACCCATGTACGGGGGAATTGTATTAAGTATTTCAGGAAACCATGGAGAAGACAGATGTATGCTACAACGGACTCTGGGTGTGCCCAAGGGCCTTTGATATGGATTGCCACAGGTGTGCTGTTTCAGCACATGTGCATGTGGAAGGAACGGGAGGTGTGTTATAGTGAAAGGAATGTTAGACGCCCACGAACTGTGCCTTGTTAATGTGTATGCTCCTAACATTGAAGATGGTGCATTTTATGGAGAACTGCTAGCGGCAAATCAGGGTTCCCTGATGGCTGAGGTCCTTTTGGCAGGGGATCTGAACTGTGTCTTGATGGCCTGGTAGATAGAACATAATTGGAAAAGCACGGAAAAAAGGGCGACTGAGTGGGATGCCGTGAATGTGATACTAAGGGGGCTATGCCTGGCTACCACAGTAGGCATATGTCATACATTAGAGGGGGACTTAACGAGACAGGAGGCTGAGCTGGAGAGACTTCTTTCCACTGATCCAACATTGCAGGACATGTGGGTTAGACAGCACCAGAAGGTATGTGAGCTATTGGAGCAGCTGGAAAAACATGTACGTCATACCAGATGGAGACGCTGGTACAGGTAGGGGACAAATCTGGTTGTCTTCTGGCTAGGGTGACCAGAATTTTAAAGCGAAAAACCGGGACATTTCACAAAAATAGAAGAAGGACTATAATTTTACGTCAAGCGAGCGCACCGAATGACAGCGCTACTCAGAAGAGAATTACAAAACAGGCAGTAAGAACAGCTCCCACTCCTCCCCCAGTTGGTCCACACAGACCAATTAGGTTTTATACCACACCGAAATACAATGTGAATCCTCTGCTACCTGACACATGTAATGCATGCTCCGGTGCTAGAACAGGATCAGTTTGCTCTGCCCTTTTTTGAGATAGAACAAGCTTTTGACTTTGTGAGGTGGGACTACATATGGCAGGTCCTTAATAAGGTGGGCCTAGGACACAACTATATTCCCTGGATAAGGCTCCTGTATGACTGCCCAAGAGCGAGAGAACAAACAGGTAGATATGTCTTGGATTAAATCGTTTAACAGAGAGGCACCAGACAGGGATGCCCCCTGTCTCCATTAATATTTGCATTGGCTATGGAGCCACTAGCGTGTCGCCTTGGGGTTTAACACAGGCCCCCGCAGCCCCCACGGCGCGGGCCTCCATGCTTCAGGGGGCCCCTTCAGCACAGCAATCTGGCTGCAGAGCTCCTGATTGAGCCCAGAAGGGGCCCCTCCACATACCTTGCAGGGAGGCCCCCTCGAATTTCGTTACGCCAGTGCCTTCGGCAGACACTACAGATATGGGGAATACATGTGGGCAACTTAGACCATGTTGTCTCACTCTACGGCGATGACGTTATGATATATTTATGTATACCAGCTATTTCTGGCCCCATACTGCTTAACGTAATGAGGGAATTCTCTGAGTTATTGGGACTCTGAGTTAACAGCAATAAGTCGGCCCTCTTCCCCCTGGTACAGTTGAGGGGTCTAAAAATGGCACTCACGATGGCCACTAGCTGGGGGTGTTGCTGTTGCGCGTGGGGTCATGCCTGATGCGTTTCCTCACCTGATACGCCAGATTGGCTGGTTGTGGGGGAGAACGGTGAAGTGGGCAATAGATAGAGCACCCTATGTGGCTGAACTAGATATATGGATAGTGCGCCCTTTTGAGCAGATGTCCCATATAATGGCTATAGACGGATGGCAGGAGGGAGGATGTCTTATGCTGCTGGATTTATATCCAGCAGGTCGCTTTGTAACCCTAGTGGATGCAATGCAGACGTTCACACTGGAGGGAGGTCCATTTCTCCAGTACTCTAAAATAGCAGCCATGGCTAGACAGTTCTGACCTTCCTTCGCGGAGGCCCCTGACCCTCACAGACTTTGATGACCCTCCTTTCTATGGCGGGAAGATGTAAGTTAATTACACATATTTACTGTGCGCTCCGACCTGATGTGTGTTTGCCTCCACTTCGGGTGGAGACGGTCTGGCAGCGTAAGAGTGGAGAGATATTTGCGTCTATTGACTGGCCAAAGACATATGCAGCAGTACGGAGGGTCTCAGTTAGCACGCAGTACAAATTAAAACAACTTATTATGGTGCACATAACATATCTTTTACCTGAGAAACTACATCCCTCCAGATCTGCTGGCTGTCCATGATGTGGGCCAGTGTGGCAGATTTCCTGTATATGGTGTGGAGCTGCCCACTAATAATTATATACTGGGCTGGGATATTACGTCATCTATGTGAGGTGACAGGATGGGAGTTGATGCATACATACAATTAAGCAGTGTGTGCCTGGCCTGCTCCCTGATAGCAGGGGGAAGAGGGTTACTATGTTGGGAATCATTGTTGCTAAACAATGAATAGCGATCTGCTGGATCAGCCCTAGACTCCCTGCCAGACTAGAGGACTGGCACAGGGATTTGCTCGAGTGGGATGGAGCAGAGGAGGCACACAAACCCGCAGGGACGCAAGATTGGCAGACGATTTACTCTCCTGGGGGACTATGTTGCAAGTGGTGTTGGAGTCTCAGGGTAACACCCCAGTGAGGGAGACAGAGCAAGAGAGCAGGGAGGCAGCTGAGATGAGCAAAAGGAGTGGCTCGGTGTGACAGCCGGAACATTTCGGGTCTGGTTGACCCTGTTAATAGTGTTAGCATAGACCAATGGAAGAAAGTGAGGTGGGGGTATTGTTTGAAATACTGATAGCCAATACAAGATAATCCTGAGATTACTATATGTTTTACTTGGACCAAGAGCACGCCAAATGGAGTTGGAACTCTTACAGGACTATGTTTTAGAGCAGACTTACACGATCTAAAACTGAGTGCTCATGAACTGTGCATCTGAAAGACATTAGGGCTGGTTGTTTGTTATATAGTTTTAAATGTCAATAAAGAATTATTTTTTTTTACTTTCGAAACAGTACTGAAAGCCCTCCTCCATCATTGGTTATTTGTCACTGAAACTAATTCCTTAGCGGATTTTTTTGTAAAGTTAGAAAATCTGGTCCAACATTGCCCTTTTAAAACGTTTATGAACGGGGATGGAATTTGATTGCAGATCATTAAGAGCTGCCTGTCGCCAACTACATAGTGTAGGTCTCTCAAAGGTCTGCTCTCAGTAAATGAAATTCTTGTGGGGGCCAAAGCTGGTGAGCTGACTAATCACATATCAGTGCAACAAAGGAGAGCAAGAAAGAAGGAATACCAGGATAGACAAGGATATCAAGGTAGCAAAGATCAATCAAAACTGAAACATCACAGCATAAGATGTGGCATACAAGGTCTTTGTCCAACGTCACCCACCCTCAAAAGAAAAAAGTAAGTAGATCTAAGGTCATGCATTGACCAGGTCCATTGAGAAGTGAAGAGCTGCACATCACATGGGGGGTCATGCCAGTCACATTGAAGATTTGCCAAGTGTGGTTCAGGAAACAAGTATGGAACATTGTGCACTCAGGAGCAGTGGAAGTCAAAGCAGCTACAGAAGATTTATTAAAGAAATTACATCCTTGAAATCAGAACAAAAATACACCCGTAAAAAACGCAATAGGAGAGAAGCGAGAGGTAGCCACCAGTTGTACAAGAGAGGCGCAGAGACATGTCCCATACAACCCAAAGGCAGACAGCAAGAGACAACCCTCAATAATATCAACAACAGTCACTGCTCCCAGAAGAGAAAGAACACGTCTGCCAAGTCTGAGTGAAAGCCACGAACTCCAAGCACCACATGGTGCAAAAAGCATATGAACTTAGTCGAGGTTTGAGAGCCAAAAAGGCACCTAAAGACTCCAACATTCCAAAATATTCCATTGAATTAACAGAGTCCTCATCTGAAGATATTTCAGACTCAGAGACCGTGTCATCAGACATAATCTGCAGTATTAAGGCAGTCATCAGTCACATCAAAGTCAGGAAAACATCCCTGAAGACAAATGCCAAGGTCAAGAAAACATCCATGCGACAATCATCAGTAAGTGCATCTGACTCCGTTGATTTACTCGATTCTAAGAGCAGCACACCCCGTGTGATTGCTCCACACAACCATCAGATAAAGTCCTCAAAGCACCACCAGATACAGGCCTCAACGCACCACGTCAGCTGAAGCAACACAAAAATATGACCATCGTGCCACCCCCAGCAACAGGAGCAGCTTGACTAAGTCAATGAGCCAGCTTCACTAAGTCAATGAGCCACAAGCTTGAAGGACCAGATGTATGCAAACACACCAAATGATTTTCTTGTTGTATCATCTTACTTAAGGGAAAGGTGTCATGTCAAAGATGTGTCATAGTTCTCTAAGTAGGGAAGGGAGATGTCATGTTGTGATGAAGACACTAGAACCTTGCAAGACCTGATTCCTCTCGGACACTAGACATCACTTCCTGTCCCAGCAACCGAACGGGAAGTGTGAAGTGGGATCAAGGCAGGGGCCATTCGACATATGGCTTCATAGGGACATGGGTGGAGGTGAGCACCCACACTAGCAGAGAACAGGGTTTCCTTAATCAAAACACACAGTATGCTACTTTCAAGAGACATGTGCTCTTAACTAAATTGAACTAGATGGGTACACTGCATACTCTGTACAAGCCATTAAAGGAGGCAAAGGCATACTAAAGGAAGGCTAACTGCCTCCATGCACCAATGCAGGAAAGTACTAAGATCCATAATAACAACACTCAACATCTAAGGATCAGTAACAACTCATGGGACATAAACTTATACAACATCTATCTCTCACCTGGGAATCTGAACAAATTTTTGATAACTCTAAACATATTAGGCAATTGAATAAATATCGTCCGAAATGGAAACTCAGATCATTCACCTAGCAAAAAGAAAATGGCAGCCCCTATATCATACTTGTGTGTGAAGACTTTACTACAAACTGGACGTGGACCTAGATGTGCGTACGGCGGAGGTTAGGAGATGCCTACCCAAATATCGAATTAACTCTCTAGAGTCCACCAGACAAGGTGGGAAAAATAATGCCTTCTTGATGTCTAACAACTTTAGTTCCTTAGCGGTGGTACACACTCGGACTCCTCAGAACAGCCTACCTTTAGATCGAGCAACTGAAATACCCTAATTGATTACATTTTCATCAAATCAGAGTACTGGCATCTGGTTGCTGCCATGACAGTCACAAAAGGTAACTCAATAATAGCAATTTTTTATCCTTCTTCTCCCATATGCTTGACAGAAAAGTATCCTGCCTATTGGACTCTGAAAATGTGTTCGTAAAACCGAATAGGAAAAATATTTCCTGGAACAATCCTTCCCAAAAAAAGCTTTGTGGAAAAGCGGCAAGTAACCAATTATCACAAGCATATGAGGAATTACTAGACCTAAGGGTGACTCCAAATTTAGAAGTCATCCAGAAACTAGAATTATTGTAATTTTTAACATGCACTACGGGCGAACACTTAACCACGAAAATCAAAACTGAATGGTTTGATTTTGAATGTGCGAAATTGAAGCAGGCCCTAGCAACTGCACTAAAAATAGGTACCGCTCAGAAGATCAGGAAGCACATTTACAATCATTGTGGCAGGAATACAAACATCTCGTCAAAGACAAGAACAAATATCTTGACATAACAGTTTTGGCGATCCTTGAACAGACAATAAAAGATAAAAATAACAGGAGCTTTTAGGAACTGGTCAGTTGAGGTTGTGAGGGTCAAGCACGAAATCTGGAAACAGCTATCACCCCTACTGCATAGGATAAGCACTTTGCAGCGATTTACGAAATCACACACCCAACAGTCTGATGTGCCTCAAGGCACCCCTGTCTAAACCTTACTGAAAGAGTTGCTTATCCACCAAGATTGGGAGTCATATTGGCGCCCATAGAAAAATCCAGCAAACCCCACTTTGAGTTTACAGAAGTGGAAACCCAAGTGGCCATCCCTAGCCAAAAGCTGAAGAAATCTTTTGGCCCAGATAGAGTGCCAAGTGATGCATACTGTGATGATTTTCCAAAAAGGGCACTGGTTCCAACAACGGTGCTCAGTGTAGCCTGGGACTCTAAGGCGGTGTCTGTATCGGGAAAAACTGCAATCATTGTTCCCCTCCACAAAAAAAGGTGTCTTGCAATTATCTGGAAAATTATCTACAAGTTTCTTTATTAGATGGAGCCGGCAAGATCTATAGGAAACTATTACTCACCAGACTGGAAGCTTAGGCTAAAGAGAGCATAAAAGAAGAAGAACATGACAGTGGAACCTTCCAAATAACAGCACCTAGCCTGTTTTTATACTCCTTGCGTAAAGTCCCTTATATTTAATGGGATCTGTGTGCACGCTACATAGTACCCACCATCACAGTACTTGTTCCAACAAGAACTTAACAATTCAAAACCAAAGCTTAGGTGCACCACTCAAAGAAACTTGTACCAAAAACAGATCATTTTAACGTTCATGTCCAAGAAAGAAAGTTCTTATGTTTATTCTTTTATTCTTTCTCTTTTATTATTCGTATTCATATCACGTTGCTGAGATGCAGTATTCAATACACAGAACAGCCGACGCGTTTCGTCCCCTTGTGGGACTTCTTCAGGGCTATCCGCAAAATAAACGAATCTTGAGCGTTCTCCCTGCCGGTTCCAATTCCGTCTCGGCTTATGTATAGTTCCCTCTTCCTCACGTCACAGTTAATAACCTTGATAAGTTGACGAATCTCTACTGAGTGTCTCAGTTTCGAGACGCCTTCTTCCTTTTCAATGAATCCCTCTTAATAGTAAGTTTCCCGATCCAGTAAGTACCGCAACTCTCGGATTCTTAGCGAGTACACTTTCATCCTATTCCATCTTTGCGAGCAAGCATGCCCGGAAGTGTAGGCTAAAGAGAATACGAATGCATAGTCTTTACAAGCTGGCTTTAGAAAAGCCCACGGCACAGTCGATCAAGCGATGAGACTGCATAATATATGCATGAAATAAGCATGCATAAAGAACACACCCTTATTTGTGACTTGCATTGAACTTAAAATTGCTTTTGACTTGGTCGATAGATCCATCCTATGGCTGACTTCGCATGACCTTGGCTTACCAGATAAGTTTGTGATTGCTTGAAAACAACTGAATCACGGTAAAAAATCTGCAGTCAAATATGGCCCCAAAGGGGAACACAAAGTCCAGTTTTGAAATAAATGTTGGTGTAAGAGATGGATGTGTCATTGCGCCGTTTTATTTAATCTTTTTATCAATTATGTCGACTTGAGCTTTTTAATTTTGAATGTGGATTTTCTATTTATCGGGGGCGGTAAAATATTGATTCTGTTATTTGCCGATGACACTGACCTTCTGTCCTGCACTGAGTTATCAATGCACTAGCTGCTTAAAATATTCAAGAATTATTGTATATAAATGGAAACTTACAATTCATACATTAAAAACTAACGTCTTGATCCTAAATCCATAGCGAAACCTGAAGAACACATCCATAATCTATGACAAGGCCCGAAGCAGAGTCGATCATTACCACTATCTAGATGTAAGGTTCGACCAGAAGCTGTTGTGACTAAGTAGTTAATATAAAGCAAATTAACCTTGAGCCAGTAAGACAATTTGGCCCTAAGATTCTCCAATAAATGCAGATGCAGACTAATTGTTCCTGCCTTACAAGTCTATCAAAAGAATGTTGTGGCCACAAGTACATATGGGGCAGTACTCTGGGGTGCAAAAAGACGACTGGCCTAATGAAGGCTGAAAACAGATTTTTACGTAGCCTACTTTGTTTACAACCTGGGACTCCATGACTGAGCTTAGGATGGGCTTGGGCTTAAAGACTATCAAACCATCCTAGCACTTAAACCACTCCTATGCTGGGTATGAATTTGGACAAACCCAGAACAACCCATGAGTGAAATTTGGACGCTCAGTAGTTTGAAAAAGCTGCTCTTGTTCAGTCACATTGCAAGTACTCTATCGGCTTTAGGCTATGCTGAATTCTGGACTAATCCCAAGATGATGACTCCCTCAAGTATGTAACTAATCAAGGGCAAATATTGGACCAGCATGAAAGAAAAGCAGGGGGTGAGCTAATGAATCACTTACTGAATTCCAAAACTGAAAAGGTTGCTGTATGTAAGGTTTAGGCTAGGTACATTGCCGGTCAACACCTTTCCTAGAAATTGGACCAAGACAGCTGTGGGCTCAGCCCCCTGTAATTGCAATCAAAGTGGAGACAAAACTATATTGCACGTTATGCTACTTTGCACTAAGTCCCTGCAAGCAAGGAGACTGTATTTACAACCTCTTTTTTATCAGATACAATACAAAAGACAGCATAGCTGCTCTACCCTTATGCCTCCAAGCTAACTCAGATACATTTTTCATCCCGGTCGCTTCTCATGTTTGTGCTGCCTGGAAAGTTACCAGAATTAACTCTCTCGATGAGCATCATTCTATATGAACCCGGGGTCCCCTGTTCAGTATTGATTAACCCAACAGTAAAATTATGGAGAATCACCTCTCTTGATGAACACCCTCCTATATAAACCTAGGGCCTCCTGTTTTAGGTCACAGGAGTTCTATATTGCTCTCTTAGCTAGTATCCCACTTTTAACAGAGTGAGTCGAACAAGCAGCCCAAGCATTGAAGAGCTCACATATTTAGCTGAAGAGGGCTAATATTTATAATATATTTTAGAAGTAGATAAATTGCACTTTTATCAGTTTATTTTATTACTATATTGGTAAATGAAATAGGAGGAATTTGACACTCCAGCTGAGTAGCCTCTAAAGGTCATCACTTATAAATTCCGATAGAAGGACTTTACATTTGTGAATTTGCACATCACACCATCCACCAGTAGTTCAGAGAACATGAACGAGGAGTTCCTTCCCCTGAAACTAAACTCCATCATGCCTTACGTGATCAATATTTCCAAAGCATTTTAACATATGATAGAAGCTCATCATAATAACTTACTTGCAGTGAAGCCTTTATTAACATGTGTATTTGATGTCAGTTCATTCATTCTGGTGCTCAGCCCGCATAATTTTAAATGGAATGATTTATTGCCTTCTTTCACAAACCCGCTCTTATCTGTCTGCTTATGGATTGCATATTTGCACAGAGGAAAAGATGCAACTCTCTTCCCTTTTTAAACGTACTACATTCCATTCTATGTTAGTTTAATATTTTGGTTAGTGCAGCTGGCCAACTGATATAAAAGTTAAATTGCCATAGTAAGCCAATAGCTGGGCCGAGACAGCAATAATTTAGACTGCTTGAAAGACCGAGCACGTACCTCAAGATGATCTGATAAAACACATATGGTCGGCTGAAATTTTAAATGTTTCATCAATTATGCGTTATTGCAAGGCCTGCAATTATCTGTCTGTATAAGAACTCCCTAGTGCATAAGAGCTGCCGATTTATGTGAGGAAGATATAGAAAGCGATACCAAAGGGGATGATGGACGGAGCGTTTGAGCAAATCAAACACTCACCTCCAGTCAACTGATCTGGGTTTAATCCATCATCATTCTTTAGCTCACTCCACCACCCCAGTTCAGACATGGCCATATGCAAATCAGTCTGACCCTGTGCCTCATGGGAACAGTCCAGCCCGAACTGCCAAGCCATGTCTTCCCTGGACCGGAAACAAGCATCTTGGGACCAGTTTCGGGTTCATAACCCTCATCAGCCAGGCTATCTTGAATCCAGTGGCAAAGTGAGCAAGGGAGCCACGTCTGGGCATACCCTGCCAACTTAGAGCGAACAAAGCTATACCAAAGGGGATGATGAACGGAGCGTTTGAGCAAATCAAACACTCACCTCCAGTCAACTGATCTGGGTTTAATCCATCATCATTCTTTAGCTCACTCCCCCACCCCAGTTCAAATCAGTCTGACCCTGTGCCTCATGGGAACAGTCCAGCCCGAAGTGCCAAGCCTTGTCTTCCCTGGACCGGAAACAAGGGTGAATGTATGACATTGTTCTGCATTCTGTCCATCAACTGTTGTTTTTGCATTTGTCACCCCAAGTGGGCCGGGTATGCTCAGACGTGAGTCCCGTGCTCTCCATGCCACTGGAATCAAGCTATCCTGGCTGAAGAGGGGTGAAACCCCGAAACCGGTCCTAGGATGCTTGGTTCCAGTCCAGGGAGGATCTGGCTTGGCAGTTCGGGCTGGACTGTTCCCATGAGGCACAGGGTCAAGACTGATTTGCATATGGCTGAGTTCAAACTGGATGGAGCAAAAAAACGATGGATTTAGGCCCAGATCTCTGTACTGGGGTGAATGTATGACATTGTTCTGCATTCTGTCCATCAACTGTTGTCTTTGCAGGAAGATATAGAACTCATTTCTATCTAATGTTTTTTATGTTACCTCTGGGCTAGCCCAATATTCTGGTTAGTGTTGCTGTGTATCCGATATAAGCTCTAAAATGCCAAAGTAATCTGCTAGCCTGGTGGTAAATGAAATATTGTAGACCGTCGTGTAATGGTCCCAGGCCGGGTAGCGGTGCAGCTTACCCACGACCTGGACGTACGCCTTGGTGATGGCGTATGACGCCATGCGCCGATATAAAATACAGAGGCGTGGCCCCACATCGGCAGTCAGGACCATGCTACCGAACGAAACACCCGCATAGCGTGGTTATTTCAGCAGCTGCAGTGCGCACATGCCACCCACGCTGCAGCTCCTTTTCTGGCGACGACGGCGGTAACGAGCTCACGCCGCATCATTGCCCAGCTCCAGTGCTCCACAACAGTGAGTAGCCTGTGCCTCGAGTGAAGGCCCTGCAGCCCCTTGAACAGCCAGCCTGCTCACACTAGTAAAGGCCCTGCAGCCACTTACAGAGTCAGCCTGTTGCCGCTAAGGAAGGCCCTGCAGCCACATAAAGAGCCAGCCTGCTGCCACTAATAAAGGCCCTGCAGCCACATAAAGAGCCAGCCTGCTGCCCCTAGTGGTGGCCCTGCAACCCAAATAAGAGCCAGTGCTCGGGCCAGTGATTAGCCCTCAGCACACCAGTCTGTACTCATGCGCGTGTGAGGCCCTCAGCGCCCCCTGGTGGATGTCGACGTCGGGGCCAAGCAGAGTAACCACGGTACACCGTGCCAAGGTCCAACTGCATCACAGCCAACCTCGGCCAGGCGGCTGCCACTCCAGTCCGGTAGAGAGGCAGTGCACGTGCCGGGAGGTGCTCCCACAGCTGCGTCAGGATGACAACAATCCCGGCCATCGAGCCCTTTGTGGTGGACGGTGCCCCCTCCTCCCTCGCCCCAAAATGGAGGAACTGGACCGAACGTCTCCAATTCTCTTTTGAAGGGGCAGGAATAGCCTACGGCAGGCGCAGAGCACTGCTCCTCCACCTAGGAAGCAAAGACATACATCGCATCTACAAAACGCTGGTAGAGGCCACCTCCAAAACGTATGCGACACTGCTCAACACTCTGAATGCACACTTCGAGCCTATGGCGAACAGAGACTACGAGAGATTTATCTTTAGTCAGGCCAAACAGGAAGTGGAGTCGTTGTTAGACGCGTTCCACGGGCGTTTGAAATAGCAGGCCAGCATGTGCGGCTTACAGGACGAACAAGAGCAAATCAGAGCCCAGATAATACAAGGCTGTTACTCCTCGAAACTCAGAGAGAACATCCTCCAAGAATCCGGCAAACCCTTGGGAGACATCCTCACCATGGGACGGTCTAAAGAACTAGCAAAGGTCAGAGCTACATATTGAGGCCGCTCTCCACTGTCCCATGAAGACGGAGCAGGTGAACGTCGTGAAGGCCACGCTGCGCCAACACCCAGGCAAGTGTCCACCAGACAGGAAAAAAGAATGCGGCTATTGTGGAGGCACGCCTCACCGCATGCAGGCCTGCCAGGCGAGAGGGAAGAAGTGCTCAGCCTACGGCAGGATGAACCATTTCGCGACCGTGTGTAGGTCATCGAAGCCCCAGAGAGAGACGTCCCAGACCGTAGAAGAAACGCAAGACAGCGAAGACATAGATGACGACACAGGAGATTACCCCGTCCATTACGTATTCGCAGTGAATCAACCGCTGCAGAAAAGATGCAGGTTACCAAAGTGCCAGGTCCAGATTCACCACCAAGACGTGGAGGCCACCATAGACACGGGGGCCTCAATCGAACTGATGGCCGCCAACGTGTAAAACCATTTGAGTCCACGCCCACCATTGCACGAAGCAAAAATGTGTGTATTCGCCTATGGGCAGAAGACACCCATCCCATCCCACTCCTGGGATGTTTCAAAACCGAAGTTCCGCATCAGGATCTAAGGGTCCCCACCAAAGTGTACATCACAGATGAAGGGAGTTGAATGCTGGTAAGTGGCCAGACAGCAGAAGAACTGAGGCTGATCTCCTTTGCTCTCGCTGTCCAGGAAGAGGAACTAGCGACCAATATGGAGGAGTTTGATGACATTTTAAAGGAATCGGGTGCCTCAAAGGGAAAGAAGTCTCACTCGACATCGACCAGTCTGTTCAACCGGTGGTGCTGAGGCACAGACGCGTAGCGTTCCACCTACGGCAGAAGGTCGAAGATGAACTGGAGGCACTGGAACGGTAGGGGATCATAGAAAAGGTCAGCGGGCCCACTCCATGGGTGTCCCCGATCGTAGTGGCGAGAAAACCAAAACAGCCAGGGCAGGTCCGCATCAGCATTGACATGCGCCTCCCGAACGTAGCTATAAAACGGGAACGTCACATCACCCCCACCATAGATGAGATTCTGGGGGAGCTGGACGGTGCAGTGTGGTTCTCGAAGATGGACCTGCGTTCCGAATATCACCAACTGCCCCTACATCCGGATTCCCGATACGTCGCCACATTCTCGACACACGTAGGCCTCAGACGATACAAGCGTCTCACCTTTGGGATTTCAAGTGCCACCGAGGTGTTTCAGGACACCATTAGGGAAGTCCTCAGCGGGCTCCCTAGAGTCCTGAATGTGAGTGACAACCTGCTGGTATACGCCACGTCCCTAGATGATCTTCACAGAAGGCTTTGCAGTGTCCTCCAGCGGATCCAAGAGTCCGGCCTCACACTGCACAAGGAAAAATGTCAATTCTTGAAGAAGAAAATCAGCTTCTTTGGCTACACGTACTCAGACAAAGCAGTGGCCCAAGACCCTGACAAGGTGCAAGACATCCAGGAAGCCACAGCACCCTCCAACATCTCGGAAGTGCGAAGTTTCCTAGGGATGGTAAACTTCTGTCGACGTTTCATCCCAGATCTGACCAACATCATGAAGCACCTCAGGGAGCTGACGAAATCCGCTACCACGTGGCAGTGGGGCCCCGACCAAGAATAAGCCTTCAAGGACACCAAAGCAGCACCCTGGGCGGATATCACGCTGTCGTACTTTTAACCGGCCCAGCCTACCAACATTGCCGTTGACACCAGCAACAACGGGCTTGGGGCAGTGCTCACGCAACAACAACGCAATGAAGACTGGGCTCTGATTGCCTACGCAAGCTGCTCCCTGACGGAAACCGAGCAGCGCTACTCTCAGATTGAAAGGGAGGCGATCGCCATCCACTGGGCATGTCGGCATTTCCACATTTACATGTATGGCCACCCATTTACAGTTACCACTGACCACAAGCACCTCATACCCCTCTTTCAAGGATCAGTGTCAAAGCCCCCCCCGAGGATAGAGAAATGGATCCTCCAGCTGCAAGGATATGATTCCTGGGTCGAGTACAAACCTGGTTCGTCCAACCCGGCAGACTATCTTTCGAGGCATCTGAGGGCTGCGACCAAAGCAAAGGAAGAAGATGCCGAGGACACCAAAGAATACGTCCGTTTCATAGCAGAACAGTCCGATGAGTCTCGAAGCGATAGTGGAAGCCCATCCAGAATGACGAGTGTCTGCAGCTAGCCATCACCGCAGTCCAAACAAATGACTGGCGCCCCGTCCAAACCACGATGACCCGGAGAACACCACAAGCAAAGACCACGCTGGAGTCGATCATGAGAATCAAAGAAGAACTCTCCGTCGACAGTAGGGGGGTGCCTGCTGAGAGGTCCGCGGCTATTGATCCCTTCAAGCCTTGCCCAGCGGGGCGGTGGATCACGCACATCGAGGGCACCAAGGTGTGGTGAAGACAAAAGGTCGGCTGAGAGCGAAAGTGTGGTTCCCAGGGAAGGACACAATGGTAGAGCAGGCAGTCAGAACATGCCAATGGTGCCAGGTGTCAGGCCAACCTGATAGACCTCACCCCGTCATCACAAAGACAACCCCCGACGACCATGAGGGTGCGTCAGCATGGACTTTGGGCATCTACCAGACGGGCGCTATACCCTCGTGGTCATAGATGACTACACGAAATACCCCGAAATAGAAATTATTAGAGGCCAAACGGCCACAGAGATGATCACCAAAGTGGAAAAGATCATTGCTACCCACGGGATCTTTGAGGTGGTGAAGACTGACAACGGCCCACCTTTTTAGGGACAAGATTTTGTCGACTATCTCAAATCTTGGGGCATACATCATCGGAAACCGCGTGGTCCCAAGCAAACGGGGAAGTAGAGAGGTTCATGCGCACCCTCAACAAGGTCATTCGCATTGCGCATGCCGAAGAAGCACCTCTGGAAAGAGCCATCTACAGCTTCCTGCAGGAGTACAGGTTGACGCCCCATCTAGCGACAGAAAGGGCACCGGGACCTGCAAGTATGGGTCGAGTGCTGTCAGACACTATTCCCCATCACCCGAGCTGGGCCCCTTCCCCGATTGACAGTACGATGGTCCTAGCCAAAAGGACCAATACCAACGAAAAATCCAGTGCCAACCGAAGAGCGAGAGCATCGACCATCCGGGAGAGGAACATGGTCTACGTCAAAGACAGACATCCAGGGTTGTAAGTTCCGCCTCCCGCTCGAGCAGCATCCATGGACAGTAACATGCCAGACAGGCACGATGGTAACAGCCCAGAGACGAACGGAAGAACTCACATGGAATGTATCATTCTTCAAAAAGGTCCACACCGGAACTCCCAACATTCCCATCTTGGACAGTATGGATGCTGGCGCAAGTCAGAGAATGGCTGAAGAGGGGGAGGCAAGAGAACCAACCCCGCGGATTACTCAGATGTGGCTGGCAGAGGACCGCCATCACCGCTTGGAGCAACTGAAGAAGTGCCGTCCAGCTCCCCACTGAGGTCCCCTGCAGACATGGCATCACAGGAAGTCGCCCCGTCCAGGTCCTCATCCAGGGGAGAGCGTTCCAGATACTGCCTATGGAGCAATCCAGCTCCCTCCTCCCGTCTTGCGGGATTCATGGTGTGAAGAACCAAGGACCTGTACCTGGGTTGGTGAGCTGGGAGCAGACGCCACGGCCGGAACTGGTAACAGATTGAATGTTAATGTTGTATTTCTGTTTTATTAAAGGTTAGAAGGAATGTAATGTTCCCAGGTGGGGTAGCGGTGCAGCTTACCCACGACCTGGACCTACGCTTTGGTGCTGGCGTATGACGCCATGCGCTGATATAAAATAAAGAGGCGTGGCCCCCCATCGTCAGTCGGGACCACACTACTGAAAGAAACACCTGCGTAGCGTGGTTATTTCAGCAGCTGCAGCGCGCACGCGACCTCCCACGCTGCAGCCCTTTACACGTCAAATGATTCAGTACGTACTACAAGTTGACTTGATAAATGTATAAGATAGATTATAATTTTAAATGTTGTGTTATGTTTTATTGCATGGCTTACATTTGAAAACTGAAACAATAAAGGTTCGGGAGCAGGGAACATGTCAAAGCGAGGGCACGTATAATAATAATAATACTGGAGCTAATAAAAGCACGACAGCTACCCCAGACAGGGGTGTCCCAGCACTGAAGCAGCAGGTAAATTACGTCCAGAGGAGTAATGGTCATAAATACCCTGAAGAGCCACGTCTTCAAGGCCTTTCTAAAACAGGTTTGTGTATTAATATTCCAAATGCAGCAACGGCGGGCCCTTCTTGCCGCACCTCACATCAGTTCCAAAGACAAAATAGTAATAGTTGTCGTGCAATCAACCCCATACGCCAGCCGCTGAGTGGCGCTACTGTGCTCCAGATCAGTAAAACATAAATAAATGAAAGAGGGGGTGCACGAATGAGATAGTCCAAGAAGCCAAGCGTTGTAACTAAATGTCCTCTTTAATTCAAAATAGATTTGGGTTGATAAAAAGATGGTCAGCCAACGCGTTTCATTCCCTCAAGGGGAACTTCATCAGGGCTTTGATCAATGTATTCGTTCTTGAAAATAAAGCAAGTCTTGAAAGGTTGACCAAGTGCAGTGTATTTCACATGCACTTCAATATTCGGCAGTAGCCTCAGCAGGGTTCCCAACTCTGCTGAGGCTACTGCCGAATATTGAAGTGCATGTGAAATACACTGCACTTCGTCAACCTTTCAAGACTTGCTTTATTTTCAAGAACGAATACATTGATCAAAGCCCTGATGAAGTTCCCCTTGAGGGAATGAAACGCATTGGCTGACCATCTTTTTATCAACCCAAATCTATTTTGAATTAAAGAGGACATTTAGTTACAACACTTGGCTTCTTGGACTATCTCATTTGTGCACCCCCTCTTTCATTTGTTCAGGTTTGTGTATTAGCCTGCTGCAGGGAACCTGGTGGGGCATTCCACAGCTCTGCCGCCCAGACGTGTTTTCGCGAAGCGTGGGGTGCGCAGCAAATTATGAGAGTTGGGTCGCAGCACACGGTTTTGCTTATAGAGACACAGTCTTTCCTTCAGATAACCAGGGCATTTTCCGTTAAGGGCCCGGTAGGCCAGCGTCATGGCCTTAAATTTAATTATTTTCTCCACTGGGAGCCAGTGGAGCTTCTGTAGATGCGGAGAGACATGGTGTCAGAAATGAATACGCCGAAACAGTCTCGCAGCCGCATTCTGTATCATCTGATAAAGCTTAATTTAGTACTATAACGGTGTCCGGGTGATCTTTTACCCAGCACTCCGGACACTACATTTAGCTTACCTTATAATGCCAATAGTTCTGCATGAGTTAATTCACACACTTTACTCATTATCGCACCTGCGTGGCTTCTTTCAGCCACTTGTAGCGGCTCTAATGAAATTGACACTACATAGATTTTATAGTCATACAGGGTATTCAGCTGATCAACAGAGAAATCATGCTATGACGTTGTATCATCTTATACAAACAGCGCGTTAGGAGATGGAATTTTGATGACAATACCATCATAACTTTACTCTCTGTCTTTCCCTCAGCCAGTCTCACCATACTTGGAAAATGTATACTTTGAAATATTGTATACTGTACTGTTAGGCCAGGGTATCACTCCAGTCCTCAACAATTATTAACTTTCCCATCATCACAACACACACCAAAGAACAGGGTGGGATCAAGGTGTTATCAGAAATAGAGCGCCGTAAGGCAGAACCGAGCACCCTTTCAACCCAATGATCCTGCTCAAATAGCGTAGAGTAGCCCGCCCGCCTATTGGCTCAGTCACCCGCCTGTCACATTTAGCTCTCCTCACCCGAAAGCCCCGCGGCCCACTACCCGGATCCGCTCGTACTTCTCCATCTCTAGGAACAAACTTCCACCGTCTCCTTGGTAACGCTTCCGGGCTACAGATTGCCGTCAGAGACAAAAAAGACAGACTACTGATGAAGAGGGAAGCGAGATGCCGTGGTCAGAGAAGAGAGACTTTCTTTAGAGTAGTGTTCGTATGGAGTGATCATGGTCATTTAAACAGAAACGTGCACTAACGTAGAAACGATCGAGAAAATGTCAGCAGGGAACCTGTTTTGCCTTTAAGAATATAAAACAAGCAACAGTACCAAAAATCGGGGAAGATCAACAAGCACTTACGAAGTCAATTGGACTGACTTTTATTTTAATCCGGACTTGAGATAGCTTTAATCTTTTTATTTTATTTGACATGGGTTTATTAGTTTGGTAAAATCAAATGTCATTCATTAACATGATGCTTTCTCGTATACAGCCCGGGCAATATGTCAGCCTACTTCAACCTGAGCTGTCTTCACCGTGAGTGACAGCACTTGGCTTGTGCACATTTGCCTGAAAAGTAGCCAAACTCAACTTCAGAGCAAATAGCTACCAAGTTTCAGACGTGTGACGTTTTCCTGAATTCGTTGCAGTTATGAGTGACATTCAACTGCCAAATGTATGACACTTAGAGTGACACTTTCTCGTGCGAAAACCACGCAGCGAGTTGCATGGAAAGAGAGTAATATCAGAAATTACAAACTTAGGTGATGACAAGCTCTAAAAATGTAAACTTAATATTCGCTTTATAATGAACACTAAATCTCTTAACATTTTGTGGCAGCCTTTCTTAAGCTTAGTGTAATACAATTTTAAAACAATGTGCATATTTACATTGCTTTCAGTCGCAGACTGGGACCACAAGCACTATACCAAGAAGGCAACATTTCTGTTCCTCTCTGGTTACACACAAAACATCTGCACTGATATATCATTCATGCAATTACAACATAAATACAATTTATTCTCTGTGTGAACCAAGTAAACTCCCAGTCTCAATCTGAAATATAAATTAGGAGAAACATTCCTGTGTGTGGTGTAATCTAACTGGCATTGCAGCCTAGTATTATTAAGCACATGCTGCAGAGATAAGCTGATTCTTAAAACTAAAGCGGCGAGTTGATCATCATGCTGAACATCGGAGTGCAGTGTTAAACCCTATTGTGAGTCAGACTGACTGGAGTACAGCAGAACTTGCACATATCAAATTACAGGATTGAATGGCCAAACGGCATAACGAACACGAATAAATAACCACATCCCACGCTTGATTCATCAAAACCCCAGAGCTCCCAACACATGTATTTAAAAGACACACCACGTGCACAGAGACACGCGTCTAACAACATCCCCTCTTCATAAGTAAACAATGGCATACACACGACCGCACGAGTATGCCTAGATACCACACGCGCTCGCGTGTATGTAACAACAGCAGCAACATAAACGCTGCCAGTTGCTCACAGGCCAGACTGGACTGTGTAATGGGGGTCATATACGGGGTAGGCTCACAGAGGCATGCGACTGAGGGGTATTGGCCGACTTCTAAGGAGAGCCCTACGGGGGAAGGCCTAACTATGCTGCGGCTGCAATAAGGGGACACATGAAGACCGATGATAGATCCTCGCCGTCAGCCATGTGCACTGACATCGCCGTTTATTTATACTCCCTGGTCCGAGCCAGGCCCAGGGAGTTGTTGCTGCAACATTGTATTGCAGTGGCCGGGTGGCTCACTACATCCCGTCTATCCCATGGAATATGTGAGAGTACCAACAACATTAACACAATACTTAACATCTGTAACAGTTCGTGGTCGGTCTGTTCATTTCTCCAAAGTTCCTTTCCAACGTCTTCCTCAGCACAGGAAATCTCGCAGTCGAGTGCTGGGTTTGAGGTTTCCTCCCTCTGACTCGCTGCCCCGGTGGTGTCTGCCGCCTGGTCTCCCCTGTCACCCTCTCTTCCTCCGCTTGAGATGCTTCGATGTTCCGCATGTTGTTCCAGCTGGATGTCTTCCTCTTCTGGCCACTTCTCTGTTGGTTCTCGTGCTTTTTTGAACCACTAGGCGTTGCGTGCAATCTGCTGTGTACCTCTTTTCGCCGTTATCATTGACACTTTGACTTGCACCACTTTCCACAGCTCCCTTTCAAATGGTGTGTTGAACTTGGACCCGGGATGCCGGTCTTTCACCACCAAATAGTCCCCTTCTTTTATGGCTGACAGGCGGGCCCCCCTTTTCTAGCACTGTCATTGTTGCATTGCCGCCGTGCTTGGGTACATTCTGTGTCCTGTACCGCCGGAACCAATAGGTCACTTGTGGTAATATTGTCTCTCACCACTCGTTTCATGAGTAAGTAACTTGGAGTACACTTGGTGGTGCAGTGAGGGGTGTTACAATACGCTCTTAGAAATCTGTGCAGTCAGTTCTCCAGGTTCTTCCCCTGATCCATTCCAATCCTTATTGCCTTGTTCAGAGTCCTCATAAATCTTTCCACATCCCCGTTGGCCTGAGGTCACTACGGGGTCACATGCCTATGGCTGATGCTGGATCTGCACAGGTACTCCCTGAAGTCTTGCCCTTGGAATGGTGGCACGGTGTCTGTGCTTTTTTCTTCAGGCACCCCCAAGAGGGCAAACATTTTCTCCAAAACTGGTTGGATGCAATCGAATGATGTAGATGTGACTACCTCCACCACTGGTAATTTGGAGTGACTGTCGACCAACACTACAGTGTGTCTTCCGTCAGGAAAGCTTCCAAAATCCGGGCTAACCTGAGCCCACGGCACTCGACTGGGCCCTTCCGTGATTTTGGGAATTACGAGTGGGTCAGCTCCTGTTATCAAACAGGCATGGCACCCCTTCACCTTTTCTTCCACCATGCGGTCTACGCCTGGGAACCACACTTTGGACTACAGCCGGGCCTTGGTCTTTTCTACTCCCTGGTGTCCCTGGTCGGCCAGGTCGACTGTTCTTCTCCAGAGCTTTGCTGGAATCACCAATCTGGCTCCTCTATGGATTAGGCCATTTCCGGCTTCGCTGAGCTCTTCACGGCATCTCCATACACTCTTAAGTAGTGCGCAGGTACTCAATGTCTGTAGTGCCTGCCTCGCTCTCACTCAATGGTGTTCTTACCACATATATATAAAAAGAGTTGTTGACCGCTATAACCGGGTGCAGTCACTTGGCGGTGGCAAAAACAACGTGATACTTAGTGTTAAAAAGTTTCCCCATCCTGTAGTGCTGTAAAAACCTGCTAGTGATCAGATCAAAACCAAGGAAGGTTAAAGAGGTAAAGAAGGTGTGATAGGACGTCAGCGCCTCACGGAAGCAGCCCCAACGAGGTATATGTAGACAGGTACTCGCCTACTACCTCCTGTTGTCATCATCGGTCGCTGCCGCCCAAACAGAAGCAGTAAAGGTGGAAAGGAAATTTATAATGTGCGTCACTCAAACCCTCGTGATAGTCCTAATGACTAGTGTCTACAGGGCAACCTATGTATTGAAATGGTGTATACTAATCTACAAAGAGCAGGAAGTGTCGACCCAAATTTGGTGATTTGAGCCTGATCAGGACTCAAATCACTCGAAAATAAAACCGAGCAGCACTACACTGGCTATACGGTACTTTATTCTCAGCTGTGTCGCTGCTCATTTAAAAACCGACATGTTTCGTTGCCTTATTTACTTTACCGGCAACTTCATCAGGGCTGGGGTCGACTGGTCTCTCTGCAACGCTGGTGTAAACCAGCAATAACTTTTGGTCAGCACCCTCAAGATGCTGTTTGGCAGCATACCTGCACCTTCATTGTGTAAGTGTCTGAGGTGTTTTGCACCAACCCTTTGGCTGTTTCATTCAGAGCTGCGGAACTTCGTTTCTCATCAGTCTGAGCGTCGGTACTGGACTCACCCTCGATCCCAGTACCGACGCTCAGACTGATGAGAAACGAAGTTCCGCAGCTCTGGTGCAGGTATGCTGCCAAACAGCATCTTGAGGGTGCTGACCAAAAGTTATTGCTGGTTTACACCAGCGTTGCAGAGAGACCAGTCGACCCCAGCCCTGATGAAGTTGCCGGTAAAGTAAATAAGGCAACGAAACATGTCGGTTTTTAAATGAGCAGCGACACAGCTGAGAATAAAGTACCGTATAGCCAGTGTAGTGCTGCTCGGTTTTATTTTCGAGTGATTTGAGTCCTGATCAGGCTCAAATCACCAAATTTGGGTCGACACTTCCTGCTCTTTGTAGATTAGTATACACCATTTCAATACATAGGTTGCCCTGTAGACACTAGTCATTAGGACTATCACGAGGGTTTGAGTGACGCACATTATAAATTTCCTTTCCACCTTTACTGCTTCTGTTTGGGCGGCAGCGACCGATGATGACAACAGGAGGTAGTAGGCGAGTACCTGTCTACATATACCTCGTTGGGGCTGCTTCCGTGAGGCGCTGACGTCCTATCACACCTTCTTTACCTCTTTAACCTTCCTTGGTTTTGATCTGATCACTAGCAGGTTTTTACAGCACTACAGGATGGGGAAACTTTTTAACACTAAGTATCACGTTGTTTTTGCCACCGCCAAGTGACTGCACCCGGTTATAGCGGTCAACAACTCTTTTTATATATATGTGGTAAGAACACCATTGAGTGAGAGCGAGGCAGGCACTACAGACATTGAGTACCTGCGCACTACTTAAGAATTTTTAAATAAATTTGTGTACGGGGTAGGTCTTGTTGTATTTCATGACTTTGAGAGGGGGGCCACCTACCCTTTAACCCCCTAGGCTCCCTTGTTTTGAGAGATCTCCATACACTCTCCCAGTACTCTCTTTCTTCTTCTGCCACCTGACCAGCTCCTTGTAGAAACCACTTCCAGTTATGGTCACGGAGAGTCCGCTTCACCTCCTGTAGACACCCATCTTGTCCAGTGGCGTCCAGAATCTCCTCGAGCGACAACGATTGGGGGCAAGCCTCTTCCACGATCTGTCGTATGAATGATTCAGTGCCTTCATCCACCTCGCCCTCGCTTCCGTAGCGTGGAGCGTTGTCCCGATGTTTGACCTCGACGTCAATAACTCCTTGAAGGGGGATAGGTGTATGTCCTCCGTAAGTAAGTATTTTGGCTATGGTTGGCATCAGTCGAGGTTGGGGTTGTACTTCCAGTATGTTTAATGAAGCCCCCGTGTCAATGAGTATCTGTATGCAATTGTCTCCGATCCATATTTGACACAACGGCGGTGGTCTCCTGGTATTGTTGGCTCCTCGGATGTTCGATACCACAAATACATTGTCCTCGTCTTTGTCTTCGGCTATCGCTAGCTCCTCCACCTCCTGGACATTCTTGGCGCTCCTTGGGAATTTTGGGCTGACCCGCCCCTGCTCTTGCCGCTCTCTGGCACACCTTTGCAAAATGCTCGTACTTGTTGCACTTAAGACACTGTCGCCCCTGCGCTGGGCATCCTCTTTGGGAGTGCGTGGCTAATCCGCAGTTTTGACATCCTGGCTTGCTCTGTCGGTCCTCCCTACTTGTGTTGGGACCTGCCCTGTATGTCTTTCTGATAGCATCCACTCATTCCTCCTTGATCGGTGTCGGATACAAGGGTTGAACGGCACCGGATCTTTTGGCCAATGCAACTTCCATCTCTGCTGCATGTGCATTCACCAGTTTATGGGATCTTCCCAGGACCAAAATATCATCCAACGATATCCCTGGTTGTCGTAGTATCAACTTCCGCAACTCTAACGACTTGCACCCTACTATGAGTTGTGCTCTCGTCTCGAATTGCCGGTCAATCCCAATGCAGGTACTCGCCAACTTCCTCAGATGTGCAAAAAACATATCAATTAACTTGTCGTCCCTCTGTTTGGCCTGGCGAAGCTTGAAGTGTTCGAAGTCTGGATTGACCTGCGGATCAAAATGCCGGTTTAAGGCCCTTACGGCCTTTTCATAGCTGTTACCGTCTACCATGTCTGGTAGATCTTGGAACAGGTCATAGAGCTCATCACCCCCCATTAGGAGCATGGTGAATCGCTTGACGGCGTTGTCTGTCTCTCTCGTGGCCACAAAATAATTTTCCAGCTGCCCTATCCACTTACGCCACCGGGGCGTCGCTGTGGCCGGGTCCACCAGCTGGCTAAACTCCGGGAGGGCGTTCACTGTCATCCTTCCGGGCCTGACCCCAGCAGCCCCCGCGTCCTGGGGCGCTGCTGCCGCTGCTTGGGGCGTAGTCATTCCTGCCTCCTCTCCACCTGGTGTCTCTGGCTGACACAGGCTCCCCCCTGTGCCTTCTCTGGCAAAGACTCTTCTGCCTGCTCAGCACTTGACCCCTGTAGGAAGTATCCTCACAGCTCCTCCACTTTCAATCAGGGTCCCGACATGCTGTACAGCGGTCCAGGAGCACTCTCCCACACGCTCCACTCCTGTCCTGCCTTCCTTACAGCCCCCCGAGCAGGCTGGCGCTTAACGCGCTCGTCGAGCGCTCCAGCCGCGTCTTCTTTACTTTGCGCATGTGCGCTCTTCGGCAGGCCACACACGCACCCTCACTCAGCCGTGTAGCCATCGGCTTCACTCGCGGTCCCAGCTCCAGCTCCAGCCGCACCACTCACAGCAATGTGTGTGGCGCATTTGCCTTACCGCGCCCTTCCGCCACTCTCGGCCACCGGGTGGAAAATGCCACACATCAAACAGCGCCGGGCCGCGCCTCACTCCACGCACCTGCCACCAATACCGGTCTGCGTTGCGGTCGGCAGGCGTGCACGTATGGGACTCGCACCACCCTCGTCGCCAGTGTAGTGGGGGTCATATACGGGGTAGTCTCACAGGGGCATGCGGCTGGGGGGTACTGGCCGACTTCTAAGGACAGCCCTACGGGGGAAAGCCTAACTACGCTGCGGCTGCAATAAGGGGGACACATGGATACCGATGATAGATCCGTGCCGTCAGCCTCGTCCGCTGACTTCGCCGTTTATTTATACTCCCTGTATGAGAGCCATGCATAACAAAACAACTGCTGTTGTAGGCAGAAGAAAAATGTAAATGACACAATAACAGATCAATTGATGATATGCCCCTGTATGTAGGTATATTAATCATATAATTTTAATACAATCAAAAGTTGTAGGCTAACGCCAGATCCAATCAAACATTGCAGGCTGGCCAAGTTTACACCTATTGGGTTTGCCTATACAGCTGCCAATGCTTCCTCATCTATTGATTGCATGATGGATGAGTGAGAATCAGTGGGAATGGATGGACGAGTGTATATCTGGCTGGTTGAATCATGGATGAGTATGTGCTGGGTGGATGAGGTTATGTTCTAGATGTAGATCCATCACTATGGACCCAGCTCATATTTATGTATGCCAAAGTTTGGGATCAGGTGAGAGGGAGATTTATAAAAATGAATTAGTTTACTTTCCTTTATCCACCCACTTACACTAAAAGACTATAAAGATGAACAGGAAAATGACTAGGAAGTGGACTGGGACTAGAAGAAGGGCTAACAGTAGGACTCCCTAGAACAAGGGATGGATAGGAAGAGTAGCAGAAAGAGGACTGGGAAGAGCACTAGCAGAACTACTGAGTTTACCAGTCCATGTGTGAGCAGATTATTATGTACAACTTTTTGCCTTACATTCTGGGATTTGTAGGCCTTATTTTATAAATCAACAGAACTATGAGTTAAATTATGTGAATATATTTGTGAAGTGAACTAACGGGCTTGCTATTAAAGGAAGGTCACATAACTATTATGTAAGAGAAGTTAAAATAGGCAGGTTTTGATAGCTTTTGTGGATTTAGTAGAAGACCATTCAGAACAAATACAATTTGGAGAGTTACAAACTTTAACTGATGGAAAGGAAGGGCCCTATCTACAAAAGTAACCGGTCTGATACGGGACACGTGGAAATAACTGATTAGTTGACAGTAGGGTCTTGTTTGATTAATAAAGATGGAACTTGTATGTCAGAATTTGAGGGGTGCAATGATTCACAATTTTACAAACAAAAAGTATTTTGGTGTAAAAGAAAACACAACACTCAAGATAGAAGTCTAATGTGTTTAATGCAAAAATAGCAAGCAAACAGTCAAAATAAACAAGGCAAGTGCTGTTCCAACGGACCAGAGTTTCATCCTCAATCAGTTGGAGCATGTGATGCTAAAACCCACTAATTTTAGTGCTACATTAATACACTTTTCTAAATGCAAGTGAATGGAAGCGAGAACACTTGGTAGAAATGAAACCTTCAGATAGGCACTAATGAGCAGGTGCCAGAATCTTCTTGCGGGAAGAATTTGAGAAGACCTTTGCGTACTGATACAAACATCACCTTCGAAGTGCCAAATTCATGAAGGCACATATACAAGTGAATTCACTTTCTCAGTGGTAAGCAAAACCTCTTTTGGAGGGATTAAACTCTAAAATGTGTGTGGACATCCACCAGCTTGTTGGAGTAACACAGTTTTCCAGGCACATGGCCTTAACCTCTGTGCACAGGATGTTCTTAATATTAGACTAACCAAATACAATTTCAGTGTAATTAGTGTACATATAAAAATGTGCCTTTATATGTTGGAGAATGGCAACCAGAGGTTGCATGTGTCAATGCCTTTTAACTTAAAAGGGCAGATGGAGGGATTGGGCTATGTGTGAGTCTTTAAAAGCCCAGAGCCCTAAAGACAAATTACAGTAACACTCAGAGAAATCCACATTGGAAATTCCACACAAGAAAAAACAGGTAGATACCCCAAAAATGGGATAAGCTTTCCAGATACAGACCATAAAGGTTTATTAAAAGTTTAGAATCACTACAGAAAGAAAAAAGATAAGGTTAGTTATTATTCAGAAAATGCAAAAAATAGAAAGTGATAAACGAACTAGCATGGAGTCTGCTCCCTAAAGGATCAGGAAAGAATTCTGGCTCGACCGTAAAATGTTGAGCCTTTATACATTTCTAGACAGAGAAACTGTAAAGTCACTGTGTTGTGACAATGAAAGGCACATAACATTGTTGTAAATTGGCTGCGATTGGATTAGTATTAGTGGAATCCATCTCGTATTTAGAGGCTATCTTGTCCATTTTGTGGAATCCATTTTGTATTTCTGGCAGCCATTTTGTTTTCCCTTTGCTCTGTTTAAAGGACTGGCTATACTTAGACTCTGCTACTCTGCACATGTGCAGAAGAATCTAACTGTCCATACATCTGTTTTTAACCTGTAGCTGTCAGGTTGTTTCTACCAGAGTCAGCAACTGCTAGCTCCTCCTTTACTGTTGACTGTGCATTTCTGTATGACCATCTATGTATGTAATTCTCCTATGTGTGCTTGTACCGCCCTCTTTATTGAGCCCCTGTGTGGGTATAAAAGACCCATAGTTCTTCTACTCTGTGTGCTACTTCACTCAGTACCAAAGGGTGCTGTTTGAATGTAGTTCCACCTCATGAGGTTTATTAAACTCTGTATTTTCTATTCCAGTTTCTGTGCCAACTTCTTCCTATTGGTCTGAGGACTCTGTGCAGAGAAGGGCGAACCCCTTGCACTGGTAGGCCTAGCTGAGGTCACCATCAACAACATAACCAATAGGTAAAGGGGTGCGGCTAAGATGGCGAACATGGCGGACACTCAGGAGTGAGCTTCGAGCCCAGCATGCACAGAATTCTGCCAAAATGAGCAATTAGCACCGATTCAGGTGCTGCAAAGGTTCTCCCTTTAATCGTAGAGGACAATCCTCACAAGGTGATTGTGTGGGGTGTGCATGGACGGGGCATGACGGACAACCACACACCTCAGGTCTAGAGATACACACTAGCCCTGTGCGCCGGTCCTGTAACATTAATCCCTGAAACGTCCAGCTGGGCCGCGTCCATCATCCCCTCGCATCCTACTAAAACAACTAGACACTTCCTGTCCTGGGGCTGACACAGGGGCTCAGCCCTTGCTGCGAAAGACTCCGGCCTGTCACCTACTCCTGATATAAGAACAGTCACCACGGCCTCTCTCCTGGGCAGACTGCGACTGACACTCTGAACTCTGCCTTGGGAGGGCGAGAAAGTCCCTGTACTATCCCTGTGCAGGGGGCCGAGGAGGGGCGCTGTCGATGCGCAGACGGTAAAGTGTTGATGAGTGAAACCTAAACAGTGTGGAGCGCAAGACCACATCAAGCAGAAGACACTCCTGGACAGCCTAGCGTGCCTCTGTGACACTCCCCTAGGGGATTTCATGGTGGTGAGGCGGACCCCGTCCCGGTGTCGTTTTCTCTGCTCTTCACATACGCAATCCCATACTGTGACCAACGGTCAGGGCGACGCCTGCGGCCCCATTAACCCACTCACTTCACTCCTAGACATCGTATCCCTGCGAGGTGTTTCTTCTGGGACCCTCCTGTCAGAATCGGACAGACAGATTGTGAGACCACTCTAGGCCAGTTAACCTCTCCAACTGATAGGGGTCTGTTGCATACCACCCACACCCCCCCACGGAGATGAGGAAGACCAAGTCAGACAGTTCTCAGACCTTAACAGATGCGACCATAGGCTGCACCAGAAACGTGGCAGACGCATCTAAATTGGAGAAGACACTATCGGACAACCTATCACACCACTCTTTGCAGGTTTGATGAACTTTTGGCTGCAGTCATCGATATCAAATCCACACTGGGCCCCAAGCTTGACTCCCTGTTGCTCGAATCCTACTAGGGAAACAAACTACCTTCTTCTGCATAGCGAGAGCACATAGAGTACCAGGGGGCCCTCACCGCCCAGGCGCCACACCAAGCTCAATAGTGGCACGGCTCTTTAACTACCACATACTAAACGCAACGAGAGCTCGGGTCCGCCGACAGTGGAAAATGCACAGGTACATATCTATCCAGACTACACACTGGAGGTACAGAAATGCAGATCTTTTTTCCTCGAAGTGAAGTGACGATTGCACAACCAAAATGTGAAATATGCACTTCAATTCCCCATTCAATTCAATTGGGTGCAACATGAGGGCAACACCACCTTCCACTCAACCCCTCCAGAGGTCTGGACCTGGTAGGAGCTACATGGGAACTCATTGGAGCACGAGGTCCCGGACGGTCCTCATCCCTCACGGCAAGACAGGAAACAACGACTGGCACCCACAGGGCCCAACCAAAGAACAGGCGGCAAAAGAGAGGGCACGAGTGGTGAGAGACTTGGAAGAAGGAACCGCGACCCGTTCTCCCTCGGCCTCGGGCCGTAGGCGAGGAACTCCACAGAGGGTGCAGCATCGCTAACTTAATCACAGCTCAACGAGGTTCTTGGCAGGGGTTCTTCTATCACTCTGTAAACTTCTACTGATTTGATATGAAGGACCCCTGCGAGGCCCTGGAGATGGCTTACAGGAACACTCATGCAAGTATTGGAGCGGGGGAGGAGGTGCTTCCCCAATTATGTACACCGCTCTTAAACAATATGCAGCACTTTAAGATTTGCAGGCCACACAAGATTGAAAGGCTTGCACCCCCTGCCCCCCACACTACTGGTATACTACTGATCCAGCGGTTCAACAACAACAGATACTCCACTACCATATACTCACCTGGGCCCATAAACTCACAGTGCGTAAAACCGGTGGGGTCAAGTTTGTAATTTTCACAATGTCTAGGATTAGGTATTTTATACTCCGAACTAACCTTTCACTGATCAAGAAGTTCTTTTCTCTGGTCAATGGAACAATAGTTGAACTAGTTGATGGGGATAAATTAACTTTAACTCTAACTTATTCTTTTATTTAAAGTAAATAACCACAGACTCAAGTAAGTTTTAAATCTTTATCTAAATTAAATGTATGTGAACCATTTCAAAACTACAGTGCAGTCACCATCATTCATAGGAGAGAAAATTGCAATTCATTAAATCCAATCAACATTTACCTCGGACTCAACAATAATCGATGCTCAGAAAGGGAGAGGACAGAGAGAAAAGGACATCTGCAAATAACGAGAAATATATATTTACCAAGGATGGTGTGAAAGACCAACCCTCTGCCCAAAGGGCTGGTAAGGCTCCCCCGGGATACATTAGGAGACAAAGACTTCAGGACAGGAATCAGGACAGGATGGTTGACCTCTTTAGAATACCGACAGTTGCAACGCACCCCTCTCTGACACTCTCTTCCTCCTCGAAATTCTTCCACGATCTTCTGATCTCACCCATTTAAATTAGGATAGAAGGTTCTGCATTCGGCTCTTCATCAGCATCTCACAGCATCTCTCCCAGCATCAGCATCTCCCGCTCCAAGCTCTCCCTAACTAACTAAAGCTATCTTAATTATACCTTTCGCTCTTCATGTTCCACCCTCTAAAGTTTCAATATCGTAAAAATACGAAATATGATGGGTCAGGCAAGGGGAAGCTCTATCACACCATGCTTACATGTCATTAAAATCAGTCCAACTATTGTTCGCAAACCCATCCCCTTAATTTTTTTTTTTTTTTTTTTTTTTTTTGAAACCGTTTATTGCAGTTTATAGAAGTTACATGTATGGGCCTACAACCACACGGCCGGCCGCTAGAGCATCAAAAGCATATTACATACATACAGCAAAAAACTTTCTCAGCGGTGCACAGTAGGAAGACAGGAGTGATCAATGGCGCAGGCCTCACAGCTCCATGCCCACAGTACGGTTCCATTTTCTTAAAGCAAAACAACGTAAACAAACCACAACCGCAAGGCAACCCTCGATCCAAAGTGACAACACGTGCTCCATAAGTGGGGGATCCAAACCAGCAGCAAAATTCTGAAGAGGGGGACGGGAGTAGATCAGGGACTGGGGGACCGCGCGCCCGCGGCCAAGGGAGGGGCGCCATCTAGGGAGACGGAGCCGGCGAGGCCGCCGGTAGCAGCGGCGGCTCACAAATACCCCCGCGGTAGGCGTTCCAGGGGCCCCAGAGTTTCATCCACGCCCCAGGCTTACCCCTCGCCACATACACCACCTTTTCACGAAACATACACCAATCCATATGCTCTTTCCAGGCCGACACCGCAGGGGGCCTCTGGGATCCCCACAATTGGGCAATATCACGCTTGGCTATCATGTATCCCAGAGTCACCCACCGCGCCTGCGGGACCGAGTAGTCATTTGGTTCCCAGACATTCAGCAAGCATCTCCTCGCTTCAGGCAGCAGCGCGACACGCGTAACCATTCGTAGAACCTCATGCACACCACGCCAGAATCGCTCCACCTTCGGGCACTCCCACAGTATATGCATGAAAGTCGCCAACGCACCACAGCCACGCTTACACATTCCATCACCGGCAAAACCCATACGTAAGAGCCTTGGCCCCGTCACGTAGACCCGGTGAAGGATCTTGAGCTGGACGAAACGAAGGCGAGCCGGGATGGCCACCTCTTTCGGAGAGGCCACCGCGGAGATCCAATCCTCGTCGTCCAGCTCCAGCCCGTCGGCAACCCAAGCCTCGCGGAGACTAGTCAGCAGACACGATCTATCGTTAATCAATTTTTTGTATATGAGGGAGATCGTGCTGTCCGGGACATGGCCATCTAGCACTCTGTCCTCCAGGGGGGAAGACTCCGGAATGGATGCAACATCCGGGAAGACGGAGCCCAGCGCATGGCGGACCTGTAGGTACCGAAAGTACTCACTGCCCTGCAGCTGAAACTCCGCCTGCAGCGTCTCAAAAGTTTTGAATCCCCCCCTCGTCCAGAGATCTCCCACCGTGCTGATTCCGATCGTGTCCCACTTCTCGAAGCCCTTCGACGTCCACAGGGAGCCCAACCTCTCAGATGCATACAGCGGAGACGCTCGGGTCAAACGGTCCTTCCACCCCATAGCTGCATTAGCCGCGTGCCAGACACGCACCATGACACGCGTCGGTCCCGTCAAACGGGAGTCGGGCGCGCCAGAGTAGAGCGCTCGATTATAATCGCCACCGGGCAGAAGCGTCCTATCCATCTCAAATGCCGGGTTCAAGGCGGGCCCGTAAAGGCCATGATTAATTGCAGCTAGTTGGGAGGCCCAGTAATACCGTTTGATGTCCGGGAGGGCGACCCCTCCATCGTACCACGGGAGCGTCAATTTAGCCAGAGCAATACGCGGCCTCCCGTCCCAGAACAGGCGCCGCTGGAGGCCCTCCACCTCGCGAAAGTAGCGTGCCGGGACCAGGTCCATGGTATTCTGGAGGGCGTAGAGGAAGCGCGGCAGGGACATCATTTTAAATAAGGCCGCTCGGCCGAGCGGCGAGAGCGGCAGACGCCGCCAGCGCACCACGTCCTCCCTCAGACGCTGGAGGGGGGGCAGCAAGTTCCGCTCATAGCGGGCCTCCGTGTCAAGAGTGATATATATACCCAGGTACCGGAAACCCTGGGAGGCAATCTGGATCGGACAGTCCCGTGGCAAGACCGGGGCCTCCCCGGAGAGCACATAGACACAGGATTTCGCCCAGTTGATGACCAGGCCTGAGTTGCGACCGAAGGAGCGCAAAACATCAACCAGGACGATCAGTGACTTGCGCGGGGAGGCGAGATACAAAAGGATATCGTCAGCATAGAGGGACACGCGGTCCTCATGCTCGGGGGTCCAGCGGAGACCACGGATAGAAGGGTGCCACCGCAACCACTCCGCCAGGGGCTCCATGGCCAGGGCGAACAGGAGAGGCGACAGGGGACAACCCTGTCGCGTGCCCCGCCCCAGCGCGAATGGGGCAGATACTCGCCCATTCACCACCACCTGCGCCAACGGGCCCGAATATAGCAATTTGACCCAGCTGACGAAACCCGGGCCGAACCCAAACTTCGCCAGCATCGCCCAAATATATGGCCATTCGAGCGTATCAAACGCCATGGTGGCGTCCAAGGACGCCAAGATGGCCGGCTCCCGCACAAATGGGACACGCGCGAGCACCCCGTGTAAGCGCCGCAGATTAAGCGCCGTGTTGCGGTGTGGTATAAAGCCCGATTGGTCTTGGTGGACCAAATCGCCCACCACGCCAACCAACCGGTTGGCCAACACCTTGGCGAGGATTTTGGGCTCCGCGTTCAGAAGCGAAATCGGCCTATAGGATGTGACCCGCTCACGGGGCTTCCCCTCCTTATGGATCACCACAATTGTAGCCAGACGCTGGTCCGGCGGGAGGGAGCCCTGCGAGTGGGCCGCAAGGAACATCGCGCGCAGGTGGGGCGCCAACACATCCGGGCGTAGCTTGTATAGCTCAATGGGAATACCATTGGGGCCCATGGCCTTGCCGGATGCAACCGAGCGAATAGCCGAGGCAATTTCGTCCGAGGTGGGCGGGGCATCCAGCGAATCCCTGTCCTCCACCGTAAGGGAGGGCAGTGCGATGTCCCGAAGCAAGGCATGGGAATCTTCCTCCGAGCAGGGAGAAACCGGGGAGTAGACTTCGCGGAAATAATCCGCGAAGCAGGAGACAATGGCTTCCGGCTCAGTGACGCACACACCATCCACGCTCTCAATCAAAGGCACCACGCGGCTCGCTCTTTCCCTCTTGTCCAACCACGCAATCAATTTGCCAGCCTTGTCACCCACATCATACAATCGCCCCTGCTGCTCTCTACTGAGGCCCCTGGCCGCCTCCGTGACGAGGGCCCGATAGGCCGCCTGCTTTAAGTGCAAAACATGCAACTTGGCGTCTGTTACCCCGCTCCCCAGGTCACCCTCCAGTTCTGCAATCTCGGCCTCAACCCGGGTCACCTCCTCCCGCTCGCGCCGCCGGGCATTGGAAATAAAGGAGAGGGCCTCCCCTCTAAGAACCACCTTGAAAGCCTCCCACAGGGAGATGGCAGACGGGACCGACCCCACATTCTCATCGAAATAGCGCTGTAAGGATTTGATCAAGTCGGCACGAATGGTGGGGTCGCGCAAATACCATGCATTGATCGGGGCCACTCTGCCATCCCCCCTCGGGAAGACATCGAAATGCAACAACAATGGGGAGTGGTCTGAGATACCCCGTGCCAAATGGCGCACCTCCCCCACCCTCCCTGCCTGGGCCGCCGGGACAAGGATGTAATCAAGCCGCGAGAGGCTACCATGGGCCCCCGAGTGGAAGGTGTACTGTTGCAATACGGGATGCTTTAAGCGCCAGCAATCCACCAGGCCCAGCGTGTCTAAAAGGCCGGGCAGCCACGCCTGTGCCCGGGGGAGGTCCCTAGGGGGATGGCGATCCATAGACCCAGAGGCAACCGCGTTAAAGTCCCCTCCAACCACCAACAGGCCACCCGGAAGGTCCAGAAGGAGGCGCCCCAGGTCCGCAAATGTAGTGGCTTGTAACCCAGGCGGGACGTACACTGATATAAAGGTAAACACTCTACCCTCCATTCGTCCCACCAGAACAGTGTAACGTCCCCTCTCATCATGGCGCACCTCGTCAATCTCCAACGGGAGCGAGTTCTTGACCATAATACCCACCCCCCGCGAGCCCGAAGTGAAGCCGGAGTGGGCCGCCAAACGATATCCCCGCCGATTCATTGCATGAAAGGTGTTACCTATAAGGTGTGTCTCCTGCAGGAAGACAACATCTGGAGAAATACGTTTTAAATACTGCAGGACCACACCACGCTTAATCCTATCCCCCAGGCCGTTAACATTCCATGACAACACAATCAAATCCCTACCCCCCATCATAAGTCAAAACAATCGGTCGCCCCCCACCGAGCATCTTAAAAACAACAAAACAGTTGCGGGCTTGCCTTGCGGTGCTAACAAACAACACACCCCCCCCACCCCCCGGTCCCAACAGAACTCCCCCCTCCCTGCACCCCTGCATGAGCCCAGACAGCCCCCCCAAAGTGCAGTGTGCCTGTCGCCCCATAGCTAAGTACTAACTAGTCCCCCCGAGGAGGAGGGAAGCCCCCAGCAGACCCCACCCGACCTCCATGGGAGGGGAACATACGAAAGCAATATATGGTAAAGGAACAGTATCCAGAGCAAGGCCTATACAGTCACCCCTCAATTCTGATCCGGCGGGCCCTCCCCGCCAGCCGCGCCCCCCCCACCCCGATCTCCAGGCAAAGTATCTAACCAGTCCCCAGCCACCTCGGGCCGGTCGAAGAAGTGCGTACGGCCATCCACCTCCACCCTCAGCTTAGCCGGAAAGAGCATTGAGTACTTGAGGTTTAGGTCCCTTAGGCGACGTTTAATACCAAGAAAGCTCTGTCGCTGCTTCTGGACCGCCGGAGTAAAGTCTGGGTAGAAGTGTACATCCATGTTGTCCAGCCTGACCGGTCCCTGTTGCCTGGAGGTCTGGAGGATGGCGTCTCTGTCCCGGAAATTAAAAATCCGGGCAATAATAGGCCGCGGCGGGGCACCGGTCTTAGGGCGGCCCCCAGGGACCCGGTGGGCACGCTCCACCGCAAAAAGCTTACTCAGCCCCCGGGGCTGGAGATGGGTCAGGATCAGTTCTTCCACGAAGAGATCTGCCGCCTCCGCCTCTCGGCCCTCCGGCACACCAATAATGCGAACATTGTTCCTCCGGGCCCGACCCTCGGAATCCTCCAGTCGCCGGTCCATCAGGGCGCTCGCCTGGCCAAGCCGGCGCACCTCCTTCTGGAGGGCCACCACGTCCGTAGTGAGGCTCGTTGTGGTGTGGGCCAGGGAGTCAACTCGGTCGTTCGTTTTTGACAAGTCTGCCCTCACAAGGCCCACATCCACCAGGACCGAGTCAATTTTTTGCGCCAAGGTATCGAAACGCTGGTCCACTGAGGCCTTCATCTCTGCGATGGCGCCCATGACGTCCCGGAGGGTCAGATCCACCAGTTGGGCAGGCGCCTCCGTCGGGCCCACCAGGGATGACCGCGATGTCTCCGGAGAACCCTTCTGGAGCGTATAGCGATCCATACTATTGGCCTGGTGCGCCGTGCCACGGCGGGTTGTCTTCATCTTCGCCCGGTCGCCATCTTGTTTGGTGGACATGCTGGCCCTTCCACCGTCGTGCCAAGATCTCCAAACGGGCCGCCACACCAAATCACGGGTGTCAGGGGGGGGGGGCGGGGGCGACCACCGGGCCGCGGGTCAACCCACCGCCGGCGGGTCAGCCGGGCACCTGGACAAGGCAACACCACCGCACCCCGCCCCGCAGCCCGACCCCGCCTGAGGCAAGGAGGGCGCAAAAGCGAAAGTGAAAGTGCGGGGTACGCGAGTCGCCCAGCCCCGCTCGCCGCTGTTATTCACTTCGTCCCCGGATCGCCCCACTACTCCAATCCGGGGGGCCGGCGAGGAGAAGGCCGCAACCTTCAATCGATGCTCCCACCGGTGTTCGGGGTCCGATTCGAGCCCAAAAAACGGGTGGCGCCTCAGCTCGGGTTCACCGACACAGTCCCCTCAACAAGGACAGGATATCGCCAGGATTAATTCAGGAGGTCGCGGAGGTCCTCGGGAGCCTCGCACCTACGCGGCCATCTTCCATCCCCTTAATTTTTATTCATAAATGTAGTTCTCATCCGTCTTTATTTCACTCTTGCAGCAATTTAATAACATTCTGAATGTGAGTCCTCATCGTTGAACTTTTCACCATCCGTTCCCATGCTTGTAACACTCGAGTTTGGCTCCCTTTCAATATCTCTGTCATGGCCTTCATGGCTTCACTCAATGAGCATGCACAGGCATTGCATCACTTCATTCAATTCAATTATGCAAAAAAGGCTCAAATACGCACCAGTGATAAAGTCAGAAAGACAAATATTAATTTCACAAATAAAGTGGTCGCACTGTATACCACCCACCTCTACTCTATTCCCCTTTACTAATTAAACTTTCCCCGCATTAGCATTAAAAAAATAGCTTGTTTTTGATTCAAGTATGCAGATGCCATGCACGTGAGTCTTCATGACTCCATTTTAGTGTCTTCTGCTCATGCGCCAGAATTTCCCTCCAAGCATTAACTCATCATACTGCGTAGATGCAGTTGACGCAAGTGCACAACAGTTTTCCCCGTTTAAAGCGGTATTAGTCCGTCTTCATTGTTATCCGCGTTAGTACACACATACGCAAGCTTCACTAACCCACATGTTTATGTGGTGCGTAATAGTTATTCACAAAATAGGGTTAATAACTTTATTAGTGTGTTAACGAGTGGATCGCATCCGAGCAAGTTTCTTTTCCATGAAACCTTGCTCCATCAATCCCCTCTCTGATGGCATTTTTGAGCCATCACAAAATTACCCATCCCTTCCCAGATGCCAACTTTAGCACATCTCAGTTTCTTTTCCTTGCATCTGACCTATATCAGCTTCTCCTTTCCCTTTCAAATTTTTCATCGTTTTATATATCTTTCCTTTTATTTCCTCTAGCTGAATTTCTTCATATTCTCTCTTTCGTTTCTTTCCTTTCCCTTCCCTTTCTAAATGTATTCACCTTTTCCCATTGCTTCTACAGCACTTACATGTAATCATTATTATCAATACTATTGTCATTATCACAACTACTGGTAATATTAGTTGACCTAGAAAACTCTTCCCAAAATTAGCAAACCATTTCCCTATTGATGTCATATACTTTGTTAATTCATCCATTCACTGTCAACCTCCAGTTGGGTCAAATCATCATGCATTCTTGTAATATTTTCAATATACCCTTAAATTTATTTTCTTTTATCCGGAATGTAAGTGCAGCAATGTTGAATTTTCAACATACCACAGACTCCCCCCTCTTTTGCCAGTAAGATATCAAGAGCAAGACGATTTTGTAAAGCCATAGACTTTATCGCAACCATTTCTGTATTAATCATTATCTGGCACATGCATCAACAATGCCATTTGCGTTTCCTTATTAGCGAAAAATAAGGATTCGCTAATAAGGAATAGCAAAAGGCTATGCATGTAGAAATCGCTTACAAAATAGCGATTTCTAAACATTCCTTAATTGCGACTTGCAAATTGCGAGTCACAATTAAGGAATACCTCCCCATTTATCCCTAGGGCCTAGAGGCCCATAGGAATGAATATGAAGACTTTCTCAATTTGCGATTCTCAATTAGTGAATCGCAAATTGCTCATGCAATTTCAAGGGAGCCAGGGTGTCAAAAGGACACCCTGTTGCACCCCTGAAATCTGCATATGAGTACATCTTGCACACACACATGCCCCAAGGGCATGTGTGTGTGTAAAATGGAACTTTGAAAAATGCACTTTAGTGCATTTTTCAAAGTTTGTGCAAATTACCATGAAGTTCAACTTCATGGTAATTTGCTCCCCCTATTAGCGAAATCGCTAATATTTTTACTTTAATGCATTACATTTAAGGAATCTCAATTTGAGATTCCTTAAATGCAATCGCAATTTAAGTAATCGTAATTTAGAGATTACTTAAATTGCGATTTTTGCATTTGGGATGATGCATCCCAAATGCAAAAATACCGGTCGCAAAGAGGCAGATTCTGAGAATCTGCCCGTTTGCGACCGGTTTTTGCTTTGATGCATGTGGGCCTAAGAATCCTCCAGCAGTATCTGCAGAAAGACGATCAACTATTGTTGACAATTTGCAAATTTTTCGTGAATTTAGAATAACTCCAAGGGTATCAATGCACCAAATATATCACCTACAATTTCAGAAAAACAAGCTCTTCTTATCCGTGTTAGTCCATTAGATATTTCATTGATTCCATTGATTTTGTCCACATGGTAAATCTTTGGAAAAACTATTCCAAAATAACAGCTCCCATACCACCTTGCAGGTAACCTATAATAGGCATTATTTCAGCGTACATAATAAACTCCTGGAAATACAGGATCGATTCCCCCCTTTAGTCCCCATCCGCCTAAAATCCGAATATTGTGTTCACATTCACTGGAACCAATGAAAATGTTATTATAATCTGTCTTTAACCTATGGAGGCAGAATTTTCCTCTATTCACAAAGTCTAGTGACATCGCAGCATGAGCCTCGCCATTTGCATAAAGTCCCTCTTTCTCAATTCTCAGCCCATGGAGTTACATGGGATTTCTGTTCAGCAGCCTTCTTTATTAAATCCTGTCTCCTTTCTTCTACTAAATTCAAAAACTCTTTTTCTTCTTCACGTAATATACATGTTAGGTTATCTCTATGTGCCTGCGCTATATCTATTGAACTCATTGTTAAGAAAAATTCACCCATAAACTGTGCATCTTTACTACTACGTACTGGATTCATATTCTTTCGCATAGGTAGTTCTGAAAATAAGTTTGAATAAAAATACTGAAGCTTTCCGGTTGCATAAAATAAACTTGATAGAACGCTACATGACACACCATATGTTAGAGGTATATGGTGATGTCACCCCTTCTGATACGGATGATGGCAATTTCATACAGACATAACAATCACTAATCTCCATTGTATTAACGTACTGAAATAACAATTTTGTAAACACATTTAAAGACGAATCATTGTCTGATTCATTATGATGATAGTTTATCTCATCTTCTACCCCTATTGCTATTTTAGTTCCCTTTATTTTACCTACTTTCTCATTAGTAGTTGTATTATTCTTGTTACTTGTGTCCATTAACAAAGGTACTCCTACTGTTAGAAATAACCAGACGAATGCTACTATTAGAATACTACATAAGCAAAATCCTAAACACTTTCGCTTAATACTTTGTTTCTGTAATCCACTGCTGAGTATACTACACCATTTTATGGAAGCATTTTGTGTTTGTTATTAAAAAGATGGTTTAAAAAAATGCTTTGTTTCGCTCATTCAGTAACTTCAATTTCTGCCATTGTTGATCTGAGAAAATGTATTTTTTCTTTTTTTCTTTCTTTACTCAAAATGCAGTCTCTTTATTTCTAAGGTGGTCTTAATCTGTTCTCATCAATCTGTGCAACATGGACTTTTTCTGATTCTTCTCGTAAATCTAGATTTTCAAATTCCTCTAGGATCACATAGGTCCACTCAGGGGCATTGAATTTCCTGTTCAGGTTCCTCAATCTAGGGCTTCTTCGCATTAATTTTGCTATTGGCTGTTTGGATCTAGTGTGACTTGAAATTTCATTTACTTGTTCTGGTTGCTGCTCTGGCTTCCTTAAATAGTATCTTAATCTTTTCACTCCACCTGGCCAATTACCACATTTTCTAACTCTTTTGGCCTGAACTGCACTTTCACCTTCTTCGTCGTTTTCTTAAAGTTATTTTATTTTCATTTAGTCTGGGCACAATCTGCTCTTGTTCTTCTTCCCTCTAATTGCCTTTGTTCTGTATTTTCTGTATTATTTTCTTCTTCTGCCTGAACCTATTCAGGTAATATTGTATTTTGTTCTTCTTCTGTCTGAACCTGTTCTTCTAGATCTGTCCGGTCCTGTTCAGGTCTTATTTCAATTAGCTCTTCTTCTGCCTGAACATGTTCTTCTTCTTCTATCTCACCCTGCTCAGGTTTCTGTATAGCTTTGCTTATTTCCACCTGAGTGTGTTCTTCTTTCCCAGTCTTTTCCTCTCTACCTGCCTGTCTTTCTAATTTACTTGTTGTTCTTGTTGTGATAACAGCTTCAGGTATTTCAATCACTGGCATCCAATCTTCCTGACTTGTACTTGGCTGTTCGTCATATAGTTGTCTTTCAGAATCTATCACTCTAGATTCGTTGACTACACAACTCTCATTTTATGACGTCTAAGCTTGTTCAGTCAGTGGTTGCTCTTGTTGTTCAGATGGGCTCGGAACTCTTCTGGTATGGCTAGCGTGAATCCAATTGGGTAAACCTGCACACTTCACTGCTGTGGTAGTGACTAGTATGACTTGGCATGGTTTATCCCACCTGGGTGCTAAACACAATTTCCTTGCATGTTTCTTCACTAACATTCAATCTCCAGGATTCAAACCATACACTTGGTCTGGCTGTCTTGCAACTGCGTCTTCTCCAACCTGATGAGAGACAGAACGCACCATTTCAGCCAATCCTTTGCAATAGTCCAATACCAGATCATCAGTTATATTCATCAATTTATTTCCAGGAATAAATGCTTGTCTCATTGCCCTTCCCATGATCACTTCATGTGGACTCAATCCTGTTTTCCTGTCAGGAATACTTCTGAGTCCCATCAGTACAAGAGGCAACGCATCTGGCCATTTTTAGCATTGTGGATGCACACACCTTCCCTAATCTTGACTTGATTGTGCCGTTAAGCTGTTCAACTATTCAAGAAACCTCTGGATGATAAGCCCAGTGCAGTTTTTGCTCAATGTCAAATGTATCACAGATTAATCGAATTATCTCATTATTAAAATGAGGTCCTCTATCTGATTCCAAAAGTGACTGGAAAACTGAAACGAGGTATCAACTCCCTCAACAGTAATTTAGCAACTGTGAGACTGTCATTTCTTCTTGTGGGATATGCCTCTACCCATCTCGAGAACAGGCCCACTATGACAAGTACATAATTCAATCCATTGCACGGAGGCCACTCGATGAAGTCTAATTGCAGTCTTTCCAGTCTTACCCCAACTAACCACTGTCTTCCTGCCTGGGGTTTGCTGCTGACAGATCAATCATCTTTGGCAATGGCTCTCTGCGACTACCCTAAACTTTGGATTGTACCAACTCTGTCTGAATAATCTGATCATTGAATCCCTGCCAACATGTGTTGCTCCATGGTATACTCTTGCCATTTGAGAGAGTAAGCAATCTGGCATGACTGGTCTGTCATCTAAGTACACCCATACTTCATCTTCTGTTCTTACAACCTGACTTTATCCAGATTTCCTTTTCCTTTTACTCAACTTCTTCCTGCAACTGTCTGACCTCATCCCATGTTTCTGGAACTGAGAAAAACATAAGTTGGCAGCTGGTTTCACCTGCTTCCACTTTTCTGTTAAGTGCCATTTTGTTTCTTGCACAGTATTGAGCAATTTGGTCTGCATACTTATTACCTGCCGCTACATAGTCATTTCCTGACTGATTTGCAGCGCATTTCACAACCGCTATTTCTTTTGGCAATTGTAATGCTTCCAACAAATCCTTTACATTTTTACTATTTCGTATAGGAAATCCTGAAGAAGTCGGAAATCCCTTCTGCATCCAGAGCTGGCCGAAGTTGTGCACAACCCCAAAACCATATTGACTGTCCGTAAATATGGTTACTCTCCAATTTTCCCCTATTTTGTATGCCTTTGGTAAGGCCACCAATTCAGCTACTTGTGCAGACTTGACTCCCAGTAAACAGGATGCTTCAATAACTCCAGATATTTAACATACAGGATATGCAGCACTTAGACCTCCTTCTTCTGTTCTCAATCATGACCCATCCACAAACAACACATGATCAGATTCCTTCAAGGATTCTTCTTTTATATCTGGTCGGGGCTTAGTACACAATTCAGTCACATCTAAACAACCATGATCAATCTCATCTTTCACTTCCTCACAATGTGGATCTGGCAATAATGTGGCAGGATTAATTAATGTACATCTTATCACTGTCACATTTTCTGCTCCCAAAATTACTCTTTCATACTTAGTCAACCGACTAGGAGTGAGGTGCTGTGTTCATGTTCTTGTCAAAAGAATCTCAACTGAGTGTGGGACATATACTTTTATCGGATGTCCCATCACAATTGACTCACTTTGCTCCAGACTCATACAGGTAGCAGCTACTGCTTTTAAGCAGCCAGGTAATATTGAAGACATTGGATCCAAAGTGGCAGAGAGATATGCCACTGGACATCGGCCCAATCCTTGTCTCTGTGTTAAGACAGAAAGTGCACATTTTCTTTCTCACTACAAAACAGTGCAAATTCTTTTGAATAATCAGGCATGCCCAAAGCAGGGTCCTCACACAGACAATTTCGCAGTTTCACAAATGCTTCCAAACATTCGTCATTCCACTCAATTGGATCTTTCGCTCTTTTCCGGGTCAATTGTATCAATGGTTTCACTAGCAGGGAGAAGCTATTGATCCACTGCCTACAGTACCCAACCACTCCAAGAAACATTCTCATCTCTTTTTGCGTCTGAGGTAGTTGTATTTGTTTGATTATTTTTATTCTTTCCGGGGTCACTTTTCTAACTCCTCTTTCTATTTTATGCCCTAAATATCTAACTTCTTGTTGACAGAACTGCAATTTTTCTGGAGACACCCTGTGTCCTCCTTCGGCCAAATGGCTCAGTAATGCAATTGTGTCAGTGACACAAGCTTCTCGCGTCTTTGATGCCACCAATAGGTCATCAATGTACTGAACCAGAATGGAGTTCCTGGGCATAACTAATGACTCTAGACACTTTTTCAAGATTTGATTGAAAATTGAGGGACTCTCTGTGTACCCTTGAGGAACTCAGCACCATGCCAAAATACAATCTTCAAACTTTAACGCAAAGAGATACTGGCTGTCTGGGTGTAAAGGAATAGAAAAGAATGCTTGGCACAAATCAGTTACTGTAAACCAACTTGCATTCCAGGGTATTTGATAAAGAATCACTGCTGGATTTGGCACCACTGGGCAACAAGGCACTACAATTTTGTTTATTTTTCGCAAGTCCTGTACTATCCTGTACTTACCACTAGCCTTTTTGAGCCCCATGATTGGCGGATTACAAGGACTACTCATTATTTCTTTCAGGATTCCTTGTTTGATCATTTGATCAATTACTGGAGCAACTCCTGCTTTTACTTCTGGACTCATTTTGTACTATCGGTGTTTTGATAAGCTGCACCTTCTTTTATCATTATCTTCACGGGGTCTACATTCGCCATTAGCCCTACATCCTTTCCTGTAAAGCCCACACTTCTGGATTTACTGTAGCTCTCAATTCTTCCGGCAATTCACTAATGAAAACATTCCATCCACTTCTGTACCTTGCTTAGCTAGCATCATCTTGTAAACAACGTCTACGTCAGGTGTTTGGAATGCAACACCATCAGGCGTACAATAGATTGTGCAATTCATTTTGCACAATAAGTCTCTCCCTAACAGATTTACTGGGCTTGAGTCAAACACTACAAACCGATGCATGTCTTTAAAATTTACAATTTGCACTTCCATTGGTTTTTTAACTGGGGTTCTAATCTGTTTATTTGACACTCCTACAACTTGGATACTTTCTTCCGAGAGGGATAGGTTTGGGATGTCTGCTGTTCTCATAGTAGACCAGGTAGCACCAGTGTCCAATAGAAAAGTGATGTCACTACCTTCAACTTTCCCATCAATAAATGGACCTGTTTGATCTACCGGCAAGGATGCGCCAAGCACACACTCCTCTTCCTCCTCCCTCAGGCACCGTCATTGTGTATAGTCCGATTCATCATCATTCTGCAAAAAATATTGTAAAACCACTGGGTTATTCTTACCACTTTCTCTGTGAAATCCGGCATTTGCACTGTATTTTTGAATGTTCACAGGATTTGGCAGAGGAGGCTATGGCACCTGCTACTGTGGAGTAACTACCTGCTGCTGCTGTTGCTGTTTCACAACCACTTCATTCTGCATCTGCGGATTTAAATTTTGATTTTAGCCCATTATTATTCTGGACAGCTTTACACTCGTTCTTCCAATGTCCAAGCTTTCTGCACGCATGACTAGGAAATTTCTTCCTTGCTTCCTCTCTATTCATTTGTCCTCGTCCTTTACCACCACTCGACACTAGTTCACTTTCATTCTGGCCTTTTATCTCATTATCAGTTTGGGAAATTAATTTTGCCTCCTGCTGTTCTGCCAATTTCACCTGTGCCCACATAATTTTCTCCTTTAGCTCTCTATGTTTTGCCTCAATGTTGTCATCCCAGTATTATGCATTTTTCAATATTTTGTCTATGCTTATACTTTGCCAGCACAACATGTGCTGTTGAATCATCTGACTAATCTCTGGTTTCACACAAACCGATATACAAAATGTCCCATATCCTTATCTCCAATATTCTCAAATCCACTATACTGCTTGAAGACCTGCAGCAACCTTTCATAGTAAGCATGTATGGACTCCTTTGGCTCCTGAGTCGTTCTCTCTATTTTTACCCAATCTGTCTCTTTAGGAGGAATTTTCCCTTTCAAAAACGTAATCACTTGCTGATATTGGAATCCCTCGGATATTCCTCAGTCGCCCAATCAAATGTATTCTTACATTCTCTCCATAAATCAGCCGGTACCACAATATCAAATAAACCATCCGAATCCTTCAGCAAAACCTTTGAAACCTTTACAAATCTTTCCACCTGTTTATACCATTCAACGGGTTTTTCTTTCAACCTGGGGAAATCATTCGTAAATGACAAAATATCCTGTCTACTCCAAGGAACATGAACATATCCACCACCAGGAACTTCTCTCATTGGACATATTCTCTCAATCTTATCCGATTCTCTCACTGGGAATGCAGATGACGCTTCTCTCACTTGTACTTCCTCTTTCTTTCTTGTCCACCTAATCCTCCATTTGTAAATGTCTTCCCACTTTCGCAAAATGTTCATGAACTCTTTTTCTATAATCTTTTACAAGAAGCATTCACACTTTCTAAATCCTTTTCAGTAAACTCCACTCGATATGGTTTCTGCAATAATTTCGATTTTCCTACATCTATTCCAATCTCTGATGCAACTTCTGTAAATTTCTCATTAAATACTCTTGCTCTTCTGGTTATACTCTTACATAAGAATAACTACTCCTCATTGTAAATGTTCAATCTTTCTGTGCTCACATTTCCAGCTATCATTTCTTCCAAATCTACTTTCAATCGGCTGATATCTAAAACCTTTAATTGTGAGTTTTGTTTTTCTATTCACTGTGCCATCTCTCTAAATCTTCAGGAGTAACCGTTGTTGAACCTCCTGTTCTTGTAGGGACCACAGGTCCTTTTCCTTTCAAACTTGCAGGTGAACCTCTCTTTGGGGTTTCCGCTAAAGGTTACATTATTGGGAGATCCATTAATCATATGACTGAATCACTCTCACTAGCCTGATCATAAGACATTTCTACTTCTTTTCTAGGATTACTCATAGGAATTGTCACAACTTGAGGTTTCGGGCAAACCTTTTTATCTCCGTATAATGGAATAACAGGACCAATAGTCACTGGTACTGTCAAGGCCTCAGCATTTAAATTCAAATGACTTATTTTCTGAACTAATTCTTCTTTGGTGTTATTTAAAGCTTCTCTCTCACTATCTTGCGACACCCTATTAATTGACACACCATGTAAAATTTGTGGGGTTAAAGGCGTTCCTAACATTGGTGCATTTGGGGTAGCCCTACTAGGTTCTTCTTGGTACTGTGGAGGGTTTTTAACTAAGATATCCTCCAATAGTTCATCATCCGATTCACCATATCATGTCGTATGCAGGTGTTTCGTTTTCTCTTTACACTTGCCTCCTGACTTTTCTTCAGCCATTAATACTGGATACAAACTCTCTGTCACTACAGCTCTTCTCAATCGCTTCATTTGATCTCCCCTTGACTCATACGGATATCTAGGCAAAAATCCTCTAATTCTCCGACACTTCTGAATTTTTCACGATCAAATGCCTCAATCTCCCATTCTTCCAAAGGTTCACACTGTGTCATTTCTGGGACTTGGTTCTAGCATATTTATTCTATCTCTCAAATTCTGTAATTAAAAGTACCATGTTCCGGAAAAGACAAAACACCATCACCTTTCGTATACTCCACCCAATTCTCCAACCATACACACGTGTGATATCCTTTCTCCATCATCATGAATGAAGTAGGTGTTTTAGGTGGCGGAACAGGAATTCCCTCTCTAGTCATTACGGGTTTGTCCTTTTTAAAGACATTTTTAATTTTCTTCATTAACGTCATTTTCTTTCGTCTTCCAAACATTTCAGACGGACGATATAGGAAAGAGTCTTCTGTATATCTTCTAGCTCTATTACCTACGTCGCGTCCTATGTCAGCACGACTTACACCAGCAGTCAAATCAGGACTCAATATACAATTCTTCTTCGACCAATCCTAGCACGGCTTCTATCAACCAACCAGACTTAGGCTTGTGCTCGTGGTCTGACCAATGCCAGCGCGGCCTTTTGTGAAATCAATATTACTCCTCACTACTGTTCCTCCCTTTACAATCTGCTCCTTTCTCACACCCGCTGTTCCAACCAATCCCAGCGCGGCTCTTTGTGACGTGAGTTCAACTCCTGTGATTGAACTTCCCTTCACAAGGTAATACAAAAACTTATTTCTTTAACTTTTCTCAAAATAAAACGTAGTTAGTAACAACATAAAACATTCGCTACTCTGTCTGTTTTACCTCGGACTCAACAATAATCAATGCTCAAAAAGTGAGAGGACAGAGAGAAAAGAACATCTGCAAACAACGAGAAATATATATTTACCAAGGATGGTGTGAAAGGCCAACCCCCTGGCCAAAGTGCGGGTAAGGGTCCCCCGGGATAGATCAGAAGACAAAGACTTCAGGACAGGAATCAAGACAGGATAGTTGATCTCTAGAATATCGACGGTTGCGCCGCACCCCTCTCTGACACTCTTGTCCGCCTCGAGATTCTTCTGCGATCTTCTGATCTAACCCAATTAAATTAGGATAGAAGGTTCTTCATTCGGCTCTTCATCAGCATCTCACAGCATCTCTCCCAGCATCAGCATCTCCAGCTCCAAGCTCTCCCTAACTAACTAAAGCTATCTTATTTATACCTTTAATTCTTCATGTTCCACCCTCTAAAGTTTCAATATCATAAAAATACGAAATATGATTGGTCAGGCAAGGGGAAGCTCCATCACACCATGCTTACATGTCATTTAAATCAGTCCAACTATTGTTTGCAAACCCATCCCCTTAATTTTTATTCATAAATTTAGTTCTCTTCTGTCTTTATTTCACTCTTGCAACAATTTAATAACATTCTGAATGAACTTTTCACCATCCGTTCCCATGCTTGTAACACCAAAGTCTGGCTCCCTTTCAATAGCTCTGTCATGGCCTTCATGGCTTCACTCAATGAGCATGCGTAGGCATTGCATCACTTCATTTAATCCAGTTATGCAAAAGAGGCTCAAATACGCACTAGTGATAAAGTCAGAAAGACAAAAATTAATTTCATAAATAAAGTGGTCGCACTGTATACCACCCACCTCTACTCTATTCCCCTTTACTAATGAAACTTTCCCCACATTAGCATTAGTAAAATAGCTTGTTTTCGATTCAAGTAAGCAGATGCCATGCACGTGAGTCTTCATGACTCCATTTTAGTGTCTTCTGCTCATGCGCCAGAATTTCCCTCCAAGCATTAACTCGTCATACTGCGTAGATGCAGTTGACGCATGCGGACAACAGTTTTCCCCGCTTAAAGTGGTATTAGTCCGTCTTCATTGTTATCCGCATTTGTACACACATATGCAAACTTCACTAACCCGCGTGTTCATGTGGTGCATCCGAGCAAGTTTGTTTTCCACTAAGCCTTGCTCCATCACTACTGTGATAGACTCCGTTTGTGTTTAGAATTAGTCACTATTGCATACAGGTGCTGATGGCTGGCTGCCCGTTGGCACACTGGCCAGGGAGTGGGAGTTGGGTAATGTTGTTGATTATTTTTTATTGTTTACAATGCAAAGAAGGGATCAATGGACGTAATTTGCGGGGCACTCTTATTCCTGCGAAGGGGAACAATTTGCTAAAGATGTTGCGGCCACCGTTAGCCTTATTTGAGAAACAGCAACCATACCCAAGCACACGCCCATGTCTTCAGCTCTAAAAACACCATTCACACTATTATTGACCTATAATGTCCAGGATTTAGCGGTGTACACTAAACAATACCGGGAATATCAATAAGGCCTTAAAAGTCTTATGTAGCAAACTCAACATGATAGATGTGTGGAGCCTACAAGATCCAACAGAGAGAGATTACACTTTCTATTCCATCCCACACAACTCATACTCTCGTATTGACTACTTTCTGATTTCAGGCAACGCAACCAGCAGAATAGATCAAACCACTATAGAACTCAGGGTTATTTCTGCCACTCCTGTATTTCTCTGACCATTACAGACTCAAACCCTCCGCTAAAAGAATCCTTATGGAGATTTAACAATGACATCCTCAATTCACCACAAACTAAAACAATAATTGAGGAAGTGATTACAAATTTCTTAATAGAAAACAAAATAAATGACACCTCACACCTAACCAGATGGGAAGCTCTGAAATCCACCATCAGAGAAATAATAATTAAAATCAAGTCAAATATGAATAAAGAAGCTAATGCTAACCTAATAAATTTAGAAAAGGCTGTAGCTAAAATGGAGAAACTACATATACTAAATAATGACCCCCAGACTCTAAACAAAATACTAAACAAGAAATACGAGTATAATAAAACTGTCAGCACTAAAGCAGGAGTTTGGATAAATAAACAGAAAAGTCCACGTCTATGCGAGTCCAACAAAGCAGGGAAATCGCTAGCCTCTTACCTCAAGTTCAAAATACAAAAACATGCCATTAATGCCATTAAAGATGAAAGCAGTACTATACTACAAACCAAGCCACACAAAATTGCAGACACATTCAAAAGTTTTTACCAAAAACTTTACAAAACTAACACCAATACACAACAGATGAATAACAAAAAGTACCTAGATGAAATATCACTTAAAACTCTAATGGTACAAGGAATGATCTAGATTAATGGGCCAATCACTTTATAAGAAATTGACAACGCAATTAAGATAATTAAATCAGGGAAGGCCCCAGGGCCTGACAGATTTAACGCCACTTTCTTTAAAACTTTCACACACTAAGACAGCCTTTGCTAAACCTATACGAGCAGTTTGCCTCCACTGGACCCCTGGCACCCCAGTCGAGGCCGTAATCACAGTAATTCCTAAGGAGTGTAAAGACCCCCTTCTCAGCAAAAACCATAGACCCATCTCCCTAATAAATATCGACTGTAAGCTATACGCGATGATACTAGCTAAACGAGAAAAGTATTTCTAAACTGATCCACCCATCCCAAGTAAGATTTCTCAAACACAGACTATCAAGCAACAACACAAGGACCTTCTGCCATGCAATTGAAAAAGCAAGATTATCCACTCCAACAGTAGCCATTACACTCGATGCTGAAAAAACGTTCGATATAGTAGATTGGGTTTTCCTACGTATGATGCTAGAAAAGTTCAACTTGGGTAGTTCTCTGATAGACGTGATCATGGCGCTGTACAAGAGCCATCAGCGAGGGTAAGAGCAGGAGGAGCAATCTTGTCTAGCTTCCCACTCAAACAAGGAACGAGGCAGGGGTGTCCTCTTTCACCTTCACTTTTTTTTTTACTTGTAATAGAACCATTTTTACAACACTTAAGAGAAAAGAATGATACTGCATATCTAATCTTTGGGGACACAGTGATCAAAGTAGCTGCTTATGCAGATGATGTCCTGGTTATCTCTGAGAGGGCAGAGACTTGCCATTCCTGCGCTTATGTTTTCAGAGGTCTCAGGAAACACACTGAACAAAGATAAAACGGAAGTCAAGCTGCCTAACAATCAAGGTAGTAAGGAAATAATAGGGGAATCAGGCCTGACTTGGCAAACAGGCACAATTAAATACTTGGGTGTGGAGTTGACTAACAACCTCATCACCACACTAGAAGAAAATGAGAAAATCTCACTGAAAAAAACCTTACTGAATGGATGGTCACCAACATGTTTATCTTGGTGGGGCAGACTAGAAACAATCAACATGATGATTACCCCCTCATTAATCATCTCATCAGCATGCCCCTGATGAGACTTTCTGAGACATTCCTTCTGAAGATAGACAAAACCATCAACAATTTTCCATGGCAAGGGAAGAAACCTAGGATTTCTTTAATTAAACTGAAACAAGCTAAAGACAAAGGAGGAGTGGGTCTCCCAAACTTTAAAGTGTACCAAACTGCATTCCTATGTAAACAGGGGGCAGCCTGGTTTATCGAAAACCCTGCCTATCGACCACTGTGGCTAGAAGTGAAACAAAATCTAACTAAAGGTATCCCCCTACCTGCAGTCATGACAATGAATACCTCCTCTCTCCTACACTCCAAATACATCATGCAAAACACAAAGCAGGCTCTCTTCCAATTACAGAAACACTCAAACATCAAATTTAAGACCTCTAACATGACAACACTTTAGCACAACCCCAATATTCAGAAAGGAGGCCAGACACTACTTTGGCAGGACTGGTCAAAAAAGGGAATTAACTTTATAAAGGACCTGTACAACAGCACCCTCCCAAAATCCTTCTCCAGGCTAAAGATGGAAAAAGAATTGAATTCAATAGATCTATACAAATTCTTGAAACTCAAGGTTCAGATTGCCAAACTACCCATAAAGCTAGCACCTCCCTCACTTCCCTCCAAGTTAACCCAGTAAAATGCTTTAGGACACATGGTATCTAAAATATACAAAATAATCCTACCAGAAACCTGTAAGACCCACAAAGAAAATGAGAGGAAATGGGAAATAAACTCTAGCACGACCGAGCTTGACTGGGATCAAATATACAAGACACCCTTCAGAAATAAAGTCTCACCTACACTCTCCCAAACCAAGTTTATGGTTATCAATAGATCCTACTGGACACCAAACACACTGCACAAGGTTAACCTTATTGATTCTCCCATATTTTGGTACTGCAACGATCAAGTAGGTGACCTTGCACACATGCTAATACATTGCCTCTTACTCCAAACAATCTAGGATAAGATGCTTGACTGTATCAGAGACACCTTTCACATAACTCTAAATAGAGAGTTCTCTTACATACTCCTAGTTCCCCTAGACCCCTAGACCCCCTACCACAAAATGATGATGATCGTGATCTGTTAGACCTAATGCTGACTCTGGCATCCAAAGTCATTATATGTCACTGGAAGAATTACAAAGGCATTTCATACAAGATATGATAGAAGTGGCTAGCCTATCTAAGAGGCGCACACAACTTGACTCTACAACTCACCCCGTGGCGCTCCCTCCAAACGAAACTATGGGACGCCCTAGATGCATCCAATCTCGTTTTTAACCCCCCATGAAGTAGAGGTGAAAGGTCTCACGTTCTACACCTCCTTTATCGCCAGCAAATCCATGGAACCATGTCAGAATTACGTATTAATACACACCCTGGTTGACAACTGACCACTATGATTTTCCAATAGCAGCTCCCCCCCCCCAGCCCCCCCCCCCCCCACACTTTTGCCTTTTCGGTTTCCCCCGTTGCCTCAATTTTTATTTAACTTCTTGTCTTCATTTATTTTTCTTTTTGGTAGAAGAACAACTACAAAACTCCCAAGAAGTTAATGATGAAGCAATTAAAAATCATACCAGGCAATAGCTATGCCTCAAGGATGACGGTTAGCTGATAGCCACCACTGAATCTGAGATTATATATGTACAATCGTCACAATCTGAACATGTAAACAATATGTTGAATGTTTAAAAATGTAGGGATAGGGGTGTGTCTTGACTCCAGCCATGATGGCTGCGTTGTTGGAAAGCTCTGCGGTGGCCCTCTTGCCCTTAATAAAATCCAACACTATCTGCCGACCCTTTACGAGGAACAAATGCCCGAGTGCCCGTGCTGAGGGAGGGCTTTGAACCGGTCCAGGATCGGCATCCTGGGAGACCCACCGGCACAGGGCCTGAGCGATTGAGGCAAGGCCCGCGAAAGTCGACTGGGGCTGGAGGTGGTCAACCGGCCACATTACCGAAGAGATCCAAAGCCGAAGCCAGCCGGCTGCAGGTCGACGATCATCGCGGCCACCGACCTCGTTGCGAGGGACAACGCGCTGACGGGTTGAGCTGCTGGAGTCGACTGGGTTGGCTGAAGAGGCCTGACACAGGCATCAGAACTTAGCTGCGGCACAGGCCGATGGGACGTACACACAGCTTGGTGACCCCTCCTGGGGGGAGGGGACCTCACCGTACGGGCACCTGATCTCCTCGAAGCTTACCCCCGTGGGTGTCATGATCGGGGAGCAGAGAGAGAGGGGCCGCATTGAGATCCAAATCTTAGAACAGGGCCTCCTGGCAACCGACAGAAGACGAAGTCTACCACTGGCCCTGCAGGGACAGTGGATGCAACGCTGAACCCTGAGCCACTGGAAACCAATGAACTAACCGGAATGGCCCAGAACAGGGACCAGGGCAGGGCTGCGACAGGAAGCCTGATCCTGGCGCTGCAGCTGCGGCGGCGAGACACCCCCTCAGCGCAACGGGCCCTCACGGGGGGAGCATCTTCCATATTGACGAGCATTTCATCTGCGCATCTCTCCCTCCCCGCCTGATGAGCGGAACGGTGTGGCTACGGAGGCGAGGGGGGCCCGGAGACGAGTGACAGGCAACATAAACTACGAGAGAAAGATGCTGGCGGCACGTGCAACAAGCCACAGAGGCCAACACCTACATTGTCCACTGCCCTGCAAACCTACACAAGGACCATCCCTGGCCGGGCCCACAGTGGTGATGAAGGCCCGGGCAACTAGGAAGCAAAAGCTACCTGTGAATCGCTGGCAGATCCAGGAAGAACCGTCATAGACTGATGCTGAGGCATCCCTGTAGGAGAGTAGGATCTGCTTCTTATAGTTACTCCCACTTTTTGCTGATGTTACACTGTTTTTCGACTTTAGTCTGGCTGGGGCCCTGCTAACCAGGACCCCAGCCTAGCTGCATCCTCTCTAAATTGATTACCAGTACTTTAGGTACACTCCAGAATGGATTCTGGGGTACCCTTATAAGTCCCTAGTATATGGTATACTATGTACCCAGGGCATAAGGGAGTATGATCCCACCCTTCTAGAGGGAGAGACATTACAGCACCGATATACCCGGTACCAGCTAACAGAGCCCTGGCATCACAAAATGGATGCTGCCAGCCACAGACACAAGTCTGCCCTCCTGCTGCTGGATGAAACTCCAGCAGGGGAGGCCTGGACAATAGGTTTCCTGTCACAGGGAGGTGTCACTTCCTCCCAGACAGGCTTTAGTGTATTGGGGCTGGGTGGGTGCACTCCAAGAGTGCTTTAAAGTCTGCACTGGGGGCAAATTTGGTTCCCTGTGCATAGTCCAGCTGAAACCGGTTGCAGGGGCTACCAGCCCCTGCTCTGGCACGAAACTGAACAAAGGAAATGGGTGTAGCCATGCCTCTTTCCTGACCCTCCCATAGATGGGTCCCTAGAGTTTATCCAACCCCTTCCTTGGGTATAAGATAGGAACCCCTGGCAACAGGACTTTAGATTACACCTGAACGAAACTCTGAAACTGAATCCTGGAACTTTGACGATATACATTGATCTAGATGACTGAATAATTTCCCTTGGAGTAAAGGAGTTACTCCCCTGCAAAGCAGGCACCAAAGATGCATCTGACCGGTTTGCATCTCCGAAGCTCCCGCCGGACTCCGAAGAATTTTGCAACACAAGAGGTGGGTTTCCGTATTCCTAGAGGTTGATCAGTGCCCACAGCAAGTCTGAGGCCCATATCCCTTGTGGCGACTGTGCAACCCGAACCCCTGGACACCGCGTCACTTTGCAGAAGCACCAGCTTTCCAACAACTCCTACATCTGAGCTGTGGGTTGCTTGTAGCCCTGACCCCGAGCAGCATTTGCACCGAAGATTGCCCGCCTACACTCCACGAGTGCTCCGTGAGTGGGCCCTTTGTGTTTTCTCTTGAGGTCCCTGCGCAATCACTAGTCCGTCGGCTGGTGGGTCTCTGTGAAGATAAATTTACTTATAATTTGGCTTACCTGGTTGCCCCAGATGTGCCCTGACTCTCCATCACTTGGGGAGTCCCCAGGACCTTGTTGGTCTGCACCAAAGCATCTTTTCTCTTCCTGGGTGGGTTGCTGCTGCCAAGGCTTGTTGGGTCCAATCCGGGCACCAACACCTCAATACTCGACATCCTTCGTGGGACCGCTAAACTCCAGCTCCTGGTCATCGTCGACGCCTCCTGGTCCTCGTGGCTGCAGAGTCAAGCTTCACCTCTTCGCACCTGAAACACCCGACATCGGTGGGCATTCGTCTATCATACCCCTGGTCACTGGCAAGTGACCCAGACTCTGTCCCCTCTGCTTTCAGGTTCTTCTGATCTTTGATCCAGGCTTGGATCACACCGGACACTTTTCTCCTTCCTGACAGCAGCACTTTGCAGCACATCACCATTGAAATCAAGGACGATTCCCGACACCATTTGTCACCTATGCACCCGGCTTCCCTGGGTGAGGTAACTCGAGTACTCCGGTGCTCCCATGGGTGCTGGCCCTAGACCCCCCCTAAATCTAAATGAGGCTTGCTCAAAGTCCTCTCCTAAGTGTCCTTAACTTCTAAGGTTGTGTTCTCACACTGCACACGCCCCCGTGGGTCTCCTGTGTCCCTAACTTGGGTGGTTCCTTGAGGTCCCAGCGATTCTACGTGCTCTAGGCACTGTGTCTAGTCAAGTCGTGGTTCTTATACCACTTTCTTAATATATGGTTTTGCCCGACACTGGGGCCCATTGTATATTGTGCTATTTACTGTCGTTTTAGAACTGTATTATTGTGTATCTTGGACTCTAATCTCATAAAGAGATTAGTAGTGAGTGTTTAGAAACAAATACATATATTTAATATTTACCTTGTGTGGATCTCCTTTCATTTAGTAATTCAACAGGTTATAATCTGGTAAACCAAGCTGCATTACAGTCCTTCAAGACTTAGCTTGAAGGCAGCTCTCCATAGCTACTACTAGGATAGCTTTCACTAAAGGTTGTCTTTAAACCTATCATCAATAAGGGTTGTTTGGACTGGTGCAAGGTGCCCACTATAACTAGTGGACAGCATATGCCAGGCCAACTTCTCACATTGGTGTGCAGCTGTGGGATTCAAGCTTGCTATTGCTTTACCAGATAATCTCTTTGAGTGACTAACTGAAAACCACTATAGTAGGTATATAGGTACATATAAATCAAGTCTAGAATAAAGTAAGTTCTACTGAACTTGGAGTTGGGTTAGCAAAGGGACCAGCACACCCCTTTCCCCCAACTCAAGAGAGTCTAGTAGCTCCCACTAGGTTAGGTGGGTGCAACACCTCACTACACTAGTATGTCTTCAAGGGCAGAAGCCCGTGAGCCTCTCCCAACTAGATATGACCATCTCTCATTTCAAGAATTGAGAAACATGTGTACCTCTAGGAAGGTGAAGACAGGGAGACACCCAGACACCCAACGCCTCATAGAGGCCTTGCTTTTAGATGACCTCAGAAAGACCCCAGGGTCTGATGAGGCAGGCAGGTTGGGTGGGGCAGCAGAAGAGGATAGGCCAAGGGTTGACAACAACTATGACCTGGACTCTGATGCTGACCAGGAGGATCCAAATGATTCTAACCTGGAAAATCCTATCCATCCTGAAGGTGAGGGAGAAGGCCTCAGTGGCCCTCTCCATACCTCACCTGGAAGGGTTGGTGGTGTGCCAAGAAGATCTATATCTCCTTCTCTGGAGTCTACCCATTCCGGTACATCGATAGGGATCTATGTCTCTCATAGGACCACTTTCCCTCACCAGAGAGAGCCCTCTTATGAGAGAAAGTGCAGACTGCTTGAGTTTGAGAAAGCTAAGCTTAGGATCAAGAAAGAGCAGTTGGCATTAGATAAGGAATCCCTGGAGCTCCAGAGAGTTTCACATAGATGGGGGCTAGAGCCCCATAGTGGCAGCAACAGTGTCCCTAGAGGTAGAGATCATACTCATGACCATAGAAACCTGAACAAGATTGTCCCTCCCTACCAGAGTGGGGATGACATCCACAAATGGATAACTGCACTGGAAAGGGCCTGTAAAGTACAGAGGGTCCCTCAGGAGCAGTGGGCAGCAATCTTGTGGCTCTCCTTTGCAGACAAAGGAAGAGACAAGCTCCTCACTGTAAGAGAAGAGGATGCTGACAATTACAAAGTCTTGAAGAGTGCACTGATAGAGGGGTTTGGCCTAACCACTGAACAGTGCAGGTTGAAGTTCAGAGATACCCAAAAGGCACAGACTCAAGACTGGGTTGACTTTGTAGATTATGCTACTAAGGCTCTGGAGGGCTGGTTACTTGGGAGTAAAGTGTGTGATTTTAAAGAATTATACAATTTGATTATGCGGGAGCAGATCCTTAATAATTGTCAAAATCAGCTGTTGCATCAGTACTTGGTGGACTCTGATCTGACCTCTCCCCAAGAATTGAGTCAGAAGGCAGACAAATGGGTCAGAACCAGATTGAGGCAGAAGGTTCAGAACCAAGGTGGTGACTCCATGAAGCAGAATTTCAAAAACTCTGACAAGGGGGGGGGGGGGGACAAGGGTAAAGACCAGACGTCTTCTCAAGGGCCCCAAAAATCTGCATCTGGTGGGGAGTCCCAATCTAATAAAGGAAAAGGCCAAAATAAACCATTGTGTAAAATCTGTAAACAGAAACCCATTGGACAAGTGATTGTACCAAGTCCAAAGACTCAGCTCCAGCCACCATTGCCCCTAAGGCAACTGTTCCCCCTAGTTCAGCTCCAAGTGGTGGTACTCAGAATAAGGGTGTAGTAGGGTTAACCCTGGGTTCTGAGGTGGACTCTGGCCTAGTCAGACTTCCAAATGAGGCTGTCCTGATCTGTGACGGAGGCCTGGATATGACCTCCTTTGTGAGTCCCAGTAATCTGGGAAAATACAGACAGCAATGGAAAAGGATCTTTGGCATTCTGGGACACAGGAGCAAGTGTCACAATGGTGACAAAAGATCTGGTGGCTCCTGAGCAGATCATACTTGGTGAAATGCAAAGTGACCAATGCTAGCAATGGTAGGGCAGACCATTCCTTGGCAGTTGTTAATTTCTCCTGGGGAGGGATAACTGGCCTTAAGAAAGTTGTGGTAAGTGCCGACCTCCCTATTAAATGCTTGCTTCGCAATGATTTGAAACTTCAGCTTGGTTGAAGTGGAGCTCAGGACTCATGCAGAAATGTTGGGAATCCCGGCACATGTGTTTGCTGTGACCAGGTGACAGTCAAAAATGTCAAAAGCTGAACAGGCCCTGGATCCTGGAAGAATGGACCAGGTGCCTCCCTAGAAAAGGAGCAGCAGGGGTAAGGCAGTGTCTTCCCCCCTGGCTCAGGAAGCAGATCAGTCTCTTGAGGGAGATGATCACAAGCCTGAAGAAGGAACTGTCCCAGATGAGCTTGAACCTGACCAGGCTGAGTTCTTGGGGACAGGGGGCCCTTCCAGGGCAGATCTGAGCTAGGAGCAGCTGAGCTGCCCTTCTCTTGAACCCAGCAAAACCAAAGGGAATGATGGACGGAGTGTTGAACATTGCAAGCACTCACCCCCAGTCAAGTGATCTGGGTTTAATCCATCACCGTTCTTTAGCCCACTCTGCCACTCCAGTTCAGACATGGCCATATGCAAATCAGTCTGACCCTGTGCCTCATGGGAACAGTCCAGCCCGAACTGCCAAGCCATGTCTTCCCTGGACCGGAAACAAGCTTCCTAGGACCGGTTGCTGGCATTTCAGCCGTCTTCAGCCTGGCTTGCTTGAATCCAGTGGCAAAGTGAGCAAGGGACTCACGTCTGAGCATACCCTGCCAACTTATGGCGAACAAAGCAAAACCAAAGGGAATGATGGACGGAGTGTTGAACATTGCAAGCACTCACCCCCAGTCAAGTGATCTGGGTTTAATCCATCACCGTTCTTTAGCCCACTCTGCCACCCCAGTTCAGACATGGCCATATGCAAATCAGTCTGACCCTGTGCCTCATGGGAACAGTCCAGCCCGAACTGCCAAGCCATGTCTTCCCTGGACCAGAAACAAGCTTCCTAGGACCGGTTTCTGGCATTTCAGCCGTCTTCAGCCAGGCTTGCTTGAATCCAGTGGCAAAGTGAGCAAGGGACTCACGTCTGAGCATACCCTGCCAACTTATGGCGAATGGTCTGCGGAACCCAGCAGGCCACCATTCCTGTGATGGCATCTAATCAGAGTCAATTTGAGACCTAGCTCATAAATATTGATGAGGTATGACGAAGTGCAACCCACTGCGTACAAAGGTCAGTTTGTTAAATCTCATTGGATTCACAGAAAGTTGGTGCGGCCACTTTTTGTGAATCCAATTTTCATACACCTGGCTCAATGTTCCAAAAAGATTTTGATAATTGACCACTAAGAAAGCACTGCAAAAACTTCTTATCTAGAACTGTCAAGGCAGGAAACAATTCACATCCAGGATCTAAACATAAATATAGCTGTGTTTCAGCAGTAGTGACCAGTCAGCTTGACGTGTTTTCCACACAGAAAATCCAAGTACACAAGAACAGATGTCCCAGTTCACCAGACTCTTATCTACTCCTGCAGCTAATTTCAGAATAAGGTGTTTTTTTGTGACTACCTAATCCATCGATTTGCCTCATTTTGTAACTAGGTCTGCCTGGCTGTCATATTTGTTCCTGGATATTTTTCTGTATTTCTACCTGAGGGTCTGATTTAGAGTTCTGCCGACGGGTTACTCCATCACAAATATGACGGATATCCTGTCCGTGGTAATACAAGTGCCATAGGATACAATGCCCTTGCAATACAGCAGATGGATATAACCCTCCACCAAAATCTGAATCAGGCCCATAGTTGTTTTGTTGACTTGTTCAAAAGTGGTCCATCCGTATCCATTTTCCCGTTTGAACCTGCTAACTAAAGCAGAGGTCTTTCTCTGTAGGTCTCAGGCCACGCTCCTCACATAAGCATTCCATAGAAGATAGTTAAGATACTAACTGTTCTCATGGCTAGCAAGCATGCATGAATCATGTTATACTTTAAGTGGAGAACCTGTATGTGTTTCAGAGTGTGCAGATTAATGAAATAGAGCCTGATACAAATGCCTGCAGCTGCCAGGTAGCCAAAGCTCAGAAGTAGCCTCCATTAAAGTTTCTGATGGAAGCTTTCAGGACATCTCTTCTGTAGAGAGTTCCCAAAGCAACTCTCAGCAAACTTTGCTTCAGCAACAGGAGTCATTGTAGCAAGGCGTCATGAAGGCAAAAAAAGATCAGATCTAAGCACAACAGACTACAAGTCACACGTCTGTGGCAGATGCCTCTTTTAATAGCGATCTGTTAAGTATCTCTTTAACTAACCGGTGTTTGTGCGTGGAGCAAATGAATGCAGCAGTTAATCACTTAATGTACTTATTTTATACATTGTTCTTCACACATTGGGCAATAATAAATTGCAATATTTTATTCTAATATGGAAAGAATAATAAAAGGATACCTTTCATCAAACACAAAAGTGGGTATGGTTTGCATGAGACAGAAGTCCATTTTCCTTTTCCATCTACAAAGTCCCAGATATTCGGCCCCAGTAGTGACTTCACCTAAGGACCTTGACCTAGACGTTACCTTACCCAGGGATCCTGAGACCGCACAGGCATTCCAGTGGCAACTCCTAAGACCTTAACAGGAAGTGACATTGCTAACAGTGGTTCCATCACCCTGCTCCTAACAGGTCAAACCACACTCTCCCTTCAACCCTTCTCAACAGTCAATGCACACATAGGGGCTGATTACGATGCTGTAGGAAACGACTCCGACCCTCGGTCAGAGCCGTTCCTACAGCATCTTAATCAGCAGTTTTGATTAATTTCCGACCGACCCATTTGGATGGAGTCGGTCGGAAATTAAATCAAACAGGATTTCCGAATGGCTTCCGATGGGCCATTCGGAAAGCCTCCTGTAATCCCAAGGGCAGCTCTTTCCGCCAGCGGGATTTCAATGTCGGATTCTGACAGTCTTTCTGTGCTGGCCTTTCCGACAAAGAAAGGCTGTTGGAAGTCGACTTTGGGGACCCCTAACAGGGCCGGCATGGGTGCAAGTTCTCTGGATGGCAATAGTAAATTGCAATATTTTATTCTAAGATGGAAAGAATAATAAAAGGATACCTTTCATCAAACACAAAAGTGGGTATGGTTTGCATGAGACAGAAGTCCATTTTCCTTTTCCATCTACAAAGTCCCAGATATTCTGCCCCAGTAGTGACTTCACCTAAGGACCTTGACCTAGACGTTACCTTACCCAGGGATCCTGAGACCGCACAGGCAGTCCAGTGGCAACTCCTAAGACCTTAACAGGAAGTGACATTGCTAACAGTGGTTCCATCACCCTGCTCCTAACAGGTCAAACCACACTCTCCCTTCAACCCTTCTCAACAGTCAATGCACACATAGGGGCTGATTACGATGCTGTAGGAAACGACTCCGACCCTCGGTCAGAGCCGTTCCTACAGCATCTTAATCAGCAGTTTTGATTAATTTCCGACCGACCCATTTGGATGGAGTCGGTCGGAAATTAAATCAAACAGGATTTCCGAATGGCTTCCTATGGGCCATTCGGAAAGCCTCCTGTAATCCCAAGGGCAGCTCTTTCCGCCAGAGGGATTTCAATGTCGGATTCTGACAGTCTTTCTGTGCTGGCCTTTCCGACAAAGAAAGGCTGTTGGAAGTCGACTGGGTGCAAGTTCTCTGGATGGCGGCCTATGGTGCCCTCCTGTTGATCCCTGCACCCCGTGGCAGACACCTTCAGGTGCCTACCACGGGGTGCAGGGATGAACTGCACCTCTTCTCTTTACAATTAGAGCATTCATTACGGTTGTAAAGAATAGGACTGCAACCGAACAGTGTTCGGTTGCACCCTAATTGCTGGGTTGGGACCGCCGACAGGGGGTCAGTCGGTCCCAATAGCCAATCGATGTCGGACGGACTCAGGTGAGATATCGAAATTGTCCCCTAAGTTACATAATAGAGGACACCAACAGCCTTGGCCAAAGGGGCTTACCCATAATCACCCTTCAGCCTTTCCCACAATGCAGTATAAAGGAAGTGTTACCATAGGTGACCCAATCAGTTGGGTCCACAGGGGTCAAAGTATGCTCACTCTTCCGGCCATGCTATACCAAGGAAGCGACATAGCAGGAAATGACACCAATATCTGGATGACGTGTGGTCAAACTACACTCATCTTTCAAGCCTTCCCATTATACAATGCACAGAAAGTGATGTAGCAGGAAGTGACCTTTATAAAAAAAAATGTTTAAAGTGGCATCATGCCTGGGCATATTTTTGTGAACTGCATTCAACTCCTATGAAGACAAGCATTTGCAATGCAATAGGATCTTGCATTTGTTAAAGTTAGAGCTGCTGGCGTTGAAAATTGCAATATTTTTTACTCTTGTTTTTTTATTTGCAGTGGAGTGATTATATTTGCATAGTGCTATTGCTATTGGTGTAAAACAGGAAAAGTAAAAAACATTGTCATTTTTAATGCCAACAGCTCTAACTTTAACAAATGTGAGACCTATTGCATTGGAAATGCTTGTTTAAATAGCCTGCTATGTACAAGCTCCCATGAACACAGGAGAGGTGTGTTTTTATAATTGTGGATCAATATATATTCCCTGTGAAATCAGTTATTTATGACCACTTTCAGGACTCGCTATCACAGCACAGCGTAGAACTGTAGATGTCTTCAAAGAATTAATGACGTTTGAATTTTGAAAAACCGACTTGCCTTGCTTCGGCACATAAGCTTTCATGAATTGTGTACTCAAGGCTAAATAGGCTGTGTGTTAGTGGCCCTGAGGAATTCCCAATTGCTATTTACTCATAGTGTCCATTTGAGGAGTAAATCTGATTTATGAGGTGAAGGGAAACGGAGCCTGAAATTTGCTTTTTGTTATCATTTACCGAGGCCTTCGGCTTGCAGTGATAGGGTGCAGCCTTTAATCTGCATGACTAAAAAGATAATGGCCCCTTGGTCTGATATTCTCCTGCTTCGAAAACGCTCCGCAGGAAGTATAAGTAATGCTTTATTTTATTTGTTTTGCTTTATCATGGAGAAAAGTTGGCCTAGGCAAACTTTGAGCAAACATTTAGTTCTTTTACTTTAGCCATACATTTTGTTCTTTCAATACATTTTACATTAAAAGAAGGGTAAAGAATACAGAAATGTTAACAGAAAAGTTTGTGTTATGGTTATAGCAGTTTCTGCTGTAGTGCCAAAATAACCCACTCATATTTACAGTCACAGTTGCCAGGCCGTGCGTTTCAAAAGCAGGAGGGAGGAGGAGGCAGCTGCAGCCAAAACAGACCTCGGTCTTGGAATGCACAGCAATTGTGGCAAGATAAGAGCAAGATCTACAGCCATATTTACAACAGAGTTCTGTAAACCACGAGCACTGGTCTCCAGTTCTCAATCTTAAAGAAAAAATAGTGCAGGTGCAGTCCTTGAAAATGGGCGGAGCTTTAAAGGCCCATATCCTGAATACAGCATGTCTCGCAGAGACAGTCAAGCGCTGCCTAGGCGAGACCTAAAAAACATGCTCTAATTAGCTAGTGTAGCTAAATCAGCGTTTCAACATGGAAAATCCACCTTTTTCAACAAATATCCACATTTTTCTCTGATAGATTTTGATGGTATTTGGAATCCATGCTTTGAAAGATCAGTGACCAGGTTCTCATTTTATATCTTTTGCTAAAAATGTGAAGAGAGATATTGTAAGAGTTATTTTATGAGTGCTGGAAGCTGCATGTAGATGTACTGTTTTTAGTTTTTCAGTTGAAGGTCTTTTTGGGGGGGGGGCATCCCATTATCAGGGCATCCAGTTAGAGTTGTGACATACTGAAGTACTGGGTTTTTCAGAACCAACCCAGCGGTGCCAGGGGACACACCCGAAGACTTCGAGTTCTTCCTGTTTCGGACCACAGAAACACAGAGTCTTCTAGGTGAAGTCAAAGATCGTATTTATTGGCTGCAGACCAATCACAGGTATCCGAGAAGTACAACACGGTGTATGTTCTCAGGAGACTGCTCCCAACCAAAAAAACAGTCTTTTCTTATATACAGAATATTACGCTCTGGGCAACACCGCCCCTATTTTACAAGTGGTCGTTCACATATTTTCGCTTCAAAGAAAGAGCACAGTCATGATGATAATCCCACATTTCAGCTCGGTCAGCACATAATTATTTACCCAGCGAGGCTCAGAACCCTCATCAGATATCAGCAGACCCCAATAAAACGGACACCTCCTACTCGTAAAACAAGCCATAAAGTAGGAAACACAGTCAGGTGTGAAAGGGATTAGTCAGGAGTCGCGTGGGATACACGACTTTATGATGTGTTGGGCCCTGATGCTAATCCCATAAGGCCGCAGTAAAAGGAACCGGCCGGGCAGGACTGACCTCGGGCAGCGGAGTCAGTTTGCATAGGTCACAAAGAAGTCAAAGAAAGATTGCGTGTCCTTTAGGCCTAGGCATGGCCTCAATGCGCAGCCTATGTGAGGGCAACCACAAAATGGTTACCCTTTTAAAATGGAACCTGAGGGTTCGACATGTAGTATCGTATACACGGTGAATTCATCGGTGAAACATGACGAAAACACTCATACATACCGCATTAGTCATTTGCGGTTCGCTGATACCGAAATCGGCAGGGTAGGACCATGCTACCAACATGGTTCCGAAATTTACAGTACCACAGACCCTCCTTTTGCCCTTACATAGGCAATAACTATACTCATACTAATCTGAGTCCAGGTCTATATTCATAAAGTCATGAAGATGTTGCTGTAGCATCATCCTATTGCTTAGTTCGTCCCTTGATACAGGTCTCCTTACACATGATGTAACACAGAGGCTACACACTACAGGAGCACACTGTACACATAGACAGAACAGGAAAAGAATGGCTAAGATCGTCCCAGTGACTATTAGAATCTTCCATCCCCAAGCTGATATCAGTCCCCAGAACCACCCCATCATTGTCCAGTCTCCTTTATCCACATGAATGGATTCGGAAATCTTATGCAGTTTGGAGATGGCTTGATAGACTGTCGGAGCGCTATCTGGTATGAAAATACAACAGCTTGATTGGATAAACTTGCATATCCCACCACGGTCTGCAAGTATGACATCTAGAACCATACGGTTCTGCAACGTCATGAGGCGATCCGCTTGGAGCTCAGCTGTCAAGTTACCAAGGGCACCAGCCATTACATTAACAGTGGTTTCAACTGCACAAGTCAGTTGTCTCAGGTTCCTACTATTGACCATTGGTCCCCAAAACGGCAGGAAACCCAGGAAAAAGTCTCCCGCTTCCTGACCGGCAGTATCCTCCTTACTAACAACGCCTCTCACAACTCTGGTCTTGTGATAATTAGAGGCGGCAGTAAATGTCGGCGGAAGCAAATTTGCAACATAACACTGTGCCCGAGAAATCAGGGGGCAACCATGTATATGCTCGATCATTAAAAACAAAGTATGTACCCTTGGCAGCCAAAAACGCAGGGGAAAACTGTGATGGGAAAATGTACGTTTCAGCACAGTCACTCTTCCCTAACTGAGCTCTTGCATTCTGACCATTACCTTGTAAACTGAACCGACCTATGTGGGGTACGACCCAAATCGGGGATGAACTTTTACGCTGTTTCTCGCCCAGACTAATGCTATACCCCGTCGCGTTCCAACCCACATAAGCTCGCAACTCATCCTTGGGAATAGATGAATATGCATCGATATCTCTGCTCATATCAGCAACTCCTCTCATCGAGGCTTTATTGTTCGTGCTAGGTCTAATGGAACGCGGTGGTCGTGGGGAATAGGTCTCAAGTGCAAAAAGAAACATAGTCTGAAATGCCCATGATGACCCATTATAGCTAAACGGCAGCACTAGATATGGGATACCCTTATTAATGGTATGCGGCATCAAACCACACACCCAGCAATTTGTCGTATTCATAACTAGTTGGTGCTGGTGCAGAAGTTGAATAAACGAATTGTTTACGAACTCAGAACGTCTAGCTTGTTCATGTTCAGGCAGAGGGTGGAAAGAGTGTGAGGAAACAGTAGGAGGCGGTATGGGCTGTATAGTGGGTGCAAACGGCACTTGAAAAGACAAAAACATGACCTACAGAAAACATCATCATGCTAAATAGGACAAACAGACATAATATTACAAAACGTTTGCTATTCATTACTTTACATATTCTGCTCTTAAAATGTATTTCCTCAGCGGGTCTCTTCATCTCGAAAAACTCCATCCTCTAATCGTGCTGTTCGCGGCGGATGAGTGTTTTCTGCTAAGGAGTACACCTGTCAGTCCAGGGAACACCCTAGACCAACCAGACCGTTGACCTAACGTCTCCGGCTTGTACCCCAAAGTCTTTGCACCGCGACCCCGCAGCTGAACCCGGATGGCGGTTCGAAAAAGCAAAAATAAGAAAGTTTTTCAGATGGAAGAGAGAGCTGCACTTCTCAAAAAAAAAAATATCAAAGAAAAAGAATTTTTGTTTGTCCATAGTTCTCGGCCTCAGATTGTAGCGACTTCTTGTAGGTACTGTTTGGTCTTGAAACAAGAGTTCAGGCTCTGTAGTGTCCAATTGAATTGACGGTGGCACAGTTTCTTGCAAGATGTCATCGCTTTCCTTCTCAGAAAGCGTTCCTTTTACTCGTGCATCGCTAAACGGCAGGAAACGAGGCACAGTCTCAGTCTCTGAGTCAGCGATCCCTTTCTGGACCCACTGGTCGTAAGGCAAAGGCAAAGGGGCCCTTTTGCAGTGAACGCCGTGTATCCAGTTCTTTTTCCCTTTTACTCGAACAGCCGATCTCGTGGAAAGAAGGACGAGATGGGGGCCGGTCCAACGGGGCTCATCATTCTTTGTCCTTTTGAAGTTTTTGACCAGCACCCATGATCCAGGATTGATAGGATGTCCTGGAGCTTCAGAGACCTGGGGCAGAGTATCATGCACCTGTTGGTGTAAAACACGCAATTTAGCCGTCAATTCATACAAATAATCAAGCAGTACTGGGTGTTCGATCTCACTGAATTTTGTAGGCCTTGGCACTCCCCATATATTGGCCGGGCGGCCAAACACGATTTCGTAGGGACTAAGTCCCACCCGTGAATGCACAGTCATTCTTGTTGATAGGAGTGCTAAGGGCAGAGCGTCAGGCCATTTAAGACCATAACTCGCTTGGATCTTGGCTAATTTGAGCTTCAATGTGCCATTGTAACACTCTACTAGTCCAGCTGATTGAGGGTGATTTGCAGCGTGGAATTTCTGCTTTATACCTAGTCCCTCACATACATTCTTCATCACTCGTCCCACAAATTCACTCCCATTATCACTCCATACCATTCTTGGCATTCCAAACCTAGGGAAGAATTCTTTGACAAGGGCTTTAGCTGTGGATAAGGCAGTATTGTCTTTTAGGGGATATGCTTCTAACCACCTTGAAAAAGCGCAGACAACAACAAGTACATATTTCAAATTGTTGCACCTTTCCATGTGGAGGAAATCTAGCTGCAAAACCTCAAACGGATACGTTGGAGGCGCAAAATGACCAGCTGGAGTTGGGGTTCCCCTACCAGGATTGTATTTCAAACATACCATGCAATTTTTGACCACATTCTCTGCACACTTGGGAATTCCAGCATTCTGCCATACTGGAGCCAACAACTTACAAATCCCTTTCACACTGATATGCGCCATTCCATGTGCCATCGTGACCACCGGAAGCACATATGCATCAGGTAACAACCATCGCCGGTGTTCTGACAGATCAATCCAAAAACCATTTTCATCCAATTTACCCATACTTTCTTTCCACATGCTCAATTCTTTCTCTGTGGCTTCAGCTTGAAGGGACTTCACACTCTCTATCGTGTCTTCACACATTCCAACATCACCCACCCATCTTGCAGGGCCTGCAACATACATTCGATTCGTCACATCTTTTGCTGTTTCTTTCGCGATTTCGTCAGCAAATGCATTACCACGACCAACATCATCAATCACCTTCTTGTGTGCACTGCATTTCACAATCGCAACTTGTAATGGCAAGGTCAACGACTCAAGGAGATCATTCACCAACTGACCATTCTGAATCTTAGTTCCATGCGAAGTCAGGAACCCACGTTCTTTCCACAAGCGCCCAAAACTATGGGCCACGCCAAAGGCATACTGACTGTCAGTATATATGTTCACTTTCCTTCCTTTCGACAACACGCATGCTCTTGTAAGTGCAATTAATTCCGCTGCTTGAGCCGAATTATGTGGTATACGTACAGTTTCAACAATCGTGTGCAAAGTCGTGACAGCATATGCAGCAGTCGTATCACCATTCGGAAGCTTGAAACACGAGCCATCCACCCATAAGGTACCATCACACTCAACCAGGGGAGTATCTTTAAGATCCACTCTCCCTTTTGTTTCGTCTTCTGTTCTGAACAGACAATCATGCTGTTCAATCTCATCTGTGTCTGCTGAAATCGGCAGTAAAGTAGCTGGATTCAACGTGTTGCACCTCTTTATGTGCACATGACTCGCTAGCAGTGTCAACTCATAACCTGACAATCGAGCACTAGTTAAGTGCTGTGTCTTGGTCCTGTTTAATAACGTGTCCACTGCGTGTGGCACCATCACAATCAACGTGTTGTTCATTACTAACCCAGCAGACTGTCGAATAGAAACAGCTGCTGCCACTGTGGCTCTCAAACAACTTGGCAATGCCTTGGCTACCGGATCCAAAGTCGACGAAAAATACGCGCATGGACGCTGTCTGTCTCCAAAAGACTGTGTCAGCACTGACAACGCACAACCTTCTTTCTCGTGAACATACAATGTAAAAGGTTTACTGTAGTCGGGGGTACCCAATACAGGAGCCGAACATAATGCCTTACGTAATTCCGAAAAACTTTTCTGACACTCTTCAGACCATGGGACGGGATTCGGTGTATCTTTGCATGTTAATGCTATCAAAGGTTTTGCCAGCAAAGAAAAACTCAGGATCCACTGCCTACAGTATGAAGTAATACCCAAGAAAGCACGCACTTCTCTCTGTGTTCTTGGCACGCTCAATTGTGCAATGGCCTGAATTCTTTCTGGGGTCAGTTTCCTTCCCTCCTTCGACAAGAGATGACCTAAGTAGGTCACTTCTTGTCGACAATATTGCAGTTTTGAGAGAGACACTTTGTGATGAAAGGCAGACAAATGACGCAACCATGACAATGTAGCTTCTTTACAAATCTCCTCAGTATCCGCGGCGATTAGTAAATCGTCAACATACTGAACAAGGGTAGCACCACTAGGTAAGACAATTGTATCAAGCTGCGCTTTTAAAGCCTGACTGTATATTGATGAACTTTCACAGTAGCCCCGCGGAGCGCGTTTAAAGCGGAAGCTGCGACCTCCTAAACTAAAACCAAAAATATCCCTGCTTTCCTCTGCAATCGGAATGCTAAAGAAAGCATTCTTTAAATCAATCACTGAGAACCAAGCAGCGGAAGCTGGGATCATAGTTAACAAGGCAGTTATATCAGGGACAACTGGAAACTGTGGCACAACTATCTTATTTACAAACAGGTGGCTGAGAAGGGTCAGTACGTTTTAAAACAGGCAAAACAGGACTATTGCAAACGTTGCCTCTTGTCTCTTCGATTACATCCTTTTCAATCAAGTCATAGATGATCGCTAACAACGCTTTCTCACCTTCATTAGAGATCTTGTACTGGGGAATGCGTGACAATTTAACATTGGCTTTCAAAGTGACCACATATGGTGGTATTTCCAAGCGACCCACATCGTTAGGACCAGTAGCCCAAAGGACATCCGGAAGAGACGACAATTCAGCTGGCAGTTTATTCTTCGACAAATACATTGGAGGAATCACTTCCCTACCCAGTGTAAGTTGTACTCCCGAGGGGAACAATATAATGTCGCATGTAATCTCTTTAACAAATGCAATCCTAACAGATTTTCACCACAACCTGTCGTTAGGATAAGGGGTGCTTTCAGCTCACAAGGTCCAACAGAAAGGGGCATAGGACTAGAGATCGGGTTCCTAACCGGGGCGCCAGAAAAACCTACTGAAACATTCATTTCGCCAGACAAAGGCGCACCAGGGAGTTTTGAGTGCATAATTGAACTCTTTGCAGCACCAGTATCCAATAGAAAAGGCTCTGATACACCCGCTGTAGTCACCTTGACATACGGTCCACTCTGGTCCACTGGCACTGAAACAACTCCCTCTCTCTGTCTATGGCTGTCCTAGTAATCATCACCTTCCGCATTTCCATCTTCTGCATAATAGTCGTTATTATAGTACTGAGCTGTCCCACCAGTTACATTGGTCTGCTGATCAAAACTGTTCATCATATTTTGAGGCGGAAGAGGACGCGCGTTCTGGGGAACATTCCCACGCCCTCTACCTCTAGGAGCTTGCTGACCACCTCTACCTCTCGCGCCATAAGCATTATTCGTGCGCTGCAACAATATAGGACAACTATACTTAAAATGACCTTCTTGTTTGCAATACGAACACTGATTGGGACCCACAGGAACACGCGGTTCGGAATACCCGAACCTTTGCGAGTTACTCTGAAACTGTTGGGGTTGTTGATAGTTACTCTGACCTTGCTTATAGTTATTCTGATCTCCAAGTGGCGGGTAAGCCTGCTGTAAAAGAACCTTCGTCTTTAATTCTTTTGTTTTCTTGTCTGCTCTATCCTTCTCATCTTTATCCCTATTTTCGTAATACTGTGCAGTAGCCAGTATTTGCGCTGATGAGGAAACAGCCCAAGAACTCTCTGAATCTTTTAATTTCTTACACAACTCGGGAAGCAAATTATGCACAAATTTATCAACAAATGACCGTTGACCACCTTCCGTACTCATGTCTTGACCACTGTGGTCGATAAATGTTTCTTCAAACCTGGTGAAGAAATCAGACACTGTTTCGTCTTTCTTTTGTTTGCATGCGGATAATTTATTCCAATTCACACGCATCGCTGGCATTAAAGTCTTCATGTAGGTAATAATTCTACCAGGGAGTTCTGCTACTAAGGGCTCAGGTTTCGCACCACCAACTTGTCTAGTGTCTGTAGCAGTGATATTAGCCCATGTGCCACCTAGTTCTGCAGCATGATCTGCATTACGAATCAACCCCCATAAAGGCTGCGGAACGACATTCCCGAACAACATATCTATGTCAGCTAGGTTCATGACACACGATTCTGCAGTCTGTGATAACTCCTTATAATATCCTGCGGGGTTTTTACGGGGGTCAGGCAATGTCTGCTTAAGGGCTAAAACTTCTGATCGCTTCCAAGGAACATCTACCTAAACACGTTGGAAATGAGCTGGCATAGCAGCAATACCGTTAGCGGCATCAGCCGCAACCGCGTCCTTCCATACCGGAGGGACTTCTCTCATAGGGTATTGTCTAACCTTCCTATCAGAGGAGTCACGTTCAAACAGTGACTGAGAAGGACCCTCGATCCTAAAAGACAATAATGTCGCAACTGCTTTCTCAACATCGGGACCCACAATCGTACCTTTTCCAAATTCAAACCGTACATGACACAATTCCTGCGGGCTTAAGTCCAAACCATGATCTTCCAATTCCTCACAGAGGAATACACACATTTTCTCGAAAACGTATCTCTGTTTTGGTGCTTCCCATTGATGAAAAACATTTACAACAGACTCTACATCATATCTTGAAGGAAAAACAATCCATTTATATGCCATGCGGTCTAATACTTCTTTCTCTTCAGAACCTGGCAGCTGACTACGCAACTGCGTACGTTGTGAACCAGGGGTCGTACTAGATGACCCAAAGAGAGGCGATATAAAACTAGTGACCGCACTAGCTATTCGTTGTCGTGTAGAAGGAGAAGTTGAGGCAAGAACAGGGGGAAAGACAGAGGGAAGAAAAACGGGTGCAGATACAGGTACAGGGGTCGTATCAGGAAGAGCGCCGAGGGAGGCAGCTGATGTACTAGGTAAAGTCGCAGGAAGCGCAGAAGAGATAGGCAGCGAAACCGGCGGCCCTTGAGAGGGCTGCGCCGTAGGCATAGGAGCCGGATGAGGAGGAGCTGGCGGCTGCGGAAAAGCTTGCGGCAAATTAACTAGAGGCCGTACATTTAAAGGCTGCGGAGGCGCTGTAGCACTCTGCGCATACGGGGGTGGCGAACTCAGCAAATGTGACATTAGGGGATCTTTCTCCTTTTCTTCTGACGCATCTTGCTGAAGGGGTGGCAAAACTGGGTAGCATTTATCAATCACTAATTTACGTTGCCTGTGCAGCTGCTCATTCATTTGCTCTTCTTCATTATCTTTAAACTGCAAGGCTGCTTGCATTATCGACATACCTTTCTCTCTTTTATTTTTCTTGGCTAATTTGATTTCTTTCTGCTTGGCTTCCTTTCGCCATAGGCGGAAAGAATCAAACATCGCCGGCCGGGCTTTCTTTTTAAATAATTTAACTTCTAAGTTATCTAGGATTTCTGTGTCGAAACTACCATTTTGGGGCCATTTTAAAACACCATCCTTTGTGGTGTATCGGATCCATACTTCATTATACGCAATGGGGCCCACGCTATGTTTCACATAAAGCTCATACGTTGGAGTTCCAATTGGAGGAACCGGACACGAATCCTCTAATCGGGAGTCCCTATTACAACCGAAACAAAACAAATTTCCAAATATACTAGAACCAGGCATAGTCGCTCACTAGTCTAGTTTCAAACTTCAAAGGATTATCGAATACGATAGTCTCGTAAATACACGAGTACTTCGGCTTTGGCACTTGCAAGTTCCAAATCAAAGCGATCCCAAAGGGATACCAAACCAAACTAAGGACTGGGAGACGCTCCACTTATACTTAACTGAGGTATCGATGACGTCACCAGAAGACTCGTTAAATCGTTTCGCTCTACCAAATCATCAAGGGTCCAAGACAGGGCGATAGTCAGGGCAGCAGTCCTTTGTAGCCGTCGGGACGCGGAGAACCTCGCAGCAAAGACTTTCGGACCACGTCGACATGCAGGGGTCGATGAAGTGGCGGCCTTCCTCCAGAATTTTCACACGAAGCTCCTCACGAACCTCTGGCTTGGGTCGGTACTGCTGAAATCGCCCCGAGTTGGGCGCCAACTGAAGTACTGGGTTTTTCAGAACCAACCCAGCGGTGCCAGGGGACACACCCGAAGACTTCGAGTTCTTCCTGTTTCGGACCACAGAAACACAGAGTCTTCTAGGTGAAGTCAAAGATCGTATTTATTGGCTGCAGACCAATCACAGGTATCCGAGAAGTACAACACGGTGTATGTTCTCAGGAGACAGCTCCCAACCAAAAAAACAGCCTTTTCTTATATACAGAATATTACGCTCTGGGCAACACCGCCCCTATTTTACAAGTGGTCGTTCACATATTTTCGCTTCAAAGAAAGAGCACAGTCATGATGATAACCCCACATTTCAGCTCGGTCAGCACATAATTATTTACCCAGCGAGGCTCAGAACCCTCATCAGATATCAGCAGACCCCAATAAAATGGACACCTCCTACTCGTAAAACAAGCCATAAAGTAGGAAACACAGTCAGGTGTGAAAGGGATTAGTCAGGAGTCGCATGGGATACACGACTTTATGATGTGTTGGACCCTGATGCTAATCCCATAAGGCCGCAGTAAAAGGAACCGGCCGGGCAGGACTGACCTCGGGCAGCGGAGTCAGTTTGCATAGGTCACAAAGAAGTCAAAGAAAGATTGCGTGTCCTTTAGGCCTAGGCATGGCCTCAATGCGCAGCCTATGTGAGGCCAACCACAAAATGGTTACCCTTTTAAAATGGAACCCGAGGGTTCGACATGTAGTATCGTATACACGGTGAATTCATCGGTGAAACATGACGAAAACACTCATACATACCGCATTAGTCATTTGCGGTTCGCTGATACCGAAATCGGCACAATACTGAAAAGTTTCAAACTGACCACTCACATTGCAGTATTTGAGCCATAAGGGAGCTAGGTGTCATAATCTAGAAGCAGAAGCAAGAATGGAGAAGCAGTGTGGGGACTTCACTACTGCTTAGGTTGATGTAATAATTAGGAGTCTATGATCCCTGTATAAGAGCCTGTCTCTAGTTCCTCATTACAGTTCAGTTGGGACATAGTTAGACACCTGTAATAATGAAATGATAAAGTTGCTCAACTGTAATAAACTATTACATCATAATTCCTGCTGCCAGAGCCAACAGTCAGGGATAATGGCGGTCCACAGAGCATAATTACAGCTGTAGTTAAAACAGTGACAATGAGAACTGGCTTTTCTGATTAACATTAAACACCAAGTGCAGGCTGCCATCCTCTCTAATACAACTCAAACGTTTTGGTCCCAGGTGATTGGCGGTACCAACTTTTGTAAAATAGGTGGAGAATGTTACATCCGGTATGGAATTGAAAAGATTATTTGGTAACTTCTCTAAGAACACTCAAACGTTTTGGTTTTGGTCCCTGGTGGGTGCTAGTACCAACTCCTGTAAAATAGGTAGAGACTATTATAGCCTGTATGGAATTTGAAAATATTATTTGGTAACTTTGTATGGCGGCTCTCAACATAATTCATACAGTATAGATGATAAGTAGGGGAGGTCTGAATATGTTATAACAGAGAAGCTTATTCAAACCTCTAAGAATTTGCGTGCTCTAGGCCCAAGGTCTCCCAGTGCCAATAATAATTAATTCTTTGATGTATTCAGGCTGTGTTTTATCATCATTAAAAGGCTCCATTATACATCTTATCTACAAGAGAGGTACAAGAGATTCTCCACAGAGCAACTGGCTGATTGCCTTATTAGATGCAGATGGGAACATTTTTGGCAGACGTGTCACTCAATCTGCAAAATTGGATAGCACACACTAATAGAATTTTGTTCCATCACATGAAGTTTCACCCAAAATTCTCTACAACTGACAATATCGTGTGGCTTTCTATTTTGGCACGAAGAGGACGCTTGACCAAGACCTATAAACTTTTTGCGTGCTTCATTGACTTTTCCACAGTGTTTGACAATGTCAACGGAGCTAAACTATGGGCCAAGCAGTTTTCATGGGACCCCAACCAAGGCCTACTAAATATAATAGTAAACCAACATGGAGACAAATGGGTATGGGTGAAGCTGTCGAATGGTAGAGGGTTGGTGCCAAAATGTAACATCTCTAATGGTCTAAAACAAGGTTGCATCTTAGCCCTACTATCTTTTAGATTATATATCTCAGATCTTTCAGATGTATTGCAAAAAGGCATATTGCGATGTCCTAAATTATCTAACCCCAAAGTAACATATATGGCATATGCGACAACCTCGTCCTTCTTTCTACTTTCTAGATTGGTCTCCAACAACTACTGACCAAAGTCAATGCTCTTCATATTGACAATAATTTGCAAATTACCGTCAATAAAACCAAGGTTATGTCATTTGGACTTCGAAATCTAAAATGTGTTTGGTCGATAGGCCTGGACATATTCAAGTTTGTATGCATATCTAGATGGTATAATAGACCTGTGATTGGTCAAACCATAATGGCAGCTAACCAAAAATAGTCCCTGCTCTTATGTATGGCTCAATGTGCTGAACTTCCAAGACAATAGACAAAGGCAAAACACCATTTCTGAAATGCATTAGGAAGTTACCTAATTTAATGAACTGAACACTGCCAAGTCAAATTGGACTTGAGTTTTGCTTGATGCTGCTTCCTGTTCTGGCTATCATCATCTAAATCAATTATTTTACTGATTGCCACCTTGTGGATACTACTCTTTTAAAAATCTTATATTAAGCATAGTTGATAGATCAACATGCTGAAGTGCCATTATCCGAGCATTACATCAGGAGGCTTTTGGCAAACCATAATGTACGAGTTTTGAACAAATTATGTAAGATGACGAGGGCTTCTCGGAAACTGTGGTTAAAACAAGAAGTCAAAACAACCTGCTGCCTGGCAGATATTGAGATCTCAACAAAAAATAATCATAACAAGTACACCATTGGTTCTTACATTATGTAACAGCAACCATACTTTGATTTTAACATGATTATGAAGGTGAAGAATTCTTTTCTATGTTTTAAGTTTTTATATCTACCTTTCAGACAATTTGACACCATATAGAAATTCCCCACGAGAGTCACTAACCTGTGAATGTTCTTTAATTCAGGCCTGAAACATTGGATCATATTTTCTGTTGGTGCCCAGATCTGTTTGCTAAACAAAGGCAATATTTGAAACCAAATTTTAAGTCTAAAGGAATAAGAAATATATATGATGCAACATTATTCTGCTTTAGGGGCTCTACACCGTGATATGTTAGACATATTTTTAAATATTTAAACCTGGATACTAAGATGTGGGAAAGTAAATCCCTTGGGGATTCACAGTTTTTATGATATTCCCTTTGTACAAAGTTCCTTCCCTTTTATTTTTATTATTTTTAACCGGCAAGTACAAATTCAAATATGTTATTGTACATGTGTTTAATAAGCTCAGACAATAAAGAATTTATTTATTCATTCAACTGGTTTTTCATTCTTCTGATCTGTTTTTCTTAAATGGCTAGTAATCAACAGAAAAGAGATATTTATGGTAACATGGTCATTCTTTTGCATGCTACAGGTCATTACAGGAAAATAGACTATTTCTTTAGATTTCTACATATTCTGACCTACAGCATTGTATTATTTTAATCTGACTTACATTAAACCAATTCTAACATCTTTTTGCAACAGAGTGCTAACTGCATTTTGGTGTGTTTAATTTTATACAACATATTCTGCTTTTATTCTTCAAACCTGCAACCATGCTACTTTTTAAATCGGAAGGAGCAAGACACCAAGGATTTAAGTGATTTGTGGCAAGAGTGTTGTTGTAGCCATGTATTATAAGGAATAAAATACCGTCTACCGTACGTTAAAAGGACTGCAAGTCACCTCAGAGTCCAATTACCTTATGCAATACCTCAATCCTCAGTCTTGTGCCTCTATATAGTCATGGAACTCCTCTGCAATTTGCAGTATCGATATTCCATATATAATTTGTGGTATCTGGTGTTGGACTATCAAAAGACACTTTGAATCTTCACATGCTGTGGAGATTAATATCTTGCAAGTGTGTGAGACAAAAATATGGATATAACAGCCCTACTACATTTGCTGCAAATCTATGTGTCGGGAGACCAGTCATTACCCAGACAAGACTTTTGTGTGAATTGTGAAAGGGAAATCTCTTACAATCATCAGCCTTTTTGTACATTTACCCGCTGTAGTGTGTGTGACAAGAGGTAAAAAAGAGCAGCACAAGAGCCTGGGTTGAATAAACTGTGCGCTAGCGGGCACCCTGCTTCTCACATGTCTAGGATCTGTGTGTGTTTCTAAAGAAGATCAGAGAGAGCTGCTCTCTGGTGGTCCTCCAGGACAGATAAAGGGACTGGAGAGAACTCTTCTTGTGAAGAAGATCAGTAACCAGTTGGAAATGAGTGGATTGGCCAATTCAAAGATTCTTTGCTAGAACTACAATATGGGGACAGAGCAAAATCACTGGGAAATGACCACCTGCAGGAGATTCAGTGGGGTCTAAACCAAGTATTGAACTTGCACCGAGGAGGAAAGTAGGCCTGGGCAAAAATTTCGTTCCGTTCGCGGAAATTGCGATAATTTGACATTTTTGCGTTCCGCGGAGAGCGCGAAAATGTCAAAAATTCCGGTTTCCGCAGCTTGGCGATAATTTGTTTCTTGCTCGCGCTGTAAAATGATACATTCTCGCGCGCGCGCGATCGCCTTACCTGAATCCCTGCGTTCGCCGACAAGTTTTCTTGATCCGGTCGCGTTCTCCATGAGATGTTGTATTGTTTTTAGCCATTTGCGCTGTCTCGCGACAGTTCGCGCCCGCAGTGACGTCATGCGTCGCGCGATCACGTCTTTCTTCTCGCGATCATGCACCGCGAGAACAACTCAAAACAAGATGGCCGCGCCCGCAAGCAGCCACATGGGTAAGTTGGCGACCCGCAACCATGCAGAAAATCGCGCGAACATGCCGGAAAAAAACTTCCGCATCTTCGCGATATTTCTGCTTGTTTGCGATAATTTTAAACATTCTCGCGATAATTTGCGAAGGTTAATTCCGCAAATTCCGCCCACCCCTAGAGGAAAGCTACAAACTATGTCGGCCTACACAAGGTGCTGGGATTGTAATGTACATGTGCCCAACTGTGAGTATCTGAGATCCTGCTTTTTAGGTCTCGCCTAGGCAGTGCGCATGCGCTGCTCTAGGAGAGGGCCTTTAGGAATCGGTCTTCACTTTTCAAGCACTTGTGCTTGTGGCGGCATCCACCTTGCGGGAGCGAGCAGCGGTGTGGGCACGTTAATTACAAACAGATGGCCCCTGCGCGCCGCTGCTTGATCCCGCAAGGTGGATGCCGCCACAAGCACGAGTGCTTGAAAAGTGCAGACCGCTTGTTAATTTTCTCCCGTGCAGACAGTGGTATTGTGTAATGGTTGGAATCCCCTGGCATTTCTGCACGCCTGCATTGTCGAGTGCTGACCTGGAAATGCAGATCAAGCATGAAAATAGGTCACCGTGCAGCCCGCTGTAAATCTGTAACGGGCTGACGTTGATAAACATTAGCTCAGCATAACTGGCATTAATTTCCAAGTAGAGCGGCAGTCGCAGCCAAGCCACAAACACTCGCTCATTTTACATGAATGAAGGGAATGACACGCCTCTGTTATTCTTTCCAGCCCTGCTTTGGGGAAAGGCACATTTAGCCCGGTCTCTTCTTTCAGGGGCTGTTCGGTGCTGCTTTCAAAGATCCCATGCACAGGCCGGCAGCCTTGTGCATAAGGGCATTTGGGATCAGTTTAATCGGCACTATTTGTAGTTTCCTCTGCTGAGCCTATGATGGAACCGAGTTGTTTTCTTGAAGAGCCGCTTAAGTGCTGATGAGATGGTTGATTACCCCTCCAACCCCCATGCACTTTACAACGCCGCCCTTGAGTGACTCACGTAAACACAGGCGCATGACCTCTAAACAAAATACCTAATTACCTAGATACTAAAATGTGATTTCTGTTTATTGATGAAATTTGGGTCCAAACGTTTATCCCTCTCATAGTCACTTTTATATAATAATGTAATACCTCAATATACCCTGTCACTGAGCACTGCCAGTTTTGAGAACAAAAAGTCAGGGGCCTTTACATGACTTGCCCTCGATTACCTAATCTAGATCCCTAGGGAAAGTGTGCTTAGAACTTCCCTTTCTCCTACTTTTACAGTTGAGCCTTCCAGCCATTTTCTTCCTCTAACTTTTAACAATGTTTTGTGTGTGTGTTATATGTGGTGAATAACGTTTCTGGCTAATGGGGATTTCCTTTACACCCACTGGTTTAGTGTTGCTGATGTGCAAATAAATATTTTCTTCTGAAGCAAAATGTCAGGGTATCACTCATCCACTCCCTCTCCAAACATCTTAATAGTCATTGTAGTCATTGTGAGACCCAGTTTTTAGGTGTGGCTAGAGTAAGCTTCAGCTGTGTGCCAATAGGTCTGGCAAAACACTTATAAGGTCCTAAAGGCGAGACCTATTGGCTATGCCAATGCTTGTTTATTTTGGCCCTAGTTTCACACTAATCTAGTGTGTGTGTGTGCAGGGGCCTGGGAGTATCCCTTGACATGAGTGAGGTTCAGGGCCTATCCTCTGACCTGGAGGAGTGCACCAAGAGTGCCCTTAATTGGCTAACATTGGACTACAGTCTCTGTGATGCGTATAACATGTAGCATGACGGTGATGGCATATCGTGTTTCTTGAATTAATAGTTGTGACCAGACCCATTTATCTGTGTCACTGGAGTGGAGGCCAACAGGCACACTCTTGTAAAGTTCTCTTTATATATGCTATTCCATATCCTAGTCCAAATATAGATATATATATCTGTTTAACTTTAAAAAGAATTGTGCACTTGCGGGAAATCGTAGCAATATTCTTTAATGAGCCACCTGGAAATATAACTCCGACACAAGCGTTTCAGTTACAAGCCTTTATCAATGTCGGGTGAACCGGCGTTTATGACATATTTAACCTGTACTTGCCATTTTGATTGGTTGACGATGTATGCCGGTAGAATAGAAGATGGACCATTCCTTTATTAGTAGTGAATACATGGCTACCATCTTTGCACAGTTTAGAGAATATGCATTTCATGTTTCATAACAGTTCATTTCCTGTGTATATTTATGTCAACAACATTTTCCTTTTTTTTGTCACAATTTCTCTTCAATCGTTATATGTCAGTTCATCATAAATCAATTCATCATTATGATCCTTCTTGTCCCTATTCTTCTTCAGCAGAGTTTGTCTATTGATCGATTGTACTCTTTGTTCTGCTTGTTGCAATACCGTGTTAGAGTACCCTTTAACCTAAACCTGGACATGGCCTCATTCTTGGCTTGTGTGAAGATAGTTGGTGAGGAGCAATTACGTTTGATACGTAGTAATTCACCAAATGGTATACTATTTATCAGGTTATGGGAGTGTTGGCTTCTGACATGCAAAAATGAGCTACCAGATGTCGGCTTTCTGTACAATGCTGTTTGAAGCCTATGATCCTGTAAGTATACTGTTAGATCTTGAAATGGGACTGAAGTGTCGCTGATTTGGCTTGGGAAATGTACATTTAAAGTGTTATCGTTCAGTTTTTTGATGTAATCTTTAGCTGCTTCCCGTGGACCCCTCCACACCAGGACTAAATCGTCAATTTAGTGCGCCCAGAGTGCTCGGCTATCCACCCATTTGTCATTTTCATCCGCCCAGGCCACGTGTTTTTCTTACCAGCCCATAAGCAAGTTCATGTCGCTGGGAGCGAAGCACGTGCCCATGATGGTCCCCTCTTTTTGTCTGTATAATTGTCCTGAAAATAGGAAAATGTTGTTATTCAGGCAAAATTATATCAGCTCCAATATAATTATATTATGTTCTTGATATATCAGGGGTCGATTCTTCCAAAAATATTCAACTGCTTTCAATCCCTGTACGGAGATAATGTAAAGTTTAGCGTTCATGAATTGCGGCACCTGCCATGTCAAGCGGTGCGGCAGCAGAACCAGGCAGAGTCAGTGAAATGCATATATATAAATATGTATATATATTCACTGAAAAATCAAAGGTCACAAGGACGTTATAGTTAGGTTCAGATTCACTCCTACAAAACCACAGAAATTCAGCACTTGTAGTTACCTGAGCCAACTATAATGTATGCCCCGCAATCCACTGCTTATCACCTCACATTTTACATCACTCATTACATGGTCAGTGACATCACTGATGACATCATTCAGCAAAGGAAACTTCAATATACTTCATAAAATGCTATTTTGAATATTTAAAAGTAAGAAGATGACACAGGTAAGTTGGTGTTTGAGTAACTGTAAGGGTAAGTGACTGTGTGAGTGGCTATATGGGTTACTGAGTAGATGTGTGAGTTTCACTCCATGGAATTCTGCGGACTTACCAAAAACCTCTGCCAAATTCTGCAGAATTCTGTGAGAGGGTGAAGTATTGTGCCGCCAACCCTAATTAAGTCCCATTGGATGTTGAGAGCAGATAGGGGCCATGAACCCCTCCTGTTACCACCAGTTAGTCTCCCACAGTGGATTACTAAGACCTCGTTGGAGACTGGGGCCCCCCTGTCTCAACCACTCTGCAAACAAGCCTCCTGGCACACTATTGGTTGGAGGGTGAAGTGCCATTGGCTGCTGAGGGCCCTTGGGGGCCAAGAAGCCCTATTGTTGCCGCCAGTACATCCCCCACTGTGGGATTGCTAAGACCTCCTCGGAGGCCATGCCCACTTACTCAACCACTCTCCAAATGCACCTCCTGGAGCACTACCGTTCAAGGGATGAAGTCCCCTTGGCTGCTGAGGGAATCAGAATTGTGGCCTGGCAACACGGCATCGGACATGCAACTACTACCTTGATTGAGTGCTCCTTGCTCCAGATGTTTTCTAATCATACCTTTTTATTTTATTTCTGAGTGTATAATGCTTATCTCACATGTCCATGTCACTCTTTGATACACCCACTGTAGTAGATTTTGGGTAGTTTGCGGCTAAGCTTTGTATTGTATGTGTTTGCGAAGTTGAACTGTGCTTTTTTTGCACAGAACACTTGTTTTATAAAGTACACATGCCCCCGGAACCAGGCTCGCAAAGGGGCTTCATTAAAAACAAGACCGGGAGACCACGCTTGTTTTTTTAAAAATTTATAGCGAAATATGTGAATATTTGAGAATTTTACTGTGAATATAAAAAAATGCGTTTTTGCACTGTGCCGGGGTCTCTCTGTGACCCCAGGACCAAGGTTAGGGGGTTAAGGTATTCTTACCCTGCTCCCTTTTCTTTTTTTTTTTGTGACTCGGCTATAGCCGAATCCGAAGATGGCTGCCAACACTTCCTGGTTAAAGAGTTGGCAGCCAATCCGAGCTCTGTAGTTCTCTGCACTAGCTTGTTATTATTTGCAAAGGCTTTGCAACACTAGATACCCACATTTGGATTTCCTTTAGTTTCTCGACAACTACTGAACAGATTTACACCAAATAACAAAAGGCATGATCTGCGGAAAAATATCTACCATCTGCCAAATGTGGTGTAATTCTTTCCAGCAGTTCGGGCTGCAGGCTTGTCTAAAAACTCTATGGGAATTAACAGGGGAAATGCACTTTTTTTACCCCGCACCCCATTTTCCTTCGCCCCCACTTGACGGATCACTCGGAAACTTTCTGTGCATAACTAGAATTATTTGTACATGTTTTGGGGAAAATTTAGTGAAGATTCGTCAAACTGCACCAGAGATATAGACAAGTTAAAAAACACTTTTCCTATGGAAACATTGTCCTAACAATAACTACCTACTGATGACCATCAGTAGGATATATATAATATACCATGCCAGGAAAAACTGTGCAGCATGCTGGTATAGGAAACAAATGAGAATTACCAGTCTGTCATCAATGGCAATGATTTATCCATGATGGGAGTGTATTTACAGACCAATTAATTACATGTGCGACATTTCGTACTACTGACATTGAGAAAGGCAAAACCACTGCCGAAATGCGTCTGTCTGGTAATAAACTAGTATTTCAATATTAACATTGCCCTCTCTAGTTGAATTGTCAGCTACACTATCTAACTCATACTTCGTGACAATTATTTTATTGGGGACCTGTTGTTCTTCAAGCTCGAGAATTACTGCTTTCCTAGTTATCTCCATTCTCCATTCCTGCTTGAGGACTTTGTTTTTACAGCAGGAAATCTTCAATTGTAAGGACCCATACAAAAACGAAAACACAATGAAAACAGGCAACAATGATGTGCACAGTTCGGAGATCCACCAGGGGAGCCAGGAGAACCAGTTAGAGAACCACTCCTGTCAGGGACACCTCCCTCCTCAAGCCTGTCTCTTTGTAACTGGTGCAGTGCTTGAATGGCAAGAGTCAATGTCCCATTGTGCATGTCATTCCCTGGGGTAAACGTACAGAAGGATGTACCGTTTTTGCCAACACCCCTCCCTCCATCGCAGTCATTAAGTCTAACACATATCGATGCTGCATCACCATGAGGCGGCTTGCTCTCTGTTCTTCCATGATTTAATTAAGGCCGAGCTCAGTTCTGTTCATCATTTTAATCATCTCCCATCTGGTTATTAGTAACTAGCGGGTGTTTGCCTTTGTCTGTAGGATAAAGAAGGGTATAGACCCATCTGCTGATACTTGTGTGTCTGTGAACAGTCTGAAATCTTCTGGAATGTCCTTGTATTGAGCCCAGCTAAAATAATCCACAGTTCTTTTTCACAAGCCTGATGCAGCAAGGTTGTCTTATTCCTTAGTAGGTGCTGGTACTCTTCAAAGGAACAGAATACGCAGTGTGTGCACCAATCCTGGTCCTGCTCTCATGCTGTGATAGCTGCACCCTTATTTGAAGGAGCGGCTTCACTTGGCGTACCCCAGCACACTGGAGGCTTGCACTTACTCTAACCCAGCTGGGTTAGAGGTTTCAAATTGCGCATGTCTGGCTGACTGTCACAAGACAGCTGTCCAAAGGGACATGCACACTTTGAAAAGTGCACAAACAGTCTACCCTCCTCCCTGCTGCCGTCATTCAGCAGCGGCCCACCCCCATCCTGATGCTCAGTTCAGGACAGGAGGATGAAAAATAAAATGGGAATGAATTACCTTTTTACTCTTCATATTTGGGGGTAATTTAAGTGGAGTGACACTGCTCCTCTCTAGCAGAGGAGCTGCCGTTGATATCCACCCATCTCTTTATCACAGATTTCCTGACATGGGGTGGTCATGCTCTCATTCGACCCTCCACCATGTGACTCATTCCTCTTCTGCCCTTGAGCTGTACCACCCTACACAGAAAGTCCATGTCGGGGTCCACTTGTTGTTAAAAGAGACTAAGCCAGATACGCTAAGTGCCACTCTTGGACCATAAATGGAAGCAGGAGAGAATGTGTTTTTGCATTGAGTTGGGACTTTCGCTACCTCCAAGAATCTCTTCTCTGGGAAGTTGCGAGGCCAAACAGTATCCTCCCCTGTGATTCCCTTTCTGCACATCCTGCCCATCTCAGTTTGGATATCGTTAGGCTCGGTGAAAAGGTATAGAGTCATTGGGTTAGTTTCCTATCGGGTCAGATTCACTATTACCCTGTGGGGTTCTACTTTGGTTGGATTTTGGCCCTAATTCTGCATAGCTATAAGTGAAGAAGGCATTTTGCTTTTTCGGAGGCTACCTCTTGGGATAAGTAAAGTCTGTCTGTGAGTGCTGTAGGCAGTATCAGTGAACAGACGTAACATGACCTGGCTGATGTCTGGGAACCCACTGTGGTCATGTGCTGATACCACGTGCTGTGCAAGAGGGCACTGTGTAGTGTATGTGGGATGCTAGTGTTTGGTTTGGTATAATTGTAAGTGGCATTGGAGAGATCTCCGTACAAGTTCTGTGACAGTTTTTGAACGGACTCTGTTTAGTCAGGCAGTTCTTTAGCAGTGATTAGGTGCGGTAGCACTCAAAATAGACGGAGGGTACATAGAAGTGCAATAATACATAACTTGTTAATGAACATTGTAGGTCTTGGTATGGATCCAGGGAAGGTGTCTGTGGTCCTCTGGTGATTGGGGTTTTCCCTTTTAATAGTTCAAACAAAGGTTTGCGGTGTAAGTTTATAATCTTGATTCGTACATTTTGGATCCTTGCTGGGGCGTTGATGTGGCAGCTAAGAGGTGGTGCACTTGGAGACTTTGTTGTTGACCTGCTGGATAAGAATTTGGTTCATTTTGTTAACTCAAAAACATTACATGTGTACCGTAGTCAATGATTTTTCCGGGTTTCCTAAATTTCCCTTAGTGGTGTGTTCTCCACACTCCACTAGTCGCAATCTTAGTGAGGCACTGGAATGTGGGCCCGGTCGGGGTATCTTTTTGATAGTTAAAATTAAAAGGTGGATTATCGGTAATCAGACGGATTAATCTCTTTTATGAGCCGTTGAGCCTCCCCCATCTTTGTACCTAACAGAATGCTTGGATTAGTGCAAAATACTCCACCCTTTCTCTAAAGCCTTCTCTTGGGCTAACTTTGAGATTTTTGGGTTGGTTTTTGGGTGTCTTCCTAGGTCTCACGCAATCTGCTACCTCATTCAGCATGAGGCAGAGGGGGCCAGAAATTTGTTCTGTGGCCCCTATGGACCCCTGATTATGCCGTCTTGCGGTGACTGAAGTCGGGCCTACTGCTTTTTCCAGATGGTGCATGTGAGGCTTGGTGCGTTGGTCAACTGCTTGGCCTAATGCGGGGAGGAGTATGTTTCCGCGTTCTAATCTCGCCTGGAACTGCAATGGACACTGTGGATTACCCCGTTTCCCAGCCACCCGCTCTCCCTCAGACCATGTCCTGGTTCCTTTTATTTAATTTTGACCTGCTGTTCCTTGCTTGTGGCTAGGGACTTCTGAAGAGCCGGCAGGCTTTCATTGCTAGTTTGGAGGCAGTGGTCAGATTTTGAAATTTGGAAAGACTTGAGAGTAGAAAAAGAAAAAAACATTGCTGGGAACATAAGAACATGACCAGCCCAGGGCTAAGGCAAAAAAACTTCTCCGAAACCTGCCGAGTGATGATGATGAACCGGGACTGCCCCAGCAATTTTGGGACGTCTGACTACTCCGGCGAACCTCCCCCACCTAAGGACTTGGATCCGACATTACATGGATGCCTCGCATTTTATTGGTTCTCATGCGTATGCTGTGGAGGTTGTGGGGTCTTCACTATCCCAGGTGTACGGGGATCCTGGTTCCCGCCACTGAAGGACAGCTTTGTTTTAGAACTGTGAGTGGGGACTCAATTGGGTGGAGTCCTCTGGTTTTTGGAGGCGCTGTTGGGGCAACAAACCATAAAGGAAGCTTCGGTTCCAGGCTGGATGCCCGAGAGTGGGGACTTTTCGAATTAGTAATTGGAGCTCGTCTCTATTGACTTTTTGGATGTGGGGACTTGGGTGTCCACTTTGTAAGTATTTTATCTGGTAGCTGACCGGCACCCTCGTTAGACTCCCCTACCCCTTGGGGTTTGTTTGGCTAACCCCGCCCTAGGGGATCAGAAGCAGTGTGGGACCTTGCCTCCCGCATGCGCCCTTAATGGTGAACTTTAGTGAGGATACCAGTTCAACAGAGCACATACAGCAGCCCTGAATCCCTAAACGCAAGTAAAGTTTGGATTCCCAATGTTGTCTCATAAGTCATTCTTTATAGTAAAGATTTTTGGGATGTGGGTGAAGGGGTGATATTTAGTTTGTGGGTTTATCTTACTGCACATTTTGACTCTGTGTTTGTGTGAAGGCATTACATCCCAAGACAGTTAACCCTTCCTGCCGAGGTTGTGGCCCCTGTCCCTGTCGGGCTGAGTTCCCTGTCTGTGGTTGCTGCTGCAACCTGTTTGTCCAACTTCCTGATCCCTTCAGCAGGGCTGCAATGGCTGATGGACCAACCTGTAGCTGAGTGTCAGGTACATTTTGGTTTCCCCATGCTTGGCTTTGTGGCTGAACGTCCGCAGGGTTTTGTAGTGACTGGCCCTGGCTTATTGATCTCTGCTCATGGCATGCCTTTAACCGGCATCTGTCTGCCAGGTGGCCCATCCTGTAGCAATAGTAGCATTCCCTAACGTCTGGTTGCTGCCAGCTCCCTAGGTTGGAATCCTCTGGAGTTTTGTGTTGGATCTCCTTTTAGACTGGTGCCATTTGCACGCTCACAGCCAATGCGTCCCCTTTGAGAGCGGACTTTTTCAGCTTGTGTTGGACCACTTTAGCAGTGTCTCCCTGGGCTTGCTCTTGTTTGGGGATTGTCCTCATGGGTCACTGAGTGGGGGGTATGTGTGATTGTCCGCCGTCCCATACACGGCCTTCCTCACTATGTGGCCAGAGGGGCATTCCTGTTCGATGGATTTCTGCATCTCTTAGGAGCAGCATTCTTTACGATAACTGTGCATTTGGTATATGACAGCGGAAAGGAGTCCCTATGCATTAGGAGTGCACCACATAGCACCAGGCACCCTCGTCTTCCCCACACCCAGGTGCACAGGGGTACCATGGTGGTGGCATAGGATGAGCACGGCGTTTTCAAAGATGAATGGATTCTAGTTGTTACAGCCATTGTACCCACGTGCCATCTCCTTGTTTCCTGCTTTGTCCAAGTGGACCCAGCGGGCATGTGTGTAGTGCAATCACAACAAATAGGTGTTTGAGAAGGAAGACTTCTCAAACACCCTATTGGCTATGAAGGCTTTTGTCTTTTTAGCTGCCTCAAGTAGGTGACAGTGTGCATGACGTGCCCACCGCCTAGCAAATTCGCAAAGATCCAAGAATGTTTCCATTTTCTCCAAGACTGCCTCAGTAAAGGCGTCTGGTTGGTAGGTGGTTTCTTTGCTTGTCTTTCTGAATGTGAGGGTGTTTGGTGTATGGTCCCGTTATAAATAAAACTGGATGTTCATTTTTAGTTTGGTCATCAAATCTCATCCTAATAGATTAGCTGGGGAAGAGGGAGAATATAATAATTGTCCTCTCACACGATTCCCTCCTAGCTCTACTTCGATTGGTTTTGTGAAGGAGATCCTTGCCACAGTACTCAAGAACCCTTGATTAACTGTAGTGTCTCTAGATAAGGGGACTGTCCCTTCCTTTAGGCATGACCTTGTTGCCCCGTGTCTATTACAAAGTTTTAAAGTGTATTGTTCACGAGTACCATGACTACTGGTTCTACCTCTGGTCGGCTTGTGGTTGATAGTACAAGACGTTTGGGGTTGTGTGCCTCTTCTGCTTCGAGCATCGGTTCCTATTTTTCTCCAGTGGTTGACTGGGCAAATCCTGTATTCTCGCCCACATCATCGGTTCCCAGGGAACTGGGGCTCCCTTGCTAACCCCCATCGGCTGCATCACTGTCTAGAACAACACAAATCTCCCTCTCCCCGCGTATGTTCACCTGCACCAGTGGTGTGCGTGTTCTCCGTGCTGTTGGGGTTCTGTGTTTTGGGTGTGATGGACGGTCCAGCTTCTTGGGGCCTTTCCACCAGACTTTGGTTGGACAGCAATTGTTTGGGCATGCTCGCCTGTTAGTTTTTCGTACTTGGGCCTAACCATTTGTCGTCTGGTGGGGGGCCTGCCGACTTCTGCTATTGGCGGATTGGAATATCCTGAGTGTATACCTCCATACTTGCATATAGGGGGAGGTGCTGACGCTTTGCTTGCTATCTGTGATATAGGATTATCAATCTGGGCCTCCTCGAAGATAGCCCATAATTCTAATAATGCCTCTCTCCTGTCTTTCTTTTGACCTCTGTATTTGGTTTGTATGTGTGTTCTCATATGTTCAATTGTGTTAGTATCAAAAGTTCCCTCCTTTGGCCAAGGAAATGTGTGTGCCTTTGTGGGTGCGTGCCATTCTTGGCAAAACTGTTTTTTAGCCTGTATGGGGAACTCAGTTTGCATGTGTTTTAATGGTGAATTCATGATAAGTCTGGTAGTTTTGTCGGAAAAAGTACACTAGCTCCTTTTTGGGGAATCTTTGGTTTTGATCTAATCATGAGAAAAATGTGCATGGTGTACTTCTTGTAATTACATTCTAAGAGCTCAGTTCTATCTACAGATACATCAAACAATTTAATATGAAAATGTCATCAAGACAAATAACAATGCATGTGAAGGGTTGCAACATAGATAAAAAGTGAAATTGTTAACAAAACAGTATCAGAACGATATCGACTTTTGGCATCAAATACAGTTTGTGAAAAAAAGTAGTACCCTCATATGAAACATTAATACATCAATGAAGAATAAATACGAAATTTAGGACAATCTTTGATCAACTTTTGTACAAAATACAGTTTGCAACAATTAACAGCACCATCACATCATATATATATTACACCATGCTCAACAAAAACTGATGGAGAAAACATTATGACTTTGTCAAAAATCTCTTAGCCGGCTCCTAGCTCATGCTATCCTTTCTACCAGTGGAAGCTCTGCACGGTACACAGAACTAAGTGAGCCTGATAGTCCCCAATATTGGCTCCAGGACAAAGGTAATAGCAATTGTTTGTGGAAAAAAGGAAATAGCTTGAGAACCACAGGCCCCTCTTAGCCACAGACAAGTTACACATAGTTTCCCAGGCCCAAATCTTTTTCCCTTAATATCCTAATAGCACCCCATATCGCACCAAGAAGCCAAGCTTACCATCTGTGTCATGCCCAGCGGTCCAAGCGAGCAACACCTTCTACTCCTTTAAGATCCCAACAGTGTTAAGAAACCAGTGCCACTGAGAAACCCTTTTAGACTAATAAATAAGATTAAGGTGCCAACTGCGCCCAATCAGGATAGCTTTATCCCAAAAACTACTTCCTGAGAGCCATAAAGGGCTGTACAATAAATATTCACCTTTCCTAGCGTGCTATCGAAAAAAAGTGACTTCCACAGGCTCGCCTCTGAGGCCGCCTTGCGACTACTCTGTAAGAACATATAAAATAGGTAATATGCCCGATTCTGTCAGTGGCAGGGCGCTCAGGATATCTTTTTATGCTTCTCCCTAGTTTGCCATATGCTAAATGCTTTACTAAGGTTCTGATGTAGTCTCTTACCCACTCTGATGGCTGCTTCAGGATGGACCTCCGTCTGAGGATTCAGCAGAACTTCCTCCTATCAATTGTCTTGTCTGCTCACCTTGCTTGATGCCCAAATGTGAATCCGTCCAGGTGTGGTCCCCTTCCTTTGGCTGCAGTTGGGTTTGAGGTACCAATCACCTCTGATGGTGGCTCGCCAAGCTGGTGCTTGTGAAAAAGTGTCTCTGTATATACTGTTCCCAAATAGGTATAGGGTGTACAGAGTCCACAGTCCCCAGAGGTTTGGCAGAGGCTAAGGTTAGATATAACCTTACTCTCTAAAGTGGTAGCTTGGTCGAGCAGTAAGGCAGTATCAGAGGACAGTGTAAAGCATTTGTTGCACACACTCAGCCAGCAAAGGGTCTCACACAATCAATAACTGAACTCTAGGCCAATGGTTTATATATAAAAAATGTATGCTTGTTTTATTTTAGAACCAACAATAGGCATTAAAATATACTTTCTCAGAATGAGATGCTTTATATAAATACTTTTGCATTATGCAATTGACTTTTGTAGACAGTTACAAATGGTTGCAATAGGCAACACAATTCTAAACACAATAATGCATTGAGTTCAATGGAAGTTTCAAGTTATTTGCCACAGATTACTTTTAGGATTACTTTTGGAATTCCAGGACTGGATCCTAGATTTAGTCCTGGGTCAGTACTTGGAATCAAGTGATAAAAGTCGACTTAATTACTGTGATGATTTTTAGACAATATTTTGCTATTTTAAAAGTTGACACTTAGAAAATATTTCATAGAAAACAGTCAATGATTCCCTACGGCAAAAAATTCAAGTTTCAGGTATAGTAGGTTCTCGTTACTTTTGTAATCCAGTACTGGGTGCCTAGACTCAGTACTGGGACCTTTATCCGAAACAGGTAAGTAATTACGTTTTCAGATATCATACGATTTTTAAAGAATATTTAAAGATTGCAGTCAGTGCTGGGCACCAAGATCCAGCACTGGGAGCTCACCTAAGAGCAGGTGAGTATTTTCGTTTTCGTTATTCGGCTGATTTTTGGTGAATATTTTACGTTTTCAAAAGTCCACACTTAGAAGAAATTTCATGAAAAGCCAGTCAATGTTACCCTATGGAGAAAATTGAGTTATCGGTTTAAAGGTAAGTACTCGACTGGCAGAGTTAAGGTTCTGGGCATAGACTCAGGGGTCTCCCTGGGTCATGTAGGTACAGTTGGTTCACCCTCAGCGGCACAAGGGCGGCAGGGTGCAGAGAGAGTTAGGCCCAATGTTATTCTACGAGAGGTAGGGGGGCCTTGGTTGGTGGCTGCTGACTAGCAGGCCACGTGGCTCTGGGAGCTGGGCTCCTGGTCACTTACTCAGGGCATGTGCGGAAGTAGATAGGTGTAGAGGTTGCACTGCCAGGGCCACTCGGACGGCTGGGTGCAGGGTGCTTTTGAGCCTTCGGGCGCTCAATTGATTTCAATGGGAAATCTCCGGTTTAGAAAAAGACTGCAAACTAGGGGACGAAGATTCTTCAGGTGCCACCACCACTTCGAGAGGTAAGTTGGGTAGTTGGAGGATAGGTAGGTACCCCGGGATTGGGCACAGGGGGCCGCGGGGCACCGGGTGCAGGGGTGCCTTTTGGTGTTGGGAAATCTTACCCTCTGTTGATCGCGGTTGGGGAGGCACCTTGTTCTGATGCTGCAGGCTTCTTCAGAAGTGTCGAGGGAGGTCCTTGGGTGCCGGACTCGGGGTCACAGTCGCCGTGGGATCGTCGTCGTGGTCTTTGTTCACTCTGGCACAGGCCAGGCTTGGCTGGTGTAGAGTGTGCTGGGTTCGCGGTTCCGGGCTGCTGCCAGGGATTAGAAGTAGATTTTGAGTAGAGCCTCTACTCATGGGAGTCCCAGGGGTTTAGAGTCAAAAGGTAGCCAGGTCCTCCAGGGTTTGTGAGGTTGCTGACCACAAGAGATGCCGGGCTGGAGCAGGAGCAGGTTCGAGGGTCGACAGGCCGATAGGGCTGGGGCCAAAGCAGTTGGTGTCTTCCTTTTCTTAGCAGCTGCAGGGCAGGTCTTCTTTCTTCAAGCTCTTCTTCGGATTTTGGAATCTGGAATCTGGGGAAGGAAGGTTCAGGGTGCCCCTAAATACTAGATTTAGGGGCGTTACAGGTAGGTGAAGGGCAGGGACCAATGGGTCCCTGTCCTGGGGTGGGTACACCCCCTATCCTGCCTTTCTCCTGTGGGAGGGGGGCAGTAGCCTAATCCTGATAGGGCAGGGCTCCCCATCTTCAAGATGGCGAGAGTCCGGGGATGTGCTTCACCTTGCCTCCCCCACCTGAGGGGTGGGTTTGGCAGGCTGGCACATCCCCTGTCCTTATTTGGGGTTTCTGGCCAAGCTTCCTGCCAGAGTGGGGGGTTGCAGTGGCCTGGGGAAGCACACAGAGGCGGCATGCCTTTGAAGCTTCCCCCTGCCCATCCTGGGGGAGGAGATTTAGCACCTCGCCCAGGATGTGCATTGTTGCAGAGCCAGGAGAGCAGGGGCTCTCCTACCCAGGGGTCCAGCAACATGTCTGCTGTGTGGCAGCCTAGGCAACCTCAGAACAGATGTGGATTGTAGGTTAGGTTTCAGGTGGCCTCTCTAAGATGCCCTCTGTGGTGCTTGGTACATTAAATCCCACACTGACATCAGTGTGGATTTAATGTGCTGAGCAGTTTGATACCAAACTACACAGTCTTCAGTGTTGCCATTATGGTGCTGTGGAGTTCGTGTTTGACAAGCTCCCAGCACCATGTACTCTTAAATGGCAGCACTGCACTTACAGGGCCCAGTAATTGACCTGGGTACTGTAGGGGCACAGGGCTCCTGCCTCTGTGCCCACACCACTGGCATAGGGCACCCAGATAGAGGGGTGACTGATGTATGCCAGGGCAGTGTAGGTTGTGGGCATGGCACACAGGGATGTGTGCCATGTCGTCTCTCTGTTTTGTCTTGTACCCAGACACTCAGCCTGCCAGGGCAGTGTGTGTGTGTTAGGGTACATGGCCTCTAAGGGTGGCACAATGATTGCTGCAGCCCTTAGAGGCCTTCCCTGATCACAGGTCCTGGGTACCTAGGGTACCACTTACCAGGGGCTGACATGTGGCCAGGGTTTGCCAATTTGGTTTTGAGGTTTTTGTTTAGGGAAGGAACATAGGCCCTGGGCACCTGATTGGCAGGAGTCCAGGGCACACTCAGTCAAAGTACATTCAGCAATTCAGCAAAAAGTGGGGGCATACCATGCAAGAAAGATGGCACTTTCTCACAGTGCTTGAACATGAAATACCTGGAAAATACAAGAGACAAGAGGCGTTTGGCAAAAGAACAGTTTTTTTAATTAAACAATGCATCTGGGAGTACAGTTACAGGCATAGGGTCTGAGGACTGTCTCAACTTACAATTGATCTGGGATGGGTTTAAATACAATTCACTGAATGCCATAAATAGTTCTGGCGATCCTGGTATGGTAAGGAATGTGAACCGCTGCCTTTGGAGTTGTAACTTAAGTTACTCGATGGGGAACCCAGGTGGGCATCGATCTTGCGTAGCCAAAAAGCAGCCAGTGTGTAAGGTGTCCAGACGTCCTGCGTGGGGAGCACGTGATCAATGCGTGTACTGTGTGTGCCGTGTCCTGATTGCCTATATGTTCCTAACTTATGTAGCATCTGACTTTAAGGTGTTTTTGGGAGTATGCGTACACCATGTGTGCTTTATTGGAGTTAAACTCCCTGGATCACTGTTGCGTCACTGTGCCTATCTGTGGGATTGATATGGAATTTACTGTTCGTGCGTAGGTCTCAGAGCCTGCCTGACTATGAATTTCTGAGTTGGGGCCGACGTGGAGTTCAGAACGGGTGAATTTGCTAATATAGATGTGATCTCGTTTTTATAAATAAATGTATCATTCTTCATATTGACTCAGACTTTTTCAGTTCTGTGGGTGATGTCATCAGTGACGTCATTATTGATGTCATTTGAGATGTCATGAGTGATGTCACTGACCATGTCATAAGTGATGTAATATGGGAGGTCATAATCAGTGCATTGAGGGGACATAAATATAGTTAGCTCAGGTAACTATAACTGTTGAATTTAAATGGTTTTGTATGAGTGAAATCTGAGCCTAACTATAACGTTCCTATAACCTTTGGTTTTTTCAGTGAATTTGTAAGGTTTTTTAAATCCTATTTCCTGACTATAACGACCCTGTAACCTTTGTTTTTTTAGTGAATTTGTAAGTTTAAAAATATTCTATTTCCTAACTATAATGTCCCTGTAGCGCAAGTTATTTACATTCGGCAATGCATTATCTGGTAGAGACAATATCTAGCTGCAGATTCCTTACCTTTGAATTTCCCTGGCGTCAGAATAGATCTGGAAACTTTTGAGTGAGCAGTACCCCTGCGTGCCGTCGGGTGACTCCGTCCAGCTACGCATGACATCGTCAGCATCGTTAGTGTCGGTTAAGACCTCGTGGTCACCCAGGCGTGTGGATGTCAGTTAATTCTCACCTTTTCCACACCAGAAGCGCAGAACCATGAACTGAACTGACTTATGTGTGTCCCAACTAGGGCCATGAAAAGGGAGCAACCCTAGTCCTATGAAATGAGTCAGCAGAATGTGGAGGCATAGGTGGATATTAAGGAATCTGCAGCTGGATATTGTCTCTGCCAGATAATGCATTACCGAAGGTAAGTAACTTATTCATCTGATAGAGACTTCTTGCTGCAGATTCCTTAACTTTGAATAGATACTCAAGCTGCACTATCCTGGCGGTGGCCTGCGGACAGATTTTCTAAACTAACATTGACACCTGAAATTCAAACGTAAGGAATCTGCAGATAGATATTGTCTCTGCGTTACCTACGGTTAGTAACTTGTTCATCTGAGAGAGACGTCTAGCTGCGGATTCCTTATCTTTGAATTTCCCAGGCGTCAGACTGGATCCAGAGTGATAATCCAAATGATCGTTCATTAATGATGTACATACTCAAGATCAACAGAAACTGAACATGTACCTCAACATATTTATTTTAAATTGTTATTTTAAAGTGCCAAGATCTAGTACACATAATATTGGTAACATCACAGAAAATAATAAAAAGCTGCTAAGCTTTTCAGTATCAGTGAAAACAGGGATAAATCATAACATCACAATTTATAGCTCTTATACCCTCAATGTGCTATTTGTAAGTGCTATTCTGGTTCTAGCAGACAAATAAATAATAAGCCTGAGTTTCGAAGATGGTGCGCATACCTGGACAAGATTGTTTCTTGTCTGTTTGGAATAACATGTTAGCTATTTTGAGCACAAGGCCAAGAACTAAGAGATTGCGTATGTGCGAGAACAGAATCCTGAAACCAGTTCATGAAGGCATAATGGAATTCTTTTCAGAGTCTCAGTGAGTCTTGCTGGAGGCTTCTTCTGTCGTGATGGGATCTGGTGCTGTGCTCATCTGGAGCTGCGATCTGCATCTGTGACCTGAGTTTCTCTCCACTTAAGGAGACAAGTTGTTTGAATTATTATCAGGGGTGAAAACCTCTGACATAGTTTCAGGAATGTTGGATACAGATCATCGGCGCCAGAAGAAGTATCTTAGACACGTTTTTAAGAAAACTGGAGATGAAGGGGCGTCAATTTAGACTACATTCTTTTGATGATTTATCTATGATGTTCTTTTGATTGCCTTGACATTATGATAAGTGAACTTTTGTCCGAGACTGGGTGTCGCATCAAGTGTTATATCTAGGTCATTATCTGAATCACTTGACACTCTCTCAGTTCTAGGATTGATAAGAATGATAAGGGCAGACAAAATTAGTATTATTACTGTTTATACCAGACATGACAGTGATTCAGCAGACAACAGGAGAAGTGTTGTCTAAGATGGAATTGGGGCCTTATTCGGAATGGAGTAAGACCTTATGGACTTGACGTCATTCCCTGGCTTGTACGTCTGAATGCGACTCCACGGGGCATATTACATTTATGGAGATATTAGTTACTGTGTAACAAAGTCCATGCTCTTCATTGTTGGGATATACCATTGATAAATAAAATTGTGACTTCCATTATATGAGATGGTGACCTTCATTACCTAAGATGGATTTGGAGCCAAAGGTAAACAAGCTGGACAGGCTTACTAAAATGGAGACTATAGCTAAAATGGAACCTGCCCTCTATGTGTTTAAGAACCTAAAACTAAAAGAAAGAAGCCTAAAAATGAATGATTAAAATAAATAAAATAATAGAATGGAAGGAAACAGTCAGAAGATTTATGACATTCCTGGAATAATTTCTAAGCTAAATAGTCACTGAATATGTTTTTGATTGATCTTGCTTATAAGAGATATTCATTATACATTTACAGAATAAAAGCACATGCCAGAAACGTGTAATTGATGAAACAGCAATTCATCACTTGTTACATGTTCATTAACACATGTCTTCAAACTGACATGTGCGTGTTTGTGCTACCTAATAATCTCATAAGACCTACATAAATAATATAGATAATATAGTGTAACCTAAAATGCATTAAATGACCTAAAGTGCATTTCTTAGTCGTTTTGATACTTTTCATTTTCAATATGGTACTAGGCCTCTTCTCCTTCTTTACCTTCCCCTTACCATCAAACCTATGCAGTCTGCCATTGCTCTGCCTTAGCTGTTCTAACTTTATTTTAACCCGACAAGTATCTAAAAACATGAACTTGTACTGTTCATTTTCACTTTGCAACAACTCCATTCCCCCACACCGCTGTTTGCCTTATGCCCTCCCCTGAATACGGATTACAAATGTTTCCCTCTTCACGCCCCATTTTACCTGGATGCCATTGTTGTGCATCCTTACTCCGCTCAATCTTCCCATGTCCGGAATCTAATCCCTTACGCCTCTCCTCCCGCCCCATCAAATCTTCCAAGCAGTTAACCAACATAACTACAGTGGCTTTGAATGACCATGTCTTCATACGACTAGCGTTAAATATTTTCATTGGACAGTTTTGTAAGCATTGATTGGGCCTTGCGAATCTCCGAAAACAAAACAAATTGGCCCTGTAAAAGTACTTTGAGCTTAGAATGTTGGGCTATCTGCGCCTGCACCCTCTTCTCCTTAAATAGGTCAATCATTCTCACAAACTCTTTTCTTCGACGTTCTGTTGCTGCCAACATGTCTGAATTATTTTTTAATTGCATTATTAATGAGGTAAAAAAAGTTCTCCTGGCAATTGTCGTACTTAAGATTTGCTCCTTAATTCGGCAGTCAGCAACTTTGCATTTGTCTGTCGTGCTGGACTCTATGAGCCCTTGTAATAGTTAAATCACCATCCAACTATGGCATGATTTTCTTTAGAAGTGTTTCAGTCCATTTTGGAACTTGGGTGCCTTCGCTTCCTTCAGGTATGCCCACCAATTGAAGATTGGAGCATCTATTATAGTTCTCCAAGTCTTCTTGCTTGAATTCCATCTGATTTTTACTTTTCTCCATTTGAATAACCTCTTGCTGAATAGTAATCAGTTTGTCTTCCAGATGTGAGATACAATTCTCAGCCTCATTAATTCTTTTTGGAGTGTTGGACATGTTGTACTCCAATTTGGAGAGTCTCTTGTGTAGCGTTGCAATCTCTTGAGCTTGTGATATTTTCAGATCTCTCAGTTCTCCAACGATGGTAGATAACATATATTTAATGTAATCCTCTTCTCTTTCTCCTTCTGCTATCTCTGCTTGTGGCGCTTGTCTCAAGAGCTCACCCTCCATAAATGCTCCTTTCACTAGTACAGCTTCTTGAGTGTTTCCGCTGATTTCCTCCATTAATGGTGTAGCAGTTGTTGAAAAGGTGTCCTGGGAAAAGGGCAAACTCATAGGTAGACTTAAGGCTGGGCAATGCTGACTAGATGTTGGCATTTGCCCTGAAGACTGAGTCTGGGCCTGGACCAGTGTGGGGATATGTGATGGTGCCGGAGTCATGTTGTAATTTTGGCTGTTTTAGGAAAAGTGGATATTGTTTTATCACGAGTTAGATTGCAATTTTCAGTGGAATCAAAGTTACTAATTTGTGTATTATCTACATGCTCCACATGTCCAACAGCTGTAGATCAGATATGTCTCCCGCACTTTCTGATTCCAATGTTTTTTCGCTTTCCATGTTACTATCTATATTTGCTTGCTTTTTCGCCTCCATCTAGGCATTTGCCTTCAATGCCATTCTATGTTGTGCGTTCCTCTGCATTTCATCTTGGGAGCCGGCGTTGGAGTAGATTGATTTAGCATTACGTATTTACTTTTCACCACTTTGCTTTGCTGAGTGTACATTCTGCATGTCTAGGGAGCCCTACCGGCCATAGCAGTGCATTGCAAAATGTTCTAAGGAGGAGAAAAGAGATAGAAGAGAACAACAAAAAAACATTCTTCCCCAGATGTGTTCTAAGTGCCAGGCAATGTCTTTCACCCTTTTTCTCCTGGTAACTTTATATCATTTTTTTCCCCTTAATCTTCACTGTGTCAAATTGTCAGAGGCTGATCCAAACTGCGTCCCCGAATTAAGGCGGAATAGCTGTGAGCCGGGAGATTTAGCTCCTGAGCGCCCTATTGGCTCAGCTAGACTTGCGACCCTTCCTGCCCAGGCGGGTCCCCACTGCCCTGACTCCTCTTTGCAGCGCTCACTCACCTTGTTCCGGCTAGGGTAGGAGGCATATTCTGGCTGTCCGGTCACCTCTTAGCTCTTCGTTAAATCACGGATTGCATGCTACACGAAGGTACGGCTCGGATGACTTTCCTTCTTCTTACACGGCGAGCCAGTCTGGTAACTCAGCTGTGGCAGTCGTTAGGAGTCGCTGTATACCGATGAGTAACTGCACTCTGAGGAGACGTCTAGCGTGATGCAGCTCCAGGGTTACTTTCACGTTGTTGTTTTCGGCTGCAAGACCTTCGCTGAGCCCCCGAAACTCCAAACTCAGCTTCCGTGTCATATCGAGTCAGCCTCTGAGCCTTACTGCCTGGCCAACTTCCTGTTGCTAGGGGGCGGGAGGAGAGCACTGGAGCGCTAACACCAGCGTATGTGGGAAACGCCTGCCGCCAGAGTTCCCCAGTGTTCCTATTGTATATAATGTGTGTAATTGTACATTTCTCAAGTTTTTGTGAATTTCATAAGCACAATTATGAAAACAGTACATTTCCTTGTAATTTAGAAAATGTAAATATGAACCATCGTTTTTCAAAGGTAGCATAAACATACATATCAATCAATAATTTGCTTAATCAGCACATATATCTGAAAAGGAATCAGGAATAATCATATCATTCATTGAAATTCAACACTCCCATAACTTAATAAATAACCCTTTGTTAGACTATGCCCACAGGCACAGGATAAGCTGTAATGTTGGCAGCGTAGAGATCCTGTCGAGCTCTGTGGCATGAGTGATGCAGTTGAAGTTCTTGAACCACAGTTTGAGGAACAGTTCTTTCATGGACATAATGTCAATTCAGTAGCAGGAGAACAACAGTAAGTGTTGTCAGCCATATGATGAAAAAGGTACACTGTTGTAGTGATCCCAGCATAGGACCATGGTGGTATCATGTATCTGTCACAAAACCAATGACATGCGGGAAGAAATTGATGGTATTTAGTGACTGTGAATTGCGATGAAAAGTCCTGTCTGTAGAAATAAGATTCATTTTCATAAAGCTTTGTTTCTCAAAAAGGCATTTTCAATGTTGATGTTGACTCATGCTGAGGTTCATGGTAAACCAGAGTGGTAGTTGAAAGCGTTGAATTGCTGCAATTGGAGCAGCAGGTTCCTCTGTGGACTCTGAAATTTGGTGTAAAGCTGGAGACACAATAGGCTCTGTACCCTGGATTGGAACTCAGGATACTAGCATCACTGTACTCTTCCAGGGATAGTTCCTCCAGAGTAGGGAGAGACTCAGAGGTTGTACTCTGAAGGCACTTTGTTGTCAAAACGGTGTCTTTTGAACAGAATTGAACACATGATACTTTTAATGTGAGCGATGGACACCTTCTTGGTTTTCTTTGAAACATACAGTGGAAGCAGAATTACAGTCCATGTGCCTTCTACCCCAAGAACTGAACAGGTGGTTTGTGGGATAACTCAAATACTTGTTTATCAAGAATCTTTTTTTGAACTTTGATGAGGCACCCTTCAGCAGCTTTGGAAACCTTAACTTCACAGGTGGAAGAGTTGCAATATGTCACATTGGATAGTTCTGAGTTCTTGAATGTTTTGCAATAGCTTTTGTTCAATTTCTGGGTCACATCAGGGAGGAACCCGGGATATAACAGCGACCCAGATGGTTCAGACACTGGATCCAACAGTTCAGATTCAAGCACAGGCATGACTGAGAACTGCAGGGATAGGATGAACTGCAGAAGGACCACATGCCAGGGATATGGACAAGGGAGGGGGTGGGCCCCATACCCTATGCAATACTATTATGTCCAATGCACCAACAGCCACCAAAATACTGGGGACCACCACAGGACACATACAACCACAAAGGTCTTTTTTTAGGGCATGGCCAGGGATGCCCGAGGGGCTGGATGCAGAATGGAACTCAAGCCCAATGGGCCCCGACACCAGAACAGGCCAGAATGACCACCAGGCGTATGAGCATGGGTGTGAACAACCAGGCAGGCCTGAGCAACCGACCAGTCTAGTAATGAATCTCACTGACAAAATCCTCCTAGTCCCACAGATGAGGGTATTAGAGAAGGGTTTGGGTTTGTCCCTACAGCCAGTCTGGATATGTTTAAACTCGGCTGTGAGGTGAACAAATTTATCAGAAAAATCAAACTGAAGGCCTTTTTTGAGGGAAAACCACAACAGGAAGAACAACTAGGTGACACAGGGTTACAAGTAAAATTCTTGTTTACCCCACCTGCCACTACTATTGCAGTAGAAATTCCCACATCTGAGAAGGCAGTTATGAAAGAAGTCGGAGACATAGACCCTAGAACCATACAAGTCTTCCACAATACTATGAAGGATGAATAGGCAGCAAAACACGGACTGTCTGGTGACAGCAGCATGGTTATTAAGTCAGCTGATAAAGGTGGAGTGACAGTCATTCAATCCACTGAGGATTACAGAAAGGTGTAACGCAGACGTTTGGGAGACTGGAGAAACTACAAACCATTAACCATACATCTAATGGATTTTCTCAGGATACAGATTGCAATTATGATTTAACAGGCCCTAGCACACCATTGGATCACACGGAAAGAAGGGACATTTCCAAATAATAAGATCCCAACTACCTCCTATTTTATACTATCCTCAAAATCCACAAAACTTCGGATAACCCACCCAGACGACCAATAGTATCAGGGATAGGTTAAATCCTGGCAACTCTATCCAGATTTGCGAATGCTTTCCTAAGACCTATTGTCCAAAAGACCAATACATATTTGAAGGACACAAAAGCAGTACTCTACCTTCTGAAAGACATACAATATAACCCAGACACACACATCCTTATTTGTTTAAATATTGAAAGCCTCTACATGAGCCTCCCACATGCAGTACTCTTCGAAGAAGAGTGGGTTTTTCAGAAAACCAAGATATGTGGTGATGGAATGTTGTAAATGGGCTTAAATCAGAACTTCTTCAGATTCGAGGAAACCCTCTATTTACAATAGCACAGGACCAGTATGGGAAGCACCTTCAAACCAAGTATAGCTGGTCTCTAAGTGCAACATTTGGAAATGCACACAATCTTCAGCCCTCAGAACCCTTCTCTGAGGCATATCAAGTTATGGGAAAGGTACATCGATGATGTCTTGGTAATCTGGGAGGGCAACAAATCCATTGCGACAAATTTCTTGATCTGGTTAAATGTGCAGAATGAATTTCTGAAATTCACTAACACCATGAGTATAAAGGAATTGGTGTTTCTAGACCTAAATATAGTAGTGGAACAGGGGTCTCTAAAAACCACTACTCATGAGAAACCCACCACAAAGAACTGACTTCTACTATACGACAGTTTTCATCCTAGACACCTAAGAGAGAACTTACCTCTTGAGCAGTTCTTACGACTAAGGAGAAATTGCTCTGAACTAAGGGACTATAAAATTCAAGCAAACCACCTCGCTTGCAAACTAAAGGCAAGGAAATACCCAAGGAAGATGGTGTCCCAGGCAGGAAACGGGCGCAAAATAATAAACACAGAAGTCCTTCTGGAGCCTCAGTTACAGGAAGACAAGGAGGAAAGATCAATATATATCACCACTTTCCATATAGCATCACATTTAGTGACAAAAATCATCAACAAGCACTGGCATATATTAAGTAGTGGGTCCTTATCGATACCACGTCCTATGTTTTCACACAGGCGGGGAAAAAGCCTGAAAGATATGTTGGCACACACACTCCCCCACAAAACACAGAATACGATGGTGAATCTACAGAGCACCATAACACCAATCATGGGCCACTACCCACTAGTTGCAGTGTCTGCCACCTGACGAAACCAACAAACCTAATGACCTGGTAACTAAGGAATTTCACCAATTGCAATACACAAAGAGTGGTGTATTTAATAACATGCCTCTTAACCTACATTATGGAGGGATGGCAACCAGAAAGATGCAAACCAGGGTCTGCAAACATCACAGCAATTTGAGATGTGGCAAAGCAATCATAAAGATGTTGACCCATTATATAGAAATGAAAAACACAGCCCGTGATTACCAATGGGTCATCCTTGAACACATAAAGGACACGGTGACCTCTGAACCAAGATAATTTGAACAGGAACATTGCTGGGTCTTTAAACTCAAGACACATGTAGAGAGACCGAATGATAATATCCGGTGAAGCCAGTTCATTAGATGAAACTGGGCTGAGAAAAAACACACATGTCCCTCACCTTAGAGGACTACTCAGTTTGCTTACATCATGATTCTGTGTAAACCGACAAAATAAACAAGCATTGGCATAGCCAATAGGTCTCGCCTTTGGGACCTTATAAGTATTTAGCCATGCAACAGTTGCATAACTAAATACTTATAAAGTCCCAAAAGCGAGACCTATTGGCTATGCCAAGCGGCCGCGAAAGTGAAAGTGATCGCGATCAAACATTAAAGCAGCCGTGGAGCCGCGAAAGTGACAGTAATCGCGGTAAAGCGCGGCGCGCGCGCCCGCGCACATGCACTGTAGCTCTAGGCTGGCCTGGTAGCACTTTTTGGAGCCCTCTCAATAAGTCTCGCCAGACCAGCGCATGCGCTGGGTCAGGCGAGACCTAAAAATTATCATATCCAGCAGGCAAAGGGTGCTTAGAATCCGAGCCTTCAATCATTCCTTGTCCTTGTATCCCGTTGCTGTGCTCCTACACACAGTTCATATACACACTGTCAATTGCTTTTTAAAGAAACGTCCCTCTATCACTTCCTCCAATATACAACAGAAATATGTATGTTTTTAGATCAGGGATTCTGAACAGGCCTTTCCGTTCGTGATCCTGTATTCCAATGGAATCAAATGGATGTTCCATTTCCGACCGCCATCTTGGTTTGTGACCGCAGTCTAGCTTTCTCCTGGGCGTGAGGACGCAAAGTCCGCATGCTCTCAACAAAACTTAACAAGCTAGGAGACACTGCATTGGCAATATGCGGTCCCCAGCGGTGCACCATGAAGGTAACGAGGCAGAGGTGAAGCCTTAGTGTGGTAAGACAATGTAATAGCAGGGGAAACCCAATATACCCTTGGAGGCTTGGGCGAATCTAACAGTGACAGGTCAAGGTGCCTACAAGGGATTTTGTTTAAAGAAGATTCTGTAGTTATTTAAATTGGACTTACTCTGCGGGTGAGTCAAATTCGAACAGACACCCAATTGTTCTTTGACAAAATCAATAAATGAATAAAGCACAAAACAAGGGAATATCTTTTGTTGAAAATACAAAAATATTTATATATATATAGATCAAGTTAAAAGGAGTACACATAAACAATGAATTTAGCAATAATTCATGAAAGAGGTAAAAACAAATTTGTCCTACACTGCATGAAAAAAACATCTATTGCAATAAAAATGATGACAATTACATATCTCCTAATGAAAATAATAATCACTTAAATACAATCAATATTTTGGAAGTAGATGATGGAGTCGATGTTTCGGTCATAAATGGCGTCAGTCCGTCAGACCATCTTCAGGACAATAGATATTGCACATAAGAAAGGACCCTATTCTAGTCGGACTCAACACGATAAATCCTTGTCATGGAGATTTGTTCAACCAAGCTCATATAAATGTCAGAGCTATCACTGATCCTCAGATCAAGGTCAATCCAGATTTATGGTGGCAATTTAAAGCTCAATTCAAATTGGTGGCAGCAGTTATAGGAGAGGATCTCAGCTCACCCAATTTCAGTTTCCCAACTGTATCTATCGGGGGAAAGATGAAAGCTGGCGTCAGTCCAGGAAAAAACACGAGGCATTAGTGTGGTAAGCGCAGCTTTTGTCGCTTGCTTTTTCCTATTTGCTCGCTACCTGTAAGCAGGGCATTTGCCGCTTGTTTCTTCCTCTTTTTGTTACATATAGACCTTATTAAAATATTCCCTGATTACAGAAACTTCTTTCCCCTACTGCATTTCTCCCCACAGATTGTGACTGCTGCAGACTACCCTCTCCCACGGAGGTGCCATTATGGTATATTGAAGCATCTTATATGTATGTGCTGGGTGTTTTTTATCCTATTACATGTGTGTCTTTATCGTAATATATGTGTATGCCTTTGACAATATATCCAAAGACCACAGTTTGTTTGATTGAAATAGTCGTTTTGAACTACACTAGATGTGCCCACCGATGATATGTTTTTTATCTCACACTTTCCTTCACTTGGAGGTGCCCACTACAATGAAATTTAAGTTACTGAACCTAAAGGAAGGAATATGTATACGGCCACAGGGCTGTAAAGTCGTACATTCATAGCTCCACAGATATACATACATCACTTAATAGGTGGTAAATGTATATACGCCATTTTCTCATGTAAAGAGTGAGCCTCCAGTGTGAATCAGCAGGAGTGGCACCAGGGAGCTAGTTTCCCTAGGTCCAGATGAAAAGCCAGTAGGGGTAAGGCTTGAAACATGTCGACCTCTTAGGAAAGCAGGTACATAACATCCTCCTTTGCTAATCTGCCCCTTTTTTTAATCATACCGACTAGAGGCCAGAATAAGTAGGATACACCTACTAGTCAGGTTTGGCAACTCCAGCACAAACCCCCCCCCCCCCCTCCTTCTTTTAACACCTTCTTTATCATTGCATAATCTCTAAAGGGCTTCTGCGTAGTCCGTAGGTCGCAGCTCGCCCGGCTCTATAGAGGAGCGTGATGGGCTCGATGATGAAGCATGCCACCAAGGGGTAAGCCTGGTGGGTAGGGTTTTACAAGAAAACTCAGTTTTCTCCAGTGGAGGGTTAGTCTGCATGACATAGCTGGATTTCTTTTTTGTGATGTAATACTAGTTGTAGAGGACGAACCTAGCATATCCTCTCACTCCCCCCTTCTTTTTGATACAGTTTCTGGGCCACACAATTTTGGTTCTGCCACCTTCCCAGGGGGATCCAGAACACTTATATTCTCCAAAGAGCATATAATATTAATTGAAACCACCTGTTACTCCTCTAGGCAAATAATGTAATGCTCTCTAGGCTGCCTACGGATTATACAACCAACTCAGTCCAGCATTCAATACTACAGCAAACAGGACTTGTTGAACATACCAAAGCTAGCTCTCCTAACCAACTTCCTTCCAGTCAGTAGTGTGGGGACCTTTTTTGTTAGTGGGGGACAGTTTTGAGCAGTTCAGCAGTTTTAGAAAGCACTGCAAATTTCCTTACATATCCAGCAGTTTTCGGGCAACAATAAAAGTTTTAAGATAACTCTGGTGAATAATGTACCTGCTGGAGAGAGATGGGAGTTTCTGTCTAGTGCAGAGGTGGTATCAACCGTGGGGTGCGACTGCGGGTTGGAGGTGCCTGGAATCCAAAACGTTTGCTCTTTGTTTTGGAAAAAGACCACTGTCCCTGGACAGTAAATTCTGATAGTTAAAATGTGTCAGCTGGAGTGTCATTCAGAGAGTGTCCTGTGCTGTTAAACGAAGGACGGGCATTTAGCAAAACAAAGCCTTACTGCCGGGATACCTGCTTGCTTGAAAGAAATGCAAATGTGTGCAACAAGTTAATGTGCAAATGTAAAGGGCAATCTGCAAATGTAAGGATTGCTTTCTGTGCCGTTTTTGGCTTTAATTGATCAAATCACTTGAAGCTTTGTGATGACAAACATCTATTTATTTTGAATGGTAGTGCAAAGAGTTAACTCAGCTGAGAAGTGCGTGCTTTTAATTGTAATTGTTTTTACATAGTGCTTACTATCCCTGAGGAGGTGTTGAAGAAAGAGTTATGAAACAAAATGGCATTACATACAGTCTGGGTATTACTAAAATCTATATTTTCAAAGACCACTGTCCCTGGACAGTAAATTCTGATAGTTAAAATGTGTCAGCTGGAGTGTCATTCAGAGAGTGTCCTGTGCTGTTAAACGAAGGACGGGCATTTAGCAAAACAAAGCCTTACTGCCGGGATACCTGCTTGCTTGAAAGAAATGCAAATGTGTGCAACAAGTTAATGTGCAAATGTAAAGGGCAATCTGCAAATGTAAGGATTGCTTTCTGTGCCGTTTTTGGCTTTAATTGATCAAATCACTTGAAGCTTTGTGATGACAAACATCTATTTATTTTGAATGGTAGTGCAAAGAGTTAACTCAGCTGAGAAGTGCGTGCTTTTAATTGTAATTGTTTTTACATAGTGCTTACTATCCCTGAGGAGGTGTTGAAGAAAGAGTTATGAAACAAAATGGCATTACATACAGTCTGGGTATTACTAAAATCTATATTTTCAAAGCACCATTATATCATAAAAATGTTAGCGCATTTTGTAGCAGTCTATTTTATACTGTGTGTTATGCAAGTATAAAATAAGGGCATACATATTCACAGTGCTTTCTGTCACAGGCTGTGACCTCGCAGCACTACAAATACACAAGTCACTATTCTCCACTGAACCAACCAAGATTTATTTCTATGGCTCTCTGGTTAAACACAGACCTTTGCACTGCATTATCTAATAGAGGTCTCATAATGCACTATAGTGCATTTCCCACTGAATAACAATATTATTTATTATTTATTTTTTATTTAGCTGCCTGTTATTTTATATGTAGCTACCTGACAGTGAAAGACCTAAAACAAAGTACACAATATTTTGTTTTTAGCCTCACCTTTGACCCGGCCTTCCAGCCCTGCCCCCCCCCAAAAAATGACTGAAGCCAACAACAGCAGCAAACTAATATAACTAGGTGCCAGTTTTTCCTAAAATAGAAGCATCTGTTTTCATAATGCTAAAAATAAAAACCTGTTTAGAAAAACACTATGAAAGAAGATTAAAGGACCACTCGTGCCACTGGAATTAAACACTGCATCCTACTTGGACCTTACAGTTCATCATTAATGATTGTAAAACGTGTTTTTAATTATGATGAATAATGTTTATCAACCTCCAGTTCCATGCAGCTGTAAAAGTCAAGCCGTCAGCATCCCATGAAACATCAGATGCCGTGCATTAAATTTGACGCCCATGCACTACAGCAATTATACCCAGGGCCACTGGAATTATGCGATTGCGCCGCCACGGCGATTTACGCACAGTTATAGATTTGCCGCATTTGCGATATAATCCATCATCTCCCGCTAAATTTGACAATTTTAACAAAAAAAATTGTTTATATCTCAAACGGTTCAAAAGTTATTAAAAAGCAGTGACACATGTTGCTGCGCAGTAGTAGGCCCTTTGCAAAGCTGGACTGGTCAAATTTTTGATGCTTATTACTATATTTGGGTGTTAAACTGGTACTTAATGAGGTGCAAGCACAGATTCACTGTCTCTCTGAAGAAAAAAAAGGCACACCCATCACATTAGTTCAAAAAGGTGTTATCATCCAAATAAGTTATGTCAAATTATGTTTTGTTTGTGAAAAATAAAGTAACATTGTGCATTTGTGGATAATTCTTTTTGGAAACTTTTTGTTTGAACTGTGTGGTAAGCCTCTAACACCGAACCACAGTCACCTACAAACCTTTGGTTTGCTAAACACTGTTCAATATTATTTCCCCACCGTAAAAATGATTTGCGTGGCAATTGGAGGTGCTTATGGTTGTTGATGATGAGGAGTACCGGATTCTAGAAATGCTTATTAGAAAGGGGTCCTTACACCTAAAACATTGTGACAGGGGGGTCTCAGCATCAAAAAGCTTGAAGACCGCTGGTCAAGTGGGCGTTTTCACTCATCTAAGGTACCGCAGAGGGTTAATTTGTCTGCTGCAAAGAACATGTACCATGCATTTCAAAGAACACTATTTTATGAGCAATATTAAGTGGGATGCTGCTTTTGTTACAGAGATTCTTTTGTTACTGTGCAGTTCATGAGTTACCGTCGTTAATCTAGCACAGTGAGCTATGAAGTGCCGCCAAAGAGCTGCATGCAAACTGCATGTTAGAGTTTAGAAAGCTCTTTTTTTTCCCAGTCTTCCATTATCCTGATGTTGCTAAAAACGGTTTGATTGGTTAGAAATAAATTCTTATCATTACATCAATCCTAACTACTGTGTTATGTTCCAAATACTGAGTCTGTTCTTCTCCAGACCAAGCACTAAAAAATGCCTACAGGTATGGAAGACATGTGAATCCTACACCTAGTAGTGCAATTTGCCTTATGTAGCATTTTCTATACACTGATTTACACACGTATAATTCATTGTCTCTGTATGTGGGTGTGATGTAAAGTGCTCCGACACCCTACACTGGTATGAGAGGTGCTAGAAAACAAATGTAATTCATGTGAGAGAGGGGCTGTGGCGAGATGAGAGGCAGTGTTGGAGGAAGTAGTGAGGGAATCATTGAAGTAAAGATTGCTGTATCCTGGTGCACAGTAAGTTCAGAGTTTACTATGAGCCACTATAATTGAAAATATTATGACAAATGTGTTGTAGAATGCACCATTTTCCCCCCACATTTTCTTGGAGGGAGAATGCAACAAAGCCCCCTTTGTAGTGGTCAGGCTCGCTCACTGCACTCACTTTGCACCGCGTGGGGTCTGGTCTGACAAAATTTGCCAGGGCTGCTTTGGGTTCCCAAGTCCAGCCCTGACTATAAGGCCCTTTGTCTGCCTAAGCATATCAGCATTTCTTTGTGGCCCAAATCCATATGAATGTGGCGCATGAATCAACAGAAACTAATAGAAAATGATATTAGTTAGATCTGTGATTAGCCCTGATATTGTCAAGGGAAAGATCCCGGCAAAAGGGTAACCAAAATAGTGTAGAGAGTCTGCATAGGTCCTACAAAATTCAAATGTATCATTGGTTGTCAAAAATATTGCGTCACTGTACATATTTATTTTCCCTCTGTTTTGTATTATTAAGGCTGGCTGACTCAGATACCAGTATCGGTGCTTAAGCTTCGACACTGCAGATTTTATGCCAGCATATGCAGATGCATTAGCCCCCTGAGCTGCCATGATTAAATATAACGTAGCTCGGTCATCTAAGAGCATGTTTCTCTTTCACTCCGAGTTCGAAAACCATTAGAGTGTTATTGAATTGAGGGTGTACGAGGGACCCAAAGACTCCTCTCCTTTTGAAGTTTCTTAAATCATTGTTAAAACATCTGTGTCGATCTTGGCTTGAGATCGGTTTACCTGCAGCTCCTTAGAAATGAATGATCTGCACGAAAGCAAAGTTTGCCACACAATCCCCTTACATGTGAATTCCTTCAATTTTATGGTCCATGGTGCTTGGACAAGACCAATGAGAGCTTGTCTCTGAAAGACAGCCACCTTCCCTGGAATTTCTATTCAATGAATCGTTTAGTAGCTAATATATGCAATGTACGGTGTAAGCTGTAAAGGGCATCAAGACTGAATTCTACATTGCTCTAGTGTGGGAACTAAAAGATCAGCTTGACATAATGAAAGTAACAGGGATTGGATATTATTATCCAGGGGACACACCTAAAAAACTTTAGTGTGTTTGTGTAGCGCTTTGAAGTTGCTAGCGCCAAAGGTTCCCTGCACTAAGGGGCGCTAGGTGGCGCACGAGCGGAATGGCCGCCAAGGTTGCCAGATTGGGCTATTTCCCGCACAATTGGGCTACTTTTTTCCCAGTTGTGCGGGAAAAACCCATGCCTGGCGGGGGGCTACTTTTTGGGCTGGTTTTGAGACCTTGTGCGGGAAATATTGGCCTGGGGCGGGCGCCCAACGCCCCACGCCCACTACCAGTACCATTACCACTATCTATGCAGCAGTGTGAGTTGATCCTATCGCGCAGTCGCGCACAAGCACTAGTAACATTCATCATTGCATGCCCCTCTGCCTTGCGTGCCCCCCCTTGCCTGCTTGCCTGCGCGCCGCGCGGCGCGGACCCGTCAATCAAAGTTAGCCCCACCCAGCGCCGCAGCCCAGCCTCAGCCAGGCCAGGCCTGCACTAGCATTAGCATTAGCCTAAGCCAGCCAAGCCCAGTGAAACCGACGACCCCCCCCCCAGGCCGACTCCGAGCCGAGGGCGGCAGACGTGAGCAGGTAGCATAGCAACTCAGAAGAACTTGAAACATTACACACACACGAACCAAGCCAGGGCCCAGGCAACACAACAGTCATTGGTCAATGTTGCAGGTGCCATTGCCATTGGCTAAGTAGAAGTTGACTAATGACTACTATTGTTACATTGTTGCTGGTGCTGCCTGTTGCCGGGCCTGAGCCTGAGGAGGCTGTGTGTGATGTCACGTGACGTGCTGACCAACTTAAGTGGCTGAGTGTTGTGTTCTGCATAGCAGCACAGTGCACACACACTACGCGGACGTGACGTCACACACGGAGAAGAGCCACCCCCCTGCCACACCACCTAACTTTTACCATACCCCTCGTGGTGTCTGTGGCAAATAATTAGCCAATGTGGGGGTCTCCAGGGCCGTCATGTTGTAGCGCGCGAAAACGCTACCAATGACGGCCCTGGGAATTAATTTTAGGTCAGCCCCCGCGGTTCCATATAATGCGGGGGCTGACGTGAGCAAGGTCTTTTCGGCGGCGGCGGTGGCGAATCATTCCGGCTAATTATACAACTTGAGTAGTTGACTTGAGTTGAGCAGGAGCAGGCCAGGCACAGGCAGGAGCTTGAGTTTTAATACCATACCAACCTGAACCAACTTGACTGACTGAGCTGAGCTGAACTCGTTACTCGCCTCGACGTGGAGAGTAGACTGCCTCAGATTCTCTGACCCGTCCCAGACCCAGTCACCGTCGTCACCGCCACCACCGCCACCGATCCAAGTACTGACTGTGTGCAGAGTGCAGACTTGAGTTGCAGTACTAGCGGGCGGCGTGCGCCGCGCGGCGCAGGGCCGCAGCAGGCCAGGCCCAGGCCAGCCCCGGCAGTGTGAGGTCAGAAGACGTGTGAGGAGGACTGGAGGAGTCCAAGTACTGGCCAGAGAATCTAGACGAGTAACTAACGACGACGTCGACGCGACGAGTCCTGTCCGACACGAGTCCGAGTCTGACCAGTGGCACTGGCTGCACTCGTCATCATCCTCCTGAAATATTACCTTAACAATACGCCCACGGGTGGATGAATCAGAGACAGTGTTAGACCACAAATTCAGGAGGCTTCGTGCCCCGAGAAATGGGACCCTTACAACATAACAAAATATAGTCAAATTAGTATAAATAGACTAATTAATTGAGTACTAGAGCAAGAATAGAAATCTTAAAGATTTTTTACAAAAATTTGAAGAGTGCAGTACAGGAATTTTAAATGCAAATGCATAAAGTCATTGCCATGAAGGCTGTCAGTAAATAGGGCAATACAAAATAATGTGCAAAATCTGAAAAAATTCAAGTTGCAAATGAGCATCAAAATTAATAAGAAATCAGGCAGAATCCCTAGTAGCTCCGAAAAGAATCAAAAAAGTCTTCTGGGGGGAGGAGCCTAGCGCGCAACCAAGATGGCCGCGTAGGTGCGAGGCTCCCGAGGACCTCCGCAACCTCCTACGTTTATCCTGCCTTCATCCTGAATCGGTTGAGGGGACTGTGTCGGTGAGCCTGAGCCGAGGTGGTACCCATTTTCCGTTTTTGAATCGGACCCCGGGTGCCGGGGTGAGCGCCGACCGAAGTTTGCGGCCTACTTCCCTCCTGACCCCGGATTCGAGTTTGGGGGTAACCCAGTGGCGAAGTGAACAACAACGGCGGGCTGGGCCTGGCGAGTCGCGTACCCCGCACTTTCACTTTCGCTTTTGACTCCCCCTGCCCTCATCGCAAGTGGGATTACGGCGCTTCTTTGTGTTGGGGTGGCCTCGCTGGGAGACCCTGCCTGCCTGCCTGCGGTGGCCCGCTCTGCCGTCCTGGGGTGACCCCCGGGGCTCTCGGCCTTGATTGCTTGCTCTCCACTGCGTAGCTGGTGAGGGCGCGAGCCACACGACGATGGCCACGAAGCAGGATGGGGATCGGTTGAAGGCCAAGTCTACCTGGCGTGGCACCGCGCATCAGACCAACATTATGGACCGCTACACCCTCCCGAAGGGGTCTCCCGGCGGATCGCACAAGTCCTCCGAGTGCCCCTCGGATGCCCCGGATTTGCCTGTGGATCTGACTTTGCAGGATGTTATGGGCGCCATTGCTGAGATGAAGACCTCAGTGGGCCAGCAGTTCGACACCTTGGCACATAAACTCAACGCGGTCCTCATCGATGTCAACCTTGTTAGAGCCGATCTCTCTAAGACCAATGACCGGGTCGACTCTTTGGCCCACACCGCGTCGGGCCTCACGACTGAGGTAGCGGCCCTTCAGACGGAGGTGCATCGGCTCCGTCAGGCAAGTGCGCTCCTGGATCGGCGCCTGGAGGACTCCGAGAGCAGGGCCCGGAGGAATAATAACCGCATTATTGGAGTGCCCGAGGGACGGGAGGAGTCGGCGGCGGATCTCTTTGTGGAGGACCTGGTCTCTACCCATCTCCAGCCTAAGGGGCTGAGCAAATTCTTTGCGGTGGAGAGGGCCCATAGAGTTCCCGGAGGTAGGCCGAAGGTCGGAGCCCCTCCGCGGCCTCTTATTGCCCGTATTTTTAACTTTCGGGACAGGGATGCGATTCTGCAAGCTTCCAGACTGCAAGGGCCGATTAAGCTGGAAAACATGGAGGTGAACTTTTATCCTGACTTCACGCAGGCGGTCCAGAAGCAGAGACTGAGTTTCCTGGGTGTCAAGCGGCGGCTTCGGGACATGAACCTAAAATATGCCATGCTCTTCCCAGCCAGGCTGCGGGTGGAGGCGGATGGTCGCACTCACTTTTTTGACCGTCCTGACATGGCCGGGGACTGGTTGGACACTTTGACTGGGGGACATGGTCGGGATGGAGGGGGGGCGACGGGAGGTGGGCGCTCACCGGACCGGGTCTGAGGTACTGACGCCGTGGCTCACCCCGGATGATGCCACTTTTGGCCATGCTTAGGGTCTTTTGCCTATTGTGCCTTGTTTCCCCTCCATGGGAGGTTGTGCTGGGTCTCGAGGGGGTTCTCCCTCCTCCTCTAGGGGGTCTTAGTAGTTTCATTTACATAGGGGCGACAGGCACACTGCAAGTTGGGGGGGCTGTTTGGGCTCATGCAGGGGTGCAGGGAGGGGGGAGTTTTGTTGGGGCTGTTGGGTTGGGGTTGGGTATTGTTTATTTGTACCACAAGGCAGATGTATTGTTGTGCTACTTCTACAGTGCTCCCTGGGGGGAGATGGCTCGACTTCGGCTATGATGGGGGGTAGGGGACTGAGTCTTTTGTCCTGGAATGTTAATGGACTGGGGGACAGGATAAAACGGGGTGTGGTCCTGCAGTTTTTAAAACGTATTTCTCCCGATATAGTATTTCTGCAGGAAACACACCTCATTGGAAACTCCTTTCGTGCTATGAATAGACGGGGCTATCGCCTTATAGCCCACTCGGGCTTCACCTCTGGTTCGAGGGGCGTGGGAATCATGGTTAAAACTTCGCTACCGTTGGAAATGGATGAGGTGTTCCACGATGACAGGGGACGATACACGGCTCTGGTGGGTAGATTGGAGGGTAGAGTGATTGTTTTAGTTTCTGTTTATGTCCCGCCAGGATTGCAAACAACTACTTTCGCTGATCTGGGACGCCTCCTCCTTGGCCTTCCGGAGGGGATTCTAGTGGTTGGGGGAGATTTTAACGCTGTAGTCTCCGGTACTGAGGATCGTCACCCTCCTAGGGATCTCCCCCGTGCCCAAGCGTGGTTGTCCGGCCTCTTGGATACATTGGGGCTGGTGGATTGTTGGCGGCTGAAACACCCTACGCAGATACAGTACACCTTTCATTCCGGGGCTCATGGCAGTCTTTCAAGGCTTGATTATGTTCTGATGCCAGCGGCACAGGCGGGGAGGGTTGGGGAGGTACGACATTTGGCGCGGGGTATTTCGGACCACTCCCCGCTCCTGCTGCACTTCGACGTTGTCCCGAGGGGGGAGGGGAGGGTGGTCCCGGTCAATCCCTGGTACCTGCATGACCCCACAATTCGCGCAGATTTGGTTAAATCTCTTGAGCGGTATTTTGACGATAATGTGGGGTCTGTATCGTCTGCGGTCTCTCTGTGGGAGGCGTTTAAGACGGTAATCCGGGGGGAGGCCCTGTCCCTTATTTCCCATTCCCGGCGGCGCGGGCGGGAGGAGGTGACCCGTATTGAAACTGAGATAACTGAGTTGGAGGGTGATCTGGAATGTGGGGTGACGGACGACAAATTACATGCGCTCCGACTCAAGCAGGTGGACTATAAGGCCCTCGTCACGGAGGCAGCCAGGGGCCTCAGTAGAGAGCAGCATGGGAGACTGTATGATGTGGGTGATAAGGCTGGTAAATTGATTGCGTGGCTGGATAAAAAGGAGAGAGCGAGTCGAGTTGTCCCGTCGATTGAGAAATTGGATGGCGTGTGTGTCACTGATCGGGGTGAAATTGTTGATTGCTTCGCAGAATATTTCCGTGGGGTGTACTCCCCGGTATCTTCATGCTCGGAAGAGGATTCCCATGGTCTGCTCAGGGACATTGCGCTGCCTTCCCTTTCGGAAGAGGATAAAGTGTCGTTGGACGCCGCCCCTACATCTGAGGAGATTGCCCTCGCCATACGTTCGGTCGCTTCCGGCAAGGCCATGGGTCCTAATGACCTTCCCATCGAATTGTACAAGCTGCGACCGGATACGCAGGCGCCACATCTCCGTGCTATGTTCCTCGCGGCCCGTTCGGCGGGTTCCCTCCCGCTGGACCAGCGTCTGGCAACTATCGTGGTTATTCATAAGGAGGGGAGGCCGCGGGATCGGGTCACGTCTTACAGGCCCATTTCTCTGTTGAATGCGGAGCCCAAAATTCTCGCCAAGGTGCTGGCTAATCGGCTGGTTAGCGTGGTGTGCGACCTGATTCACCAGGACCAGTCCGGCTTTATCCCTCATCGCAACACCGCGCTTAATCTGCGGCGTTTGCATGGGGTGCTCGCGCGGGTCCCGTTCATGCGAGAGCCGGCCATTTTGGCGTCCTTGGACGCCACTATGGCGTTCGACATGTTTGAGTGGCCATACATTTGGGCGATGCTGGCGATGTTTGGTTTTGGCCCGGGATTCATTGGTTGGGTGAAACTGTTATACTCCAGACCTCTGGCGCAGGTGGTGGTGAACGGTAGAGTGTCGGCTCCGTTCGAGCTGGGCAGGGGTACGCGGCAGGGCTGCCCGCTGTCGCCGCTCCTCTTCGCGCTTGCCTTGGAGCCCCTGGCGGAGTGGCTGCGGTGGGAACCTTCCATTCGTGGTCTCCGTTGGACCCCTGAGTATGAGGATCGCGTGTCCCTTTACGCAGATGATATCCTTTTATACCTTGCTTCCCCGCGTAAATCGCTGATTGTATTAGTGGATGTTTTGCATTCCTTTGGCCGCAATTCTGGCCTAGTCATCAACTGGGCTAAATCCTGTGTGTATGTCCTCTCCGGGGAGACTCCTATCCTGCCGCGGGGCTGCCCTATCCAGGTCGCTCAGCAGGGATTTAAGTACCTGGGTATCTTTATCACCCTGGACGCTGAGGCCCGATATAAACAAAATTTGCTTCCCCCCCTCCAGCGCCTGAAGGAGGACGTGGCGCGTTGGAGGCGCTTGCCGCTCTCATCGCTTGGCCGTGCGGCATTGTTTAAGATGATGTCGCTGCCACGTCTCCTATATGCTTTACAGAACACGATGGACGTTGTCCCGGCGCGCTACTTTCGCGAGGTGGAGAGTCTGCAGCGCCACCTATTCTGGGATGGGAGGCCGCGTATCGCCCTTGCGAAGCTGACACTCCCGTGGTATGATGGGGGGGTCGCCCTCCCAGACATCAAACGGTACTACTGGGCCTCCCAGCTGGCCGCGATAAACCACGGCCTTTACGGGCCCGCTCTAAACCCGGCCTTTGAGATGGATAAACTATTACTGCCGGGTGGTGACTATAATCGGGCGCTTTATTCTCGATCGCTCGACGCGCGTCTGACGGGCCCTATGCGGGTCATGGTACGGGTGTGGCACGCGGCAAACTTGGCGATGGGGTGGAAGGATCGATTGACCCGGGCGACGCCACTGTATGCCTCTGAGCGGCTGGGCTCCCTGTGGACCTCGAAGGGCTTTGAGAAGTGGGACATGATAGGCATCAGCAGGGTGGGCGATCTCTGGACGAGGGGGGGATTCTAAACGTTCGATGTGCTGCAGACGGAATTCCAGTTGCAGGACAGGGAGTACTTTCGATATCTACAGGTCCGTCACGCGCTGGTCTCCGTATTCCCGGATGTTGCCTCCATCCCGGAGTACTCCCCTCTGGAAGATAGAGTGCTAGATGGGCATGTGCCGGACGGCACGATTTCCTTGATTTACAAAAAACTCATCAACGATCGCTCGGGACTGTTGACTAGCCTTCGTGAGGCGTGGGTCGCCGATGGATTGGAGCTGGACGACGAGGACTGGGTGTCTGCGGTGGCCTCCCCGAAAGAGGTGGCCATACCGGCCCGCCTTCGCTTCGTCCAGCTCAAAATACTCCATAGGGTCTATGTTACGGGGCCGGGTCTGATGCGTATGGGATACTCCGTGGATGGGTTGTGTAAGCGTGGGTGTGGTTCATTAGGGACCTTCGTCCACATTTTGTGGGAATGTCCGTAGGTGGCGCGATTCTGGCGTGGTGTGCATGCGGTGTTGCAGGCGGTCACACATGTGCCGCTGCTTCCCGAGGCGAGGAGGTGTCTGCTAAATGTGTGGGAGCCAACTGATTACTCAGTGCCGCAGATGTGGTGGGTGACTTTGGGCTATATGGTGGCCAAGCGTGACATAGCGCAATTGTGGGGCTCCCAGAGGTCGCCAACGATCTCGGCATGGAAGGACAACATGAATTGGTGTATGTTTCGGGAAAAAGTGGTGTATGTCGCGAGAGGTAAGCCTGGGAAATGGGTGAAAGTGTGGGGCCCCTGGAACTCCTACCGTGGCGGAATTTGTACCCCGCCGCTGACGCCTGATCTGGCACTGGCCCCGTCTCCCTAGTCTCCTTGTCTCCTTGGTTCTGGGTACTGAGTCCACTTTGTCTCCGCTCCGGCCTGTCCCCCCCCGCTTTTCCTGTGGATCGGTAGGGTCCTCCCCAGGGGAGCTCATACTGCTGCTTCGACTTCTTGCTGCCTTGTGGATTTGTTTGTTATTTCTTACATAAAAATGGAACCGCCATCTTGGGGGTCCGGACGGTGTGGCCGCCAACGTTTTTTCTTTCCAACTCCTGTGATCTCTCTCATGCTGCAGCGTGTGTTTCCCACTTGTATTCTATGCTCTTACTGTTTGCTAGCGGCCGGCCCGAAGGTTGTAGGCCCATTTTTGTATCTCTTTTGACTTCTGTAATAAAGGTTTAAAAAAAAAAACAAAAAAAAAAAAAAAAAAGTCTTCTGGCACACACCCCAAAATATGGGAGTTATATAGTCTTTTTGCATGCAAAATTATCAGTTTCTTCAGAATTATCATGGTGTGAGCATAAGAATTACACTTTTCGTCAATCAGGGCACGATTCTATTAAACCTCATATTTATTGCCTTACCATCTAAGCACTATCCCATTACCTAAATATTGATTCTGACCACTCAGTGCTAATGTTATATAGAGATGGCAGGCCAAACTAAAACTATTGTGAATGAATGCAGTGAGCTAGCAGTAGGACTTTGAATATGCAACATTACCATGTCCGTGTTGGAAAGTTTTCTCTGAGAACAGCAAGTACTTCAACGGAAATAGACAAATATTACTCTGCATGCTGCAGCAATAATGCATAGTGAGCATGCAGGAGGAAACGTCCATTTTGAAGAAGATAGGTTTGAGGCATACTTAACATAAGCCAGAAAAGCACATTTTAACAAGACATAGCAAATTAGTTTTAAATGCATTTGCAACGTCAGGAAGAACATGTAAATTCAAAAGTAAATCCACTTTCTTCATGTTGTTAATAATGAACAAAAATATACAATGCATAAATCAGCAAATGATGACTGCTTCTTCTAACAGCCTTTAGAAATATATTGCCAGTAGCCCACTGTGGCATTGATTGACAACAAGGAGCCGGGTCTACTCTGCACTGCATTACAATTTGAAAAGCAGGCTTCTAAAATGTAGCCCTTATGATAGCATCCATACACTATTTTAGAGTTTTTACTAAAGATGTGTGGTCGTCATGGAAGGAAAATGTATATAATACTTGTCTGTCTGTAAAAAAAGATATATCTTGAGGGGTTTTAGATGGTGAAGGAACCGAGATCACCTGCATAAGGCAGACAGGAATTTTATGTCATATCTTTTACATTAAAGGGTACTATATCCTGATCAAGTTTTTTTGGCATAAAAATTGTGAAGTAAGGCCATGCACAGCTTAGATTTGGCCATAGGACCTGGTCAACCTCAAAGAGCGCAGCTGAAGGCTAAGTTCAGTGGGCTCTGCCTGACGCGGGTCGACCACCATAGAAAATAAAAATCTGGGAGGGGTATGGAGTATATTTTCAAAACAATTCACAGAGAAAACGTAGCCAATGATACGTTTTAGTTGCGATTGCTCTTATAAATGTAATGTATGTTTTTAAAACTTCAGAAATTCCTTGAAAAAAACTAAGTTAAATGAAGTTATGGATATAATTTTCAGTAACCAAAACACTGAAATGTGTCTGCTATTGTTAGCATTATAATCAGTTCACACCAACACACTTTTAATGACCTTGAACATAATGTCACAGAAGACAAAGTTGATGACAACACATATCACCTCACCAATGATAATAATGAAAGTATGGGCTTAGTTAGTATAATTATGTACCAATGATTAAAAATTCAGGTACATAACACATCCTCTTTGAGCACAGTAATTTATTGAGAACATGCAGATTTTGGTGCTTACGTAGTAACGGCACCAAATTCTGTATGTCCTGGTAATGACCGGGTCTTTTTCCTCCCTCTGAATTCCGGCAGGTTGTCCTTAATGGAATTTAATGGCGGATGAACGTCTTAATGTGCCTGCTACTTACAGGATGCAATGAGCCATTTACCTCTTATGATAGCTTTGATTAAAGGTCAAGGTCAAGTCTTCCTTTCCACGAATATTTTCCACTTCATCTACACAAAGTTGATGTTCCCCTATGTTAAACATATTTGGTCTCAGGTGTGAGAAGTTGGCCTGATGTATGATGTCACTAGTTCTAGTGTATACCTTATATCAGTCCAAACAACCCTTATGGTGATTGGTTGTAAAGTCAACCTTATAGACCAGCTATCCTAGTGGTAGCATGGACAAGAGCAGTCTTAGGCTAAACTCTGAATGGCATGTGAAGCCAGCTGTGATACCATATATAATCCCTTGAATACCAAATGAAAGGACACCACAACAGATATATATATATAAAATAAAGTGTATTTATTCTAGTCAAACCCTCAGCACTCTTTATGAGATTAGAGGTAAGTACAACACAGTCTTATTTATGCATACATTAAGTCACACAGGTAAGTAATACAGTTAGGCCCTAGGGGCCACGCAAACCATATACTAAGTAAGTGGTATAAGGACCACTGTCATGGAAATAGGATAGGCCTAGGCCTAGGGAATCGCTGGGGCTACACTATAGTACCAAAGGTTAGGAAGTGGGAGGCCCACGGGATTCAGGTGCAGAGTGGAAACACTCACGCGTAATGCGTATAGTCGATAGAAATAGTACAGTTTAGAAATAAACAGTTTAAGGACACTTCTGGTATAGCTAGAAAGTCGAGACTCGGAAACTAGACCCTAGGATAGTCACTACCCTTGTGAGCACCGAAGTACCCAAGTTACCTAGCCCACGGGCTGCGGGTGCATAGGTGTGAACTTGCGTCGGGTTTCGTCGTGGACTTCTATGGATGCCTGAAGGAAAGTTGCTGACAGGCAGTCAGTGAAGAGTGTCCGGTGGATCCCAAGGCTGGGATTAAGAAGAGAGGAGACCTGCAAGCAGAAGGGACAGAGTCAAGGTCACTAGCCAGTGACCACGTGGAACCAGGAAGGAACCAGGCGATGTCGTGAAGATTGCAGGTGAAGGTGAAGCTTGTCGCTGCAGCCACGAGGACCAGGGAACGTCGAGGATGACCAGGACCAGGAGGCGAGCTGTCCCACAAAGGCTCTTGCTGTCGGTGGTGTCGAAGTTGGACTAGGACTCACCAAGCCTTGGCAAGCGGAACCCACGAAGAACGGAGGACTTGCTTCTGGTGCAGACCAGGAAGGTCTGGGGTGCTTCTCTTTTTCAAAGAAGCAGGAGCCAGTCTGGAGGAGCCAAACCAGCGGTGAAGATTACAGGATGCGTCGTCACAAAGGCCACTAGCCAGCAGGCAAGCAACCGGACAGACGCGGCAAGCAGGAAAATGCAGAAGGGCCCCACGCAGGACTCGTGGAGTGTGGGGGGCTGATCTTCGGTGCAGATGGTGCTTGGGGTTGGTGCTTCTCAATCCCTGGTGCACAACTTCGAGGGTGCCTCAGAAGCTGCGCTTGAAGATACTAGCCACTTTTCCCAGGTAGCCGGTCCCACGTCTCTCGTCGCCTCCACGGATCTCAGCTCTGCTGTGGATGTGGATCAGGGTCGGAGAAGTCTGGAAGTCAAGGCTCTGGTTGGGCTCTGCAGTCGGTCCCTCGTAGAACTTTAGCAAAGCAAAGGGTAGTCTCTTGATGGTGCCTGTTTGCACAGGGTAGCCACTCCTTGGCCACAAGGGAGATTCTTCAGTCTTCTTCTTTCGTCAAATGTCGAAGGTCCAGAGTTTCTGTTCAAGTTGCAGGCTCAGGATAATCTAAAGTCCTGGGGCCCAACTCCCACTCTTATACTAATCTGGGGGGCTGGGATACCTGCTAGGTCACGCCTTATGGGTGGGACCTGGGAGGGGGTGGTTACACCCACTTCCCTTTGTCCAGTTTCGCGTCAGAGCTGGGGCTGGAGTGCCCCAGCGCCGGTTTGAACTGGACTATGCAAGGAACACCTTGTGTGCCCCAGGCATGTCTCATTCCTTTCAGCCCACCCTGCCCCAATACACTAAAGGTTGTCTGGGGAGGTGCTAGCACCTCCCCAAGCAGGAAACCTATTGTCCAGGCCTCCCTGGCTGGGATCACTCCCAGCAGCAGGAGGTCAGACTTGTGTCGTGGCAGCAGCATCCATTTTGTGATGCTGAGGCTTTGGTCAGAGGCTAACAGTAAAGTATGATTTTAACATGTCTTTCCCTCTAGAAGGGGGGAATAATATCCTCATGTCCAGAAATGGTATGGGGGTATTATTCCACAGTGTTAGACACCTTACACGACATGTTTCGATAAAGCCAAACCATAGTTACCATAACCGTTTAAGATTATAAGGCACTCTAAGAGTATATGGTAGGCTATATCATAGAACAGCTATAAGGACATGGTTCCGAAAGCTGCAGACAGGCTCAGCTCATGCTAGAGCACCATCTCACATGTTACCAAGCACTCTGCCTCCAGGATTGTTAAGGCCTGCCATAGGAGTGGCTGATAGGTACACATGTGTCTATATGTAAGTTAGGTATAGGAATACTACACCTAAGCAAGGGGTGATTACACGACCTTGCCCCAGCTGAGTGATCAGCCAGTTGTGTCAAAATGGAAGGCCAGGCCAGGGGTGGCATAATACATGCTGCAGCCCCTGGTAGGCCTTGGGTACACCTATGCCCTGGGTACCTAGGGTACACTGTACAGGGGCCAATAAGGTGATCCTATCCAAATGGGTTATGCACCTAAAGTACATAGTATCAATTTAGAGAGAGAACAGCAGGGCTGTGGGTCTTATTAGCAGGCCCACAGCCACATCTAAGTCGAAAACCAGTAAAGCAAAAGCAAAAAGTGGGGGTGAACATAGAAAGCAGACCCTACTCTCCTACACAACCCCCCCCCCCCAAACTTAGGGACATTAAACTAACCTTGACCAGTTGAGTCTTCATGTTCTAAGTGGAAATATCTGGAGAGTCCATCTGCATTGGCATGGTCAGTCCCAGGTCTATGTTCCACTGTGAAGTCCATCCCCTGTAGGGAAATGGACCACCTAAGAAGTTTGGGATTTTCACCCTTCATCTGATTTAGCCACAAGAGGGGCTTATGGTCTGTCTGAACCTTGAAGTGGGTGCCAAACAAGTATGGCCTCAGCTTCTTCAGGGCCCAAACCACAGCAAAGGCCTCCCTCTCAATAGCTGACCAATGTTTCTCTCTAGGGGTCAGCCTTCTACTTATAAAAGCAATGGGCTGGTCTTGACCATCTACATTCAGTTGTGAAAGAACAGCTCCCACACCTAACTCAGAAGCATCTGTCTGGACAATGAACTCTTTGGAGTAGTCTGGACTTTTCAGAATAGGTGCACTGCACATGGCCTGCTTCAGGTCATCAAATGCTTTTTGACAGCTTACTGTCCACTGACCTTTCTTTGGCATCTTCTTGGAGGTCAAGTCATTAAGTGGTGTCACAATGGACCCATAGTTCTTAACAAACTTTCTGTAGTACCCAGTCAGGCCCAAGAAAGCTCTGACCTGAGTCTGGGTAGTTGGAGGAGTCCAGTCCTTTATGGTCTGGATCTTGCTCTCCAGTGGTTGAACCTGACCCCCACCAACTAGGTGGCCCAGGTATACAACCTTGCTCTGCCCTATCTGGCACTTAGTGGCCTTGATAGTGAGGCCTGCCTTTTGCAGGGCCTCTAAAACATTCCTCAGGTGGACCAGGTGATCCTCCCAGGTGGAGCTAAAGACAGCAATATCATCAAGATAAGCTGCACAATAATCATCCAACCCAGTAAGGACTTGATTCACCAACCTTTGGAAAGTGGCAGGTGCATTCTTCAAACCAAAGGGCATTACCACAAATTGATAATGTCCTCCTGGGGTCGAGAAAGCAGTTTTGGCCTTTGCACTCTCAGCTAGTCTGATTTGCCAGTAGCCTGCTGTCAGGTCAAATGTGCTCAAAAACTTAGCAGCTGCCAGTCTGTCAATGAGCTCATCTGCCCTAGGTATTGGGTGGGCATCTGTCCTAGTGACAGCATTGAGACCTCTGTAATCCACGCAAAACCTCATCTCTCTCTTACCATCTTGGGTGTGAGGCTTTGGCACAAGGACTACAGGACTAGCCCAAGGGCTCTCTGAAGGTTCAATGACTCCCAGCTCCAACATCTTTTGTACCTCAACTTTTATGCAGTCCCTGACATGGTCAGGTTGCCTGTAGATTTTACTCTTCACAGGCAGACTGTCACCAGTGTCCACCTCATGGGTGCACCAGTTTGTCTGACTTGGGGTCAGAGAGAACATATGTCTGTAGGACTGCAGAACTTGCCTGCAGTCCTGTTGCTGATGGACAGTGAGGCTGTCAGAAAAGACCACACCATCAACTGAGCCATCATCAGGGTTCTGAGTCAACAGGTCTGGGAGAGGGTCACTCTCTTCCTCCTGCCCCTCATCTGTAGCCATGAGTAGCCCCATGTCTGCCCTGTCAACATATGCCTTCAATCTGTTGACATGAAGCACCCTGTGGGGGCTTCTGGGAGTCCCAAGGTCCACCAAGTAGGTGACTTCTCCCTTTTTCTCAACAATAGTGTGGGGTCCAGACCATTTGTCTTGGAGTGCTGCTGGGGCCACTGGCTCCAACACCCACACTTTCTGTCCTGGCTGGTAAACAGTCAGTACAGCCTTTTGGTCATGCCAGGCTTTTTGGAGTTCTTGGCTTGCCTCAAGGTTTTTAGAAGCCTTCTTCATATACTCTGCCATCCTGGAGCGGAGACCAAGTACATAATCCACTATGTCAAGTTTGGGTCGTCTGAGAGGTCTCTCCCATCCTTCCCTTACCAAACACAGGGGTCCTCTTACAGGATGCCCAAACAAAAGCTCAAAAGGGCCGTAGCCAACCCCCTTTTGTGGGACCTCTCTGTAAGCAAACAGAAGGCAGGGTAAAAGGATGTCCCATCTTCGCCTAAGCTTGTCTGGTAACCCTTTTATCATTCCCTTTAGGGTCTTGTTGAATCTCTCCACAAGCCCATTGCACTGTGGGTGATAGGGTGTGGTGAACTTGTAGTTCACACCACACTCCTTCCACATTGCAGTCAAGTATCCTGACATGAAGTTGGCACCTCTGTCAGAAATGACCTCCTTTGGAAAGCCCACTCTGGAGAATACTCCAAGCAGGGCCCTTGCCACAACAGGAGCTGTTGTGGTCCTCAGGGGAATAGCTTCTGGATACCTGGTGGCATGGTCCACTATCACCAGTATGAATCTGTGCCCAGATGCTGTTTGTGGGTCCATTGGTCCTACAATATCTATGCCCACTCTTTCAAAGGGGACCCCCACCACAGGTAGTGGTATGAGGGGGGCCTTTGTGGTGCCACCTGATTTGCCACTGGCTTGGCAGGTGACACAGGAGCGACAAAACTCCTTAGTATCTTCTGACATATGGGGCCAGTGAAAGTGAGGGACAAGCCTGTCCCAAGTCTTGTTCTGGCCTAAATGTCCTGCAAGGGGAATATCATGGGCCAAGGTAAGAAGGAAGCCTCTGAACTTCAGTGGTATGACCAACCTCCTGGACGCACCAGGCTTGGGGTCTCTAGCCTCTGAATACAGTAGCCCTTCATCCCAATACACTCTATGGGTACCTTGAGCATTCCCTGCAGCCTCAGCAGCAGCCAGCTGTCTGAGGGGTTCAAGAGAGGGGCAGTCTAATTGAGCCTGCCTCAGATCTGCCCTTGAAGGTCCCCCTGTCCCAAGAAACTCAACCTGATCAGGTTCAAGTTCTTCTAGGACAGTTCCTTCAGGGCTCTCAGAATCATCCTCCTGGGAGGGCTGATCCACCACCTGAGGCAGGGGGGAAAGGCACAGCCTTAACCCTACTGCTCTTTCTCTTGGGTTGTGACTGGTCCATAGTTTCAGGATCCAGCACTTGTTCAGTGGTGCACTTTTTGGCCTGTGACCTGGTCACAGCAAGGACATGTGCATCTATCCCCAGCATTTCTGCATGGGTCCTATACTCCACTTCAGACCAAACTGAAGTTTCAAGATCATTGCCCAGTAAACACTCTACAGGAAGGTCTAAACTAACAACAACTTTCTTGAGGCCAGTTACCCCTCCCCAGGAGAAGTTAACAATAGCCACACTATGGGAGGTAGTGGCATTGCTAGCGTTGGTCACTAGGTAATTCTCACCTAGTATGATCTGTCCAGGGTCCACAAAAGCAGGTGTCACCATTGTGACACTAGCCCCAGTGTCCCTGTAGGCCTGAGCCATTCTTTGGTTGATAAAAGGAGTCTTTCTGTACTTGCCCAGGTTACTGGGGCCTACAGTAGAGGACAAAGCTAAGTCCCCATCACAGATCAGAACAGCCTGAGTAGGTATTCTGACTAGGCCAGAATCCTCCTCAGTTCCCAGGGTTAACCCTACTACACCCTTTTGCTGGGAACCACCACTTACAGCTGAACTAGGGGGTACAGTTGCCTTAGGGGCAATGGTGGCTGGGGGCTTATCCTTTTTGGTGCACTCACTAAACAAATGTGAGTTGGACTTACAATAGTTGCACCATGGTTTCTTTTGGCCTTCTTTCTTTTTATCCTTTTTGGGACCACCCTCCCCCTGAGCCTTTTGGGGGCCTGGTGAAGACTTCTGGTCTTTTTGTTTCTGATCATTACCCTTCTGGTCTGCCTTTTTCTGATCACCGCCCTGGTTCTGTGTTTTCTGCTTAACTCTAGTCCTGACCCATCTATCTGCCTTCTTTCCCAATTCTTGGGGAGAAGTCAGATCAGAATCAATCAGGTGTTGATGCAATAGCTGGTTTTGACAGTTGTTAAGGATTTGTTCTCTCATGATCAAATTATACAATCCTGTATAGTCCTTAACCTTACTTCCCATTAGCCAGCCTTCCAGAGCCTTAGTGGCACAATCTACAAAGTCAGTCCAGTCCTGAGTCTGTGTCTTCTGGGTATCCCTGAACAACAACCTGCATTGTTCAGTGGTTAGGCCAAACCCATCAATTAGAACACTCTTCAGGACAGTGTAATTATCTGCATCCTCATCACTAACTGTGAGGAGCTTGTCTCTACCTTTCTCAGAGAAGGAGAGCCACAAGATAGCTGCCCACTGACTTTGGGGTACCTGCTGTACTTTGCAAGCTCTCTCCAAAGCAGTTATCCATTTGTGGATGTCATCCCCACACTTGTAGGGAGGGACAATCTTGCTCAGGTTTCTATTATCATAGTGCCTGTCTCTATCCTTAGGGATATTGCTGCCACCAGTGGGTTCTGACCCACTTAACTTTTGCTCTCTAGCCAGAGCAAGCTTCTCCTTGGCAAGGGCAAGTTCTTCCCTCTGAATCCTCAGATTAGCTTCTCTCATTCTGGCTTCATGCTCCTTTCTTTCAGGGGAAATCATTCCCCTATGAGAGGAAGCATTAGAGATGCTAGAGACATGGGAGTGGATGGATTCCCTTGAAGGGGGTCTGTCCCTCCTGCTTCTCTGTGTAAGCCCACTTGGGGGTCTATATGGGGGGTCCCCATGCAAACTCCCATGTAAGCTTAGGTTAGCCTGGCTAAGTCTTCCTACTTGGCCCTGGCTGTCTACCTCTTCATCTGAAGTCCTATCTGACTCATCTGTGGTGGGTAGACCCTCCTTTGTACCTAGGGTACCTGCCTGTGAGGCTTTAAGAGCATCATACTCCTCTAGGAGTTGTCTTAGCTGAAGGAGGGTAGGGTTTGCACCCTGTTTTATTTTTCTGGAGGTACACAATTGTCTCATCTCCTGAAAAGTTAGGGTATCATATCTAGAGGAGGTCTTCTGCAGATCTGCCCCTCCTGAGAGAGCATCTTCTTGATCTCTTCCCAGAGACATGATCTAGTGAGGGTGTGGTGTGTGCACCTACCTACACTAGTTGTTTCTACTAAACCTCTCTGGTAGTTGTAGTCAGGGTGTGTTACTCCCTTCAACCTACAACCACTAAGTCCAGTAGGACTTAAGTATTATAATCTATGTTATATGTACCTAGACAATATCTGTGTGATCTTTCAATTTAGTATCTCAAGATTACAATGGTATTACAACAGCAAGCTCAGATCCCAACCGCTGCTCACCAATGTGAGAAGTTGGCCTGATGTATGATGTCACTAGTTCTAGTGTACACCTTATATCAGTCCAAACAACCCTTATGGTGATTGGTTGTAAAGTCAACCTTATAGACCAGCTATCCTAGTGGTAGCATGGACAAGAGCAGTCTTAGGCTAAACTCTGAATGGCATGTGAAGCCAGCTGTGATACCATATATAATCCCTTGAATACCAAATGAAAGGACACCACAACAGATATATATATATATAAAATAAAGTGTATTTATTCTAGTCAAACCCTCAGCACTCTTTATGAGATTAGAGGTAAGTACAACACAGTCTTATTTATGCATACATTAAGTCACACAGGTAAGTAATACAGTTAGGCCCTAGGGGCCACGCAAACCATATACTAAGTAAGTGGTATAAGGACCACTGCCACGGAAATAGGATAGGCCTAGGCCTAGGGAATCGCTGGGGCTACACTATACTACCAAAGGTTAGGAAGTGGGAGGCCCACGGGATTCAGGTGCAGAGTGGAAACACTCACGCGTAATGCGTATAGTCGATAGAAATAGTACAGTTTAGAAATAAACAGTTTAAGGACACTTCTGGTATAGCTAGAAAGTCGAGACCTGGTCAACCTCAAAGAGCGCAGCTGAAGGCTAAGTTCAGTGGGCTCTGCCTGACGCGGGTCGACCACTATAGAAAATAAAAATCTGGGAGGGCTATGGAGTATATTTTCAAAACAATTCACAGAGAAAACATAGCCAATGATACGTTTTAGTTGCGATTGCTCTTATAACTGTAATGTATGTTTTTAAAACTTCAGAAATTCCTTGAAAAAAACTAAGTTAAATGAAGTTATGGATATAATTTTCAGTAACCAAAACACTGAAATGTGTCTGCTATTGTTAGCATTATAATCAGTTCACACCAACACACTTTTAATGACCTTGAACATAATGTCACAGAAGACAAAGTTGATGACAACACATATCACCTCACCAATGATAATAATGAAAGTATGGGCTTAGTTAGTATAATTATGTACCAATGATTAAAAATACAGGTACATAACACATCCTCTTTGAGCACAGTAATTTATTGAGAACATGCAGATTTTGGTGCTTACGTAGTAACGGCACCAAATTCTGTATGTCCTGGTAATGACCGGGTCTTTTTCCTCCCTCTGAATTCCGGCAGGTTGTCCTTAATGGAATTTAATGGCGGATGAACGTCTTAATGTGCCTGCTACTTACAGGATGCAATGAGCCATTTTCCTCTTATGATAGCTTTGATTAAAGGTCAAGGTCAAGTCTTCCTTTCCACGAATATTTTCCACTTCATCTACACAAAGTTGATGTTCCCCTATGTTAAACATATTTGGTCTCAGGTGTGAGAAGTTGGCCTGATGTATGATGTCACTAGTTCTAGTGTATACCTTATATCAGTCCAAACAACCCTTATGGTGATTGGTTGTAAAGTCAACCTTATAGACCAGCTATCCTAGTGGTAGCATGGACAAGAGCAGTCTTAGGCTAAACTCTGAATGGCATGTGAAGCCAGCTGTGATACCATATATAATCCCTTGAATACCAAATGAAAGGACACCACAACATATATATATATATATAAAATAAAGTGTATTTATTCTAGTCAAACCCTCAGCACTCTTTATGAGATTAGAGGTAAGTACAACACAGTCTTATTTATGCATACATTAAGTCACACAGGTAAGTAATACAGTTAGGCCCTAGGGGCCACGCAAACCATATACTAAGTAAGTGGTATAAGGACCACTGTCACGGAAATAGGATAGGCCTAGACCTAGGGAATCGCTGGGGCTACACTATACTACCAAAGGTTAGGAAGTGGGAGGCCCACGGGATTCAGGTGCAGAGTGGAAACACTCACGCGTAATGCGTATAGTCGATAGAAATAGTACAGTTTAGAAATAAACAGTTTAAGGACACTTCTGGTATAGCTAGAAAGTCGAGACTCGGAAACTAGACCCTAGGATAGTCACTACCCTTGTGAGCACCAAAGTACCCAAGTTACCTAGCCCACGGGCTGCGGGTGCATAGGTGTGAACTTGCGTCGGGTTTCGTCGTGGACTCCTATGGATGCCTGAAGGAAAGTTGCTGACAGGCAGTCAGTGAAGAGTGTCCGGTGGATCCCAAGGCTGGGATTAAGAAGAGAGGAGACCTGCAAGCAGAAGGGACAGAGTCAAGGTCACTAGCCAGTGACCACGTGGAACCAGGAAGGAACCAGGCGATGTCGTGAAGATTGCAGGTGAAGGTGAAGCTTGTCGCTGCAGCCACGAGGACCAGGGAACGTCGAGGACGACCAGGACCAGGAGGCGAGCTGTCCCACAAAGGCTCTTGCTGTCGGCGGCGGCGAAGTTGGACTAGGACTCACCAAGCCTTGGCAAGCGGAACCCACGAAGAACGGAGGACTTGCTTCTGGTGCAGACCAGGAAGGTCTGGGGTGCTTCTCTTTTTCAAAGAAGCAGGAGCCAGTCTGGAGGAGCCAAACCAGCGGTGAAGATTACAGGATGCGTCGTCACAAAGGCCACTAGCCAGCGGGCAAGCAACCGGACAGACGCGGCAAGCAGGAAAATGCAGAAGGGCCCCACGCAGGACTCGTGGAGTGTGGGGGGCTGATCTTCGGTGCAGATGGTGCTTGGGGTTGGGGCTTCTCAATCCCCGGTGCACAACTTCGAGGGTGCCTCAGAAGCTGCGCTTGAAGATACTAGCCACTTTTCCCAGGTAGCCGGTCCCACGTCTCTCGTCGCCTCCACGGATCTCAGCTCTGCTGTGGATGTGGATCAGGGTCGGAGAAGTCTGGAAGTCAAGGCTCTGGTCGGGCTCTGCAGTCGGTCCCTCGTAGAACTTTAGCAAAGCAAAGGGTAGTCTCTTGATGGTGCCTGTTTGCAATGGGTAGCCACTCCTTGGCCACAAGGGAGATTCTTCAGTCTTCTTCTTTCGTCGAATGTCGAAGGTCCAGAGTTTCTGTTCAAGTTGCAGGTTCAGGATAATCTAAAGTCCTGGGGCCCAACTCCCACTCTTATACTAATCTGGGGGGCTGGGATACCTGCTAGGTCACGCCTTATGGGTGGGACCTGGGAGGGGGTGGTTACACCCACTTCCCTTTGTCCAGTTTCGCGTCAGAGCTGGGGCTGGAGTGCCCCAGCGCCGGTTTGAACTGGACTATGCAAGGAACACCTTGTGTGCCCCAGGCATGTCTCATTCCTTTCAGCCCACCCTACCCCAATACACTAAAGGTTGTCTGGGGAGGTGCTAGCACCTCCCCAAGCAGGAAACCTATTGTCCAGGCCTCCCTGGCTGGGATCACTCCCAGCAGCAGGAGGTCAGACTTGTGTCGTGGCAGCAGCATCCATTTTGTGATGCTGAGGCTTTGGTCAGAGGCTAACAGTAAAGTATGATTTTAACATGTCTTTCCCTCTAGAAGGGGGGAATAATATCCTCATGTCCAGAAATGGTATGGGGGTATTATTCCACAGTGTTAGACACCTTACACGACATGTTTCGATAAAGCCAAACCATAGTTACCATAACCGTTTAAGATTATAAGGCACTCTAAGAGTATATGGTAGGCTATATCATAGAACAGCTATAAGGACATGGTTCCGAAAGCTGCAGACAGGCTCAGCTCATGCTAGAGCACCATCTCACATGTTACCAAGCACTCTGCCTCCAGGATTGTTAAGGCCTGCCATAGGAGTGGCTGATAGGTACACATGTGTCTATATGTAAGTTAGGTATAGGAATACTACACCTAAGCAAGGGGTGATTACACGACCTTGCCCCAGCTGAGTGTTCAGCCAGTTGTGTCAAAATGGAAGGCCAGGCCAGGGGTGGCATAATACATGCTGCAGCCCCTGGTAGGCCTAGGGTACAACCATGCCCTGGGTACCTAGGGTACACTGTACAGGGGCCAATAAGGTGATCCTATCCAAATGGGTTATGCACCTAAAGTACATAGTATCAATTTAGAGCGAGAACAGCAGGGCTGTGGGTCTGATTAGCAGGCCCACAGCCACATCTAAGTCGAAAACCAGTAAAGCAAAAGCAAAAAGTGGGGGTGAACATAGAAAGCAGATCCTACTCTCCTACATCAGGTATTTCAACAGCATAGATGATGAGGCCCCCCTAGTCAAAGTATTCAAGACTGGAAAAGTACATGGCAGAAGGGCACATTCAACAAACTATGCTCTAGTTTTTTTTCTGACTATATTAAATTATTTCTCAGTGCTGAATTTAAGGTCTCTGGCTATCTAGATTGGTGTGTACCTGTGAGGTTATTCAACAAAATATGTTGATTACTACTTACGTGACTGTATTTGTAGAGTTGCTTCTCTTGAGTATCGACTCTGGACTCCGCAGTACGAACAAGAAACAAGAAACATTAGGTTGCTCTGCAGGTTACAAGTATGATTATATATATATATATATCAAGAGCACAGAGCTTCCCTACTCAGCCTCTAGTCTCAAGTGGTTTAACTGTCAGACCAGCACTCCAAGTGACTACGTGACTTAGCAACATATCTTCCTCCTTTGGAAATGCAACAAACAAGTAACACAAGGCTAGAAAAGGAAAGTTTACAAAAACATGTTGATGCGACTTTGGAATCAAAGTAGGACACGTGGTGCTTGCTACACATAGTCAAGAACAATCAGGATGGCACAGAAAAATATCAACACAATTACACCTGTATCAAGCAATTTCCATGCAGGATATTAAACATCACCTGCACACAGTCAACAAATCAACTGAAACACAGAAATAGGTATATTTTAACCCTTACTGAGTCCAGAACAAAGCATCTTTTGAATAACACAATCCCTTGCTATACTTACTGTTCCATCCTTTACTATGGCAATAAGGCTTCAACCCTCATTCATCCCTAACTGGGCATCTCAGGAATATCACAAAGGGTTTTTTTGAACCTTCACTCTAGCAGTAGGTCTCTTTTAATACCCCACTCATTCAGCGACCCTTGACCTTCCGGTAGGTCGCTCCCCCCCGCTGCAGCTCCGCCTGCACCCCCGCTGTAGTGTCGTGATCGTCGCCGAAGTCGAGGCCCTCCACCACCCGCAGGCTTCCACCTGCGCCTCATCCCTGGTGGCCAGTGGTGGCCTTGGTTTGTATCCGCTCTACTCCGCCTTCTCTGCCTATCCTCCTCTGTGCCCCCCTGCCCCCGCTCGCCGCTCTGTTCTGTGCCCCCTTTACTGTGTGCCCCATTTCACTCTGCTGTTGCCCCCTTTTATTGTGTGCCCCGTTTCACTCTGCTGTTGCCCCCGTTTATTGGGTGCCCGTTTTGACTCTGCTGTTGCCCCCTTTTACTGTGTGCCCCGCCTTGACTCTGCTGCTGCCCCCTTTTTATTCTGTGCCCTTTTTTTCGCTGCTGTCGCCCCCCTGATTCTGTCCCCTTCCCGGGTTCGCCCTGCTCCGCTGCCCTGCCCCCGCCGCTGCTTCCCCTGCGGCCCGCCCCCTCCGCACCCATTCGCAGCCCCTACTAAACACACCTCCCGCCTCCCAGCTGCTCCTCCCTACCCTCCTCCCCATATATGGCAGCCGCTGCGCGGCCGCGTGCCGCGGGAGCGCCGAAGGCGTGCCTAAGGCAAGCCCGTCTGCGCCCGTCCGCGCCTGGACCGCGCCCAGCGCCAGAACCCCTGGCCCCCGCAGCAGCCAGGAGGACAGCCGCCTCTGCTACGACGCCAACACCCTCGTCGCCCTCAACCCAGGAAGGACCCACACCTGCTGCAAGGCCACCCTGAGGCGCACCCACGGCCCCTTCACCTGCTGGAACTTCAGCTTCTCCTGCCTCGAAAGCGCCAAGACGCCTACCACGACGGAACCCAACCAGCTTAGATGCATCCTGATCAACACCCACTCCGCACACAAACACGCCGTAGAACTCTGGGACCTACTCGACACCACATCACCGGACGTCGCCTTCCTGACCGAGACCTGGATGAACGAAACCTCCTCGCCAGACATCGCCATAGCCATCCCAGACAGGTACCTGCACCTGCAGAGACCTGCAGAGACCGCACCAACAGGGCCGGAGGAGGAATCGCCATCGTCCACAAAAACACCATCAGGGCTCAACAAACACCAACGACACCCTCAGCACCGCCGAACACATGCACTTCCAGATCCACACGGACCCCAAGACCACTCTGAGAGGCACCCTCATCTACAGACCACCAGGACCCCAGCCACAATTTTGCAACTCCATCACCGACCTCGTCAGCACGCATGCACTGACCTCCACCGACTACACCCTTCTCGAAGACCTCAACTATCACCTGGAGAACAACAATGACAGCAACTCCTCCACCCTGATCGACAACCTCGCCAACCTCGGACTGAAACAATTTGTCACGACGCCGACCCACATCGCCGGCCACACGCTAGATGCCATCTTCTCCTCAAGCCCCCACATCACCTTCAGCCACACCTCTGAACTCACCTGGACAGACCACCACTGCATTCACTTCTCCTTCCAAAAACCCCTCACACACCACCGCACACTACAGACCCCCCGCCGCTGCTGGGGCAAAGTCACCCAAGAACAACTACAGACAAGCCTCGCACTCAACCCTCCGACGAACCCCACCAACTCCGATGAGGGTGAACTCACCTACGAACGCTGGATGGACGACTGTGCCAACACCGTCGCCCCGCTGAAAAATCCCACCAGCAGAGACACCAGCAGAAGAGTCAGCTGGTTCACCCCGGAACTCCTCGACTCAAAACGCACCTGCCGGAAACTGGAAAACATATGGCACAGCAACAAGACGCCAGACAGTTGCACCGCCCACAAAGACGCCATCCGCAACCACCACCACCTCATCAGGACCGCCAAAAGAACCTCCTTCACAGACCGCCTTGACAACAACGCACACAACAGCAAGGAGCTCTTCACCATCGTGAAGGAACTCTCCAACCCCAGCTCCAACGGCAACGACATCCCACCATCGCAAACCCTGTGCGACTCCCTCGCGACCTTCTTTCACCGGAAAATCACCGACATCCATAACAGCTTCAGACCCCGGACGACCACTGCCGACCGTGCCGAACTGAACCCACCGCACCCCACGACACCCTGACAACCTGGGCCAACGTGAGCATCGAGCACACAATTAAGACCATGGGAACACTCCACTCCGGATCCCCGTCCGACCCTCTCCCGCACCACATCTTCAACAAAGCCAGCAATTCCATCGCACCCTACCTGCACAAAATCATCAACCTCTTCTTCGAGACCACCACCTTCCCTGAGAACTGGAAGCACGCAGAGATCAACGCCCTACTGAAGAAACCCAAGGCGGATCCGAGCAACCTCAAGAACTTCCGACCCATCTCCCTGCTTCCGTTCCCAGCAAAGGTCATCGAGAAGATAGTTAACACCCAGCTCACCCGTCACCTCCAAGACAACAACATCCTGGACCCATCCCAGTCGGGATTCCGCAGCAGCCACAGCACCGAGACCGCCCTCATCGCCGCCACAGACGACATCAGGATCCTGCTAGACAACGGCGAGACGGTGGCCCGCATCCTCCTGGACCTCTCCGCCGCCTTCGACACCGTCTGCCACCACACACTATGCACGCGCCTCCACGACGCAGGGATCCGAGACAAGGCCCTGGACTGGACCACCTCCTTCCTCTTCGGCAGAACTCAGAGAGTCCGCCTCCACCCGTTCCGATCCGATGCCTCCGAGATCATCTGCGACGTCCCTCAAGGATCCTCCCTCAGCCCGACGCTCTTCAACGTCTACATGGCACCACAGCACGACCTCAACATAATCTCCTACGCCGACGACACTCAACTGATCCTCTCCCTCACCAAGGACCCCCTCACCGCCAAATCCAACCTCCACCAGGGAATGAAGGCCGTCGAAGACTGGATGGAGGACAGCCGCCTCAAACTGAACACAGACAAGACGGAAATCCTGATCCTCGGGTCCAACCCCTCCGCATGGGACGACTCCTGGTGGCCCACGTCACTGGTGTCCCCCCCGGCCCCCACCGACCACGCACGCAACCTGGGAGTCATCCTCGACTTGAAACTCTCCATGACCAAACAAGTCAACGCAGTCTCCTCCACCTGTTTCAACACCCTCCGCAAGATCTACAGATGGATCCCGACAAGCACGAGGAAAACAGTCACCCAGGCACTTGTCAGCAGCAGACTCGACTATGTAAACGCCCTCTACGCCGGAGCCTCGTCCAAACTCATCAACAGACTACAGAGAATCCAGAACGCCTCTGCACGCCTGATCCTCGACGTCCCACGCCGCGACCACATCACCCCCCACCTGAGGAACCTACACTGGCTCCCCATTGACAAAAGAATCTCCTTCAAGCTCCTGATCCACGCACACAAGGCACTCCACAAAACCAGCCCAGCCTATCTCAACAGTCGACTCTCCTTCTACGTACCCAACAGGAAACTCCGCTCCGCTGACCACGCCCTGGCCACGGTCCCACGCATCCAGAGAACTACTTCCGGAGGCAGATCCTTCTCCCATCGCGCCACCAGGACCTGGAACACCCTCCCCCTCCACCTGCGACAAACCGAAGACCTGCTGACCTTCTGGAGACAACTCAAGACCTGGCTCTTCGACCAATAGCAGCATCACCCCCCCTCAACCCCCCAGCGCCTTGAAACCCTCCCGGGTATGTAGTGCGCTTTACAAATTATGTGATTGATTGATTGATTCAATAATAACAAGGAATCTTAAGAATAGACAAGGGGGAGGAGCTTAGCGCGCATCCAAGATGGTCGCGTGAGCACAGGGCTCCCCGGACCCTTGCTGCTCCTCGGAATTTATCCTGAGAATATCCTGATGTGGTTTATGGAATCTGGCAGATGAAGACCGGCTGAGCACGTATCTCTTTTCAGAACTCGAATTGGACCTGGGAATCCTGAGTTGTCGTTGTTCGAACTTTTGGGACCCACCCGACGGAGGTGCCCGGGGCGAAGGTGAACCGTGGAGCCGTGTCGTAATTGAACAACAGCGGCTGCAGTGCGGTGCCAGTGGCCGCTCTACCACTTTCGGTTTCACTTTCGGACTTCAGGGGGCTGGCCTGCGAACACACTTGATGTGGCGGGGTGTTTCCTTGGCCTCTGCACGAGGCCTTGTCTCCACCTGCCACTAGTGTGCCCATCGCCTTGGGTCCCCCCGCACCGCTATATTGTGGTCCCTGGTGAGGCGCTGGTCTGCGGTGCCGGTGCCCCTACGACTCTTGATCGGCGGTCCCCTTCGGTGTCCGTGACCACATGGGGGGCAAGGGGGGCCCCGAGGGGCGTAAGACTAAGGCCTCCCTCCGCGGGGGACCGGTCCAGGCCAACAACATGGACCGCTACACTCAGGGCAGAGGGTCCCCTGGAGCGACCGGCCCCCCCCCGGATGCCGCCGGCGGTGGCACGACCGTCTCTCCGGAGCTTTCCCTGCAGGACATCATGGGCGCCATTGACGGCATCAGGGAAACCATTGCCACGCAATACGAGGCCCTGGCCCGTAAAATCGACACGGTGGCAATCGATGTCACCTTAATTCGGGCAGATCTCTCCAAAACTAACGAGAGGGTTCAGGCTCTCGATGCGCGGACCTCCACCCTTGGTGCGGAGGTGTCGGACCTGCAGGCCGCGCTTGGTGACATTAAGGCGGTTAACGATCAGATGGCTCGGCGGCTGGAGGACTTCGAGGGACGGGCCCGACGCAACAACATCCGTGTCATAGGCGTACCGGAGTCCTCCGACAACCGCCCGGTTGACCTCCTGGTCGAGGAACTCATCCTCCAACAGTTGGCCCCTGCAGGCCTAAGTAAGTTCTTTGCCGTGGAGCGGGCCCATCGAGTTCCGGGCGGTCGGCCACGGCCGGGGGCCCCCCCGAGGCCTATCGTGGCCAAACTGTTCCACTATAGAGACCGAGATGCGATTCTGCAGGCCTCACGGGTCCACGGCCCGGTTCGTCATGAGAACTCATCCATTAACTTTTATCCGGATTTTACCCAACTTGTCCAGAAACAGCGGATGGGATTCCAGGGGGTGAAGCGTCGTCTCCATGAACTGGGCCTAAAGTACTCTATGCTCTACCCTGCAAAACTCCGAGTGGAACATGAGGATCGGACTGCCTTTTTTGACTCTCCAGTGGCCGTGAGTGACTGGCTGGACTCGCTGCCGGACAGAGGTGGCCGTCCCGGGCCCTCTGCAGGCGCAGGAGGTGACGGGTCCCCTTTGGAGTGACTTTTGGTCCTTGATTTTGCCATTTTGCACTGTTCAGCTGGGTTTTACTTCTTTTGTTCATTTTGTCTCACTAGGACCTGTGTGGGGGGCGGGCGGGGACGGGTCCCTTTCCTCCTCCGGGGTCTTTTCGTAGAATGGGGTTAGTAGGGCGACAGGCACACTGCAAGTTGGGGGGGTTTTATGGCCCGCAGGGGTGCAGGGTGGGGGGAGTTGGATTTGGGGGGGGGTTGGGGGGAGGGAGGGGTTGTTTTGCTGTGTGTTTTTTGTTTGTAGGGCGAGGTACTGATTTTTATCCAGATTCGGGAACTGTGCTACTGACTGGGGGGCCTTTGATCTATTGGAGGGGATGGGGGGGGACGGGTTGAGGCTGTTGTCATGGAACGTCAATGGGTTGGGGGACCGTATCAAACGGGGTGTAGTACTGCAGTATTTGCGTCGTCTGACTCCTGATGTGGTGTTTATCCAGGAGACGCATCTGGTTGGTAATGTTTGTCATGCAATGAACAGGGGGGGATACCGCCTCGTGGCCCATTCTGGTTTCACAACTGGTTCCAGGGGGGTGGGCATTCTCCTGCGATCCTCACTTCCGTTGGATATCACTAGGGTAATCTCGGATGACAGAGGGCGCTATGTGTGTCTGATTGGGAGGTGGGAGGGGCAGCCCCTTTCCCTGGTCTCAGTTTACGTCCCCCCGGGCCTCCAGAACTCCACCTTCGCGGACTTGGGTCGAATGCTGCTTGAACTTCCGGATAGTCTTTTGCTTATGGGCGGGGACTTTAATTCGGTGGTTTCGGGTGACCTGGATCGTCACCCACCCAGGGCCCTCCCCGCTGCCCAGGCATGGCTTGGTGGACTGCTGGAGACCTTCGGTCTGGTAGATAGTTGGAGATTAATGCATCCGACCCAATGTCAGTACACCTTTCATTCTGGGGCGCATGGGAGTCTTTCTAGGTTAGACTATTTCCTTATGCCCGCGGCACAGACTGGTCGGATACGAGAGGTTCGGCACCTGGCGCGGGGTATCTTCGATCATTCCCCGCTGTGGCTGCTCTTTGACACCGCGTCGCGGTCTGCAGGGCGGATCGCTCCCATCAACCCGTGGTACCTGCGAGACCCTACGACTCGCGACAGCCTGGTTAAGGCTATGGACCAATACTTCCTTGAGAACGAGGGGTCGGTGTCGTCCGCAATGTCCCTTTGGGAAGCCTTTAAAACCGTAATCCGCGGACACGCCCTCTCCCAGATAGTGGTGGCTAAGAAGCTCAAGAGTGAGGCAGTGGTGAAGCTGGAGACTGACATCTCGGGGCTGGAGTCGGCCTTGGAGACGGGTGTCACTCCGGACGGGCTCCATGCCCTCAGCCTGAAACAGTTTGAATACAGGTCTCTTGTCACTGACGCTGCCAAAACGATGTATAGGGAGCAGCAGGGTCGATTGTATGATGCCGGGGACAAGGCGGGAAAGTTGATTGCGTGGCTGGATAAGAAGGAGAGAGTGAATCGTGTGGTCCCGGAGCTGCGTGTCTCGGATGGAGTGTGTGTGACTGAGCCTGGTGAGATTGTGGAATGTTTCGCTGACCACCTCCGGGCCGTGTACTCCCCGGTGACTGATAGGGATGAGGAAGACTCTTGCCTTCTGCTGAGGGATATTGCTTTCCCTGCCTGTCCGTCGAAGACCGTGAGCAGCTGGACGCCCCCTTGTCTGTAGATGAAATTGTAACTGCGATTCGGTCCCTTCGTTCGGGCAAGGCGCTGGGTCCCAACGGTCTGCCTATTGAATTATATAAGTTGCGCCCGGATAAACTCGCGCCCTTCCTCCGTCGTATGTTTCAGGAGTCCCTTGCGGCAGGCTCCCTTCCTGACGACCAGCGTCTGGCTACGATAGTCGTGATCCCCAAGGACGGTAACCACGTGACCGCTGTGCCTCCTATAGGCCTATTTCACTGCTAAACGCAGAGCCTAAAATCCTGGCTAAAGTCCTTGCCAATCGTTTGTTGAGCGTCATCTGCGATCTGATTCATCCTGATCAATGCGGCTTCATCCCTCACCGTAACACCGCTCTTAACTTGCGGCGGCTTCACGGCGCCCTTGCCAGGGCGGAGTACCTCTCCGAACCAGCCGTGCTGGTTTCTTTAGACGCCACGATGGCCTTTGATACCATCGAGTGGCCATTCCTCTGGGCTGTCTTGACCAAATTCGGCTTTGGGGACGGATTTCTTGGCTGGGTGAAGCTTCTTTACACGGGGCCCATGGCTCAGGTGGTGGTTAATGGGCGGGTCTCTCGGCCCTTCGCTCTCGGTAGGGGTACGAGGCAGGGGTGCCCGTTGTCCCCTCTGCTCTTTGCTCTTGCCCTGGAGCCGCTCGCTGCTTGGCTCCGCTGGGAGCCCTCGATCAGAGGGATCCGGTGGGCCCCGGGCTTCGAGGATCGGGTCTCGTTGTATGCGGACGATATTCTCCTGTATCTCACCTCGCCGCGGCAGTCGTTGAATGTTCTCTTCGATGTTCTGACTTCCTTTGGGAGAAATTCGGGTCTAACGATCAACTGGTCTAAATCCTGTGTCTATCCCATCTCCGGCGACCCTCCTCTCTTGCCGCCTCGGCTTCCGATCCAATTATCTCTGTCCGGCTTTAAATACCTGGGAATATACGTCTCGAGGGACCCGGTGGCTCGCTATGAGCAGAATCTCCTGCTTCCACTTCGGCGTTTGAGGGAGGACACGGCTCGGTGGTGTAGGCTGCCCTTGTCCCCGCTGGGTCGGGCAGCACTGTTTAAAATGATGTCCCTTCCCAGATTCCTCTATGCACTTCAGAACTCCTTCGATGTCATTCCTGTGTCCTACTTTCGGGAGGTGGAGAGCCTGCAGAGGAGACTGGTGTGGGACGGACAGGCGCGTATCGCTCTGGCAAAGCTTACTCTCCCCTGGTACGACGGGGGCATCGCGCTTCCCGACATTCGCAGGTATTATTGGGCCTCACAGCTATCGGCCATTAACCATGCCACGTATGCGCCTGGCTTGAATCCGGCGTATGAGATGGATAAATTCCTGCTTCCCGGCGGAAACTATAATAGGGCACTTTACTCCAGCTCGGCTGGACGGACCCTTACGGGCCCTACTAAGATTGCGGTACGGATCTGGAAGGCGGCCAATGTAGCCATGGGCTGGAGTGAGCGATTAACATGTGCTACTCCCCTGTTTGCCTCCGACCGACTGGGAAGCCTCTGGACAACGAAGGGGTTTGAGCGTTGGGACACGATTGGTATTAGTAGAGTGGGAGACTTATGGATTAAGGGTGCGGTTAAAACATTCGCGGCGCTCCAGAGCAAATACGAACTTACGGAAAGGGAGTTTTTCCGCTACGCCCAGGTTCGGCATGCCCTGCTCTCTGTTTTTGGGGAGGGGACCAAGATCCCGGATTCTTCGCCCCTCGAGGACCGCATACTCGATGGTCATGTCCCCGACAGTACTATCTCTTTAATTTATAAAAAACTTATCAACAATCGGGCTGACCTCTTGGTGCGCCTTCGGGAGGCGTGGACGGGGGATGGGGTGGAATTGGACGACGAGGACTGGCAGTCTGCACTGTCGTCCCCCAAGGAAGTGGCCATTCCAGCCCGTCTCCGCCTGGTCCAGCTTAAGATTCTCCACCGGGTGTATGTGACGGGTCCCCGTTTGGTCTCGATGGGATTTTCTGAAGACGGGCTCTGTAAGCGGGGTTGTGGGCTCAGTGCCACCTTTCTCCATATCCTTTGGGAGTGCCGCGAGGTGGCGGAATACTGGCGTCGGGTTCATGTGGTCATGGGACAAGTCACCGGGGTTGCGCTGCTGCCCGAGGTGCGTCGCTGTGTCCTGAATGTGTGGGAGCCCAATGATTATAACGCGGCTCAGACTCGGTGGGCGGCCCTGGGGAACATGATTGCCAAGAGAGATATAGCGCAGCTTTGGGGTTCCCAGCGGCCTCCCACCGTGTCCGTATGGAAGGAGAACATGGACTGGTGCATGTTCAGGGAGAAGACTGTGTATGTGGCTCGTGGTAAACCGGGGGCATGGGGTAGAATCTGGGGACAATGGAACGCGTATCGTGGGGGTATATGTACTCCCCCCCTAGTGGACACCGATATTGCTTTGTCCCCCTGACCCTTGATGGTTCCTTGCGACTTTTGGAATAACCGAATATAGACGTTCCTCTCCCGTGACCCCCCCCGACCTATCAGTACTCCTTCCTCTTGATAGCTATTTGAAGGTCTGAATTAGAGTCCCCCGGATGTAGCCTGACCCACACTTTTTGCCCTTATGCCTCGCCTTTTGTTTTTAGTTGTTATTTATGTTAAATCTATGTATCCTGCTTCCCTAGGACTATCCGGAGCCATGTACGGGGCTGGGCCCCGGGAGTCGACTACTGCCTTAACAACTGTATGATCCTTTCTGAATCTAGCGGCCGGCCCTGGTGGTTGTAGGCCCATGCTTGTAATTGATTTATTGTTCAATAAAATTTTCAATAAAAAAAAAAAAAAAAAAAGAATAGACAATAGGCATCTTTCAACCCTCACTCATCCCATTAGAACAGTACATCTTGTGAAGTTAACAACATGTCTCTTTCAACCTTCTTTCCTTCCATAACAACAAGGCTGCTTGTGAATCACCCACACAACTGTGAACCTGCAGTCATTTACAAATCACTATCCCACCACATTGTATTTCAGCGCACATATATCTGCGCATCCTCCCATCAGTTGCAGGGACAACACACAGCAACAAAAGAGTATGTTAAAGACTCCCTTTCAATATCAGGAAAATAAATCAAATAATAAGCCTAAACGAGCTAGTCGTTGACTATGCTGCTTGCAGTGTCCCTAAAATGATAAAACTATAGTTGTAGAACAGCTTCGTGCCGTGGACGTTGATTCATTAAAATGCCTGGGATAGAGTAAGTGACATCACATGCCATGTGACCCCCTGCCTGATTTCACAGGAAGTGACATCACACAATCTTTGACCTGGTGACATCACAGGAAGTGACATCACCTGCCCTTTGACCCACTTCAATGATGTCGCAGGAAGTGGCATTGCAAGGCATTTGACCTGATGACATCACAGGAAGTCACATCACATGATCTTTGGATTCCATGAAGTCAAAGGAAGTGACATTGCATGACCTTTGGTTTGGCGCTATCACAAGAAGTGATGCATCTAACTTTTGGTTACTTACATCTCACACAGAGGCTGGAAATTTTCTACAGATACAAAAGAAGTACCCTATAAACAGACATACTTCAAATCTTATTGAAAATGCAGCAATATACAAAACAGTAGATCAATCGCATCACTTTTACCCTTATTAATACTGCATAATATAGCAATGGATGTTTAGCCAATCGTATACCTATCACACACCAAGAAAGAACAATTACTTCACTACCACCTGACAAGACAGAGTATATCACTTTGCCCGTCATGTCACTACCTAACAATGTTGCAGAGTAATACACCACTTTAGGCCATGAAGTCACAACCACAAGACATAGCAAAGGGGTCACATGACTTAAACCACTACCTTACAAATACAAGACACAGCAGGTCAATTACATCATTTTAGACCATGATGCCACCACTACACACCTCAGTACTGCAAATTACATCAATTGAGATCATGATGGCACAACGAGAAAATTGTTAAGAATAATTCTATCATAAGAGGTGGGACCCGTGTGGCCTTGTGCTTAAGTCCATGTCACCACCAAATGATGTGCTACTGTGTCACTTTTACCAATAATATCACAACAAGAAAATGTAGTAAAGCAATTACTCGTTCTGGTTAGTGTGTAAACCTGAGGATGTGCATAAAAATCACAATTACAGGAGTAGTTTTAGTCTCAATGAGATCTGTCTGAGTAAATCCTTTACGAGTGCCAGACCCACTATTGTGAATTATAAACGTTGTTTTGCACTTGATAAAAAGGATACTACCTACGTATATTTCATTTACTCAAGCAAATAAATGGTTTTCTGACCCAGCATGTCTGAATTTCAGATTGGTTTTTACACTGAATTACACTGATTATTTTTAAAGAGACAGTGGTCCTTTACAAAGTAATTAATTAAATTAAGCCACAATATTACAATGAAGATTGGGTCTGTTCGTGTCTGAAATTGACAGTTATAAAGATTTATTCACAATTTAGTCAAAACAAAACATAACATAAAGCGGTGAGTGAGCAGGACTTGACAGGGTATTGGGAAATCAGCCGATTTCCTTACCACAGGCAGGTGACTTAAAAGTGACTTTTAGTGTGAAATTGTAATTTAGCAAAAGTCACAATCAAAGATACATCTTGTACTCCACATATGATGAAAATTATAGTTGAGAGTTAAGATGTGAATTACACTGAGGCAGAAAATATACCTATGCCAAGAAAGCACTGCCATATTTTCTTTACAACAAATGCTTCTTGGCAAAGACAAAATTAACCTGTTAGTAATCCAGTCATACTTTATCATGCAATTTGTAATGTGATTGCTATGTCGTGACTCTTGTCATGGACATAACACATAAAAAGTAGTAATTAATTTCCCTATGTTAAATCAAACAGGGATAAAGTTTGGCATGCAAATTATCCTACTCATGTCAAAGGGGATTGATACACTTACTGAACAGTTAACACAGCCCAACTTCAGCTCTAAAGACTGCGAAGAAGGTTTTAGAATAAAAATGCGCATGCGCATCTTAGCATAGGCAAGTTTGCACACCAACATGAAACAGTGCAGAAAGAGGAACGCAATCAGTTGCTTGCTGTAACCCAGCCCAAGAGTGGCGCTTTATGGATTGCACACCCCAAAATAAAACGTTGCAAAAGATGTCACACTTATTTGCTAACCCTAAAGGCCTGTGAAAGATGCTTCACCAGCTGGACATCCTTTGTGATTGACCTGCTCCTGTTTATGAAAGTGTGCTGCTGTACACCTCCTCTGCTTCGTGCATGGTGTCACACAGCACCACGTCATTGGATAGCCGCAGGGCTGGCTTTAGGGGTGCTGGGCGCTGACCTGGGGGTGAAAGGCACTGACCTGGAGGGTGGTCGCTCTGTTTTGCAATAACCTACAGAGAACCGAGCAATAATAATGTCAAGAGAACTCTTGGGATTAATGTTCCTGCTAGAGAGAGAGATCAGAGTTTTGTCTAGTAGCAGTTTTGACTCGTCATAAAGTAGCGCAGAGGGTTAATATACCTGCTGCAAAGAACAGATCTATATTGTATGTGAATAGCTGAGTGGATTAGTAAAGCCAGCCTTTAGCAGTGTTTAAATCAAATGAAATGTATGTCATTGAGGGACTGTGGAGAGATGAGGGGCACTTTTGGCGGGTGGCAGTGAGGGAATCCAAGGAGGAAGTCATCAGAAAAAAAATGTTTCAGCTCATTCTTTAAATCTTTACACCTTCTTGCAATTTGTAAATACCACAGTATATTAAAATGGCAATTATTTATTTAAAACCATCACACAAACTTCCAAATATGACCACCACAACATTTCGGAGCAAATGTCGCAGCAGGGGCAGTGAGAAGGCGTTTTCCTAAACCAGGAGTGTTTGAAGGCCTCCAAACAATGATACTGAAGTTGTATAAGGAGTATTCATGCAGAGTGGGCCTTGTCTGTAACCACCAGAGTGCTTTACCAGGACAGGAATATGTGCTGAAGCGTGCAGAGGGTGGACAGAGATCTGCAGACATTTGGCGGGGGAGGAGGTAATAAGACCATTGTTGAGCACACTAGGTCAGCACTAAATAAGTTACAATACATAAATACAGATGCATTATCCCACTGAGCCATTTTACTGGTTGTGTCCCTCGATGTGGACAGGGAAGTTTCAACTGCGCTCTGTTATGCGTCTGGCTAACCCACGGCCACTGGAGCTGTGCATGTGAGATGAGTGCGATCGAATCTCACCAGAGGTGTAAGTGGGCCCGGGCCGCCCTGCAGAACACTCCGCTAGCATGTCATCCTACTGACCAGACTAGCAAAGATGGGAAAAGGCTTGACATCTTTTTTAATTCAAATCGACCCCCCACCCACCTTTAGCTAGGTGTGTAAGGCTCCAGTACACCAGTGACCAGATGAAGCGTGGTTAGTGCGTTCACCCTCATCCATTCCGGTCCCACGGAAGCAAACACGAAGCAAATCAAAGTCAGCGGTCGAAGCGCATAAAAAAGACAAGGGAGCTGACCTGTTGGCGTGGCACTGGTCGTCACTCACACTCAAGCCCTGCTGCGACACCAACACGAGTCTGGCTCCGTCGCAAGTCATCCAGCGGTGCAAGTTTGAAGAGGCCCAGCCCCAGTAGATCCATAGGATGCATCTACTAGAAATCAAGGGCTGTGTGCAGGCACAGCTTCTGAGTCAGCAGAAATCAAGGGCTGTGTGCAGGCACAGCTTCCGATTCCGCAGCGCAATCACGCGCTGCACAGACACTGGCGGATTTTATGCCACCAGAGCACTGGGAAGCCAGGGGTCGCAAGCAAGGTCGCAAGGGTCACAACAGGGGCATGGGGGTCACAGTTGCGACTCCTGGTGACCCCTATTGATGTCCATGCTTAGTGCTGTGAGGTCCACAACAGTGCAAAATGACAACCAGGCATCTGCATAAAACTATCCTTTCAACAAGTCCTGAGAAGGAACTACACACCACCGCCCTATGGGTTATGAAACACACAAGCATCTTGACACCCAGCATGGATTCTAGATTGTAGCGACAGTTTTCCTGCGTGTTAGCGCATCCTTCATGTGGTGGTTAATAACAGTTGTTATAAAATGCTTTTATGTTACAAAGTGATTTATTCATGATGGCACAATCATTTTATTGAGTTTGACCACGAGCTCCCCCACGTAAATTGCATAGAAGGACCATGGAAATCTAAGCATCCTTTATGTAGTGCAGAATGTTTTCGAGGAGGAGGATTAGTAGCTGTTGAATGACTTTCAATTGCACCTACCTAGTGCTGTTTGTACACCCTAGAGACAAACAACAGCTGATAGATATAACCAAACAAAGGTGCCCAATCAATACAATGTTTTTCTTAAAAGATTTTGAAGATTTTCAACAAACCCCGCAAGTACCTACTGGAAGATTTAAAAACAAATGCACTAGAAGAGTCAATCTACATACCTGTATTTTCCAACCCCTCTGCCTGTTGTTTACACCCTCAAAAATAAATTTAAATTATGGAGAAATAATCTCTAGAGAGCGCCTAATGTGATTGGCAATTTAAACCTTAGAGCACAAGCCCAACAATAAGCTTCCATGTCAAGATCTAGCCCTCCTAAAAATGTTAGTCATTGGAAGCCCCTGGCAAAGAATGGCTGCCCAATACAAAGCTTCTGTGGATTTAGTGACTTTCATTCCAGTGATTGCCCTAAACATCCTGAAAGACAATGTCTCGTTAACAGAACATCAATTCTACATTTTAAAGAAGAAGCATATTATTAGTAAAAGACCTAGTTATAAATGCATTTCCATGCTGTTATAAATTATAACTGCCCAATAGTAAACAATTGCTTCTCTTTAAATCGCAGAATAATTTTGTTCTGCATTTTTGACAACACACTTTATTGGCATTTTAAGGACACCGGGGAACTCGCCCCTATACATGGTACCAATACAGATATAAGAATAGTGAGAATTGGCATCCCTGTTCGGCCCCCCCCTGGTCTGCAGAACATCAGACCCACAATTGTTCTGCATTTTTAATAGTGCGTGATGCAAATGCAATTATTTTCTCTTCCTTCCCGATCACTTGACTTCAGGTTGTCCCTAAAGCTTTCTTACTTGCATCAGTGGTTACAATAGTCTTACCAGACATATCAAAATTACCTAAGTGTGGAGCATTAACAATTGATTCTTATTTCTTCGAACACTAACTCATAAGTATCACTGCAGCTGAAGAGCACATCTGCTTTTTAACATCACTCTCAATGGATCAGTCATGTCTGAAAAGTTCTGTACGAATTTAGCCATATTCTCTTGCAAACCAAGGAACGATCTTACTTCATCTTTATTACTAGGCCTTAGTGCATTTTAACCGCTTCAGCTTCAAGCACCTGAACATTCTAAACTGACATACCATGGAATGTTCAAGAGTAGGGAGTAGGCATAGCAGAGGATGGGGAGAGGCTTTTCGAGCCTCGGGGTCGACTCCACATCCTGTGATTTTGGGCAAATCACTTCATCTCCCTGTGCCTAACAAAAAAATGAATGTGTCCTTGTGTAACATAACCGGTGCTCATGTAAGCGCTTCAATACCTTTGGGTCGAGTTCGCGCTATATAAATTTGCACACAAAAAAAACACAGGGGTGGTGCAAAATACCAAAAACATTTGCTGTGCTTGAACTGTAATTTCATAATGGATAGTAAATGATTTACATAAATGATAGCATCTGCTATCTTAAATTAAACTGGTGCTCTAGTCCAGTGGATTAACAAGGTTGTTGTTGGACTCAACTATTCCTTTAATCACCATCCTCTTAAGGAGAAACTGATGGAGTACGCCCAGATGGTTTACTTGGTACTGGACATCTGATAGAACAACTGGGAGGTGCCAAGCATAATGCCTAGAAAAGTGATTCTTGATGCGGTCTGCTTATAAAGTAATAAAGTGTATATAAATAAAATAGCACAATGTAAAATTTAAAATTTGAAAAACTTTCTGTAATTGTGAAGGAATCTGAAAATGGAGACAAAAAATGAAGTTAGTATCCTCATTTATTGTTGGGAGCAGTGCAAATGCATCAAGCAGAATATAGGAGACAATTACATTTAGAAAAGCTCCAACCTTCCCATTAAAAGTTTGATTTTATTATTATTTGTTTGTGAATGGAATAAAATATTTAATCAAATGTGTATCTGTTAGATGGATGGCTGAGTCAATTTTTTGACTATTGTTTTGGGGTTCAAGTCACTGAAATTGTTTAGGCTTGGGGCCCCGAATTTCAATAATAATTCAGTGGGAGGCCTCAGATTCTAATAATGACTCTCTGAGGGTCCCTGGAATACAATCATGATTAAAGTGGGGTCCACAGAAGTCAAACGGTTAGGAACCTCTGCCCTAGAGCATTAGTAACAAGCATTGGCATAGCAAATAGGTCTCGCCTTTCGGACCTTATAAGTGTTTAGCCATGCAACAATTGCATAACTAAATACTTATAAGGTCCCAAAAGCGAGACGTATTGGCTATGCCAATGCTTGTTTTTTTAAACGGTCGTGACATACAAACACCAGCGTGTCGATACAATACTGGCCATGAAGCAACACTATGCCGTATTAACTTCTATGTTGTCTATATTAAGTGGCTTCCATATACAATGTGGGAACACCACCACCTTGTGGACAGTTGTAGTAACAGAGAGCAACAAGGAAGCTATCGACTTCAGGTATGTGAAAGAAAGCTATCCTATCTTGAAAGCTGATGACCCCTGACAAGAGAGGAAAGCCATATGGCGCCTCTGCTCGTAAGCACGTGCCTGCGCACATGCACGCAAGCTCTAGGCCACAGTGTAGCACTTTGAAAAGCCCCTTACTAAAAGTCGAGCAGCAGCGCATGCGCTGCTCTAGGCTCGACCTAAAAACAAGATGCAGTCATTGGACTCTGAAATAAAAGACATTCTGAACTGTTCAGATTTAATGGTGTACGATATAGTGAACCTTTACTAAACCATTCCTCAGAAATATTTGAATAACTTTTAAAAGGAGCTGACTGATAAAAACAAGTTCACTCTGTATACACCTGAGTCCCTTCCCAACACAGGATACTCAGAGACCAATATATTAAAGAACTTTTAATGAATATGAGTCATCGGTATTAAAAAAAAGCAGAAATGGTTCTGAGTAAAATAGCTAGTGAAAAAAGAAATTGCCTCAGCAATGAGAAAGGAGAATATATGTAAGGAGGGTAGCCTGTCAAAGGATCAAATGTGCCCAATTTAATCCTTGGCATCATACCCCCTAAGACTGACACATACAAATTAAGGGGTGGTGTAGTGTAGTCCTAATAGTACCCTGTCATGCAGGACCTACGCGGTTTACAGATAACATATACTGTGGGTCTGGTGGCAAACTGACTCTGTGCACCCCCGCCGCATATGTTAGCCTCTGGTTTGCATTAGCTAGCTCGCAGTGCCACTAGAATCTCCTGCTATCAGAGAGATTCGTTTTTGGCAACTTCAGAACACAATAACCTCAGACTCGTGGAAACAATATACTACTTTTCACCCAGTCACTCGTGCTTGCTTGTTTTGCTCTCAGAAAGATACAGAGAAGAAACAGTTGAGCGTTTTTACAATAAGAATTTATTGTACCATAGTTCTTCTCATGTAGAATAGTGCGCTGTTTCTACTGTAATTGTAACACAGTAGCAGAGATATAGAACCAGCAGTACAGTGAATAAAAAGGAATAGTATTGTTCTACCATTTTGCAATAGTCACGATCATATACATGAATATGAAATGCATTTATAAAATAAAGTGCTTACTCCTAAGATGCCTAACTAGATGTACCTAAGTGTACCTAGCATGTGAGTAGGTGCTACAGAGCCTACGCCTAAGAGCCTATGAGCCAAGAATCCTGCTAGGATTTAGTCGAACCCCCATACCTGAATAGTGAGAGTGTGGGACTTTGTCCTGGACTTGAGCTGGACACCCCGCAAGGGATCGTCAGACCACTCTCAGCTGGAGACTAAAGGGGACGGAAGTTTCCCTATGGTCCAAGAAAACTCTACCAGATGGTGATCCGACCAAGTGACCTGAAGGGGGTCCGATACAGACAAAGCAAAGTTGGAACATACCAGGTCAATTATATGTCCCCCTTGATGTGAGGGAGACTTTATCCACTGGGTTAGTTGTGCCAGATCAAACAGGTCCATTAGATCCCTAGAACCTGAGGACTCAGGGCAGTTTAAATGAATGTTAAAATCACCTGAAGAGCTTTGTGGAATATACAAAGAGCTATAAAAACACAGAGTTTACGTACTGGAAGGCAGAGTAGATGGTATAGATGTGAAGAGATTCTCGTCCTCTTTTTGAGGCTGGAATGAGGGGGCCATTTATGATTTGAAAATACTGAAGCCTCCCCATGCGGAAGGCCAAATGGCCAGTAAAAGGTGAATTACAATAGTACACCCTGGAGGAGATTAGAACTTGCACTAGAGTTTTTCCTAGATGATTCATGTAAGAGTTAAATACTCTTCCTGGTGGTTTTCATTAGGATGATACAAGTATGGGTGAGTTTGTTTACATCTGCATCAACATTCAGTTTTTCATCAAAGATGCTGCCAAAATTGTGAGCTGCAGTGTGAGACCTGGCATCCTTGGTGTGGCTTTCCCCTGTAATGTTTGCCTCTGCCTCCTGTGTTTTTGCTGTGTGCTGAGTTTAGTGCTTTTGCTGGTCTAGATGCTTTGGGCCCTTTGCCACTGCTGATCAGTGCCAAAGTGCAAGTGCTCCTTCTATAAATTGTGAATATGGATTGGTGTTTCCATGATTGTCTATTTGACTTACTGCTAAGTCCCTAGTACAGTGTCCAATGCTGCTAGTGGGCCTGCAGCACTGATTGTGCCACCTACACAAGCAGCCTTTCAAAAGGGATTTCAGACCTGCCACTGCAGTGTCTGTGTGCAGTTTTTACTGCCATGTCGACCTGGCCAGTACACCCACTTACCAGGCCCTATCCTTCCCTTTTCTTACATGTGAGTCACCCCTAAGGCAGGCCCAAGGTACCCCTCGGGGGAGGGTGCAGTTATGTGAATTCCGTTTTTCACTTTTGAAAGGCTACCCATCCCATAGATAGAATGGGACTTTATTTATAACATCTTATAAATATAACTTCCCATGGGGATCAGATAGAAAGGTAAAGTTTAGCATGCCTGAACTCAGAAAATAAAGATACATCTTTTATTAAAGATGATTTTTACATTCTGTGTTTGAAAATACCACTTTCAGAAAGTGGGTATTTTTTGCTTAGCCATCCTGTGTGCCTCTTCTGGGTTGTGTATTGACTTTCTGGCTTTGGAGTGACAGGAGCTGGGATGTGCATTCACTCTAGACAGCCACTGGGGGGTCAAGGTGTCTCCTGCCTTTCCTGGATGAGTCAGGGCTGGGCTGAATAGACCTGGACTGCATTTAGAGTAAGGGAGGAGATTTCCTTTCACCTGAATGGGACTGGTCTGCCTTTCAGAATGCTGTCTCCACCTCCTGCCGGGAAGCTGGACCAGAGAGGACAGAACTGGTTTTGACTGAGCCCAAGGCTTCTCTGCACCAAAGAACAAACAGAATTGCTGTATAAAATATTGGGGCACAGACACCATAACTTTAGGTTACTTCTGGACTCAAGAGGACCCTCTGCCAAGGATAAAAGCTGGGAAAGCTGAAGGAAAAGTACTGCTGTTTGCTGTGTGCTGTTGGGGTTGGTCTGCAGTAGCTGCTTCTGCCAAGGAGAGGAACTGTGTGTGTATCCTGCTTGAACAGTGTCTTCAAGGGCTTGGAAGTAGAGCTTGCCCCTGTTCAAGAAGTGTCAGGAACAGCCATGACTTCACCATCCCTCTGGGAACCGGGTTTCAGTTGCCACGGAGGAGAAGAGCAGCTGACTCCGTCAGCGAGTCCGTCACTGGCTTTGTGTCCTGCAGGCATCGCAGAAGGCATCGCCGCACTTCGCACCGCAACCTTGCTCTCACCAACGCAGTTGGACAACCGTCTCCGAGCCACTGCTTGCACTGCATCCTGTGGGCACCATACTCCGCACCACCTCTCTTCACTATGCTGCCTGGACCGCAACGACACTGTCGCTGCCCGCTGGAACATCGATCTGCTCCGTCGCCTGCCAGCACTCCATCGAGCAACGCCTAACTCTGTATCGCATCCCTGGTCTCACCGACGCCGTTGGACGACCGCCACCAAGCCTGCACTGCCCCTTGAGGGCACCGCACGCTGCACAGCTTCACTTCACATCGCAAGTGAAATGGGCTTATACTTCGATAGTGTGGTGGGATCTGCAGTGGCTTTTTTCAGAAGAGGAACAATGAGAGCCTTCTTTCGGGAGTCAGGGATGATGTTGGAAGTGAAAGAAGCTGTTCACAGTATGGTAGGGTGAGATTTTAAGGAAGAAGACACAGATTTCCAATTTTAGCAGGACGAGCGTCAAGCTATGAGCCAGAGGAAATGGTATTGAGCTTGGAAAGTAAGTCCTCCTGAGAGGCAGGTTTAAAAGAGGCAGGTGATGTGCTGATACTGATCATGACCAGCTTAGTGGGATAAAATTGAGTCAAAGGAGACTGTGTGGGACCAGATGAGAAAATGCTCAGTTATTTAGTGATTTTGGAGTAGATAAACTGAGACAACTGATTACAGAGCTGAAGGGAAGACCAAAGAGCCATAGTTGCAGCTGTAGGATATGCTAAATTATTGAACGTAGAAAAGATTTCTTTCGCGGAATTCTTTGCTACAATTACGCGATTATGGTAATAATTTGCTTGTGCTTGTTTCGTATTTTTTTCTATTTCGGAAGTTCTGCCTTGTAGTTCCCTTTGTCTGTGGAACGTTTTTTGCTGCCATCAGTTCTTCTGTAAACCAAGGGGCAGGTGGAGTGCACCAATGGCAATTAGACATTTTTAAAGTAAGTGTGCAATCAAGTGCATCCACAGTCCAGTGGTTAAAACCTTCAGTACTAGAAATTATGTCAGAATTAAAATGCAACATTGAGTTTTTAAGGGTTTTGGTGAGATGGCTAGTGGCCAAGGATGTTTCAGTTGGGTGGAGACACTTAGGGTGGCACTTCTATGCGAGGAAGGAGGGGAGATCCTAAACAATATGGCTTTTGCGGTCAGACCAAGCTACTTTAAATATCGAGATAAACTGGACAAAGCTAGTTTTGCCAAAGAAAAGACTGATTGTGTGGCCAACTTGGTGAGCGGATACAAACACTACGTGTGAGCAACCAACAGCTGAACAAGACTTATTTCTTGAACAACAGCAACTCAGGATTCATTGTTTGGAATCTTTCAACACATTTAGGTAGCTAGTTTCCAAACAAATGAATCAAAGGTCTTCGAGGGCAGACATTATAAAACTGTGTGATGGACCTACAGATCACAAACGCAGAAGAGCTTTTATAGTATTTTGGTGGTAAAGAGATATATTCAGAAACTAAGATACTTTAAATGATTGCTTTGTTATATCTCAATGTTTCCAAAAAAATCATAAAATTATGTTAAAAAAGTGGAATATTCATGGAAGAATTTCTGAGTTTTCAATAGGAACTAGAGAGAAGGTGGAAATGGTTAAACATAAATTAATTATTGCTGCCACTCCGCCTCTTGGGCGGGAGGGTGGATGAAGGCCTAAACTCCATTGCAGAGCTGGCATGTAGAATGTTACACATTGTACACCAGATCCCTGTAATTCCCCTGAGAGAAGGGATGAATGAAGGGCACCAGGAGAAAGAGGGCAGGGGGAAGAGAAGATACTAGTTGGTCAGATGCTTCTGTAAAACAGTGAGTCGGTGCCTATTTTATGAGGAGACGAGAACTAAAACAAAAATCCTGAACAGACCTTTATTAAAGGTAACCTTCTGTTGATTCATATGTGTCACAATTCTTTTCTAAGTGATTCAGTCTCTTTTATCGTTGGTTTGGTATTGATTACCATTTGTGTGCACTATGATACTTGAAAAATCCAAGAATAAATGACACTAAGCCCTTCAAAGATCCAGAACTTGCTGAGGTTAACAAAATATAATGGTTCTTACAATCACATGTTGGTTCTATACTTATATAAATAACAAAATAATACAATCCCATACTTCAAGAACTGTTCTTAAAATACCTCAGGACACAGCACGGAGTCCAGCGAATTCTTCCTGGGATGTCATCCTGACAGAACTACAGAAGTATGGAAAGTGAAGTCTACTGTTTGCCCTCTTCCTGAAATACATCACATCTCTGGTCCGCATTTGTTAAAGCTGGTGTCCTCCTTCCAAGATTGCCACTTCTTGTGAGAGACAGTCATTCCTCTTTACTTTCTGTGGGAGTTGCTGTACGTGTCTGCTAATGCGCTGTAATCCAAGGAGAAGAAAATGGTACCTGTCCATCAATTAAAGAAAACACATATGTATATAGATAAATACATTGTTCAATGTCCCACACGTGTGGGTCCTATACCGAAACGTGCGTTGGCGCTTGAATCATCGACCTTCTGTTTCCTATAGTATCACCTATGTACATCTGGATGATACAGTAGTCCTACCACCTATCTGAGTACCACTGGATAGTTTTTGTCATCTTGATTTGTATTGTTGTTTTGATTGCTGTTTTGAATGAATGTTTGTACGCATGAATTATATTCACGTGTGGGACATTGAACAATGTATTTATCTATATGCATATGTGTTTTCTTTAATTGATTTGTGAATGTATATGTTTTTTATGAATTTATTAATGTAATGATCAAAAATATTGAAAACGTTTATATGATCAAAAAACTAAATAAATAAGAGATATATATTTTTGTATCTAATTTCACTGTTTGGTGTGTTATATTATCTAATAATCTGTTCCGCTCTGTTTCAGTGTAGCTTTGCGTTAAATCAGGGACCTACTTTTCAGGCCCTAATATATACTTCCTGGACAGGTACCATTTTCTTCTCCTTGGATTGCAATTTACCCCGTTTGTACCTGCCCTTCATTGATGCTTAGGGGTCCCCCTTTCTTAATTGCTAATGCGCTGTAGACAAACCAGTAGCAAGCAAAGTGTGAGTGTCTTTTGGAGGTCTTGTCTTCCTGACTTCTATGATGAATGGTATGCTCTCCATGAAGATCGAACACAAGCCGTATCATGCTGGGACTGGCAGTTAAAACCAGTAATTTCTCACAAAAGCATTACCCGCCCTGAAGCGCAAGTCCCACTGGCTTTGTCTTTAGTGTTCGAAAAGAACACAGCCTCTGTTCACTCTTTCTTTGCCTTGACAGAACCAGTAGATACAAATAAGGATGTGATAATTGCAGTCAATAAATATTAGGCTGCAGTAGCTTTACATGTTAAGAAATGTTTCCTAAAATTGACTATTTGCAAACATTGCATTGAGTATTAAGCCAACCACTGACCTAATGTTATATTTGTACCTCATAATAGAGTGGCCCCAATTCACTACAAATGTCAAATGAGGCGTCACAGACACGTTTGCTTAATGTCAGTGTCCTTCAGTGGAACGATGCACTAAACCAACTCTGGTTTGTGTCTTTCTGTGTACAACACTGCAGTACTAAATGGCAAAGCCTTTTTGAATCCTGTTATTTCAGTACAAAATTTGTATGCAAGGTGCTTTATCAAATTTAGTTTTTTTCTTCCTCTGTTCTTGATGATCAACCTTCAATTAAATGCAATTAAAATTCTTTGACTTGTTCATTACATCTGCTCTTTTAGCGATAGTTAGACTTTTAATTAATCAACAATATAATCACCTAAAACCAAATTCATTCTACACACTTCACCTGCAAAAACAAAAACAAAAAAGCAGGCACTAGGCTATGTGCAGTGCCAGTGAAGCCCAACATGATACGCCCCCAAATCCCACATAATCTGTATTAGTGACTGTGCATATGAAATTATGGGCTGTATCATGATACTGTTATCTGCATTGACCCATTGCAGAGGGGATCTGCGCATCATTTTGCTGTCTTGAGCGCATACCATAACTTAAAATATCTCCAAGTTAATGCATGTTTTTCTGACAGTAGTCTCAAAAACACAAATGGGACCTATTTATAGGGGCTTATCGCCACACGAACGTCACTTTTTGTGACGTTCCTGTGGCAATAATCCCTTTGTCTTATTATAAGGCGGCGTTAAGCCACTTAATGTGGCTTAACGCCGCCCTGTAAATAAGGCCCCCTTTCCCGGCTACACTTAGTGTGAAAGGGAGAGGCAATGAGTGTTGTGGTAGGTGTTCTGCCGCAACACTCATTGGTTTTGACACTGCCCTCTAATTACAAGGGTGGCATAAATATGGGGCAGCACCAAAATTAAGACCAGGGTAAACCTGGTCTTAACATGGTGAAACGAGGGACATATTTAATTTCTTCTCGTTTTTGCTGTTTCTATGTGTGCTACATTGTGCAGTACACATAGAAACAGCAAATCACCATGAATGATTGTTTATGTGCAGGAAGGTGTCCCTTCCTGCACATAAACAATCTTAAAAAAATGACAATTTACAACCTCCAGGTGAGCTACACAATGCAGCACACATAGGAGTTACAAATCACCATTAGTGATTGTTTATGAGTTCAACCTCCTCGACACCTTTTTAATCAGGATTCAGGAAAGCTGTAGCACGGAAACAGCTATGCTCAACGTCTCTGACGATATTCACAAGGCTTAGATGAAGGTGATGCCTGCCTACTCATCCTTATTGACCTATCTGCGGCATTCGACACGGTAAATCATCCAGCGCTTCTTGAGACCATGTCGAAGTGCTCCGGCATCAATGGCACAGTACTAAAATTGTTCACCTCCTTCCTTCAACACCGCTCGCAACAAATTAAAATCAACTCCTGTCTCTCAAAGCAAACAAAAGTCACACTTGGGGTCCCGCAAGGCTCGATCCTCTACCTCTATCTTTTCATGGAGCCCCTCACAATCATCTTGAAAAAAGCTGGAGTGACTTACCACCTGATGACACCCAAATCTATTTCAAAATCAAGTCTTCCAGCGACATCCAACACCTCAATGCCACTCTAACCGAGATCCAAACTTGGTTCAACACTAACCACTTAAAACTCAATCCAGATAAAACAGAACTAATCCTATTCTCGCCAAAAGGCAACCATCGTCCAATTCAAGAGTGGCTCAAGAATCTGGTCGCCCTAAACTGCCCCATCGTCCTATCCGACTCAGTTAAGTCTCTAGGCATCACCCTTGACAAGAACTTATCTATGGAGGCCCACATGAAAAACTCTGCAAAAAGTGCTCTTTTCTCTCTAAAACACCTCAAGAAATTGAAACCTTTTCTTCCCCATGATGACCTCAAGACAGTAGTCCAATCCCTAGTTCTCTCTAAAATCGACTACGGGAACGCCATCCTAACAAGAACTCCAAAAGCTCACCTAGCCCCTCTAAGGGCAGTGTTGAACATGGCCGCTCGACTCGTATCTGGAGTAAAAAGATTTGATCACATCACTCCAGCTCTCAACTCCCTCAACTGGCTTCCCATGGAAGGAAGGTGTATTTACAAACTGGCCTGCATCACACACAAAACCCTTCACTCTCCATCCCCTAACTACCTGAACAACAAACTGGTAAGAGCATGTCAATCCAGATTGCTGAGAAGCTCCAACTCACTCCTTCTTATTCCTCCGAAACTGAATAAGAAAACCACACAATACCGATCGATCTCTGGCAACGCTCCCAGGATGTGGAATGCTCTCCCTAGAGTACTCAGATGCAACCCCTCCTTCTCCTGTTTCAAAAGGGACCTGAAAATCCATCTCCTTAACAAATTCTTTCCTGACCAACGTTAACTAACCTAGACTTTAATATCCGAGGTTACTCCTCTCTCTTGACATCCAAGGATAGTTGGTGACCGGACTGTGTTAACCACCTTATCTTCCATGCTGTATTTTTTTTTATCCCTGGTTTTGCTTCCTTACTGCCTGCCTACTATGTAATGCAATTTCCGTCTGTTTTTCTTTACAGTATGTATGTAAAGCGCTCTGATACCTACGGGTCAAGCTAGCACTATATAAAACCTTTAAAATAAATAAAATTAAATAGAGGGACACTTTCCTGCACATAAACAATCATTCCCTCAAGGGAGGCACCCTTGCACTCGGTTGCAAGGATGCCTGCATTGGCGCTAGGCAGCTGAGTTTAGCGCCAGCGCTAGAGAAAACACAGTGATGTACCATTGTAAATGTAGCGCATCCCGGCGTTTTTAAAATGGCAGAGCATGGCGTTAGCAATTTTTGCTTAACTCCACGCTTCGCCATTCACTTGCAAATATGCCGGAAAAAGGGATTTAAAATAATTTTCTGCCCTGTGTTTTTTTCATCAATTTGTAGATATTTCTAGTTAATGTAAGGGCTCAAGATGACAAAAAGAAGCACACAGACCCTGGGCCGTAGCTTGGTCAGTAAGACTTGGGGGTTTGAGCTTCAAATTTTCCAACAATCACACTGGCACATCAGGTTAAAATACATTATATGGAAACCATCCCATGAGAGGGACTTAAGAAGCAGTGGAAAGGATTGTGGTTTGTTAGGGGCCCTCAGAACACAATCTTTGGTCAAATAACCATGTTTTAAGACCTTCCCAACGGATGAGAGAGAGAGAGAGAGAGAGAGAGAGACATTCCAGGTGAAATCCGACAGACAACTGACCAAAAAGCTCCTGTACCCCACTATTTGTTAGATAGCACCCCTCCCGGAAGCCACAGCCCGGCACAGATCCCTTGCACACTGGTGCAGCGCAGAACACGTCGTGATGATACTGCTGCCCCGGGTGGGCATGCGGGCAGACTCCTTGGGTCTGGTGGACCTGACGTGCCCTCGGTATCTGTGATCGGACTGTCTTCCACAATGTCACCAACGTTTGCATCCGCCTCGCACCACTGCCCTGCAGACCCTCCAGCTCACACTCGCGTCGGTCCCCAGCTTTCCAAAGCCTTTGTGCAGCTGTTACTTTTAGGGGGAGTAATTTAGGGTCGTCCTTTTTGACAAGTGCCTCTTCTTGAATACAACCCTACACGGCAAATTAACGCCTGTGTGAGGGTTGACGCTGTCACCTCGGATGGTGTTGATTAGCCCCTCTGCAGTTTGGCGGTTTTCAATGGTAGCCTCTGTGGAGGCCGAAGGCCCCGCCTACCTCTTTGGACCCCCGCAGTTTTGCCTCCTGCTGATCAGCTTGCGCCTTTATTGGGTTTTAAGTAGCGCCAGGCAGCCCCCAGAGCCTGCGAGAGAGAGGATGTGTGGGGGAGGGAAGGGGGAGGTAGGGGCGAGTCCGGGAGGGAGGGACCGGCCAAGAGTGGCGGTGGGCAGGGCGTTGTAAATGGCGCTGACCCTTTAATCCCTGATAATTGCTCGGGGCTGTGGAGAGATTAGCCACCAGGGCCACGGAGTGGCGGGGGCTCCCCAGGAGCTCCCCTCATCCAGGACAAAGGGGGACTATATGATCAACACTTAACTTGTCGAGGCTGGTGGCAGTCAGTCAGCTCTGCACGCATTACACGACAGGGGAGCCCCACATCAAAGAGACACCCCCACCCCCAGCGCCCTCGACTAATTGCAGCAGTAACTCGCGGGGTCATTGTTCTGCTGTGCTGTGCGCGTAGGAGAGAAAGTCAAAGAGTTGTATGTGTCGATAGATAGATAGATAGATAGATAGATAGATAGATAGATAGATAGATAGATAGATAGATAGATAGATAGATAGATAGATAGATAGATAGATAGATAGATAGATAGATAGATAGCCTGCCTCTCAACAGCAGCAAACCATGCATGTCCCCCAAGGGTCTATATTGAGCCCTCTGTTGTTTAATATTTACATCAGACCACTTGCTTCCATCGTAGAGGACGCCGGTCTGTCTATATACTCATACGCAGACGACACGCAGATTGTGTTCTCTTTGTCTAGCAGCAGGGCTCAGGACACCTCTGCCCTCAAAATCGGCCTCTCTCGCGTTGCAGCTTGGATGCAAATGCATCTGTTAAAGCTCAACGGAGACAAGACCGAGGTGATCATACTAGGCAAACAAAAAGATCTCTGGGGTCCACGACATTGGCCCAGTGACATGGGTCCTCTGCCTACCCCCGTGCCTGTTGCTCGCAACCTCGGTGTCCTAATCGACGACAAACTCTCGATGAGGCAGCAGGCAACTAAGGTTGCTGCGATCTGCTTTAACACTCTTCGCTGGTTGCAAAAGATCATATGGATGCTGCCTGAGTCCACTCGTAGAACTGTCGTACAGGCCCTTGTGATGTCCCATATCGACTATGGCAATGTGCTTTATCTAGGAGCAGATAAAGCTACAATCAATAAACTCCAGGTTGTACAGAACTCAGCCGCCCGCCTGCTGCGTAATGTCCCAAGGAGAATGTCCGCAATGCAGGCTCTACGTGACCTCCATTGGTTAAAAATCTCGGATCGAGTGGCCTTCAAAACTTTGTGCATCCTCTTCAAAATTCGCCAAGGCTCCGCTCCGGCCTACTTGCACAATCTTGCGCAGCCATATCAGCCTGGCCGCCTTTTGAGGTCATCCAACAGTGGCAATCTTGTGATTCCCAGAATCCGACTGACAAAAATGGGAGGCCGTTCATTCGCATATCTGGGCCCTAAGATGTGGAATGCTCTCCCATTGGCGCTTAAAACAGAAACCAGTCTTCTGGCTTTCCGCAAAAAACTGAAGACCCTCCTGTTCTAGTTCCAGATTCCTCCGGTCTAGTGTCTCCCTCTTGCAATTACTTGTTTTCCGATTTCTCCTCCAGTCTATCCCTGGCGCCGGGAAACCCACTGCGGGTAGCTGCGCGCAATATAAGTTCAATAAAATAATAAAAAAAAAAAAAATGCATGTGTTTATAAGGCAGCTGCATTCTGCTTCCTGAAAGCAGCCCCCGCACCGCAGCACTCCAGGGCTCTCCACATATCCAGCAGAGCCTGTAGCTTCTGTGCCACTGCGCCTTCCCAGACCCTCCTGGGCGGTGTACTGCTTCCCTATCACTACAGATGCTGGGGCTTGTTTCATGTAGTCACTAATCTTAACAATACAAACAGGTTCTAATGTTAACCCTAACCTGCCTCTTCAGTATCACAGTGTGTCCTGCAGTTCTTAAAGAAATCCCAAACGGAATTAGCTGCTTCTAAGTCCTCTTAGTTCATTAATGTTTATTTCCATCTCTCCTCCCCCCATGTTTAAAGCTTTGAGCATTTCTTGAACATGTAGATTGTGTCCATACTGTCTTTAATAACGTTGAACATGTAGTCTCCACAAATGGACACACAACTCCAAATGTGATCCCCAAAACTGAGTACAATGCTTTAGATGCTATTTTCAGAACTAGATACAGCATTCCAGATGAAACTTCAAAACATGACACAACACTTAGAGTGAGGCCTGCGGACCGCACACAGTATCCCTGAATGGTCCATTCAAACTGGACAAAGCAGTTCAGATGAGGCCTCCATACTGGGACGCATAGTTTCACGTAAGACCTCCAATCAATCAATCAATCAATCATAGGCATTTGTATAGCGCACTGCTCACCCGGAGGGTCTCAAGGCGCTGGGGGGGGAGCGCTACTGCTCGAACAGCCAGGTCTTGAGTTGCTTCCTGAAGGCGAGATGGTCTTGCGTTGTCCGGAGGTGGATGGGGAGGGAGTTCCACGTCTTGGCTGCCAGGTAGGAGAAGGATCTTCCTCCGGCGGTGGCTCTGCGGATGCGGGGGACGGTGGCGAGAGCGAGGCTGGCGGAGTGGAGCTGGCGGGTGGGCTTGTGGAAGGTCAGGCGGCTGTTGAGGAACTTGAGGCCCAGGTCGTGGAGGGCCTTGTGTGCGTGGGTGAGGAGTCGGAACGTGATTCTTTTGTTGACGGGGAGCCAGTGCAGGTCTCTCAGGTGTCCGGAGATGTGGCTGTGTCGGGGGATGTCCAGGATGAGTCGTGCTGAGGTGTTCTGGATCCGTTGGAGTTTCTTCTGGAGTTTGGCAGCGGTGCCGGCGTAGAGGGCGTTCCCGTAGTCCAGCCGACTGGTGACGAGGGCCTGGGTGACCGTCTTCCTGGTCTCGGTGGGGATCCACCGGAAGATCTTTCGAAGCATGCGCAGGGTGTTGAAGCATGAAGACGAGACGGCGTTGACTTGTCTGGTCATCGAGAGGGAGGAGTCCAGGATGAAGCCTAGGTTGCGTGCGTGGTCCGTTGGCTTGGGGGTGGCTCCCAGGGCGGGGGGCCACCAGGAGTCGTCCCAGGCAGAGGGTGATGATCCCAGGATGAGGACCTCCGTCTTGTCTGAGTTCAGTTTCAGGCAGCTGTTCTTCATCCATTCGGCGACGTCTTTCATCCCTTCGTGTAGGCTGGCTCTGGCGGCGTCCGGGTCGCTGGTGAGGGAGAGGATCAGCTGGGTGTCGTCGGCGTAGGTGATGATCTTGAGGTTGTGTTGACGTGCGATGGTTGCGAGGGGGCTCATGTAGACGTTGAAGAGGGTGGGGCTGAGCGATGACCCTTGTGGAACGCCGCAGAGGACTTCGGTGGCCGCTGACCGGAACGGGGGGAGGCGGACTCTCTGGGTTCTTCCGGCGAGGAATGAGGTGATCCACTCCAGGGCCTTCTCCTGGATGTCGGTGTTGTTCAGGCGCTGTACCAGGGTGCGGTGGCAGACAGTGTCGAACGCTGCGGAGAGGTCCAGGAGGATGAGGGCCGCAGTTTCCCCGTTGTCCATTAGGGATCTGATGTCGTCTGTGGCTGCGATGAGGGCGGTCTCCGTGCTGTGGTTGGCTCGGAAGCCGGATTGCGAGTGGTCGAGGGATCCGTTGGTCTCGAGGAAGGCGGCTAGCTGTCTGTTGACGGTCTTCTCGATGACTTTGGCAGGAAACGGGAGGTGCGAGATGGGGCGGTAGTTCTTGAGGTCGGAGGGGTCTGCAGTTGGTTTATTCAGCAGGGCACTGATCTCGGCGTGTTTCCAGCACTCCGGGAAGGTGGCGGTGTTGAAGGAGGCGTTGATGATGTCGCGGAGGTGGGGTGCGATGATGTGGTCGGCCGTGTTGAAGATGTGGTGTGGGCAGGGGTCCGTAGGGGATCCGGAGTGGATGGTGTTCATTGTGCGTGTTGTGTCTTCGGTGCTGACTGGGGTCCAGGTGCGGAGGGTGGCGGTGGGGGGCATCGGTTCGGTGGTGGGGTTCGTGGTTGGTGGGCCGAAGCTGTTGTGAATGTTGGCGATCTTGTCGTGGAAGAAGGCTGCGAGGGAGTCGCAGAGGTCTTGCGAGGGAGTGATGTCATTGTGTTTCCGGCGTCGGGGTTGGAGAGCTCTTTGACGATGCTGAAGAGTTCCTTGCTGTTGTGGGTGGTGTTGTCCAGTCGTTCCTTGAAGGCTGTCTTCTTTGTGGTGCGGATCAGTTGGTGGTGTTTGCGGGTGGCGTGTTTGAGGGCCGTCATGTTGTCTGTGGTCTGGTTGGTGCGCCAGGTGTTCTCCAGGGAGCGGCAGTTCTTCTTGGAGGTGATGAGCTCGTCGGTGAACCAGGAGGCTTTCTTGATGCCGCGTCTGCTTGGGGGGTTCTTCTTCAGTGGTGCGAGGGCGTCTGCGCAGTTGGTGATCCACTGTGTGAGGTTGTTGGCGGCTTCGTTGGGGTCCGTTGAGCTGGTGGGGGGGTTCTGGCTGAGGAAGGTGGTGAGCTGGTCGCCGGTGATCTTGTTCCAGCTCCTGCGGGGGGCTTGTTGAGGGTGGTGGTGGGTCGTCGTTTTACTGAAGCTGAAGTGGACGCAGCTGTGGTCAGTCCACTGGAGATTGGTGGAGTGGCTGAAGGTGACGTATTTGCTGGAAGAGAAGACTGGGTCAAGCGTGTGGCCGCCGTAGTGGGTGGGGGTGGTTACCAGTTGCTTGAGTCCGAGGTTGTCCAGGTTGTCCAGCAGAGCAGTGGTGTTGCGGTCCTTGTTGTCCTCCAGGTGGAAGTTGAGGTCCCCTCAGGAGGATGTAGTCGGTGGAATTGATGGCGTGCGGGCTGACGAAGTCTGTGATGTCTTCGCTGAACTGTGTGCGTGGTCCCGGTGGTCTGTAGACGAGGGTGCCTCTGAGCGTGGTCTTGGGGTCGGTGTGTATCTGGAAGTGGAGGGGTTCGGCGGAGGTGACGGTGTCATCGGAGTTGGTCGTGATGCGGATGGTGTTCTTGTGGATGATGGCGATGCCTCCTCCTGTCTGGTTGACGCGGTCCTTCCTGGTGATTTTGTAGCCTTCCGGGACGGCGATGGCGACGTCGGGCGCTGAGGTGGCGTTCATCCAGGTTTCCGTCAGGAAGGCGATGTCTGGTGCTGTCGAGTCGAGGAGGTTCCAGAGTTTGACGGCATGCCTGTGAACGGAGCGGGTGTTGAGCAGGATGCACATCAGGTGTTTGTTGCTGGGGCTCGGTTTAGCAGGTGCGGTGTTGGGTCGGAGGCCGGTGAAGCGGCAGGTCAGGCAGGTGAAGGGTCCGTGGGTGCGTCTCGGGGTGGCTCGGTAGCAGGCTGTGTTTCGGCCGGCGTTGAGTGCTTGGAGGGTTTTGGCGTCGTAGATGTGCAGGGTGTGCTGGCGAGGGCGAGGACCAGGGGGTCTGGCGCTGGGCGTGGTCCAGGCGCAGACGGGCTTACCTTTGGCGCACCTTCGGCGCTCAATCGGCGCTCCCGCTGCGCGCGTCCGTTGCGCGGTCGCTCTGGGGGCGTCATAAGTAAGGAGCCGGGAGGGAGGAGCAGCTGGGTGGCGGGAGCGGGGCGGCGAATGGAATCACAGTGGGGCGGGGCCACAGGGAGGCAGCGGCGGGAAATTCCAAGAAGCAGCGGGCAGCGGGAAATTCCCAGGAGCAGCAGGAAATTCCCAGGAGCAGCGGGCAGCGAGCGAAGGAATCTGCAGACAGGAGGCGGCAAAGGCAGGCAGGAGCGGCAGCAGTGAGTGGGGCGACCAAGCCCTGTGGAGGGCTGAGCGGTCACACCAAACCTGCTCACAATTGTCTGATTTAGCATTCTGAGCCACACACAGTACTTCACACATGATCTCAAATACATGACATATGTTTTCACGTAAGACCTCCAAACCTGCTCACAATTGTCTGATTTGGCCTTCTGAGCCATAGAACCCGGACACCCCCCATCTCGCCCCTGCTCCCCCCATGCAACCACAAAGTAACCTCACTCCTGATGTGGGAAAAAACAGGCCATGTTTAATACAATAAATCTTCACAAACATGACAATCAAATATCATTTGACAATTCTTAGGTCATGAATTTAAACATCACACAAATTAAACCTAATGTTCATATTTCACAACCTAAATATTCTTCTAGACCATAATACCCTCCAGCACCAAGGGGCCTCCAGGCTCGCGTCCCCGCAGTTTGAGAACCACGCAAGGCGCAACCCACCTGCATCCATGAGTGGTGAGCCCCCAATGCCCTTGATCCTTGTCCGTGTATTACCGGGGGCCCACCCCTCGCCACCAGGCTGTTCAAGGAGGCTCGTGTGACCTGTCGCCCTTGCCTCCCCAACAGCCGGTGTCCCCATTCTCCCTGCGGAGAGCTTACCATCTCTCCCCTCAATGCTGGGTTCAGGAGTATGCCAACAGGCCTCCCGTTGTCTTCAAATCACAACCCTGTGACCTCTATTCCGCCACTAAGGGTGACCAGGGGCCATAGGTCCTTCACCCTCCCCACCAAAGAAAAGGTTCTGCACAAAAGACCAAATCCCTTTGATCCATAAGTCCGTGCCGATGTCCGATAAGTGCACTCCATCTCAGTGAAACATCTGCTCGCCAGAAATCAGTCTATGAGGAATGTGACATAGACGGCCCGATACTGAGCACAGCCTAGCCAACTCCCCATTAAGGCGTCTCACTGAAACGTTCAGGGCACGGGATCTGACCCCTCCCGACCATACACGGCGGGGGATCATGCACGACCAAGCAATCCTGGCCTGTGGGAATGTCCTCCCTAGCCAAGCAAATTCCGTCAGTAAGTCCTCCCGGACAGCCATGCGACCCAGATCCACCATGTCGTTGCCTCCCACGTGCAAAATTATCAAATCCGGGGACGGAAGTCCCTCGCGTTTCTGAGTCTCCAGAACCAGCTGGCGCAACTGCCGGATCTTCAAGCCACCGACGCCTCGCCACAAAAAGGATGCCCTCTTCAAACCGGCTGGTTTCACCACTCGCCTCTGCCGCAGCCGAACCGTGGCGCGCCGCACGAATGAATGCCCCAGCACCCAGATTACCCTCGTCGACATACTAATAAATGAGGGGAAAGAAAGCCATGTCAGCATAAGACCATCCTGAATCAAAACATTCCGTCATAGCAACTCAGGTCGCACATAGCGTTTGAAGCATGATGATGACCAGCGCCCCACCTTCTTAACTGCCTCAGCCGTTAGACCAGCTCCCGCTGCGAGAGTTGCTGCCCCTATCCTGAAAGAATGCGATGAATAACCCGTGGATTCCAGCCCCAAAGCGCTCAACGCCTGCTTAAAGACGGCATTGAACTGAAATTTTTACAAACAGGCGCCCTGCTCATGAATAAACAGCGCCTGCCCCACCCCGCTGGGGCGGATTGACAGATAAGCTTCCATATTGGCTATAGGGCAGGCCATGTCACCTGAGGCTGGTGATAAATAAATAATGGCTCCCTTCCCCAGAGGGTCAGTCTTAGAACGCCTCAGGACCACCTCCAACCTACCAGAGCCTAATTTCGTGTCCTGCCATTGCAGTCCCCCTGTCTGATCCTCCTTTGAGGCTCCCACCAACTCCCCTAAGCGAAAGGCCCCATAAAAGGCTAAAGAAAAAACTGCCCTGAACAAAGTGCACTCATACCGTGATGTGCAGACCGCCTGCAGCACTCCCAGGATGTCCCTTAACAACTGTACGTTAAGAGGCCTCCGTGTATCCCTCCTCAACCCCTCAAGTCTAGCCCAACCGGACAATGCCCTCCTTACCATGAAGCTAGACCCCGGGTCTTGGATCCCCGCCAACTTTGCAAAGAATCCTATCGCTGTCACGCGCGCCCTGGCATAAGACGCTGCTCTGCCCTGATTCCTCAATACCATTAAATATTCACAAAGTGTTACGGCTGAAAAAAGGGGGGGGCGGCTTGGGCTTGCATGCCCCACAAAATTCCTGTAATCCCTGAAATGCTGCTGATAAGTTCTTCTCGTGTTTCTGCTCAAAGACGCTCCCACCAGCCCTGCTAATCCGGCACTCCAATCCTCCATAGCGAAGCTGGGAAAGCCGTCATCTGCTCGTCCGCCAGCGGATGGTACCTCCTGAAATCCTGCAACTTGAGGCGAGACAAAGCATCAGCGGCCTGATTACGTACACCAAGAATATGTGCGGCCCTGAACACCAAATTCAATTTCAAACAGGCCAAAACCAGATGTTTCAATAGACGCAACACGTGCTTACATGAAGCCCCCTGCCTATTAATGGCTTCTACCACCGCCATATTGTCAGACCAGAAGACCACAGTTTTGTTCCTGGAAAAGGGGGCCCAAATCTCAACCGCCACCACTATCGGGAACAGTTCCAAAAAGGCAATGTTTCTGGCCACCCCGCTCTCATGCCATGCCAATGGCTAATTGCCCCTACACCATTGGGTCCCCAAAATTGCCCCAAAACCAATGCTGCCCGCTGAGTCCGTAATTAAGCCCAATTCAGAGCAAGACCGTGCCGGTTCCGGCCAAATTACCTTCCCATTGAATCCCTTCAGGAAATCACGCCATAACCTCAGGTCCTCTTTGACCTCAGCCCGTAATCTTACATGATGGTATTTCTGCGTGAGACCAGTCATGGCTCGAGCAATGGACCTTGAGAACGGGCGGCCCATAGGAATAATTCGTAGTGCAAAATTCAACTGACCCACCAAAACCTGGAGTTGATGTAGGGTAACTTTGGGGCCTGCCAAGGCGGCGTCTATGGCCTGAGAGAATGCTCTCACTTTGTCCAAAGGCAGTCTGCACTCCCCTGCCACGGTATCTATTTCGATCCCCAGAAAGGACAGGCTAGTCACAGGACCTACAGTCTTCCCCGGGGCCAAGGGCACTCCCATTTCATTCAACAAAGCTACCAGCTGGCCCAAAGCCCGCCCACAGCTCTCAGACCCTGGAGGGCCCATGATCATGAAGTCGTCTAAGTAATGCACTATCTCCCTATGTCCGGTTTTTTCCACAAACAGCCAGTGCAGCATTGTGCTGAACATTTAAAAATATTTGCAAGACACAGCGCACCCCATAGGCATGCATTTATCAAAGTAATACTGGGAGTCAACCTGAAAACCTAATAGGTGATAGTCATCCGGATGCACCGGCAAGAGCCGGAACGCAGACTCAATATCAGTCTTTGCCAACAAAGCGTGTGGCCCCAGAACCCGCAGCTTCTGTAATGCTGCATCAAAGGAAGCATAAGTCACCGAGCATAATGCCGGATCTATTGCATCGTTTACCGATGCTCCCTGCGGGGCTGATAAATTATGAATCATCCTGAATTGCCCAGGCTCTTTTTTAGGTACCACCCCCAGGGGAGAGCACACAAACCCGGGCAAAGGAGGCAACCCAAAAGGGCCCGCCACCCGCCCCAGTGCCAATTCCTTGCTCACCTTACTTGCCACCACATCTGAGTGCATCCGTGCTGACATTAGATTCTTACAGTAACCCACTGGTGGGACCCCTACGGCGGGAATGCGGAAACCCACTGAAAAACCCCCAAACAACATTCTGGCTGCCTTCCTGTCAGGGTACTGATTTAACCAGAGCATCAGTTTCCCTATGTTGACCGGCGTCGGTAACTCATTGTGCCGGTGGGGGCTTAGCCTCTCTCCCTTTTTCTTTGGACTTTTTGATACAATTGAACTCGGGATGGGAAGGGTGGCCACAGTAACCACATGCATGCCTGAACTTGCATGTCCCTGGGGCCCATGTGCAAGTTTTTCTTTTGAACGCCCAACATGTGCCTTTCTTCTCACCCGGGCCTCCTTGGGAAGTCCGAAAGGGCTGTCTCACATGCAACTTGTTTACACTTTCCAGCCACACGTTCACCTCCGTCTGGTCCCACCCCATATCAGGATCTTCAACTTTAGCCCACCTAAAGTCCCTGTCGTAATCTAACCATGCGACACCCCCATATGTCACCTGTACCTTCAAGATTTTATTCGCATAACAAATCAATGGCACTGCCAACTCTGGCCTTTTTTCAAGCATTATGATGGAAAACACGTTAAAGCCAAACAGCCAGTTGGAGATGGATTCCTCAATCTTTGGCTTTCTATCCCTAAAGGAACCCTCCTTCTTGTCCTTCTCTCCAGTGGCCTCATCCCTTCGCTTTGGTCTGATCAGTGAGAATATGTCCACAAAGTCACCCTTCCAAATCTTATCCTTCACATCCTGTGCCACATGCGCCGCCAAGTTCCCTCTCTTTGACAGCACCGTTTCAACACCCCTTGGCACTTTAGGCTCATTGCCTCCCCCATTAATTGAGCCTTCCACTGCCTTACCTGCAGAGGGCACCTCAGGCACTGCATGCGCGGGGGCCGCTTGACCCACCGCTGTTCCAGGCGCATTCGTCGCTGTCTCCTGTGCCTTACTTAATAGCGCCACCTGCTTGCCCAGCTCTGCCAGAACCGCCCCCCGCCTGTGGAACCCATGGGGCAGTCGCTGTATCGGTTGCCGCTGGCGCTCCCAGCTGTGCCAACAACGTTGCCACGGTTGCCAGAATACTAGAGTGAGCAGTCAGACCCCCTCCCCCTGACGTACTAGGTACCTGCTCCCCCACTACCTCAGCTTGTCTAACTGGTATCACTGCTGGTGGTGAAACCGCCACCGGAACCTCCGGCACAGGGGGCACCGGGGTACTCGCGGGTGGCGCCAAGGCCTTGAAAGCTCCCCTAATTTCTGCCAAAATCAAACCAATATCATCCCTAGCCAGCCCTGACCCCTCTTGTGGCGCTGGTGGGGCCCCTATGGGCTCAGGAATGACCGCAGGTGGAAGTATAGGTGCCAGTGACGGTACTACAGGAGCGGGGGGGGCAGGTGCAGGCAGGGGGGCTATAGGAGCAGGGAGCATTGCTGGCGCAGGTTCTATCAGCAGCTGCGGCACGTCTAGCTGCAAATCTAGCGTCCCCGGAACAGCCCCATCACTCCCCTTCACCACCTTCCTCCTCTTGCCCCCCTTCGCTTTCTTTACTAGTGGCGGAAAGGCCGCTTTCGGTGCTACTATCGCCCTTCGTGGGCGCTCCGGCGCTACTGGCTCTGCAACCCCTTCGCTATCTGACTCGGGAGCCTCACCCCCTCATCTTCCGGTAGTTCTGCCTCGCTGTCCTCTTCCCTACTCATCTTCGCTAGCACCAATTTCAACAGTTGCGCTATCTCTGAATCCCCACCTTTCCTCTTCTGATTCCTTTTGGGAGGCATATTGCAGCAAGCGGATCCGCACCGCCAAGGCCCTTCCTACGCGCTTAACAAGCCGCTCCCTCCCGATCGGACAGCAAACGCGGGAAAACACCACCTATACCCCTCCTCGCCTAGCTAGTGATACTGTAATAACCAGTTGCGCGGCAAGAAGCGGTAGCCGGTCGACGATTCTCCCGCCCAGACCACACCACGAGCAAAACGGATCACCCGCGAACTCCTCCCGCTCCCAAATTACCGCAGTTGAACGATACACAAAGACGCGCCACACTGTAAAATTATGCCGAACCTCTCCCTAAACGCTGGACCAACCCCCGTGCCTCGATCTGCACCCAGATGCTCAGGGGAGCAGGACCCACAACACGCACAGAGCCCCGTGGGAGCAGCAAACAAATTATACGCTGCCACCCGCAGAACCCCGGCGGCCGAGCCCGAGTCCTCACCCCCCAAAGCACCTTACCTGGCAAATAGCACCCTCGACCCCACCGCCGAACACCGACACCGTCGTAGCTCCGAGCCCCAACCAGCATGCACCCAGCAGCACGGCAAACCGCCGAGCAGCAGTCCCGACGATCGACAAAGATCCACGCCAAGCCCAACGTCTCGCCAACGAACGCCTACGCCACTGCAAGTAAAAGATTCCAGAGTCGTCGTCGTCCCCGCAGGAAGAGAGGATGAATGAAGGCGAGAAGCGGGCCTAAATAGCCCCTACGCCCCACCTCCACTCATCCTGACCGGAAATGTGCGCTCGCCCAACGTTGCTTCAACCCGGAAGGACAACCGCTGACCGGCAACCAATCAGGCTGCCGGCCAAGCTGACGCCCCCAAGGGGGTGTGTCGCACGGGGCGGGGGGGAGCCGGGTCCTAAGGGCGCGCTTCCGGATGGTCGCGCTTGGCAGACACAGGGGCATATCAGCAACAACCGGCGAGAATTATCACTAAGCGCACTTAGCGCTAGGATAATTATCGCCGGGTAACGTGGATTTTTATCGCTGAGATAGCGTGCTATTAGCAACGCTTATCTCAAAAGCGATAAAAATCCTAGCACTAACTGCCTAACTTGAGATTATCACTGGAAACCCAGCGATAATCTCGCGAAATGTGTCGTTAGCTTGTTTATAGGGCCTCACAACCTTAGCCATGATATCCACCTTCCATAGGATATCATGGCTAAGTCAGTGCTGAAGCAGGCGTAAGGAAAGTAGCGATTACAGGGGTTATCGCTACTTTTCTTGCCGCTATGCTTCATAGCGTGGGGCTTGATGATAGGAGAAATCCTGTCATGTTAGGTCAGGAACGCCCACTTTGCATCTCATTAGAGATGCAAAACTGGGCGTTAAGATTTCGTGCACTAAAGCAAGGTTTCACGCGTTAGCGTGACCTTGGTAATTAGGCAGTAGTTTCTTCGATTACAGAATTTCCTAAATGCAAACACGAGGTAAAACTAAGATTGTGTACGTGGGCAAAATTACAACAGCTGAAGATCTAGCTAGGTGCGACTTGAACTACGGATCTGGAAATAGAAGTTTGAAATCTTGTTGTGTTTCCCTATTCTCTCTCACTTGCCTCACAAATCACTATGGTTTCTTTCTGTTTCTATCACCTGAGAATGCTGAAAAAAAATATTATTTTTCTGGAGCAAACATCCCGTCAGTTATTAATACAAGCATCAATTCTAGCACAACTTGACTGCTGTAACTCCTTATCTTCGGTCTACCCCAAACCCTATCCCACTGCCTAATTCTCAATTCACATGCCAAAGTATGCTTGATTTTCAACTTGCCTAAACATGCCCATGTTTCAGAACATATTAAGTCTCTACATTGGTTACGTGCACCATCACGTATCATGTTTGAATCAATGTGCATTATCTTTTGGGCCTTCCACAGCTCTGGCCCTCTCTTTTTGCATAACAAATTCTAACATTATCACTCTGCACTCGCTTAAGCTCTTTGTACCTGAAACGGCTTAAAGTTCCGGTCATCAAAAAAGATTCAACAAGGTGGGTGCACTTTCTCCTACGTAACAGCCCACGCCGGTAATTTTCTCCCCCTCGCCATGTAAATTGAATAACCATCCACAATTGAGCAAGTATTCAAAAACGTGCCTCTATTCACAGACAGAATCTTCTTGACTCTTAGCTTCCCTAGGGCCTGATTTAGAGTTCGGTGGATGGGTTACAGATATCCTGTCCGCCTATTACAAGATCACAAGCTTATTCAGGAGCTGTGTCCCTTACAGACTTCCAAAACCTCCCTTGTTGTCAGTGGCAGGACACCCTACTGGGTGATAGTTTGCGTTCAATAAATCTTCATCATCATCAATGGCTCCAGTTTGCCCTGAGTACTGGCACTCCGTGTGAGTTCTATATATTTTCTGGACTTCAGAAAGAAACTCTGAAGCTCCAGCTGACCAGGACATTGAATCAGGACTTGGACTGTGGTGTCCTAGAAGAAGCCTAGACCCAAAGGATAGACCTGTCACTGTACCTGCCTGAAGCACAATCTGTTGAAATGAGGGAGGACTAGGACTCTCTTGTTTGAACGCCAAGGGGCTGTGAAAACTAGGAGCAAGGATCAAAGTATTATAGCATTTAAGATATTTTATTGTGAATCATTGATGGAGATTTAAGTCATTTTCTAATTGTAGTAATGGGCATAAGCGAAGTATAGAGAACTGAGTTACAAAGGTACTCACTGATTGTGATCCTCCTTTTGCTGTAATGATTATGGTTTAAACATATTTATTTATCCTTTTATATAATGTGGGCATCACTCAGCAGGGTTTCAGAGAGCAATACATATGTGGGTTTGAAAACACCAGGCATTGGTCAACCAGGTGTTGAGGGGAGACATAGCAAAGCAAATGTATTTTACAATGCTGTGAGTATTATACAGTACAGTCTTATAAAGGGTGAGCAATGGTGCATTCGGTTAATCAAACAAAGCGTTTGAGTAATAACAAAGTATTAAAGTACAAACGGATAACAATTAGGTAGTTGTGCATTAACTAGTAGACATGACATAGCAGGCAACATTGGGCTTTCTTGATGAATATTTGTCATTTATTACTGGTTCCCCAGAACCTTTCCTATGTCTGCACTCCAATTGGACTAATAAAAATTGGTGTCTGACAAATTACTGCTTTATTCAAATCATGTATGCATTTCGAACTGCTATATGGTGCAAGGGAGTTGCAAAATTGAATACTAGTCTTCCGAGAGTAGTAGAATTTTGAAACCGTTTATGGTACCCTGACTCTTGGAATAGAGGGGTCGCTGTCCTGTTTTTTAGGTCTCGCCTAGCGTTGCAGCGAGCATGCGCTGTCGCTCGAGACATATTGTTAGAGAGGAGATTTCAGAAGGGAGCTCGAAGCCCCGCCCCTCATTTTCATTTGATAGCGTCATCGTTTATGGTAAACGGTGGCCTCCGATTGAAAATGAGGCTCCTTTGTCACTGCCCTTTCTCCTTTTGTGATGGCCCATCCGGACTGGATCGTTTGCTTCATGGCTGTCGTGAAGTAATTTCTTATCTAAAGGAGGCGTGTTATATAAACAAGCAATGAAGCACAGGATCCAGTCCGGATGTGCCGTCCCAAAAGGAGAAAGGGCGGTAACAAAGAAGCACTGGGAGTGAACATAGGCATATCTGTTGAAGGGGAGGTTGGTCTCTTCTGATGTAATCTCTAAATAAACATTTCCAGTCTTAGGCTTTGGACACTGCAAGCATTATCACAATGTATCGGGCCCTTTCCCGGCGTACAGGAAGGGGTGCGAACCTCTGCTTTGCCTGCTTATTGTGCTTTGAGGTGGTGCAGCGCTTTGTGCAGCATGGGCGGTGGATACCGTGGCCTCCTCCTGGCAGCTTGTAGCAGTGGATGAGGGGGCACTGACGGTCTGCTGTGTGCCACTTCATGCATCTGTGTAAGTGTCCGTGGGCCGCTTTGCTACCAAGGAGCCCCGGCTCCTGCTAATCACGTTTCCGCTCCCAGAAACGGAGCCAAGGCGGCCTCTGTCTGCCACTGACATAAAAGATGGTGATGCCCCCCTCCCCCAGCCTCTGCTGCCGGCACCCCTTCCCCCTCCCTCTTCCCCAGCCCCTCCCCACTGCTCTCCCACTTTGATGTTCTCACTTCCTCTAAACAATCTGCGCTTCTTTTTGTTCGCTGCCCGAGCCCGGCTCTCACCCCAGACGAGCACACGTGGGACCCCTCTGCCTCCCACCCGCACAGAATAACACACGCTGCCAAGTCTGGAGCCCTCGGTCCCAGGCCTCATGCCACTGCCTCGCCTTGTGCCAGACTCGCCCGCTGTGTTTACAGCCAGGCCAAGCGCACGGCTCCAGCGAGCTGTCCATGGCGCTTCAGCCCACCTGGGCCGCAGCTACCAACGGTGCAGCGGTACATGGGATGTCAGTCAGGGCCCCACTGTGCCCCATTACGGTCATTTTGTTCTACTAAACCAGATGGTGGAGGCCCGTTTCACATGCTTACATTAGGGCCATGGCGCCGTCTGCACGCGTCCTCTTTGGATACGGATCGGCCCAGCGATGGCTTCTACGCATCCCGCATTCTCTAATCGCGTTGCTGGAAGGGACGGGACTACTCGGCGGGTTGGCAAAAATACAGAAATGCACTGCAGTTCTGTCATATTATTTCAGCTGCCTGCAAATCCCAAGGCTTTGTGGCACTGTTTACCGTATTAAGTCTCCAATAACGATGAGGCAGCATAATACGGGTGCAAATTGCACACCCACTTATTTGAGTTAATGGGAGGTGCGCACACTGCGCCCCCATTCCAAATTTAGCAAGTTGGAATGGGGCATACGTGGCAACAGTGGCATTCTCTGATGTGCTGATTTGCGTCCACTTTGTAATCCTCTTTTGGGCGGAATTTGGGGTGTTAAAAGTCTAAATCGGTTTACAACCAGCAAGAAAATATGAGCAGAATGTAAAGCCCAAGTGGGGGCATATCCCACATTTTGGAACGAGGAAGCAGAGTGCTGCACCAAACAATATCTACATTATTATTATTAATGCTTTAAAGATCATCTATGATCAGATGATTATGTGAACCCCCTGAGGCCCTCCATTAATGAATCAGTCCACGAGAACCCAAAGCCCGACCGAGGGCATGGCGAGGCAAACACGGAAGCTGTGCAATACAAAACAAGCATTTGCAATGCAATAGGTCTTGCATTTGTGAAACTTTCAGCTACTGGCATTGTAAATGACAACGCTTTTATCTATGTGTTGATTTTCAAAACAGATAAATAAGAGGTATTGTCATTTACAATGCCAATAGCTTAAAATTTTGCAAATGCGAGACCTAGTGCATTACAAATGCTCGTTAAATGAGTTATCCAGAGTCCATGGCTGTATCAATAGACTGCATGTGGGGGTGCACAAGGGAAACATGAAAAAGAATTGAGTGCCATTCACAAACAGGTCATATAATAGACAATCGATAATGCCTACAATAAAGGCAAGATGCTGTTTAGAGTAATCAAACACTGCATAAGCCCCTCAAGAAGCCCTGTAACTGCTCAATAACCAAAGAAGGGCCCAGCTATGCACAATGTCTTCAATAACAATATCAGGAAACCCAGCTAACAGGTCAACTAGTCAAGAGCACCACGCCACCTAATATCCAATTCTTAACCTCCACTTAGCAGCGTACATAAATGGACACCCTTCAACTCCCTCTCCAATCAGAACCAAACAAGCATCCTCAAGTTCCTCGTCTCCACGTCCTATGAAGATGATGACTTTCCCTCTCACATTAACAAATAAACACAGGCGCAGCTCTCACGCCAATAGTGAGTATCAACAATACGTGTTCAGAGATGTATGACGATGCAATGCAAACATTTACAACGCATGCCTTTACAACGCAGTTTTTACATCGCAACATCAATTACAACGCCTGTTTTTACATCGCATGCCATCACAACGCATTTTTAGAAACTACATTTACAACGCATTCCATTACCACGCATACCATTACAACGCATATTACTTTTAGGACAACAGTAAGGTAAATGTTGGATAGTGTAGGGGTAAAAGTTACTATTCCCACTCCAGTGAGTGCAACAGTAGGCTAAGTGCTGGATAGTGTAGGGGTAAAAATTACTATTCCTACTCCAGTGAGTGTAACAGTAGGGTAAGTGTAGGATAGGGTAGGGTTAAAAATTACTATTCCCCCATTACTTACCTTATATTGCGTTGTAATGACATGCGTTGTAGTGACATGAGTTGTAATGACATGCGTTGTAATGACATGCGATGTAATGACTGCATTGTAATGCCATGTGATGTAAAGGATGTTGCGTTGTAACGACTGCGTTGTAAAGGTAGTGCGATGTAATGACTGAGTTGTAAGGGTTGTTTCCTGTCTTCAGACACACCCTCAAAGATGCACTAGTTCTGCTACTTTATAGCTAGGTTGACTCCATAGAAGTCCACTTACATCCAACATTACAAAAAACTAAAAGAGCAAAGGATCTTGTAATGGGAGGTTTGAAAGAGAGACCCCCAGGGAATGTCCACAGATGGGAAGAGGGAGGTGTAGGACTATTCTGATACAGGGAATGACCATCTAAGAGGTTAACAGCCTGCCCGGAATTGTGAGATTGTTCGCGCCTTAAATGGCTGCAGAGAGTTCTAGTAGGATGTGGGTTGGCAAGAGGTAGTTGTGTTGAGCCCTGATGAATTGAATGAGCTCTTTCATAGAGGATTAATTTCAGTGTTATTGGCGGATTCCTGATTGGAAGGGCCAAGTAGACTATGTGTGCAGAAGTACTGTGTGAGTTGTTTAAATATTATCTCCTGACAGGGCTTTAAGTGGGTTGAAAAAACAGGGGTGGGGGGGTCTCTCAAAGGTGCGTGGCCTATGTAACTAAGGGCGTGGTTTAAAAACACCTAAACTAAACCTGCATTCAACATAGTTTGCTGCCTGACTGGTATTTTGCTGTTTCAGTTTTTGCATCCAGATATATAATACAGCAAGTAACATTATACCTACAAGCCAGGACTCTTGGCTTTGTCAATGGTTGTTATTTGCTTAAGGTAAATAATCATTGTATATAATATTGACAATTCTTCAGTTCTGAAATGATGAGACTATGAAAGACCTACGAAGAGTCTCTTCGAAGTTACATCAGAGGCAGTGAAGAGTAGTACTGCTCCAGAGTTAGAATTTTATTTCATCCTGAGGGTGAGGGCAAAAATGGAGAGCCCGATAGTGACCCGTCTCAGCACCTGATTTTTAGAACTGCCAGTGCTGAGCACTGGCTTGACCCGGCCCACTTAAAGCCCTGGCTGCTGAATTGTTTTAGAGAGAGAAAAGTTTGCGCTGGAGAGTAGGTGGTGGTTTTAGCGGAGTGGCAAAGTCCGCTGTTGTTCTAATAGCAGAATGAACACTGCTATTTTGAAGTATTAGTGCGAGAGGGTTTAATGAGCAGTGACTGCCTTAAAAGCAAAGGGAATCAGGTGACAGTGATGCAGCAACGATAAAGCAAGTCCTTGCTTGAGGAAGAGGTAAGAATGCACCAGGAAAAATTGGAGTAAAGAGAGCTGGGCAGAGTAGTGGGGAGGGGAAGAGTGAAGAAGAGGGTTGTAGGTGAGTAGGACGACTTGAAAGGAAAGGTTTGCTGTCTGATCAGGGTGGGACAAAACACTGAAACAAAGCGATTTCCTGTAAATGATGATTGGGTGATTGGGTGAGAGTTGTGGATATGGTGCAAGGGACATAGTAATGTTGTGGATAGTCTCAAAGAGAGGGAATACAGGGATGAAATTATGTCTTGGAAAAAATGTTTGGCCAAAGATGTAAGGGTGTATCTTTTGTCTGTGTTCCTGTGGTCTGGTTTTCATGCCCTTTGATGAGGAGTGAGTGTGAGTGAGTGCGTGAGGAAGTGCATTGTTGTCCCGAGTGCGTGAATAGCTGTGTTGAAGCAGGGTTGAGGCAGAAGAAAGCAGCAAGTGCTGAATGCAGGACCTGGTTGAAGCAGTTACCAGGTTCAGGAAAGACAAGTACAAGAGAGAAATCTTGGTGAACCTCTTGCAAGCAAGGGACAGTGAGGCAGTTGTGAAATTGAATTTGCATAGAAGCCTGGGGGCAGAGTTGGAGGGGTGGTGATGGTCAAGCTGATGGGTGAGTCAGAAAGGGATAGGACCAAGATTGGTTCAGAATGCAGGAGGATGGTTGAAGCAGGGACTGGAACACCCCTAGGGCGTGCACAGCTCCAAAACCTCCCCACTTTCATTTGGTGACAACAGAAGCACAGATTGCATTTAAACCTTTAACCAGGACCCTTGGGACAGTAATGGATCAGGACCATCCCACTTGATAGTATGTTTTTCATGGTCCCAACCACCTCGAATTTTGGAAATAAATGGCATTCATTGATCAGGTTGTTTTCCCAGGTTTGAACATGAGAACGCAGGCCTTTTCCTACCATCCTAAACTATTTTAGAATAGCCTGTCGAAGCCCCACAAAAATCATCTTTTCCTCTGTCTTCCAGCAACAAGTGTAAATGTCCTGTTTTCATATACTTATTTTCTTTGCAGGCATTTGGATTACCTTCCTGTGCCTGTATCCCTTGACAACTATTATTGGATTAACTGTAGCGATAGTTTGGAGCTGTAAATAGTGTGAAGCTCTCCTACTATTGTGCAGTTTAGTACTCTGGTGCTAATCGTGGCCTACACAAAAACACAAGCAGTGCAAAGTCAAGAGGTCTGGCTTTAATGCATGCAAGCACAGAAATTTACAAATCTGCAGAGACTTTATGTGCCATGTCGCCTACAACAAGGCACCGCAAGGTAGGGAAATAAAAAAACGGGGAACAGAAGAGAAAGGCGGGGCCAGCATAGGCCCCGCCGCCATTATGGTGGTCGGGCCGTGCCCCCGTATCTTTCCCGTTCCAGTGGCCCCCGCATTGGCTGGGGGCCGTGCCCCGGAAGCGATCGGATCGCTTCCGGGACATGGGAGACTCCGCCGCGCCCCGGAAGTGATCGGATCACTTCCGGGGCGCGGGTGATCCCCTCAGCAAGAACCAGTTTCAGCTGGTGAATTGAGGTAGTATAAAGCCGGGGGGAGCGCGAAGAGCAGTCTCTTTGCTCTCCGCTCCCCTCGGCAGCACACCCGTCCTGTGTGCCTCCTCCCTCGGGAGGACCTTTAACCTTTTTTCCCCACCCACCATCCCTGAGATAGATGTTTGTTGAAGTGAAATATGTTAGTGTGTTTTTTCCACAGGATGTCAATTACGAAGACAATTTGTATGTAAATGCCTTTTTGTCGTGTTTTAGGCGGTATTTCTGGTCAGGCAGTAAGGTCATCGGTTGGACAGACTAAATTGACTAATCTTTTGGGGCGCCTTATTAAATGGGGCGCCCAGAGGGGAGGGACATGTGGCTGTCACCTGACTCCAGGGGCAGTTACAACCGGTTGGTTGCAACGGTGCGGGGACAAACGGGGGTTACGCTTTCCATTGGCTGGTTGGCCACCCCGCACGCGGGCGTAAGTAAGCTGCGCTGTCTGCATGGCCCCTTTATGGAGAAAGTCTTGAACGCATGGGGTTGCCTGGAAGGAACTACTTCCGGGTCAGCTGGGCCCCCTGCGCATGCACACCCTGGTTGGGGGGCGCGGGACAAATATGGAGAGAACTACTTCCGGGTCAGCTGGGCTCCCTGCGCATGCGCACTCTGGTTAGGGTGCGCGGGACAATTTGGATAAAAGGGGGAGGGGCCAGCGTGTTGACCTTGCCGTAGGCCCAATAGGAATACGCAGAAATGTCATCAGCAATATGTTTAGACTAGGATAGGAACATTATGTATTAGAACTTGGTTAAGGCTAGGAATGAATCAAATGTACCGAATCCTGTCTTATCATTTCATTTCTGCGTAAATATATATTTGTGTGCACAGAGCCAAAGCACAGAAGTTTGTACGTATTTGTGCTTGCATGGTTTTGAATGTATTAGCAAATTAAAGCCAGACCTATTGGTTTTCCAATGCTTGCTTGTATTTATCATTGTGACACCGTAAGTCTAATTGATATGCCCAGATTTGGGTCACATGCTCACTACCCCATAGGACACAAGCTCAATTATGGGTCCCAACAGGGCCAATATCTGTCCGGGGTTGCCTGTGTTCCTATTCAGCCATTCAGGCAGAACTGGTCCTAATAAACCAAGACCAAGGCTGGTTTGCCTGTGAATAATTGAATAATGACATTCATAAGAGGTGCAACAGTCTTATGAGAGCTCTAGAACAGGTTGGTTATCACAGCTGCATTAAAGGTGGAGAAGGAGGGTAGTGATCTAAGCTGTGCGGGATCAGACTTGCGTAGTATGGGAAATGCCACAGAGACAATTCTTCCACCACTAGATTCAGACCTGTACATTGGGACTGTGTGTGTACGAACCACGCAAAGAACGAGTGGACACCCAAGGCTTTATTTGTCGGTTTAGAGAGGACAGGCCTAACTGATGAATAGACAAACTAGTTTGTAAGCCATTGTAGGGACTTTGTTGTTAGATACACATCATCCCTTTTTTCTAAGACCTGTATTCGCACACACTATTGCAATTTTTCAATTTGAAACCAGGCTACTGCAGACACATGGAATGCTAATAAAGACAACTGCAAAATGATAAGTCTCGAGTTAATAACAGTCACAATCACATATGGTTGGTTTGTTTCTACCATGGCACAGCGTGCAAAAAGTGTGATGGACTGGAATGGAGTGGCTGACATTAACTCAGTAATTCCACTCATCATTCATATGTATTTCTCAATAGTTAAATCAGTGGCCACTGATAGCAATTTTTGTTCCTGCCATGGTTGTTGCTGTGTTCTGAGGGCAGTCACTGCGAACCCTACTGTAGTCCCTGCTGTTGTTGCAGTAGCAGTAGATGCTGTTGGCTCTGCTATGAGCACTGCTGTATGCCCTACTGCCCTTGTTGTTGTTATTGCTGGTGCTGGACAGAAATCATCTGTCACAAATCAATCAATCAATGTACTTATAAAGCACACTACCTACCCGTGAGGGTCTCAAGGCGCTGAGGGGAAAGGTGTGCCGCTACTGGTCGAAGAGCCAGGTCTTGAGGAGTCTTCTGAAGGTGAGTAGGTCTTGGGTCTGCCGTAGGTGGGTAGGGAGGGTGTTCCAGGTCTTGGCCGCGAGGAAGGAGAAGGATCTGACGCCGGACGTAGTTCGTTGGATGCGGGGGACCGTGGCGAGGCTGGCGGAGCGGAGCTGGCGGGTGGGGGTGTAGAGGCTGAGTCGGCCATTGAGGTAGGCTGGTCCGGTGTTATGGAGGGCTTTGTGTGCGTGGGTGAGTAGCTTGAAGGAGATCCTCTTTTCAACGGGGAGCCAGTGTAGGTCTCTCAGGTGAGGGGTGATGTGGCTGTGGCGAGGGACGTTGAGGATCAGTCGGGCGGAGGCGTTTTGGATGCGTTGCAGTCGTCTGAGGTGCTTTGCCGGGATGCCTGCGTAGAGTGCGTTGCCGTAGTCCAGTCTGCTGCTGACGAGGGCCTGGGTCACCGTTCTTCTTGTTTCGGTGGGGATCCACTTGTAGATCCTGCGAAGCATGCGGAGGGTGTTGTAGCAGGAGGAGGAGACGGCGTTGACCTGCTTCGACATGGAGAGGGAGGAGTTAAGGATGAATCCCAGGTTACATGCGTGGTCAGTGGGTGTCGGTGCTGTTCCCAGCGTGGTCGGCCACCAGGAGTCGTCCCAGGCTGAGGGGGTGGTTCCGAGGATGAGGACCTCCGTCTTGTCCGAGTTCAGCTTCAGTCAGCTGTTCCTCATCCATTCGGCGACGGCCTTCATTCCCTCGTGGAGGTTGGTTTTGGCTGTGTGCGGGTCTTTGGTGAGGGAGATGATCAGCTGGGTGTCGTCAGCGTAGGAGATGATGTTGAGGTCATGCTGGCGGGTGACGTGTGCGAGGGGGGCCATGTAGACGTTGAACAGAGTTGGGCTGATGGATGATCCCTGGGGTACGCCGCATATGATGTCGGTGGCTTTGGAGCGGAAGGGGGGAAGGCGGACGCTCTGGGTTCTGCCGGAGAGGAAGGATGTGGTCCAGTCCAGGGCCTTCTCTTGGATTCCGGCATCTTGGAGGCGTGTCTTTACTGTGCGGTGGCAGACCGTGTCGAAGGCGGCTGACAGGTCCAGGAGGATGAGGGCTGATGTTTCGCCGTTGTCAAGTTGGATGCTGATGTCGTCTGTGGCGGCGATGAGGGCTGTCTCGGTATTGTGGTTTCTTCGGAATCCGGACTGGGATGTGTCTAGGATGTTGTTGTCCTCGAGGTAGCGGGTCAGTTGCGTGTTGACGACTTTCTCGATGACCTTCGCCGGGAACGGGAGCAGGGAGATGGGCCGGAAGTTCCTGAGGTCCTTGGGGTCCGCCTTGGGTCTCTTGAGAAGGGCGTTGATCTCGGCGTGCTTCCAGCTTTCCGGGAATGTTGCTGTCTCGAGGGAGATGTTGATTACTTTCCGTAGTTGGGGTGCGATGGCTGCGTCTGCTTTGTTGAATATGTGGTGTGGCCAGGGGTCTGACGGTGAACCTGAGTGGATGGAGTTCATGATCTTGCATGTTTCGTCGTCGTTGACGTTGGTCCAGGAGGTCAGGCGGTTGGTGCGGGTGGAGTTAGCGGGGGTGGAGTCTGGCGTTATCGGGGCGGTCGAGATGTTGAAGCTGTCGTGGATGTCAGCGATCTTGCGAGGGAAGAAGGTGGCCAGCGAGTCGCACAGTTCTTGTGAGGGCGGGATGTCGTTGGTGTTGGCGCTGGGGTTGGAGAGTTCCTTCACGATGCTGAAGAGTTCTTTGCTGTCGTGAGCGTTGTTGTCCAGGCGGGTTTTGAAAGACGATCTCTTGGCTGATCTGATGAGGTGGTGATGTCTGCGGGTGGCGTCCTTGTGGGCTGCGTGGCTGTCCAGTGTTCGTTCGTGGAGCCATTTCTTCTCCAGTTTCCGGCATGTACTTTTGGAGGTCTGAAGCTCTTTGGTGAGCCAGGTGGCTTTCTTGCTGGTGCGGCTGTTGGAGGGTTTCTTGAGCGGGGCGAGGGTGTTGGCGCATTCGTCTATCCATTTTCTGAAGTTGCGGGCGGTGGTGGGTGGTTTCTGGGCGAGGGTGGTGGCTAGCTGGTCTTCTGTGACTTCGCTCCAGCAGCGGCGGGGCAGCTGCTGGGTGCGGTGGTGCGTGGTGGGCTTCTTGTTGGTGAAATGGACGCAGCGGTGGTCGGTCCAGTGGAGTTCGGTGACGTGGTCGAAGGAGACGTGGGTGCTTGTGGAGAAGATGGGATCAAGCATGTGGCAGGCGGTGTGGGTGGGTGCGGTGACGAGTTGTTGGAGGCCTAGGTTGGCGAGGTTGTTGATCAGGGTGGCGGTGTTGGCGTCGTTGTTGTTCTCGAGGTGGAAGTTCAGGTCCCCGAGGAGGATGTAGTCCGTGGAAGCGAGTGCGTGGGTGCTGGCGAGGTCGGCGATGGAGTCGCTGAACTGTGGGCGGGGTCCGGGGGTCTGTAGATGAGGGTTCCTCTGAGGGTGGTGTTGGGGTCGGTGTGGATCCGGAAGTTCAGGGGTTCGTGGGTGCTGAGGGTGTCATCTGAGTGTGTGGAGACCTTGAAGGAGGACTTGTGGACGATGGCTATTCCTCCTCCGATTCCGTTGGTGCGTCTCTGCGGGAGATCTTGTAGCCGTCCGGAATGGTTATGGTGATGTCGGGTGCCGAGGAGTCGTTCCACCAGGTCTCGGTCAGGAAGGCGACGTCTGGGGCGGAAGTGTCGAGCAGATCCCAGAGCTCGACGGCGTGTTTGTATGCGGAGCGGGTGTTCAGGAGTATGCAGCGGAGATGGTTGGGTTCGTTCTTTGGTGGATTGGTGGTTCTGTCGCAGCTGGAGCTGCAGTTGCGGCAGGTGAAAGGTCCATGGGTGCGTTTCGGGGTGGCCTGGAAGCAGGTGGGGTGTCGTCCGGCGTTGAGTGCGTGGAGAGTGCTGGCGTCGTATCGGAGTCTGGCGTCGTGGCGTACGCGGGGTCCAGGGGGTCTGGCACTGGGCGCGGTCCAGGCGCGGACGGGCGCAGATGGGCTTGCCTCTGGCACGCCTCCGGCACGCCAGCGGCACGCCGCCTGCGCGTGGCCGCCATTTAAGGCGGGGCGGGAGGGAGGAGCAGCTGGGAGACGGGTGCGGGGCGGCACCGCAGGGGAGCAGCGGCGGGAAAATGGGTAGAGGGTACAGAAGAGAAAGGGGGGAGGGTGGAGAGGACAAGGACGCGAGGGCAAAAGGCAAAAAAACAGGTACAGACAAGTACAGAACTTACCAAAATGCACAGATAATCACAATAACAGTGGCAACAATGGGAACAAATACAGGGTCAAGCAGGCAGTCAGCACGATCAGGGGCACAGCAGGATCGAACTAGCGATCAGCGGCAGCGGGGGGTAAGGTGCTGGCGGACAGGTGGCGCTGTGCGGTAGTAGGGGAGCGACCTGGCCTGCAAGCAGGGTCAGGGGTCGCTCTCACTGCCACGCAGCGGCCGCCATTTAAGGCGGGGAGGGAGGGAGGAGCAGCTGGGAGACAGGAGCGGGGCGGGGCCGCAGGGGAGCAGCGGCGGGAAAATGGGTAGAGGGTACAGAAGAGAAAGGGGGGGAGGGGGAGAGAGAGAGAGAGGACAAGGACGCGAGGGCAAAAGGCAAAAAAACAGGTACAGACAAGTACAGAACTTACCAAAATGCACAGATAATCACAATAACAGTGGCAACAATGGGAACAAATACAGGGTCAAGCAGGCAGTCAGCACGATCAGGGGCACAGCAGGATCGAGCTAGCGATCAGCTGCAGCGGGGGGTAAGGCGCTGGCAGACAGGTGGCGCTGTGCGGCAGTAGGGGAGCGACCTGGCCTGCAAGCAGGGTCCCTGTATAATTGTTTTTAGGTCTCGCCTAGCGACGCAGCGCGAAGCGTTGTCGCTAGCGAGATCTATTGTTGTCAACTTGCCTCAGAAGGGGGACAGGACATGTGCACGCGCACAAAAGGATTGCAATTGTGAACGCGTTCGTGAACGCGTACGACGGCGTTAGATTAACTTGCAGGAGAAGTGAAGGAGAAATGTACTGAAAGAAGGAAATTGGCAATTTTAAAACATTATTTAGGGTCGGAAGGAGGAAGAATTCTACTACATTTGCCAAAACGTATTCCAGATGATGAAAGCGAAGATGACTCTGATGTTTATGAAATGGCTATTCAGCAATTGGAGCTACAATTTAAAACAAGCATTAAAAATGCAATAGGTCTTGCCTTTGATTAAGTTAAAGCCATTTGCTTTGCTAATGGTATTGTATAGCAAAGCAAATGGCTTCAACTTAATGAAAGGCGAGACCTATTGCATTTTTAATGCTTGTTGTTCATTGAAGGAGTTCCGGGAGACAGCTGAAACTGTCTCTGGCTAGAGCTAATGAGTGACCCTGTCTCTGAGTAATGTCATACAATTAATGGGCAGCAACCAAATGGACATTCACTGTAAAGAGTGCTGCTCTTTCAATGCTCCATCACTTTAGGTTAGGTGTTCACCAAGACCTTTCAATTGTACTACAATTCTATCTATATATCTATCTATCTATCTATCTATCTATCTATCTATCTATCTATCTATCTATCTATCTATCTATCTATCTATCTATCTATCTATCTATCTATCTATCTATCTATCTATCTATCTATCTATCTATCTATCTATCTATCTATCTATCTATCTATCTATCTATCTATCTATCTATCTATCTATCTCTCTATCTCTCTATCTATCTCTCTATCTATCCCTCTCTCTATCTATCTATCTATCTATCTATATATATAGCTACTCCTGCCTCCACATGGGATGGTGGGAGGAGTTGATTCTAAATAAACAGCACAAACAAATTGTAGACAAACATATAAGACTATGGCTGCACTACATAGACGATTTGTTTGTTATATGGCATGGAACAAAAGAAACAGCAGAAGAATTTGTTCTAAATATCAACCAGTACGAATTAAATCTCCATTTTACAGCAACCATAAGTGATCGCTCAGTATACTTCCTAGATCTAGAAGTGTACGTAGAAAAACAGAAAATGGAAACCCGCCTTTATCTTAAACCGACAGCGGGCAATAGTCTCCTACATGCCACTAGTCATCATCCTCAACATTTAATACGTAGCATACCGTATGGAGAAATGCTGAGGATTAGAAGAGCATGTAGCAATGACCAAGATCTAAAAAAAGCCCAACAACTAAGTAAACAACGGTTTATAGAGAGGGGCTACAAAGCCAACGTTATCGATATAGCGAGAGACAAAGCAAACCTATTGAACAGACAAGTGTTACTAGCAGAAAAAGTTAAAGATACTAAAGATCTAGGCAAGGAGAAAAAGGATGACACCAGGCTTATATTAACATATAGCCAACAACACAACGCACTGCGCAAGATTGTGAACAAAAATTGGTCAACAGTACGCAGTGACCCGATAATTGGCAGGATGATGCCTAAACACCCTAGCATTACCTATAGAAAATCACAATCTATGAAAGATTCTATAGTAAGCAGTAGCCCTGAAATTAAATCATCTACAAATTGGATAACCAAGCGCAAGGGGTTTGTGAAATGCAACAGCTGTCGTGCATGCAAATGTGGGATTAATAAGACTGTGTATAGTACACCATTCTCACAGCATCCCGTTAAAATATCTAAATTGATGACATGTCATACGGTATATGTATTGGGTTGCCCTTGTGGACTGCAGTATGTGGGCAGTACCAAATTACAGGCCCACAAACGCATACTGCAGAACATGAGGGCTATTACCAATAATGATCCTGCGTACCCGGTGGCACAACATTTTAAAGAGCAACAGGACAACCAATTGGATTTACTAACATATTTTTTAATTGACTGTATCCCAGTGTCCAGACGAGGAGGCAACCGAGAGGCCAAACTTCGCCTCCTGGAAACTCAATATATATTGGAGTTAGATACAAAGACTTCAATGGACACAACCACAGTGAAGATTTTCATACATGCCTATAATTAAATTCAAGTGAGCAGTATGATGAATAATATAAAAGAAAGAAATATATATATATCTATGTTCACTGAAAAAACCATAGGTTTCACACATGTTATAGTTAGCGGACATTTCACTCATAAAAAACCATTGAAATTCCCCCGTTATAGTTAGTGCAGGCAACTATAACTCACGCGACCGCAATCCTCTGCTGATGCTAATACTGTATTTAGACACTTATTTGCCCATGTCTTCTTCCATTAAATTTTAGTTATACATATATTGCAAATATTTTTTTTTCATAAAGACACATATGTCATCAGCAGAGGATTGCGGTCGCGTGAGTTATAGTTGCCTGCACTAACTATAACGGGGGAATTTCAATGGTTTTTTATGAGTGAAATGTCCGCTAACTATAACATGTGTGAAACCTATGGTTTTTTCAGTGAATTTGCAAGGTTTTTTAAATGCTAATTCCTAACTATAACGTGTGTGAAACCTATGGTTTTTTCAGTGAATTTGTACGGTTTTTTAAATGCTAAGTTACTTTACGCCGTTCGTGGCGTGCGCGCCCACTTCACGCAGTTCGTACCAAATTACAGGCCCACAAACGCATACTGCAGAACATGAGGGCTATTACCAATAATGATCCTGCGTACCCGGTGGCACAACATTTTAAAGAGCAACAGGACAACCAATTGGATTTACTAACATATTTTTTAATTGACTGTATCCCAGTGTCCAGACGAGGAGGCAACCGAGACGCCAAACTTCGCCTCCTGGAAACTCAATATATATTGGAGTTAGATACAAAGACTTCAATGGACACAACCACAGTGAAGATTTTCATACATGCCTATAATTAAATTCAAGTGAGCAGTATGATGAATAATATAAAAGAAAGAAATATATATATATCTATGTTCACTGAAAAAACCATAGGTTTCACACATGTTATAGTTAGCGGACATTTCACTCATAAAAAACCATTGAAATTCCCCCGTTATAGTTAGTGCAGGCAACTATAACTCACGCGACCGCAATCCTCTGCTGATGCTAATACTGTATTTAGACACTTATTTGCCCATGTCTTCTTCCATTAAATTTTAGTTATACATATATTGCAAATATTTTTTTTCATAAAGACACATATGTCATCAGCAGAGGATTGCGGTCGCGTGAGTTATAGTTGCCTGCACTAACTATAACGGGGGAATTTCAATGGTTTTTTATGAGTGAAATGTCCGCTAACTATAACATGTGTGAAACCTATGGTTTTTTCAGTGAATTTGCAAGGTTTTTTAAATGCTAATTCCTAACTATAACGTGTGTGAAACCTATGGTTTTTTCAGTGAATTTGTACGGTTTTTTAAATGCTAAGTTACTTTACGCCGTTCGTGGCGTGCGCGCCCACTTCACGCAGTTCGTTCCGTGCGCGCACGGTGCGCTTCGCGCACCGTGCGCGCACAGTGAGCACGCGGTGCGCGAAGCGCACCGCGTGCCCATTTTACGCAGTTAGTGCCGTGCACGTTACGCTGGATGGGCCATGTACGCACGATGCACTTCGCGCACCGTCCGCAAACGGAGGACATATTATGCGCTTCGTTGTGAAAGGTTATCTATTAAATGTTCACTTATTTAATATGCCATGCACAAAAGGTGCACTGCGGGCACCTTTTGCACACGGGGGGGGGAAACGTGGATATTTTTTTTATTTTTATTTATTTTTTACCGTACGCGTAATCGGCGTTTTTTGGAAATAAAAAAAATTTGAATTTTTGGCCTTGGGGGTACTTAGGGGACACCCTAACCAAGGCTAGGTGGTTGGGAGCTGTCTAGCCTGCCCCTTTTCATGTTATCCGATTTTGTTTTTCCTCCCCCCCTCAGAGTGCGAGAGAGAAAATGGCGGCCGACACTTCCTGGTTTCGCCCGATTCGAATGTTTACTAAGATCTAACAGCCAATCAGAATCGCGCTCGCGCACGGCACCGTACGCGTACGGTAAGCTTACCGTAAGCGCACGGTAAGCTGCCACAGATATATATATTGATTTAAATGCTATTTTCTCAGGAACTACTGAACAGATTTACACCAGACCTACAAAAGGCACTTCCTTGACCTGTAGACTACCTCTCTGCCAAATTTCAAGTAACTCTGTTCAGCCGTTCGGGCTGTAGCTGTGTCTAAAGGTCCTATGGAAAAATGCATGGGGAAAATGCATTTTGGGACCCCCCTTTTTTCTCAGCCCCCGCTTGACGAATCCCCCTGAAACTTTCAGGGTAGGAGCGGAGCGTAGCGCCCCATTTGTTTTGAAAATTTCGCGAGGATTCGTCGACCGGCGCCAAAGTTATTCCAAATAGAATGTTGCGGATTTCCTATGGAAACAGGGTCCTAACTATAACTATCTACTGGCGACCGCCAGTAGATAATATATATATGACGATTAAAATATATAAAATATTTTTCAAACTGTCCATTCGCTGCCATGACATTATGCCATAATAACATCTTAACAGCACACGATATTTACAAAGTTTATAACTTATGGGTAGCACTATTTATTTATTTTTAGCACTTGCACTTTAGTCTAAGACGTTCAACATACCGAGATATGCAAATACGCTGTGAAAGCAAAAATCAGTACTATTGTGTCAAAGATATCGATACAATAATGTTCAACACAATAGATTTAATATGCTGGTCTATTCACATGCAATAAATGAGGGACATAGAGCCAAACATCCCAAAATGCATGAAGATTGCACAACATGTTGTACATTTGAAATAGAATTGTTTTTAGACAAGGATTTTCTAGTATAATGAAATTGGTATTTTACCTAAATTATTCTATTTAAACTCGCTTGTTATTTAAACTTGTTTTTAAATAAGTTAAATCCTTATTTATGACAGCACGTTGCACATTAATAATGCGAAATTGCATTCATAGTATGTTGTTTATGTCTATGATAGTAAGATATCACGTGTGGTTACACTGTAACTTTAAATACAAAATGGCAACCCAGTAGCGCGTTATGTGAACAAGGCCGAGAGGCCGAAACGCGTCATAATGGACAAGGTGGCTGAATAAAAAGAAATATTGCAGCACGAAATTGTGGTCTCACCGTCCGTTTTTCCCGGAGGAAGGGAAGTGCAAGAAGCAGCGTTGTGCGATATATATATCGTCATTCACATTTTAATTTCACCCACTACAGCAAGGGGCAATGGGTCAGCCCACTTCAGTTATTGGCTGACTTAATGTGAGTCACAGCATTCTTTCACAATGAACGAATCCATACATAAAGTAGTTCCTTTGGGTGCCAGGAAAACAATGGCAATATGTGCTTTTGGTGACCAAGAAAATGTTTTCCTTTCAGATGCAGTTTTTTTTTTGATTGGTGAGGGCCCAGCAGTTTCCCAAACAATAAAGTTTTTCAAAAACCATGTCAGAGCAAACAAGTATTGGCAAAGCCAAAGGGCGCGTGGCCGATGCCATACGTGTTGGGTTTGTCAATACCTGTTTTTCTTTTTTAGGTCTCGGCTGCGAAGGCTGCGCTTGCGCAGTCTAGCTCCGAGATTTAATGACTTGGAGAAGAGGGGCTTGAACCCGCCCCTCTTCTCCCCTGTTCTCCATTGGCTGGCCTCTTGAATGCTGGCCAGCCATTGGAGAAGAGGTTAGTCATTCCGATTAGGGCCCGTCCTTTTCGGATCGGGGGGCGTGTTTTTTGCAAGAAGTCTCATTATCTCCTCCAGCCAATGGCTGGAGGAGAGAAAAGACAAACACGCCCCCGAATCCGAAAATGCCGCTGCCTTTCTCCGAGGCATTTCTTCTTGACCTCGGAGAAAGGCAGTGGTGTGCCTTTTGCTCTGCCTTGTTTTTCCTGAAATGTGTTTTCAAAACGGCTGGAAAAAAGATGCCCGCACGAGATAGAGCGGGTGGCAACAGTGTCATGTCACAGTCCAAGCAGCAATCCTCCCGATATCTCGCGCTGCTACACGCGACACACGAGTAGCTCATTGCTTTTTTTTTTCCAGCTTTGCACGCTGGGACTTGTAGTTTAACCATTCAAGTGGTTAATGTAGGTTGAAGTGAATATAAAACAAGCAACTCATTTCTTGAAACCAAACTTACAGGACAGGGGCTGCAGCCGCCCAGATCCTTGCTCCTGGTTCTTGGTGACTGGTAATTGTATTTGTCGTTTCCACATGTAATTTGCCTTCATGTGTGTTGTCTGTTTTTATTGACTGCCGGGTATCGGGCCACATTCTGTCCCTATATGTGTCCTCAGTTTGTTTCTAGTCATTTCGTGTAAGCACTTGTCTTTGCCCTGCTTGCGTGTGCCTCTTCCCAGTACTGTTGGGTATCCTATGTATAGGCGATGCATGCACTGCACGAGGAGACGCACTGAGCTACAGGGAGGGTGCGATGTCATATTATGCAGGTGTAATTAAGTGTGGGCATTCCCACGTACTACAATGCCCCCTACTGTTTCTGTACAGTGGGTTTCTGTACTTTACAGGCAGCAGCCTCTCCGTGTGTCCCCCGGTGTTCTTTAGACCCTTTTCTGTACTCGTCTGTGTCCATATAATATTCCTGTGAAGAAGTGTACGCCTGTATATTTTTCATCCTATTGCATGGGTATTTCATGTTTGTCCCTATGCTGTCTCCTCTTTTGGATAGTCTTCAGTTAGTGCCCCACCCCTCACTCTATTCCCTTGCCATGTCTGTATTTGATGTCACTTAATGTTATTTCTCTGTATGCATGTGACATAATTTTGTTAGTTTCATTCTGTGCATGCCCCGTATTGTACATGCATCATTCAGTGTCTGAGACCTTTTATGCATGGTTTTTCTTTTGTTTTACTTATGCTATTCAGTGTTTGTGTCTATATGTGCGTCTGTTTTGTACAGAAGTCTGTCTCTTGTAGTTTAATTATATACGGGATAAAGTACCCCCTGCCGTACATTATAAGGATATTGCAAGTCACTGAGGAGTTGTTTAACCATATAGGGGAGCAAGGCCAAATGCCGAATTCCTTTTAAAGGTTATGGAACTCCGAGGTGACTTGCAATGTCCTTATCATGTATTGCCCCCCGTCCTTTTCGGATCGGGGGGCGTGTTTTTTGCAAGAAGTCTCATTATCTCCTCCAGCCAATGGCTGGAGGAGAGAAAAGACAAACACGCCCCCGAATCCGAAAATGCCGCTGCCTTTCTCCGAGGCATTTCTTCTTGACCTCGGAGAAAGGCAGTGGTGTGCCTTTTGCTCTGCCTTGTTTTTCCTGAAATGTGTTTTCAAAACGGCTGGAAAAAAGATGCCCGCACGAGATAGAGCGGGTGGCAACAGTGTCATGTCACAGTCCAAGCAGCAATCCTCCCGATATCTCGCGCTGCTACACGCGACACACGAGTAGCTCATTGCTTTTTTTTTTCCAGCTTTGCACGCTGGGACTTGTAGTTTAACCATTCAAGTGGTTAATGTAGGTTGAAGTGAATATAAAACAAGCAACTCATTTCTTGAAACCAAACTTGCAGGACAGGGGCTGCAGCCGCCCAGATCCTTGCTCCTGGTTCTTGGTGACTGGTAATTGTATTTGTCGTTTCCACATGTAATTTGCCTTCATGTGTGTTGTCTGTTTTTATTGACTGCCGGGTATCGGGCCACATTCTGTCCCTATATGTGTCCTCAGTTTGTTTCTAGTCATTTCGTGTAAGCACTTGTCTTTGCCCTGCTTGCGTGTGCCTCTTCCCAGTACTGTTGGGTATCCTATGTATAGGCGATGCATGCACTGCACGAGGAGACGCACTGAGCTACAGGGAGGGTGCGATGTCATATTATGCAGGTGTAATTAAGTGTGGGCATTCCCACGTACTACAATGCCCCCTACTGTTTCTGTACAGTGGGTTTCTGTACTTTACAGGCAGCAGCCTCTCCGTGTGTCCCCCGGTGTTCTTTAGACCCTTTTCTGTACTCGTCTGTGTCCATATAATATTCCTGTGAAGAAGTGTACGCCTGTATATTTTTCATCCTATTGCATGGGTATTTCATGTTTGTCCCTATGCTGTCTCCTCTTTTGGATAGTCTTCAGTTAGTGCCCCACCCCTCACTCTATTCCCTTGCCATGTCTGTATTTGATGTCACTTAATGTTATTTCTCTGTATGCATGTGACATAATTTTGTTAGTTTCATTCTGTGCATGCCCCGTATTGTACATGCATCATTCAGTGTCTGAGACCTTTTATGCATGGTTTTTCTTTTGTTTTACTTATGCTATTCAGTGTTTGTGTCTATATGTGCGTCTGTTTTGTACAGAAGTCTGTCTCTTGTAGTTTAATTATATACGGGATAAAGTACCCCCTGCCGTACATTATAAGGATATTGCAAGTCACTGAGGAGTTGTTTAACCATATAGGGGAGCAAGGCCAAATGCCGAATTCCTTTTAAAGGTTATGGAACTCCGAGGTGACTTGCAATGTCCTTATCATGTATTGCCCCCCGTCCTTTTCGGATCGGGGGGCGTGTTTTTTGCAAGAAGTCTCATTCTCTCCTCCAGCCAATGGCTGGAGGAGAGAAAAGACAAACACGCCCCCGAATCCGAAAATGCCGCTGCCTTTCTCCGAGGCATTTCTTCTTGACCTCGGAGAAAGGCAGTGGTGTGCCTTTTGCTCTGCCTTGTTTTTCCTGAAATGTGTTTTCAAAACGGCCTGGTTTCTTTTTGTCACGAATAACTGTGTAACCGAAACTCGTGTGTGACAAAACCGATTCAATTAACTGCAAACGCGAATCAGTTAAAAGTGACCGTAGAGAATCCTTTAGTAAATCTCAAATTAAGGAGTGATCCACAGTTCGGAGTGCGGCTCGGTCGCAGGATCAAGCATCGTCAGTTGCTCCCAGCAGATAAATAACATGCACTCTTCCTGCTTCTGACACCATTGCCTCTCGGAGGTAACCAAGTGAGTCATCATGGTAAACTTGTTGGGAGTGTGGGCGCCTGGCGTGAGGTTTTACCGCCAATAGAGTGTTCGGAACGGCAGAGAGCCCATTTTAAACCACCGGAACCCGGAGACCCCCGTGCATGACTCACGCAGTGCAGGAGGCGGCCACTTGGGTACAGTCATCTGTATTGCAATGTGTATGTAGCCTTCTCTCTCTCTCTCTTGCCAGGCCCCACCACAATAAAACCCGGCTTCCCTGTTGCGCGATCTCGACCGAAAGGTATTGGAGCGCTTTACACGGGCACCAGTGACATGAAACATGGAGACATTCGTTTTTTTATAGGCATGGGGAGATTAAGTGATTTGCCCTCGCAGAGATGCCAACCTAGCTCCCCAGTTCCAGAGACGGCAGCTCTGGCCATTACGCCACAACGTCTCGCCCCTTTGGCGCCATTTTGCCCCCGCGGTTCCCCATTTGAATGGTCTCTTTGGTGGACTGAGAAAGGTCTCACCCTTGCTACCCCTATCCTTGCGAGTAGCAGTTTTCATTTCCTCAGCTGTCAGTAGTACTCCAGTCCAACCTGGCATGGTTTGTGCAAAGGATCCCCCGCCCCCCTCGGCCCGCCGGTGGCGTTGGAAGGATGCAGGGGCCATGATTAATTCGACGACGGTCGCTTCGCTGCCCTTTACGTCTTGGCGCCAGCCGTCTCCGGCGCGCGGCACTTTGGAGACCTCTTTCGAGGGTCCCGCGAGGCCCGCCCTGGTTAAGAAAAGGCAGGCGGAAGAATGACGCAACCTGCACATGGCATTGAATATTGCAGGAGCGGAAACAATACTGGAAGACCAAACAATCCAGGAAAACGCGCCTCGCCGATGCGGGGAAGGGATGGTGGCCGGGCAGGGGCGTTGAAGTCTACTCACCGTTTAAGGAACAGAACTAAAGTATCGCCTGGGTATCTTATTTTTCTGATGGCTTTATTTTGATATGTAGGTATATCGCTGATTTATATCTTATCTATGCACACAAGTTCTACTTCATGGTTCCTATTCCAGGGTGGTAGCAGAAAATACAGACCTTGGTATCTTAATAACAGATATGTATTGGATCCCGCAGTTTTAGGTTTGGTGAGCCAGAATCTTAAATGAAAGGCATTGTCTTCTACAATTTTTTTAATTTGTTTGTGAAGTTCAATCTACTCTTTCCACGACACTCAATGCCACTCCACTCTACAACACACCACTGTACTCCACGCCACTCCATATCATGCCAAATAATTACACTCCAGTCTACGAGACGCAATTCCACTCTTCACCTCTCCACTCCATGTCACTCTACGACACAGTGTTCCACTCTACTCCAATGTACTCTACTCCATGCCACTCTGGCACTCCACCCTACGTCACCCCACTCTGCCCCCCTCTACGACATGCCACTCCACTTTACGACATGCCACTCCAGTCTATGCCAATTCCCTCCACACCCATCCACTCTGACACTCCTCTCCAGTCTAAAACATGCTTCTCTATTACACACTACTCCACTCTATGCCAATCCACTCTATTTATTATTTGGTAATCTTGTATAGCGCACAGATACCCCAATGGGGTGTCCCGGCGCTTATGTGAGAGCAGAAGCTGTGTCAGACTCTACGCCACTCCAAGCCATGCCACTCCATGGCAGGCCACTCCACTGCCCTCCCTTCTACACCCCTTCACTCTGTGCCCCTCCTCTCTATGTCACAAAACTCAACGACGCTCTACAACACTCAACTCTACGCCATATCAGTCTACACCGCTCCATGACACTTTACTCACAGTACGCCCCTCCATTGTTCGCCCCTACACCACTCCACTCTGTGCCACTTCACTCACACTCCCTCCACTATATTACACTCCAATTTATGACATTCCATACCACTCTACTCTTTTTTTTTTTTTTTTAAAAGTGCCCCATGCTGATATTTCACTTTTTTTTATTTTTGGTGAAAGCGCCCCATTCCGTGCTTTCACTTTAACCCCTTTGCTGCGGCGGGAATTCCGCCGCAGCTCTGCGGGGTGCGGGGGGGCAGCGCGGTGGCGCTGTGCTCATGACGGAGCCACTCCGTCATGAGCCACGGTTGAGCTGTGCTCATGACGGAGCGGTTCCGTCATGACTCCGCCCAGTTGCGTTGTCCCCCCGCACAGGCGGGGAATCAGCGCCGCGTGGGCGGAGCGGCCGCCAACGGTCGTGGCATGACGGAACCGCTCCGTCATGAGCACACGGCAACCGTGGCTCATGACGGAGCGGTTCCGTCATGAGCGGGGAAGGGGTTAATGGTGGTTGTGGCCCTTTCTTTAGCTGCAGCTCGCTGTAAGCTGAATACGGCGAGCAGCGTCTAAACAAAAGGGCGCAGCCACCATTAAAGTGAAAGCACGGAATGGGGCGCTTTCACCAAAAAGAAACAAGCATTTACAATGCAACGGTCTCGGCATTGTTAAAGTTAGAGCTATTGGCATTGCTCATGACATTATTTTTGTTTGTTTTTGTTTTTAACAATGCCGTTTATTTAAATGTTTTGAAAGCAAAAACATAAACAAAAATAATGTCATAAGCAATGCCAATAGCTCTAACTTTACCAGTGCCGAGACCATTGCATTGTAAATGCTTGTTTATGAAGCGAGCTGTGGTAAAGACCGAAAGCGTCTCTTGCCAGACCTCAGTAATGGAGCACTCACCAAGAGGATTCAACCCTTCTTAAAGCAGGCCTCAATCAGCCCTAGCAGAGCTTTCACTTGCAGATTAGTTTGCTTAACTTCAACTAATGCTCACAAACTGATCCTTAATTGAGCTTGACCAGTTAAGCATTAATTGGGCCTGCCTCTTGTCAACTCTCAACCAAGGCGCAGCTACACTCACCAAAAAGCTTTCACATGCAGCAATGTCGTTTAGATATGCTCCAAACTGAGGTCTGGTTAACAATGGTGTGATACAAGTGAATGGTCAACAGTTCGATTGGGTTTGATGATGGACAGTGACACTTGGTACAGTGGATCCACATGGCCTTTAGATGTCATGATAGATACATTCTTATTTGGGAAACTTGCAAAGCTACCCGAAGTGGTATCTGCTCGTGTGTTCACTCTCTCTGAAGTGGGGTCAGCTGACAGCAGAGTGCATCTTCGACGTAAACAACCCCCCCCTTCCCACCCTGCTCATAATCGCACCGGTCCTGCTGGATTCCCCAGCCCGGGTGAAACCGAGACTGGCTGTAGCCCGGGGCGCGCGAGCAATGTGCTCTTTGCGCTTCTGGGTTATTCCCCTGCATTCCTGGCATTGCTGGCGTCACCGGCGCGCGCAGACGGGCCTTCCTCGAGTGAGATGGCCATAGAGCGAGACACGGCTTCTGAGAGAGAGGCTGCTGTGCGGGAAGGCTTATGGGAAGGCGCTAATAATTATAATAACTTTTAAAAATAGTCATGGATTTATGAACAATGAATGTAACAAACGTTAAGGTAATCCATGTCAGTGATTTAGCTCCTGGTTATATTTCACATTTTATTTAATCTCGCATTCTCTAGGAGTGTTGGCTATTTCCAGATCTTGTGTTTCTGTATTTTTTCGTGTAGCACATTTCTTTTATATCCTGCATAGTTTTAACTGAGTAACCTCGAGTTGTTTATAACAGACCACGATTGAGAGCGGTCCCGAGTTGAGGATGAAGGCAGTGCAGGTTTCTCGCAGTGCCTGCTGCAGATTCAAACAAGCATTTCCAATGCAACAGGTCTCGCAATTACATTATTTTGAGCTATTGGCATTGTAAATGTTTTTGTTTTTTATTTTTCCCTTTGTGAAGCATTAATTAAATGTTGTAATGCAAAATGGCAATAGCTCATTTTGTTGTAATTGCGAAATCTATTGCACAGCATTTGTAGTTTTGTGAGTTTTGTATTGCAAATGATAGTGGCTTTTATTAATGGTTTTTATCACATTCATTTAATCCATAAAAAATGTTAATACTTACTCTTTTTTGAATAAGGGCTGTGAGTGCTTATTACAATCTGCAGATATAGGTGTGATATTACTATTAGTGCATTGTCAGCTGAGGAATAACTTAAGTCTCTATGAGGCATGTAGGGTATATAATGTTGATGTATATCATACTGTTGTGATCTAAAAGATGATGGGTATTTTGGAACACCCAGGCTGGTCGAGGTGTATGTGGCGGCGGTTTGCTGATTGAGGGGAATAACAGGCACGTTATGGCATTTATGAGGCGTGAACCTCTCTCCCACCGGCATTTGGCAGCAGTCTCTGAGCCCCATAACAAACTTTGCAATTAAACAAAATGACATAGAACCCGGACCCCCCCCCATATCGCCCCCGTTCCCCCCAATGAGTACCCACAAACCAATCCTTACTCCAAGGTGTGGGAAAATTAGGCCATGTTTAATACAAAACAAGTTATTCATATACATGACAATCAATAACATTGATAAATTACTAGGCTATAAATTCTTGCATAACACATTTTAATTTCCTAGTGTTCAGAATTTCATAAACTAATTTTTCTTTTCTCTAATACCCTCCAGTAGTAAGGGGCCTCCAGGCTCGCATCCCCGCCGTTTGAGAACCACGCAAGGCGCAACCCACCTGCGTCCTTGAGTGGTGAGCCCCCCAGCCCTTGGTCCTTATCCGTCTATTTCCGGGGGGCCCACCCCTCGCCACCAGGCTGCCCAAGGAGGCTTGTGTGACCTGTCGCCCTTGCCTCCCCAGCAGCCGGTGTCCCCATTCTCCCTGCGGAGAGCTTACCATCTCTCCCCTCAGTGCTGGCCTCAGGAGTATGCCAGCAGGCCTCCCGTTGTCCTAAAAATCACAACTCTGTGACCCCTATTCCACCGCTATGGTGACCAGGGCCCACAGGTCCTTCACCCTCCCCACCAAAGAAAAGGTTCTGCACAAAAGACCAAATCCCCTTGATCCACATGTCTGTGCCAATGTCCGATAAGTGTACCCCGTCGTGGTGAAACATCTGATCGCCTGATATTAGTCTGCGTGGAATATGACACAAGCGGCCCGATACTGAGCACAACCTGGCCAACTCCCCGTTGAGGCGTCTCACCGATACATTCAGGGCCCGGGATCTGACCCCCCCCGACCAAACCCGGCGGGGGATCATACATGACCATGCTATCCGGGCCTGTGGGAATGTTCTCCCCAGCCAGGCAAATTCAGTCAGTAAGTCATCTCTTACTGCCATGCGACCCAAATCCACCATGTCATTTCCTCCCAGGTGCAAGATGACCAAATCCGGGGACGGAAGTCCCTCGCGTTCTCGAGTCTTCTGCACCAGCTGGCGCAACTGCCGGTTCCGCAAGCCGCCGATGCCTCGCCATAAAAATGATGTCCTCTTTAACCCCGCTGGTTTAACCACTCGCTTCTTCCGCAGCCGAACCGTGGCGCGCCGAACGAACGAGTGTCCCAACACCCAGATTACTTTCGTTGACATACTAATAGCGAGGGAGAAGAAAAACAATGTCAGCATAGTCAACTCTATAACTGGAAGTCCTTTCACAGTAACTCAGGTCGCACATAGCGCTTAAAACAGGATGATGACCAGCGCCCCACTTTCTTGACTGCCTCTGCCGGTAAACCTGCTCCCGCAGCGAGAGTTGCTGCCCCTATCCTAAAGGAGTGAGATGAATAACCCTTAGGGTCCAACCCTAAAGCGTTCAATGCCTGTTGAAACACAGCCCTGAACTGGAATTTTGATAAGCAATCCCCCTGCTCGTGAATAAACAGCACCTGCCCGCCCCCGCCGGGGCGTATTAATCGATAAGCTTCCATGTTGGCTATGGGGCAGGCTGCGTCACCTGGAGCTGGAGATAAGTGAATTACGGCCCCCTTCCCCAACGGGTCAGTCTTGGATCGCCTCAACACCACCTCTAACCCCCCAGACGCTAACTTTGTGTCCTGCCACTGGAGTCCGCCTGCATGGTCAGCTTTGGACGCTCCTACCAATTCGCCCAGGCGGAAAGCCCCATAAAACGCTAGGGAAAAAACCGCCCTGATCAGAATGCACTCATAATGCGATGCGCATACGGACTGTAGCACCCCCAGGATGTCCCTTAGTAATTGCACATCCAGAGGCCTCCGCCTGTCTTTCTTCGCCCCCTCCAGCCTGGCCCAGCCAGACAGGGCAGGGCCCTCCTTACCACAAAGGTAGCCCCTGGGTCCTGCACCCCAGCCACTTTTGCAAAGACGCTTATCGCTGTTACACGCGCCCTGGCGTAAGACGCCGGTCTACCCTGACTCCTAAGTGCCATTAAATACTCGCAAAGCGTTACTGCTGAAAAAAGGGGGGGGGAGCTGCTTGAGTGCCCCACAAAAGTCTTGTAATCTCTGAACTGCTGCTGATAAGTTCTTCTCGTGCTGTCACTCAAGGATGCTCCCACCAGCCCTGCTAATCCGGGACTCCAATCCTCCACAAAGATGCTGGGAACACCGTCATCTGCTCGTCCGCTTGCGGATGATACTTCCTGAACTCCTGTAACTTGAGGCGGGACAAAGCATCAGCGGCTTGGTTATGTACACCGGGGATATGTGCTGCTTTGAACACCAAATTCAACTTCAAACAGGCCAGAACCAGATGTTCAATAACCTCAACACGTGCTTACATGTGGCCCCTTGCCTATTGATGGCTTCCACTACCGCCATATTGTCAGACCAAAAGATTACAGTCTTGTTCCTGAAAATTGGTGCCCAAATTTCAACTGCCACTATAATAGGGAAAAGCTCCAAGAAAGCGATGTTTCTAGACAAAACGCTCTCATGCCATGTCATTGGCCAATCGCCCCTACACCACTGTGTCCCCAAAATTGCCCCAAAACCAATGCTGCCTGCAGAGTCAGTGAGCAGGCCCAATTCAGAGCTGGACATCGCCGTCTCAGGCCAAATTACCTTACCATTGAAGTCCTTCAAAAAATTACGCCAAATCCTCAGGTCCTCTTTGACCTCTGCCTGTAGTCTTACATGGTGATACTTCTGAGTGAGGCCGGTCATGGCGCGGGCAATGGATCTTGAAAACGGGCGGCCCATGGGAATGATCCTCAATGCAAAATTTAGCTGTCCTACCAAAACCTGGAGTTGATGCAGGGTGACCTTGGGACCTGCTAGGGCAGCGTCTATGGCTTGTGAAAAGGCCCTAACTTTGTCTAACGGCAGCCTGCATTCTCCCGCAACGGTATCTATTTCAATCCCCAGAAAAGACAAGCTAGTATCGGGACCCACCGTCTTCCCAGGGGCCAGAGGCACTCCCATTTCCTCAAACAAGGCTCCCAGCTGGCTCAAAGCCCGCCCACAACTTTCCGAGTCAGGCGGGCCCATAATCATGAAATCATCCAAGTAGTGCACTATCTCCTTATGCCCTGTCCTTACCACAAATAGCCACTGTTACATAGTGCTAAATATTTGCATGACACTGCACAGCCCATTGGCATGCATCTGTCATAGTAATACCGGGAGTCCACCTGGAAACCTAAGAGATGATAGTCTTCTGGATGCACTGGCAAGAGCTGAAAGGCAGACTCAACATCGGTTTTTGCCAGCAAAGCGTTTGGCCCCAAGTCTCGCAGCTTCTGTAAAGCTGCATCAAAAGAAGAGTACGTCACTGAGCACAAAGACGGATCTATGGCGTCGTTTACCGATGCACCCTGCGGCGCTGATGAAATGTGTATCATTCTGAATTGCCCTGGCTCTTTTTTAGGCACCACCCCCAGGGGGGAGCAAACAAACCTAGGCAGTGGAGGCATCCCAAAAGGACCAGCCACCCGCCCCAGGGCCTTTTCCTTGTTTACCTTACTTGCCACCACCTCTGGGTGCATACGTGCTGACAACAAATTCTTACAGTAGCCCACTGTTGGTACCCCTAGTGCAGGAATGTGGAAGCCTACCGAACAACCCCTCGTACAAAATTCTGGCTGCCTTCCTGTCGGGGTACTGATTTAGCCAGAGCATCAGTTTCCCTAAATTGACCGGAGTAGGTAATTCATTGTGCCGGGGGAGGCTTGGGATCCCTCCCTTTTTCTTTAGATTTTTTGATACATTTAAACTCTGGATGGGAGGGGTGGCCGCAGTAAGCGCATGCGTGTTTGAACTTGCATGTCCCCGGGGCCCAGGTGCATGTTTTTCGGTTAAACGCCCAACATGTCCCTTTTTTCTCCCCCGAGCCTCCCTGGCATGTCCGAAAGGGCTGCCTCACAGGCGTCTTGTTCACGCTTTCTAGCCAGACATTCATTTCCGTCTGGTCCCACCCCATGTCAGGATCTTCTACTTTGGCCCATCTAAAATCCCTGTCGTAGTCTAACCAGGCCACACCCCCATATGTAACATGCGCCTTTAAGATCTTGTTCGCATAACATATCAAGGGTACAGCCAACTCTGGCTTCTTCTCAAGCATCACAATGGAGAACACATTAAAACCAAACAGCCAATTGGTGATGGATTCTTCCACCTTTGGCTTTCTCTCTCTAAAGAAACCCTCTTTCCTGTCCTTCTCTCTATTGTCCTCCTCCCTCCGTTTCGGTCTAATGAGTGAGAAAATGTCAACAAAATCACCTTTCCAAATCTTTTCCCTTACGTCCTGCGCTACGTGTGCTGCCAATTTACCTCTTTTTGACAGAACTGTTTCCATGCCGCTCAAAACCTTACATTCATCACCTCCAGCCTTATTTGCGCCATCCACTGCCTTACCTGCAGGGGGCACCTCTGATGCTGGTTGTGCGGGGGCCGCTTGACCCACTGCTGGTCCATTTGCGGTCACAGCCGCCTCTTGCGTTTTACCTAAGAGAGACACCTGTTTGCTCAGCTCAGCCAGGACCCCACCCGTTCCTGCCTGTGAAGCCCATGGTGCAATTGCTGTGTTGGCTGTCGCTGGCGCCCCCAGCTGAGCTAACAATGTTGCGACCGTTGCTAATATATTAGCGTTAGCTACCTGGCCTCCCCCTGCCGCTGTGCTGGGGACCTGCCCTTCTGCTATCCCATCCCGCATGACTAGCGGCACCGTTGGCATTGTTGTAGCGACTGGATTCTCTGGGACTATAGGCACAGGAATGCTCGTGGCTGGAGTCAGGACCTTAAAGGCCCCCCTGATTTCAGCCAAAATAATGTTAACGTCATCCCTCTCAATCCCGACCCTCCACACCCTAAATGTCTAGGCAACTCCTGCGGTACCGCCGGAGCCATGATGGGCTCAGGCACTGGATTAGGTATAGGTATGGGAGCCACAGGTCCCTGAGGTACTACAGGAGCAGGCGCAGGTGGAAGCATGGGAGCTACTGGTGCCTGAGGTACTACAGGAGCGGGCGCAAGTGGAAGTATGGGAGCTCCCGGTGCAGGAGGCAAAGCAGGTATCGGTGCGGGTGTAAGCAAGGGAGCTACAGGTGCGGGAGGCATATCAGGTGCAAGCCCCGCTGGCAATTGAGGCGCCACTGGCTGTGAGTCCGGCATAACTGGCACAGTCCCCTCACTCTCCTTTGCCACCTTCCTTTTCTTACTACCCCATGCTTTTTTCACTAAAGGGGGAATGCCGCTTTGGGTGGAACTATCGCCCTCCGCGGGCGCTCTGGCACTACTGGCTCTGTACCCTCTTCGCTGTCCGACTCGCGAGGCTCCCCACCAGCATCCTCAGGTAACTCGCCCTCACTCTCCTCATCCTTGCTCAGCTTCGCCAGTACCAGTTTTAATAACTGGGCAATCTCCGATTCCCCCTCCTTCCTCTTGTGATTCCTCTTGGGGGGCATGGTGGGGCACCTCAACCCGACTGACCACAAATCGAAATTAGCGCCTTGCCAACCCCCAATGGCTCGTATTCCAATGCTATGGTAAACCACTAACAAGCCCTTGCACCCACTTTCGTCGTTCACACCAATCCCAGCGATACTGTCGCATTAACCGCTTGCAAGCCAAACACCCCTGCTCCCAGTGCCCTCGCCCGTCGCCGCCTAAATCTTGCACGCGCTACGGCGGAAAATTTTTAAGCACTCGTCCTTTTAGCACACCCCCAGCACGCTGCTGCGTTACGCGTGAAAACTTTTCCGGTCAGCCCAAACACGTGTTGTGCTTCCCACGCCGATGATAATCGCAACTAACTCCCTGCGTGCCCGGGACTCCGATTACCCGCCTTAGCACTTCTAGCGCGGGAACACTCTACGCAGCGGCGAGGTCCTCCACCCCTACGGGGACCGACACCCTGCACGCCAAGACCCAGAACCCTGCGGGAAACCCCACTGCCGCGCCTGATACCCAGATGCGAGGACGGTAAGGCCACCGCGCCTCACCCAGAGCCCTGCGGGGGCAGCAACCATTCCAAAACACCGCCCGCCGCCCACAGAACCCCGGAAGCCGCGCCCGTGTCCACACCACCCCGGCACCTTACCTAAAGCTCAGCTAAGCCGCCCCGAGATCACCGCCGCACGCTCCGCAGCCCGACCAGCATGCAGCCCCAACCACCAGCAGCTACGTAGCCCGACAGATAAGCAGTCCCGACGACCAGCAGCCCGACCAAGATCCTCGACGCTTCGACGACCTTCACGACCACGCCAACCGCGGGGAGAAATCCAAGGTAAGAAAGGAGCCGTCGTCCGGGAGGGAAACCGCAAAAGAGAATGAGTGGAGGTGAGAACCGGGCCTAAATAGCCCCCAAGTACCACCTCCACTCATCCCTACCGGAAGTAGACGTTGTGCCTACGACTCGGTGCCCCGGAAGGATTAACACCGGCCGGCAACCAATCAGGTTACCGGCCATGCTAGCGCCACGAGGGTGTGTGTCACAGGGGCGGGGGGGGCCGGGCCCTAAGAGCGCGCTTTCCGATGGTCGCGCTTGGCATACCGATCTGTTTAGAGCTGAAGTGTAGGAAGCACGATTGGAAAGTAGCATCCAATGAATACATGACGTGTATCATGGGAATAAAAGTAACCATAAGGTGTATTAAGCAAATTTGGGGGTATGTAGGCAGAGATTAAAACATTAAGTGTGGTGTACTGTGCAGTCGGGGTATCTCACATACATAGTGTAAGTGGCAGATATTGTGGCTGCCCAACGTATACATTAGGTGTACAGTGAGCAGCTGATGTGCATTACGCATATACAGACTGTATCTGGGTTATGTTCGAGGCGTTCACTGGGTTGTTAATTAGTTACCTAAGAAGTACACTGGGTCCACAGTAGGAGCAACCATTCATTGAGCGCACTCTTTTCAAACTGCAAGAAATATTTTTATAGTGGTTCAAACATGGAGAAAAAAATAACTAGATGTAGTATATGCTTGCTTAATGTATGTGAACTTAGAATGCCTTAGAGCTTATGGGCAACTGAGGTATACTGGATATGCACTGTACAGCAGTCGAGTATAATACAAATTAAGTGCGATTTTAGCCTCAAATTTACCCACCCCGCCAGGCTCGTTGACAGACGGGTGGTTTCTGTTCAGTGAGCCTCTGGTAAGTCCTTCTTCTACGTCTCCTGTATGAGGCATTTGTCTACATCACTTCTGGATAGGGGCCCAGTCCACGAAGTCCAACTACCACGCCCCCCAGTGAAAATCTTATTGGTAGGCAGGTCACGTAGCAACACTTGGGGGCAGGGGAGGGGCAGTACTGGCGTTCCAGACAATGGAGGTGCAGCGGAATATTCCACAGAGCCCAGTCCTTAGCAACGGCGCTGGCAATGACAGTTAATTCACAAGAATATTATGGGCTGCCTGGGCCACTCATGCGCTGGAGGTACGGACGGTGTACGTGCCAAGGTATGGAGGTATTTGGCACAAGCAAAGAATGCTGTTTGCATGAAGTACTTGAGGTTCATGTTCTTTAAGTGTTGTGAGGTAAAGGTGTCACTGGGATGAATGGACTGGACTGGTGCATGCCCTCACTCAGCCTGAGCCGCCAGGGAGAGTGAGGGAGCAGCCATTCCAGATGGTGGGTCGGGGCCAGCACGCCATTGTGCGAATGATAAACAAAAATAGGAAAGTGAAAGTGCGCTATACGCTTTGTGCCTGCCTGCAGTGGGAACTAGTGCTCGCCATTGCGGGAAGGCAGGGGGCCATCTGTTTTTAACTTAGCCGCGTGTTTATATTTGCATTGCGCTTTCACTTTCCCTTTAAGTGAAAGCCCCATGCAAAAATAAACATGGGGATGAGTGAAAACAGATGGCCCCCATAAAGATAAGAAATTGCTTTGCGACCGCAGCAAAGCAGACGACCCTGTCTGGATCGGCAGGATGAAAAGGAGAAAGGGCGTCAACAAAAAAACCTCATTTCCAATAGCAGGCCACCGTTTAGCATAAACGGTGATGCCAGCCAATGAAAGTGAGGGGCGGCGCTTCAAGTCCCCTTCTCAAATCTACTCTCTCACTATAGTCTCGCCGAGCGAGCAGCACATGCACTGCAACGCTAGGCGAGACCTAAAAAGGTGTTCATGGTCATCCAATCCATGGCCTCTCTGTAGAGTGCACAGAGCAATATGGACATATATTTCAGTTGCAGCTATGCTTCTGTGCAAAATTTGTTATTTTAACAGGCGTACAGTTGCCAAAATATTGACTAGATGAAAGAAAAAAAAACACAGTGCTTACTGGTAAGTGGTTTCATTGCAGGTGCGCAACGCCCTTTGGGCTCAAAGTTAGGGTGACCAGATTTTGAGAACCAAAAACTGGGACAGGCCAGACATAAAAGTAGGATTAAATCCTTTAGTTTTACCTCTATATCTGGCCTGTCCTGGTTAATCCCGTAAATATGTGCCACTATATTTATATACGGCAGGCTTGTAAACGTGCGCCTGGGAGGAGCTGGTCCTCAGAATGGAACACAAGTCTATAATGGACTCCAATGTTGTAGCTTGGTATCGATATATCAGCAGTCTGAAAAAAATAATGCATTCTGTTTCTGTCAGGCCTAAACATTATCTACGGAGGACCTCCACTCTGAGGCCCCTGCCCTTCTCTCCACCCTGTCTCCCCTCAGCTGAGAGCATGCGGCTAAACTCCTACTGTGCTCCCTGACAGAAACAGAATGCATTATTTTTTTCAGACTGCTGATGCACCCATGAAAGAAGAGCATACTTTCAGTTCTCCTTAGTTACTTGACCTTTGTTCTAAAAAATGGGACATGTATTTGAAACGAAGAAATGTGTCGGGACACCTGGACAGTCCACAGAAAACTGGGACTGTCCGGGGAAATCCGGGATGTCACCCTACTCAAAGGACTCCAGCCTGTCGCCCCTCAGTCGTGTGTGTCAGCCCGGGCTGAGACAGCTTCCCGGGCACGCACACAGCCGCACCCGAGTACTTCACAGGTCCTTAAAAGACCATTTGCTTGTTAATGAGGCCTTGTTGTTTTTTCACCCCTTCTTAGAGCCCCTGCATCTCCGCTCTGCCGATAGGCCCCCCCCAATTTTTTCTTATCCCCCCGAAATGTGGCTCTAGTTGCACCTCTGGTTCATTGTGTGTTTAGGGGGTGGTGAAGTCAAGGAGATGTTAACAGTGGCGGCTCCTCGAGGGAGTGCTGCGGGGCGGAGGGGCGGGGTGAGGTGGAGGAGGGGCAGGGTGGGGGGTAGTAAACTCCGGCAAACAGCCAAACGGAGTTGAGTAAATAAATAAAACGAATTACATTGGGCGCGTACGCCAGAGTTTACAACCCCCCACCCTGCCCCTCCCCCGCCCCGCCCTACCACCCCGCAGCACTCCCTCGACGAGCCGCCACTGGATGTGAAGAAGTGCATTCAGGGGAAAGTGAAAAGAGGGTGCTGTACAGGAGAGAGATGAGGTGTAAAATATTAAGGTGCCAATTCCGATCCGGTAAAAAAATTCCCCGTCCGACTCGTATCCGGATTTTTTTCCGTCCGAATCGTCAAAGTAGCGTACAAACTGCCAAGTACGATTCGAACGGAAAAAAGTCCATACGAATCGCATTGGGAAGATTTCCCCACACGTCCTCGGGTCGGGAAAAGTCACCGACACGTCCCCGGGCGAGAAACCCACCGTGCGGAAAAATAAAGTCCGACTGCGCAAGTACGATCCCTCCCGTCCTCCCCATTTCACAACCGTACGCAAAAAACACCGTCCGAACCGAACTCCCATAGCAACCATGGAGACATGTGCCCGCATACGCGCCGAACACCCCACCACCCCCCGCCCGCGTATGTACGCCCCGAACCCCCAGCCGTGTATGTACGCACCGAACCACCAGCCGTGTATGTACGCACCAAACCCCCCCCAGCCGTGTATGTACGCACCGAACCACCAGCCGTGTATGTACGCCCCCGAACCCCCCCCAGCCGTGTATGTACGCACCGAACCACCAGCCGTGTATGTACGCACCAAACCCCCCCCCCAGCCCTGTATGTACGCACCGAACCACCAGCCGTGTATGTACGCCCCCGAACCCCCCCCAGCCGTGTATGTACGGACCGAACCACCAGCCGTGTATGTACGCACCAAACACCCACCCGTGTATGTACGCCCCCGAACCCCCCCCAGCCGTGTATGTACGCACCGAACCACCAGCCGTGTATGTACGCACCAAACACCCACCCGTGTATGTACGCCCCCGAACCCCCCCCCAGCCGTGTATGTACGCACCGAACCACCAGCCGTGTATGTACGCCCCCGAACCCCCCCCCAGCCGTGTATGTACGCACCGAACCACCAGCCGTGTATGTACGCACCAAACCCCCACCCCAGCCGTGTATGTACGCACCGAACCACCAGCCGTGTATGTACGCACCAAACACCCACCCGTGTATGTACGCCCCCGAATCCCCCCCCCAGCCGTGTATGTACGCACCGAACCACCAGCCGTGTATGTACGCACCAAACACCCACCCGTGTATGTACGCCCCCGAACCCCCCCCAGCCGTGTATGTACGCACCGAACCACCAGCCGTGTATGTACGCCCCCGAACCCCCCCCAGCCGTGTATGTACGCACCGAACCACCAGCCGTGTATGTACGCACCAAACCCCCACCCCAGCCGTGTATGTACGCACCGAACCACCAGCCGTGTATGTACGCACCAAACACCCACCCATGTATGTACGCCCCCGAACCCCCCCCAGCCGTGTATGTACGCACCGAACCACCAGCCGTGTATGTACGCCCCCGAACCCCCCCCAGCCGTGTATGTACGCACCGAACCACCAGCCGTGTATGTACGCACCAAACACCCACCCATGTATGTACGCCCCCGAACCCCCCCCCCAGCCGTGTATGTACGCACCGAACCACCAGCCGTGTATGTACGCCCCCGAACCCCCCCCCAGCCGTGTATGTACGCACCGAACCACCAGCCGTGTATGTACGCACCAAACACCCACCCGTGTATGTACGCCCCCGAACCCCCCCCCAGCCGTGTATGTACGCACCGAACCACCAGCCGTGTATGTACGCCCCCGAACCCCCCCCAGCCGTGTATGTACGCACCGAACCACCAGCCGTGTATGTACGCACCAAACCCCCACCCCAGCCGTGTATGTACGCACCGAACCACCAGCCGTGTATGTACGCACCAAACACCCACCCGTGTATGTACGCCCCCGAACCCCCCCCCAGCCGTGTATGTACGCACCGAACCACCAGCCGTGTATGTACGCACCAAACACCCACCCGTGTATGTACGCCCCCGAACCCCCCCCCAGCCGTGTATGTACGCACCGAACCACCAGCCGTGTATGTACGCCCCCGAACCCCCCCCAGCCGTGTATGTACGCACCGAACCACCAGCCGTGTATGTACGCACCAAACCCCCACCCCAGCCGTGTATGTACGCACCTAACCACCACCCCACCAGGGAATGTACGGACCGCACCCCCACCAGTGCATGTACGGACCGTACTGACGCCAAAAAAACACGTACTGAACCCGGACAAACCATATTTACACAAGGAGAGTCAAGTAGAGTTTCCCCACACCACCAAACAGGCCCAACAACCCCACAAACATCACATACACTCACCTGCAACTGCCAAACTGCCAAACAGAGGCCCAAAACTCAATCACTCCTCATAACACACCCACACAAATTTCAAACACAGCCACACCCACAAATGGACCAATAAAAATGGACCACACACACAAACCATGAGCCTTTGCAACAGACCCACTGCTGCCAGAGCCCACAGACGACCCACACCACCATACTTGAACCTCACACTTGCATACCTTCACACAACCACCTACACAAACACCCCCTCATCACATTCACACACACACCTCCACTACCACACCCACACACCCACAGCCATCCACACCCACACCCCCACAACCACACCCCACGCCATGTCCACCACCAAGAATCCAAAGTTCACAAAGGAGGAGCTGGAGATCCTTGTCGACGAAATCCTCAGAGTCGAGCCACAGCTCTTTGGGACATTGGTCAGACAGACCAGCATATCCGAAAAAACCGCCATGTGGCAGAGGATCGTCGATTCTGTGAATGCTGTTGGGACAACCAGAAGGACCAGGCACGAGTGCCAATCCAGGTGGTACGATCTGCGGAGGACGGTCAAGAGGAAGATGACTGACAATCACAACCAGGGGAACATCACTGGAGGAGGGCCGCCCCCCAGACCGGTACAATACCATCCCTGGGAGGAGAAGGTGATGTCCACGCTGGCGGTGGAGGGACTACACGGACTGCCAGGACTCCCAGACCCTGGTGAGTACACAAACAACTCACCTCACATGGGGGGGATGCCATACACAATCAATCATGCATGCCACCCCCCCCAAGCCACCACCGGACACAACAACACTCCACAAACACACACATGCCACTGGCACCTCCATGCCCCATGCATCAATCAGGGCCATGCCAAGTCACAGGCCACACAAAACACCAACACAACACAGGATGTGGTCGATGCTGGGAGTGGGGGCAGCAAAACTAACATTGAGCAACTCACAAGCACACAACAATGCCCTCAGCCCATTTGGCCCAGGGCACAGCCATACAAACTGTGTGTACCCACACAGTACTGTCTTGCCTGCAAATGATGGCTGCCATGCAGGATGCCATGGGTCTGAAGGCACAATTTGCACATAACAGCAGACAATGAAGATGCATCGCTCTGATAGAGTCTCAGCACACACCGCCACAGCAGCAGCCTACACTCAGACACACTGCCCAATGGGTGCCCGGAGAACAGGGACTAACTCACATGAACAAGCCAATGGCCATTCAAAGACCGGCTAACTGTGTGTGCCCAGGAAGCTGGCCTGAGGTGACAGAGAGTGACAAAGAGAGGGAGGGAGAGGGGGAATGAGAGGGAAGGAGACAGAGGGGGGACACAGGGAGACAGACAGAGGGAGGGAGTAGGGTGACAGAGGGAGACCGACAGAGGGAGGGAGGAGGGTGACAGAGGGAGGGAGGAAGGGAGACACAGGGAGACTAAATCACCCTTGGGTGGTGTGGCCATGTCCACTCGTCAGCCGGTGGACTGTGTGCATGCAGACCAGGTCTGGCAGTGCCTCAACCCCCCCTTCCGTAGATGAAGACCGGTCCATGTGTCAATCTGTGCACGAGTCCATCCGTGCTGCAGGCACAGACCTAACCACACACCCAGTATACCCACCCACCGTGTCGGTAAGAACCCTGTCACAAATGCTTCAGTCCCCTACCTGCAACATCAAATTGCCTTGCCAAAACACCATTTGGCCACGTACAGTGCAACACGTAAGGCGCCTCTGCATGGCTCGCTACGCCCGCACACCACACTGCTGACTGTGTACCCAAATAGATGCATCAACTAAGATTGTGTCTCACACATGCGTAAAGCCCTGACAGCTGTGGCCAAGGGACATAGCCATGCACAAGTGCACTGCGAGAGGAATGCAGGACAGATCCAACTACCCAGAGGAAGAGTGCCAAATCAGAAATGCATGCAACATGGATGCCACATGTGACACTGTTAACATTGTCTCTCTCACACACAGGTCAACGTCGACGAACACCCCCCAACACTGGGGGGGAAGTCACACAGGACCAGGCTCCGCGGGATGATGACCCCACCGCCAGCGATGACTCTCACCACTCCGTGGATGACCCAGACCAACCTGGCCCCTCTGGTGTCCAACCACCTGCAGCACCTGCGTCAGGTACAACTGTGCCAACCACCACCCCCATTCCTGCCACATCCCAGGAGACGTCCAGGAGCCCTGCCCGCACACGACCACCCAGCCAGTCTGCCCAGGAGGGACACGGTCCTCCGGGCACCCAGGAGGAGGCAGGCGGCAACGCAGATGCCATCCCTCAGGGGTCCCGGAGACCCGATGCACCCACAACGGCAGGCCAGGTGCACGTGGGCAGGGGTGGCGGGAGTGGAGGACGGCGGAGGCGCGAACCTGACCAGGCAGCTCAGGACCCGGTAGTGTCCCAGGTCAGCAACATCCTGGATACATACCGGCGTGACACCAGGGGCATGGACCAGATTGCGTCCACCCTCAATGACATCAAGGGGACCCTCCAGGAGATGAAGACCCTGCAGTCCCAGCAACATGCCTGTCAACTGCAACACCAAGGAAGGATGGAGGATAGACAGGCTGAGCTCGTGGCGGTGCAAACCCAAATGACCGGTGTACTCCGTCGGATTGCCGACAACATGGGCAACCCTCCCTGTGGCACCAGGCGAAGGCCATTACCAGACACAGGGAGGGATCAGGAGGAGGAGGATTCATCCGACGGAGCGTCACAGACATCGTCACGGACTGCTTCCGAGGGTCCCCGCAGGAAGGTGGGTCGTCCACGAAAAAGACTGTGAGAGTCAGCAGAACATCACCATCTCCCAGGTCACCTGGCCTGGCACCTGGCCCTCTGGCCCAATAGCAGCACATGACATTCTCTGCCACATGGACTTGCTGGTCACTGTCTGACCTATGTTGACGAAGACTGTGGCATGGACTCTGACATTTTGCTACGACAAGGATACCAACTCCCCCAGTGAACTTTGGATTCTACACTCCCGCTGTGCACCTCTTGTCATCCCCACAAACCCGTACCCCACCACAAATAAATTAATCACACTTACAAGATGATGCCGTGATTCTACATTATTACAATACATGTGTGTGTCGTACAGTCAAAGCATGCCTGATCTCAGAATTAACTCCAACCATCCAAACCGTGGGGTCGCAGTCTTGCCCAGGACACACATGGGTCCCAATGTCTCATCTGATACAGACATGGAGTACCAAACTCACCTGTGCTGGGCCCAACCAGCTGAGTGGTTCCCGCACAACTGTGGCTACAGACACATTCAGGGGAGCAACAGTCATGCGCAGAGGTCAGGGATCATGTGGAGTGACCTGGCTTGCCGCTCCCAGGTATGTCTAGACATGTGTCCCTACAATGTGCAGCATGCTTGCGTCAGGCGGATGTTGAGAATGGTGGCTAGGCCAAGGTTGGATGCATGGAGATGCCAGAATGCAGTTTAGGATCACTGTGCCACATGGTTGTGTTGGGGTTGTGGGCTGCATCATGAGTGTGGGCGTGGATCTAGAAGGTCATCCTGCAGCTGGCTGTGAAACATTCCCCCCATCCCGTTAGGACGTTGATGTGGCCTGGTTGCCCGACGCAGTAGCAGAGCTGTGCAGATGCACTCCGGATATGGACAAGTACCATGGGAGTCGTGAGGCACATGTCCGTAGACTGCAGGGTAGGATTCTACACAGATGTTGTAGTTTCCCTGGGGGATGGTCTCTCTTGCCTTGAGGTGGATGGAACTGTGCATCTTGTGCATAATACAGTTCCCACTCCCTGACAAACCCCTAGCATCTTGTCACTCTACACATAGACACATATGCACCACCTATGAAAACTATGCCAGACCTGCGGCACGCACAGTGGCAACAGGGCACCATTGACAGGGAAGAGGCACCTTGGAGACAGAGGGACAAATTTATTAGTCATGTGTGTTGGAATGACAATGATACTCTGTCAACACATACACAGGTCATGTGGATGTACATGTGGGAGCAACACTGGCACCCCCCATTGCAACACAGATGCTGGCATCCCATTGACCTGGCACACAAGTGACGGATAACAGCTAAACACCCCCTGCTGCCACGGAGAGGCCGCTATACACCATTGAGGCCCTGATGGGGCAATCACACACCATGTCAACCCGGTGCAACCTGTATGTTTCCGAGGCCAGTGTTACACACAATGATGGCCTCATCACAATCCCCAATCCCCTGCCACATGACAGTCACCAAGTCTGAGCATGGCTCCAGGTGAAGCCTGCCCCATGTCATGTTCCCCATGTAGGATCACCATGTATGCAAATGGAACACACATGAACCGGAGAAGTGCACACAGACTACAAACAATTCACACACCCAAAACGACGTGAGGCATCCCTTACCCTGAGGAGATTTCAACACTTGCCCGTGCATGTGACGCTGAATCAGCACATGTCGCTGTGTTCATGAGGAGTAGCAGGAGCACAACAATGCCACCAGCAGACAGCATGCACATGGACCTGTGGAAGAGAGACACACAAGGATTCAGCACAAAGGAGCACATCCGCAAGCATGTACTTAACACGTATCATGTTGTTAACATGACAGGTGACAATGATGACCCTCAGACAACATCCTTCCATTGCGCCATCACTTGAGTGACACTTCAATACACACCACTGACTCACTTGGCAGACATGCAGATGGACACACACATTGCAACACATGCCACACACGGCCCAATGCGTGCACACTCAGACACTGGAACTCACCACTAAGCAAAGAAGTTGCGTATGAGCCGACTCCGCATGTCCTCCACAGCCTCCTCCTCCTCCACATCACTTGCCCCGTCACCAAGCCCTTCATCCTCCACGGGTGGATGGTCCTGGTCATCTTGATCCAGTATGAGTGGAACAGCTTCCTCCACTGCCATGTTGTGCAGCATGCAGCAGACGATGATGATCTTGCACACCTTCACCGGGGCATATGGGAGTGCTCCGCCGGTCTTGTGGAGGCACCGGAATCGGCTCTTCAGAAGTCCAAACGTCCTCTCAATGACTCTCCTGGTCCGCCCATGTGCGTTGTTGTAGAGGTGCTCGGCAGCCGTGCTGGGGTTGCGGACAGGCGTCATCAGCCATGGCATGTTGGGATAGCCAGCGTCCCCTACAAGGAAACATCATGGACAGAAGTGTGTCAGCACAGGCAGTGAGATTGGAAGATGACGCCAAACACTGAACTGCCAGAGTCTACCCACCAACAATACATGCTCGCTCGTTCCGCAGCTGCAGCATCATTTCTGGCACCCTGCTACGCCTCATGATGAAGGCATCGTGTGCTGATCCTGGAAAGCGAACACAGACATGTGAAATCACCATGTTGGACAGACACACCACAAGGGCATTAATGGAGTGATAATGTTTGCGATTCCTATACACCACCTCCTGTGCCTGTGGTGGTACCAACGCAACATGTGTCCCATCTATGGACCCAATGACATGGGGCATCCCTCCCAGGGCATAGAACTCACGCTTGACATCTGTCAACTGCTCACGATTTGGGAATTTAATGTACTCATCCAGGTGAACCAACATGGCCTCTAAGAAATCATGCAGAACACGGCTGAACATCGTCTGGGACATGCCCCCGACATCAGCAATGGTATGTTGGAACGTACCCGTGGCAAGGAAATGTAGGGCTGCCATCACCTTCAACTTGGGTGTCAGTGCACTTGGATACCTGTGGCGCGGGAGGAGTTGTGCTTCCAGCCGGCCAGTCAACTCATCAATCAACCGTTGGCTGAATCTGTAGCGGCGTATACAGTCCCGTTCATGCAGGGCAGCAATGTCTGGCATACGTCGAGGGAGAGGCGGAGCCCTGCAGTGAAATGGAAGGAACACCTAAGAGTGAGCACTGTACAACAACATCGTCAATGCACTGAGCACATGTTACACAGCCAATACACATATGCCACGTTGTGAGTCAGGTCTGTGCCACAGTTCCTGGACACGAACGCCAGTCAGGTTACACTCCTACCAAGGGACAGCCACTAACGGAGGGGGGCAAGATCACGATGACATGGCATGAGACTAGCTGTGGGCCAGTGTAAGTGAACATGCACACGCATCACAGGATTCACAGACATCCACACATGTGCAGAGGTAGTATGCGTATGGTACAGACAGGTAGTTGGATGCGATATGCACTGGTCACATGTCATAGGAATAGGACAGGCCACACACATTGCCTTTGAGGAGTACATGTCGAGACAGAACATACATAGGGAGCATGTGGATATGTACTTGTGTTGATACTCCGTGTAGTTGGATACATACACACCTCATGGCAAATCACATATGTGGGCTGGTGTGCGGAACAGTGTGCCATGCCCATCGACACACAGACACATGTTGGCAGCAGCAACTGCTGACACATTGAATCACACACCTACAGCAAAATCATGGAAAGACATGCCACACACATGACATGGTTGCAGCATGCAACGCAGCCATACACGTGTCATATGTAATATTCCGTGTACCTGGCATCAGGGGACAGGTGCGGGTGTCCGTGACTGGGACATGCAAGTGACTCATGGCTCCACTAGTGTGTACGACATGCACACATGTCAAAGGAGTGCAGGGGATGTGTGGTACAATGCGCACCATCACACACGACATGTGTACACAGCTCATCGTACATGTGCTTTGCCCACACCTCAGGGGTAAAGTGCCACATCACATCCTGACACACCTGTGTCACACACAGGTGGTATTGCACAGACAATGCATTGGTGTCCACCCTTGGCAATACCTGTCCGCTCCATTCCTGTCTGTGTGCCGCCTGTCACCACTGACAGTTGTTATACGCACCGTACATACGCTCGGAGCGCGTGTATAGGGTCCCTGGGCCAATATTGCCGCTGGCGTATGCGTACGCCACAGTAGTACGGACTGTACACGCGCTTGTGCGGTCCGGATCACAATATGGGCGCTGGCGTATGCGTACGCCACAGTAGTACGGACTGTACACGCGCTTGTGCGGTCCGGATCACAATATGGGCGCTGGCGTATGCGTACGCCACAGTAGTACGGACTGTACACGCGCTTGTACGGTCCGGATCACAATATGGGCGCTGGCGTATGCGTACGCCACAGTAGTACGGACTGTACACGCGCTTGTACGGTCCGGATCACAATATGGGCGCTGGCGTATGCGTACGCCACAGTAGTACGGACTGTACACGCGCTTGTACGGTCCGGATCACAATATGTGCGCTGGCGTATGCGTACGCCACAGTAGTACGGACTGTACACGCGCTTGTACGGTCCGGATCACAATATGGGCGCTGGCGTATGCGTACGCCACAGTAGTACGGACTGTACACGCGCTTGTACGGTCCGGATCACAATATGGGCGCTGGCGTATGCGTACGCCACAGTAGTACGGACTGTACACGCGCTTGTACGGTCCGGATCACAATATGGGCGCTGGCGTATGCGTACGCCACAGTAGTACGGACTGTACACGCGCTTGTACGGTCCGGATCACAATATGGGCGCTGGCGTATGCGTACGCCACAGTAGTACGGACTGTACACGCGCTTGTACGGTCCGTACTACTGTGGCGTACGCATACGCCAGCGCCCATATTGTGATCCGGACCGTACAAGCGCGTGTACAGTCCGTACTACTGTGGCGTACGCATACGCCAGCGCCCATATTGTGATCCGGACCGTACAAGCGCGTGTACAGTCCGTACTACTGTGGCGTACGCATACGCCAGCGCCCATATTGTGATCCGGACCGTACAAGCGCGTGTACAGTCCGTACTACTGTGGCGTACGCATACGCCAGCGCCCATATTGTGATCCGGACCGTACAAGCGCGTGTACAGTCCGTACTACTGTGGCGTACGCATACGCCAGCGCCCATATTGTGATCCGGACCGTACAAGCGCATGTACGGTCGGTATCACTGCTTGTGGGGTGCCCTAGGGCGTGGAACGCACCGTACCTGTGTGTAAATGTATGAAAACACATAGGGGACACATGAGGGACAAGTATAAGGGCCTAAATGCCTGATGGTTGCCATGGAGACTGAGTTAAATTTTTGAATTTGAGCACCAGGTGCACAGCAGAAGTCAGTTTGAAAGAATCTACATTGTTGCAATGTGGATGTTGACTTGACATCATTATCAAAACTGAAACCATGCAAAGCCACACACTGGGGTAGGTTTGAAGGGATTGGATGAAACGTAGGATGCTAATGTGACTGACCAATCAATCTGTACTCCTATACATGAACAGGCCAGCCAGGCATATATAAGGCAGCCAGGTCCCATGAGAGAGCACTTGCCTGCACATCCATTCATCCATGACCACTGCTGCTGATAGTGATTCCTCTGGCACCATGTCCAGGACTGTGGAGAGGTCACAGCCATTCACCCAGGAGGAGAACCTTGCCCTGATAGATGTGATCCTCCCACAGTTCCAGAGCCTGTATGGTCGACCAGGGGTTCAGGTGAGTGCAGACTCCACTAGCTTAGACTGTGCCCCTTTTGTGTGACAGTGACTTCTGGCATTGTGTCCATGTGTGACAGACATGCACTGTTGTTTGGAGTGGGTCCCAGGGTGTGGAAGGCCTCATGTCACCCATGCAGAGCATGCTGTGTTTCCTGTGTGCACTCCTCACTTGCATAGTGCCTACTGTGACAATGAATGCAAGGTGCATGCCACATTCTGCCTGCATACTCCTCCTGGGGATGTTGTTTCCACAGTCCTGATGTGATCCTGTGTTCCCCCCAGTGTGACAGGTGTCAGTACCCATGGATGTGTGTTTGTTCAGTGTACCTGTGCTGTGAGTGTCCAAAGGCCGTGTTCGTCCCCTGCACATTGGTGTGTGTGTTAGTCCCCTGTCATGTGGGTGAGTGCATATGGGGAGTGTTGCACACAAGCAGCATGAGGGATGGATATGGCCTGGCCATCGGATGTGAGCAGGGAGCAGTGCTGTGTGCATGCCGTGCTGAGCCAGCCCCACACCTGTGACACCCCCGTCTACTGGCACATGGGCAGAGTGAGGTGTGTACCCGCAGTTGGCAATGCCATGTGATTGTCCTGTACCTGTGTGTGTCTGTGTACTCTGCTGAGGTAGCATCAGTGTGCTGGGGCAGGTGACTGCTGTGAGGTGCTGTACATAATCCTGGTGTAGCCTGTGAGGCACAGTGTGATCCCTGGTCAGTGAGTGTGTGGTACCCCTCATGCCACCCGTGTGCTTCCACTGGCACGTAGTGCATTTGGCCTTCCACAGTGGATAATGTCCCTATGACAAAGGTGCAATTAGTTGCATGCATACCATGGCCTGTTCATAATGAGGATTGTTCTATATGTGTGTCTCTGTGTCTTTGCTCATGTGGATTAATGTATTCTCTCTTTTGCATCCTCACAGGTAGGCGCCATTGCCAAGGGGGAGATCTGGAGGGAAGCCGTCAGTGCCGTGAGGGGTACAGAGGGTCGGAGGCGGAGCCTGTCTCAGGTGAGGAAACGCTGGCAGGACATCCGGTGCTGGACGAGGAGGATTGCACGGCTCCTGCTGGGGGACTCACCTGAGAGCCGTAAGAACCGTGGCCGCCGTCGTCTGACCCACATCCAGAAGCGTGTGCTGGCGGTGGTCTTCCCCGATATGGACAGGCGCCTACAGGAGAGGCAGCAGCAGGAAGGGGGTAGGTACATGTGTGTCAGTTGTGTGTCCCCAGCCAATGTAAGTGTGCAGTTGCATGGATACACTGCCAGGGTTTGATTGTGCAGTGCGTCAACTTCTCCACAAAGTAGCACAGTGCTGTTCTCACTCCCTCCCTTCCCCTCCTTGCAATGTGTTCCCTGGTCTGTCGCCACTCTTGCACAAGGTTATTTATGCAGGCAGTTCATGCAGGTGCCCTATGCTATCAGCATCATGTGTGGGGGTGATGTGCCACAGGTATGGGGACCTTGCGTGTGCCATGGCCAATTTCAGTCATTGTGGTGTCCATGTCACTTGGCACTGATTGTGAATCACGACATAGGGGTGTGTCTCCAAAATGTACAGCCTTCCAGCATGCATGTCCAATTGTGTGCCCTCTGACATGATGTGCCTGAGTGGGAGGCCTGCTAAGTGCAGGGACGGTTGCTTAATTTGCAGTCATGTCCATCCTGGACCATGGAGGAGTGTGGGCACTACTGTGCCCTGGGGCACCTCTTCCTAGGTATCATGTGCGTCATCCAACAATATGGCCATTCACTGTGTCTTTGCCATGGGTTGCGTAGGGTGGCATTGTACCCTGGGCTCAACTGTTAGGACCTACAGGTTGCTACATGTGTCCACTGTACAGGGGGACCCATTTTGCTTGTGCATACTCACAGTGGGCATTACCTGTGTGTGTTGTTGAGACAATCTGATGATGTTTGCCTGTCAATGATGTGTGGACATGGCCACCAGGGGCTGTGTGTTTACAGTCATGAATTAGTGGAGGCCATGTGTTTCCATCCCAGAGTAAGAGGTGTACATACTTTCTCCGTCTCAATGAGATTGTCTCAGGTGTGGGTGGTTTGTGCGTACAAGGCCTACATGTCAGAAGCTTCATCCTCCTTGCTGGGTTTAGCCTGTGTGTGATGTTTGACTGGACATACGCTCAAGGTGCAGTGACCCTGTCATGTGTGGCCTGGTTTCATGTATTGCCTTTGCAGCATGCGGCAAGAGTAAATGGATATGATTCATGCTCATCCCTTTTTGACGACGCAGTGTGGTGCAGGTGCTGTGCACATTTGTCCCCAGAGGCTGACTCCTCTCTAAAATTTCAGGTGCAGTGATTTGCTGTTGTGTCATGATCTCCATTGTGTCTCAGTGGCATGGTGGGTAGAAAAACTGTGTGTTCCATGGCCTACATGTGTACATTGTTTTGTAGGTGTTACTCCTGTTGCTTTTCAGGCTATGCAATGTGACCTATGTATATTTGACTCATGTGACATAAGTGTACAGGTGTCTGATTTTCTCCTGTCTCTTCACCTTGCCCACAGCATCGCCGGGGGACACGGAAGGAGACACTAGCACGGACCGGGAGGAGAGATTGAGCACCAGTACCAGCAGTGCTGTCCTGTCTGGCACATGGAGTGGCACGGAGGCCGAAGGGAGTGAGGCGGAGGACCTGTTGACTGCCAACACAGACTATGACGCAGACGGGTCCGAGGCTGAGCTCCCAGAGGTGGCGGAGTCTGCCCCCCCAGCTGATGGCAGCCCTCCACATCCCCCCGCCACCTCAGGTTCCATCACCGGCCTCCCACATGCTCGTGGCCCTTCCCTCCGTGCTCGGTCCCCACATGTCTCCTTCCTGCCAGGCACCGCACCCCCTGCCCCTGTCACCACTGCTGCGGTGAGTGCGGAGTCTGTGGACATCCTGAGGCAGTTGCAGGTTGGTCAGACTGCGATGCTAAATGTCCTCCATGCCCACACCCAGGTGCTGACCCAGATGGAGGCATACATGGAGGGCATGTCGGCTGCGCAGTCTGACCAACGGCAGTTGCTGAGGTCCATAGACTCCACACTGACTGCAGCACTGGATCTCCTGCAGCGCTGCGTAACACCCCCTACCCCTGCCCCATCCACAATTCCCACTCCCGTGCCTGTCCCACGCACATCCAGACGTCAGCGTGCACGCACCCCAACAGACACAGGCACCACACCACCAGGGAAGTCGAAGCGCACACCTCCTGTCACGCACACACAGGGTGAGGAAGGCACACCCACTGGGTCGGGGGGGAAACGTAGAACACGCAGCCACAGTGGGAGTCCGCATTCCACACAACCCACTCCCTCCAAATCCACTCCCCTTAGCTCTCCTGGCCAACAGTCAGTGACAGCATCATCCACTGCGAGTGTGCCCCCCAGCCCCAGGATGACACCACCCCGCAAGCGGTGGAGGCGGGACCCGGCCAGGGGAGTTGAGTCCCCCACCCTGTCCACACCCTCCCCCAGTGGCGCTGCGACCCATCCCTTTGCCCCCCCCCCCTCCTTGGGGCCTGTGGTTGGATTGGGTACGGGGGAGTCGCTGGGGGAACTTGCCGACGTGTGCAGCGCCATTCTGTCCTCCACCTTTGGCGCTGGCACCCCCCCTGTGGCAGATTCATCCCTCCCTGCACCCACAACACCTACCCTTTCCCCTCCTGTCCCTGCGGTGCCTGTTTCCACCCTCCCCCCTGATGCCCCCTCTTCTGTGGATGAAATGGACTTGTGAACTGTGCAGGCAAGCTAGGGGACACACGTCCCGATGTGTACCCCCCCCCCGGACATTGCTGCTGGGCTGGCCCATGGCCCTTGTACATAGTGGACATTTTCTCTGATATATTTTCCTGCTGAATAAAGCCTTTTCTTTTTGTTTTGCACACTGATGCTTTCCTGGACTTGCTGTTGGTGCTGGTGCTCCCTGCGTTGGGGTGGTGATAATGTGTTAGGGGTCTGTGAAATGTTGGAGTGTGCTGCTCATGGGGTGTACCCTGCCATCTGCGTGCCATCACAAAGGTCTCTGCAAATGGTATTTGGTCATGTTTGCTCTCACTGTATGGTGACATTGTCCCAAGGTGTGTTCCGTCCTCTGTGGCCCAGGCCATTTTTCCTGCAGGGTGTCTCCCAAATGCTGTGCTGTGCTGTGTCTACATTTCCTGGATGTGTGAGGGTTGCCTTTCAATATAGCCATGCTGGCTCAGCGATGGCTCCGCCTGCATCTGGGGTATCACCCTTGTAGGTCACTGAACTTGTTGATGGGGTATATTGTCCGATGTCTGGGCACTGCTGGGAGTGATAGGTACACACCCCTCCTGTGTCTGGGCACTGCTGGGAGTGATAGGCACACACCCCTCCTGTGTCTGGGCACTGCTGGGAGGACCCTGCACCCACCCCTCCTGTGTCTGGGCACTGCTGGGGGTGTTTTGCACACCCCATTCTTATAGCAGGTTCGGTGCGTACATGCACGGGTGGGGGTTTGGTGCGTACATACACGGGTGGGGGTTCGGTCCGTACATACACGGGTGGGGGTTCGGGGCGTACATACTCTGCTGGGGTGGGGGTTCGGTGCGTACATACACGGGTGGTGGTTCGGTGCGTACATACACGGCTGGGGTGGGGGTTTGGTGCGTACATACACGGCTGGTGTGGTGGTTTGGTGCGTACATACACGGGTGGGGGTTCGGTCCGTACATACACGGGTGGGGGTTCGGGGCGTACATACTCTGCTGGGGTGGGGGTTCGGTGCGTACATACACGGGTGGTGGTTCGGTGCGTACATACACGGCTGGGGTGGGGGTTTGGTGCGTACATACACGGCTGGTGTGGTGGTTTGGTGCGTACATACACGGGTGGGCGTTTGGTGCGTACATACACGGGTGGTGGTTTGGTGCGTACATACACGGCTGGGGTGGTGGTTTGGTGCGTACATACACGGGTGGGGGTTTGGTGCGTACATACACGGCTGGGGTGGGGGTTCGGTCCGTACATACACGGGTGGGGGTTCGGGGCGTACATACTCTGCTGGGGTGGGGGTTCGGTCCGTACATACACGGGTGGTGGTTCGGTGCGTACATACACGGCTGGGGTGGGTGTTAGGTGCGTACATACACGGGTGGGGGTTTGGTGCGTACATACACGGCTGGTGGTTCGGTGCGTACATACACGGCTGGGGGGGGGTTCGGTGCGTACATACACGGGTGGTGGTTCGGTGCGTACATACACGGCTGGGGTGGGGGTTTGGTGCGTACATACACGGCTGGTGTGGTGGTTTGGTGCGTACATACACGGGTGGGCGTTTGGTGCGTACATACACGGGTGGTGGTTTGGTGCGTACATACACGGCTGGGGTGGTGGTTTGGTGCGTACATACACGGGTGGTGGTTTGGTGCGTACATACACGGCTGGGGTGGGGGTTCGGTCCGTACATACACGGGTGGGGGTTCGGGGCGTACATACTCTGCTGGGGTGGGGGTTCGGTCCGTACATACACGGGTGGTGGTTCGGTGCGTACATACACGGCTGGGGTGGGTGTTAGGTGCGTACATACACGGGTGGGGGTTTGGTGCGTACATACACGGCTGGGGGGGGTTCGGGGGCGTACATACACGGGTGGTGGTTCGGTGCGTACATACACGGGTGGTGGTTCGGTGCGTACATACACGGCTGGGGTGGGGGTTTGGTGCGTACATACACGGCTGGTGGTTCGGTGCGTACATACACGGCTGGGGTGGGGGTTTGGTGCGTACATACACGGCTGGTGGTTCGGTGCGTACATACACGGCTGGGGGGGGGTTCGGGGGCGTACATACACGGGTGGTGGTTTGGTGCGTACATACACGGCTGGGGTGGGGGTTCGGTCCGTACATACACGGGTGGGGGTTCGGGGCGTACATACTCTGCTGGGGTGGGGGTTCGGTCCGTACATACACGGGTGGGGGTTCGGGGCGTACATACTCTGCTGGGGTGGGTGTTAGGTGCGTACATACACGGGTGGGGGTTTGGTGCGTACATACACGGCTGGTGGTTCGGTGCGTACATACACGGCTGGGGGGGGTTAGGGGGCGTACATACACGGGTGGTGGTTTGGTGCGTACATACACGGCTGGGGTGGGGGTTCGGTCCGTACATACACGGGTGGGGGTTCGGGGCGTACATACTCTGCTGGGGTGGGGGTTCGGGGGCGTACATACACGGGTGGTGGTTCGGTGCGTACATACACGGGTGGTGGTTCGGTGCGTACATACACGGCTGGGGTGGGGGTTTGGTGCGTACATACACGGCTGGTGTGGTGGTTTGGTGCGTACATACACGGGTGGGGGTTTGGTGCGTACATACACGGCTGGGGGTTCGGGGCGTACATACCAGGGTGGGGTGGGGGTTCGGGGCGTACATGCACGGGTGGCGCTTGGGTGCGTACATACACGGGTGGGGGTTCGGGGCGTACATACCAGGGTGGGGTGGGGGTTCGGGGCGTACATACACGGGTGGCGCTTGGGTGCGTACATACACGGGTGGCGGTTCGGGGCGTACATACACGGGTGGGGGTTCGGGGCGTACATACACGAGTGGGGGTTCGGGGCGTACATGCACGGGTGGGGGTACGGGCCGTACTTCCACGGGTGGGGGTACGGTCCGTACATACCCCTGCCCACGCTCTGCGTGCCTGGGTACGGGCCGTACCCATGCCTTTGGTGTGTGGGTACGGTGCGTCCCACCATTGTTGCGGGCCGTGGGGTCCGCACCGTACACAGGCCTTGGGGGCGTGGCTACGGGTCGTACCACGCGTACCCCTACATGACCCCAGCAATGCTGGTACGAGCTGTACCAAGGCCTTTCTGACGTGGGTACGGGCCGTACCGCTATTGTTGGAGTGACGTAGGGGGACGCGTGGTACGTTCCGTACCCACGCTCTTGCGGCCTGGGTAGGGTACGTACCGGTTCGCGTGACCATCCACTTCCGTTGTGGCGGACGCTTGCGTTGCTGGCCTTGCCCCCACCCCCTGGAAGTGACCAGGCCCTGATGGTCAGGTATGTCCAGGCCATGTGTGATTTGGTACCATGTGTTGGTGTTGTGTGTCCTGCCCCTGCCCCCCCCTTTGCCCCTGGTTGTTGTGCTGACCTTCTGCGGCGTCTGCGTCGGTTCCTGTACGCCAGGTGGACTGCTAGGAGGGCAGGGATGGCACGTAGGTTCGGGTCCATGTCTGTTCGTCGCGTCCAGCTGCTCCTTGCGTGTGTCGTCCTGATTTCCCGGCAGTTTTTGGCAGCCGGTAAATATTTTCCGTGCGGGATGACGTCGGTTCGAATCGTACTTCCTGGTTCGTGAAACGTAGGCTGGATGCGTACCGACGTCACGTCGGCTCCTTTCAGGATCGGAATTGTGTTTAGTTTCTGTTCGGTCGGTGTTTTGTTCGAATCGTACGGAAATGGTGTTTCCGTATGAATCGTACTTGCATTTTCGGATGGATTTCGCACCGGGTACGAGTCGGACGGAGAAAAGGCTCCGTCCGACGGTTCGTACCCGGTTTTTACCGGATCGGAATTGGCACCTAAGTTGGGATGCGATGTGGAGACAAAAAATGCGTACATGTCTAACAGAGTGAACATAAATGGAATGATCAAGACACTCTGACGACCACTATCCCTTCCACAAGCCGCTGAAATGTTTAATTCACAGTCTATTAATTTCAGAATTAAAACATTTTCCATACTAATTATTTACAACAAAATTATTGGTGTTTCTCATTGATCTTAAACAGCTAAGGTTCATTGACAAAGCCAATGGTTCTGGCTGGTTTTAGGTGTATGGCACTTGTTGTGTCATATATCTCAATGCAATAACAGAAAGCTCAGTGAGGCACCAAAATACTGGTTGGGTGGCACAGTATGGAAATCACATATATTTAGGTTATGGGGTTAAAACAAGCCCTAAATTACATAGGCCACGCTCCTTTTAGAGACCCCCACACACACACTTTTTCATTCCACTTAAAGCCCTGGGTTAAGGCATTGGAGTGCCGGGGCCTCTTTGAAAGAATACATCAGAGACATGATGACCAGATGGCACCATGCCACTGAGACAACACTTTTCCAGTTCTAGATTTTGCTTTTATGTATCATTGATATCACATGTGCTGGTCCCATTGGCTGAATAAAAATGAGCAGAGACGACAACTCCCAGAATGCATTGATATGTAAACGCAATGCCCAGGATTGGAAAACTGGTGTTCTGGTGACATGCAGCCATCTGGTCACCCTAATCAGTCAGACATTTTCTGATAAAGGTACACAGCGTCTAATAGAGAATTGACCAGAGATAAGAGAAAGGGAATTCCTCTATGAGACAAAGTTTCACAAGGATAAGAGGGCCTCAGAGAGTACATGATTTCGGAGCGTTAAGTAGTTAGATAGAGATAGTTGGCCCAGTTCTGCCAATTAACCCTCATCTATGGTTAAATTAACACAAATGTGTTACTGTCACTACATTCCTGCAATTAAATATTTTATCTCTCCAGTCAGAGCGCCTCCAGTTGCTCAGTTATCGTGCCTTACAATTGCATTGTCAGGGTGTGGAGCATGAACCGGTGGGCGAGCCACTGAAAGATAGTGCTAGGCAGGAACCAGATGCCTGGCTTTGGTTCAGGCTCAGCTCGAGGTCCTCTTGACCCCTCGAGTCCAAAATAAGCTGAGCTTTCATGTAGCTGCTGCCTGCCACTCAGGCTGTTACCTCGTGCGCCAGGAACTAATGGCAAACCTTTGATGACGAACCTTTCATGTAAAACTGACAAAAGAGAAACAAATACCCTTCTAGTGGCCTAATTGCACAGCGTAAAACAAGAAATTCTGACTTCCCCATTTGACAAAGTTGTACGATCCTAGGAAAATATATTTTTTCACAAAGACTCCTTTTTCTTCATTATCACATTTAATACAGCCTTCAGATACGTGCATTCAGGGTATGTGCTATACAAAAACCTTTTGTTAACAATAATGTTGCTCCATCTGCAATAAAAATCTACATCACATGTGCTCCATCTGCAATAAGAATCTAAAATACATATATAAAGTACACATGACAGATTACTTGCCTCTTAGTTCACTGATGGCTTTGTCAGGAGGGTGGGAGGGAAGAGATAGGAATGTTTTAAGCTATTGTTAAAAAAAACAAAATAATCAATGCTTCTTAATGCAGTGGTATAATTTGTAGTGCTGAAACGCATCTGCATGTTTGTTGCATGGTTTTTATACAGCAAATATTTTCAGGGCTCAGATAGTGCAGGGGCTCTCAGTACCAAGCCAGGCCCTTGGGTCAGGTCTCCCTGTTAATTTGTTGGCTCACTCTCATCTATGAGCATATCTCTTCACTGTTTAGGTTCTACTGTAGCTCAGTGGTCATGCACAATTAGGATCGAGGGGGAGTCATGGGAGAACATGCACTGCAGCACTACACAGCATCTGCAAGCAGGCATTCGAAGACATAGCCCCCTGCACCTCTAGCGCTGCTGAGGACTCACATTAAGCAGTGACCACAGCTTCCAGCCACCCATACCTTTGATGAGGACTGAGCCATAGACCCGAGAAGGTCATCCAGGCTCGCAGCCATCATCGGGAACCCCAGACTAAACATTGTCTCCTATGCCGATGACACCCAGCTGATCCTCTCCCTCACCAACAAACCCGCAGTCGCAAAGAACAACTTCCACAATGGGATGTCGCCACCTGGATGAAGGACAGCTGCCTCAAGCTCAACTCAGAGAAGACCGAACTTCTCATCCTGGGCCCCACACCCTCTGCCTGGGACGACTCCTTGTGGCCTGCAGCACTCGGAACTTCCCCACACCAACAGACCACACACGAAACATCGGCTATATCCTGGACTCCTTGCACACCTTGAACTAACAGATCAACGCTGTCTCATCATCCTGCTTCCACACGCCATGCTTGCTCCGAAAGATCTTCAAGTGGACCCCCACCAAGTCCAGAAAGACGGTCACTCACACACTCATCAGCAGCAGCCTCAACTACGGCAAAGCACTCTACGTCGGCATCAGCCCGAAACTCCTCAAGAAACTGCAGAACATTCAGAACGCCTCTGCCAAACTCATCATCAACATCCCCCGCTGCAGCCACATCACCGGCCACCTGAGAGACCTCCACTGGCTCCCAGCCGACAAAAGAATTACGTTCAAGCTCCTCACACACACCAACAGAGCCCTGCACGACATGGGGCCCTGAGACCCTTATGGGTGAGTGGTCACACTTTACAAGGTACCTGATTGATTGATTGATTGATTGATTGATTGATTGATTGATTGATTGATAGATTGATTGATCTCACCTCCTAGTGAGCAGGGTCTGACTCCAGACAGAAAATAGGACCCAGCACCAAAATAAAAGTGGCCTCCATCAGCCGATCAGATAGTTAAAAAAATTGGACCAAATTTGCTAACCGATATATAAGTGTTTGGCAACAAAGTAAAACATTGCTCTCTGAGAATCCAGTCAGCGCAGTACTGGCTGCCGGGGAGAGAAGAGCGCAGTTTTAGGGTGGCAAAGGTGGGGCGAGGAGAGGCACAGAGTGTGGCGCGTGTGGGTGGCAGAAGGGCTGGTATTCTGCATTTTTTATATTAAATTTTTTACATTTGAGGAAGGAAGGAGAGACCATGTTATGAGTGGCTCCCTATTATTTCTCTGCCACTGCATAGCATTTGAAATTAGAAGCAGATAATTTCGGGGGCCATGTATAACACAAAATTATAGCTGGGTAAAAAGTGAAAGATCCCTATTTTGCACTCTTAGTATTCTGTAACTCTATATTTAGCACACTGTTTATGTACAGCACAGTACTTGTAATCACATTGCTTCCCCAACGTATTTTTTACACTATAGTAAACATAATGTAGCTAATATTTTATTCCCACAGAAGCCGGTCGTGCCTCGGGAGGATGACTAGCGTGTGACAGGTCACCTAATAAAATGTGGGATAATGCTGCCCTCCAGTGGCAATATTAAAAAAGCACAAGACGGAAGAAGTGCTTAAAGGTGCCTTTCTTGTTTAAGAATATAAACCAGGTAAATGGAAATGTTTGTTGTATGGCTGAACTGCCCGTTGCCGGTTACATAGTAGGCGTTATATCGCAGCATTTTTTGATCCCGGAAGGATCATAGATTCTGAGTTGTCTTGAACTATGTGGTCTGCAGAGTTATACAGATCCTTGCAGCGTGTACTTTAACTTACTGCGCTATTGTATAGCTCCTTTGGCTTCTCAAGGAACTGATGTGATATTACTGCGCCCTATTTATTCCACTCCCTCGTATCTCCGCAGCTATAGCATCACATAACATGATACTTTTATCCGGAATATGCAACCATACATGGAACTGTCAAGTTGTGGTAGAAGTATGTCAGATGCCCCCGACTGCAGCCGTTATGACATATCTCTGCAGTAGGCGCGTGAACCCGGCGGCTTCACTTTTCCTCGAGTGAGTTCCCTGAGTTATCCGCTCTGGCTCATCGCCTCACATGACGCATGCAGCTGAGAAACAATGCGGCCTTGTGGCGGGTGACGAGGTCCCAGTCATGTGACTGGAACAAGCTGCGGGTGTCAGCTTCTTCGTAGGCGCACAAAGCATTCTGCAAGATGAAAGGAGGCCAGGATGGAAACGGGGCTGTCACGGGGCCTGACAAACAGTTCCTTTTTGCACGTCCTGAACAACATTCGCTGAATTCACTCAGGCCTGAAACATAGCATTTTACAAGCTATAAACCGGTCTGCCGTAATTCTAGGCCTTCCAGTGGGGCGGGTTTACCCGGGTCTCAGAATTGGCAATAATGTAAAAACAAAAAAACGACATAGAAACGAGTTCCTGCTGTGCTCGATATTCATGTACTTACCTTTACTGGCAAAACTACTGATGAACAATTCAGTAATGCCTGATCTGGTAGAGACTCCATCTAGCTGCAGATTCCTTACCTTACCAGGCCTCAGACTGGATCTCGATTTTTGTTTTATCAGTACCCCTGTGAGCCGGTAGGTGGCTTTGTTTGGCTCCGCAAGGTGTTGTCAGCGCCAAAAGTGACGTGCACGGTGCCTATATTGGCGCAATTCCCGTGTGCTGATGTCAGTTACTTTTGCAACTTTCTACACCAGAAGCGCAGAGCCACAAACTACACTGACCACTATTGTGGAAAACTAGGGTCGTGAAAGAAGAAAGCCCTGTCCTTAGAAACCTGTTCGCAGAGCGGGGAGGATGGGTGGGTTGGTAAGGAAATTCGATTCTCAAAGGTTCTACTGCATAGAGAATCGTATGTTATTAAGGACAATGAGGCTAGCATTATGCATTATCTATTTATTCACCACTTCTGAGTAGCAGACACTTCAAAGAACCTCTGAATAGAACTTTAAACATCAAACAATTGAAATAGAACTTCATAGTCACTTATAAGCGTTCCCTCTGCCAACTTCTTCCTTTTTTGTTGATTCTTCTTAAAACATCCTTGTTGTTTTATTCAAGACCATATCCGGATCCTAATTCTCTGCAAAGATTTGAAAATACTCTTATTAAAATCTGTTTTGGCACTTACCCAGTTTTACATGACTTTGTAAATCTGGTGCAGCATCGAAATCCATGGGTGTTGCGTGGGAAAACCCACCATAACACCCATGGAACATCTCCCAGGAGCAGAGTTATGTTATTGTAGTTTGTAACGCGCACAGTTACTCCTGGGAGTGTCCCGGCGCGAGCTCAGAGGAAAGAGACAGAGGTAGTTAAAACAGGAAAGTTTTCAGGTGTTTCCTGAACAGCAGTGAATCCTGAGTAGCACGCAAGGATAAAGGCAGCGCATTCCACAGCAAAGCAGCCTTGGAAGAAAAAGATCTGCCCCCCATGCGATGAAGACGAACGCGTGGAGTCTTCGCAAGGAGCTGGGATGATGATCTCAAAAGCCTGGTTGGTCTGTAGAAAGAGAAACGCTTCCTAAGATAGAGAGGCCCGCCATCATAAAGAGCGCGATGAGCGAGAATCAAAGCCTTGAATTCAACGCGTTTCTTGACTGGCAGCCAATGCAGCAGGTGGAGCGTCGGCGTGATACAGTTTCTGATGGGAAGATTTACCACCAACCGGGCTGCTGCATTTTGGATAATCTGTAATCTTTTAAGTAGATAGTCAGGAAGGCCAACGTAAAGACCGTTAGCATAATCAAGGCGGGATAAAATCAGAGCCCTAACCACTGTTTCCTTAGCAGATTTTGGAAGTAAAGGTAAGAACTTTCGCAGGGATCTGAGAATACCGAAACAGCAGCCAGCAAGTTTTTTAATCTGAGTCTGAAAGGACAGCTGCTCGTCGAACCAGACCCCCAAGTTCTTTACGGGGAGCCCCGTGCAGGAAGGAGAAGGATAGGCAGAGGGCCAGAGAGAGTCTCTGAAATCTGGAGGAAATTTGCCGTAAAGTAAAATTTCCGTCTTATCCTCATTGCACTTCAGTTGGGCGCCGGATAGCCAGTGAAAAACTGCTGACAAACAGCCTTGTACTCTGGCAGTAGAGATATCAGATTTACCCCATGTGAAAAGGAGCTGAGTGTCGTCGGCGTAGGCCACAACTTTAGCCCCACATTCCTCAGCCAGTTGAACTAGGGGTGTGACATAGATATTAAAAAGCAGGGGACTCAATGAAGAACCCTGAGGCACACCAGTAGTAACCGGCTGAGGGGGAGACGCAAAAGGCGGGAGCCAAACCTGTTGGGACCGTAGAGAGAGAAAGGATTTCAGCCACTTCCAGGCGTGACCAGTAATGCCGATATCGGCCAACCGAGACAATAGCATCACATGCGGCACGGTGTCGAATGCAGCCGACAGATCTAAAAGGATAAGGGCTGCACTTCCACCTCCATCCAGACACTCGCGAATAGCCTCAGAGACCTCAACCAAAGCAGACTCCGTGCTGTGTGCGGCTCTAAAACCCGATTGAGCCGGATGAAGAAGCCCCGATTTCTCAACAAAAGCGGTGAGCTGCCTGTTGACCACTTTTTCGCAAATTTTTGCCAAACAGGGAAGTAGCGAAATCGGGCGATAGTTGGCAGGATTATCAGAGTCAAGGGAGGGCTTTTTTAACAACGGGATGATTTTAGCTTGTTTCCATTCCCGTGGAACTTCCGCCTCTGTGAGGGACAAATTGACAAGCGAATTTACCTCGAGATTGACTGTCTCAGCAATGGAGGCCAGCAGCCTGGCCGGGCATGGATCAGACGGAGACCCTGACTTTAGGGATTGCAATAGTTTCAGGGACTCGGAGGGGTCCACAGGGGAAAATGTGGAAAATACCACTGTTGGAGGGCGACCTCCAGCTATAGGCACACTATTGCCGGAAAACGTCGCCTGAATGGACCGAATTTTAGCAGCAAAAAAGTCCGAAAGTTTTCCGCACCAGGATGCAGAGACTGGGAGTTTAGTAGCCATAGCTTCCGGGGCCATAAAGCTCTGAACAATTGAAAAGATTTCTTTTGAGTTGTTACTAGCTGCCTCAATCCGCTGCGTATAGTACAGGCTCTTCGCCTGGCGGATGGCCTGGTAGTAAGTCTTCTGTGCGTCTCTCAGTGCCTTCTTAGCCGGTACGGTGGCTCAGTGAATTAAGCTGCGTTGCCGTACTCAAGATTTATGAAGCTACTCAAAGCCTTGCAGGGTGGCTTTGAGTGACTTCATAAATTGGATGGAGAGTCCTGCATCACACATGTACCAATTTACGGTGTGCAAAAGTGATGCAGAGCTCTCTTAAATAATTCCCTAAAGAACTCTTGCTTATTGACAAACCTTGTACCAAAAAATGACCAACAGCAATAGCTGATCTGTAGCAATTCACTATTCTGTTTGAAAAACCTTTCTGAAATAAGTCTTATAAAAAAATTGGTACCATTATATAAGCCTCCATGGGGTCTAAGTCTCTTGCCACGTACCACCGTAACCAGATTCTCCAAGTTCTCCTATCTATATCTTTTCTGTGTTCCTGGTGCCCATGACTCATTAAGAAGGCCTGAAGCTGCTCCCGAAACATCTGAGAATCGGGAAACAACCTTTACAACGCAGTCATTACATCATACTACATTTACAACGCAGTCATTATATCGCAACATCCTTTACAATGCATGTCACTACAACGCAGCCATTACATTACATGTCATTACAATGAATACCATTATAACGCATAGTACCCCTACACTATCCAACACTTACACTACTGTTGCACCCCCTGGAGTTAGAATAGTAATTTTTACCCCTACACTATCCAACACTTACCCTACTGTTGCACCCCTTGGAGTTAGAATAGTAATTTTTACCCCTACACTATCCAACACTTACCTTAAATGCAATGTAATGGTATGCGTTGTAATGGTATGCATTTTAAAGGAATAATGCGATATTCTGGAATGCGTTGTAAATGTAGTTTTCAAAAATTTGTTGTAGTGGCATGCGATGTAAATGTATGCTTTGTAAAGAATGTTGCGATGTAAAAACTGCGTTGTAAAGGCATGTGTTGTAAATGTATGCGTTGTAACGTCATACATTCCTGAGAATCTATTGGATTTCCTGATTTTCTCCAGGCTAGTAGGTTGAGTGAACCAGCCTCTACCAAACGGGCTTCATTATTCTCTTCCCAACATCTCTTTGCAAGCTCTGATTAAATATGGAATCTCTATCCCCATCTCCATCACTGAAGGGACCCATGCTTGTGCAGTCCAAACTGAGCAACTAACACTATCTGACAGGTCTGTCTCCTTACTTGAATCAACACTCTCTGATCATAGCAACTGGAGAGAATGCATAGCCCCTGGTCCCCTTCCAATTCTGAGTGAGAGCATCCACTGCCATGGCCTCCAACTGATGTAGTCTTTTAACAGATGAGTCAATTTCAAAGCAAGCAGGTCTATCCTCAACGGTCCTAGGCAATCTAGAATCTCCTGAAAAATGTCCTTGTCTAACTTCCAATCGCTGTAATTTGGTATGTTCCTTGAATTCCAGTCTTCTACAATATTTTATATCCCCGGCAAATATTGGCTCTGCAAACCAATTTTGTGCTCTAGACAAAATTCCCAACTCTCCTTTGCTACCTCTGTCAACTTCTTAGATCTGCTGCCTTCCAATTTGTTTATATATGTCACTGCTGTAATACCGTCCATCTTCAAGAGTACTGAACATCCCTGTAATTGTGATTTGAAACTGAGCAATGCAAAACTACCTGCTCTCATCTCTAAACAGTTTATATGTTCCATCTGTTCCTCCAAACCCCACCTGTCTTTTGTGTTGAACACATTGCTACTCATACATATTTGCTTGTGTCTGTCTCTATAACAGAATCTGGTATTGAGCCAAAAATGCTCAACCATTACAGGCCTCCAAATTTTCCAACCACTATCTCAATTCCTTTCCTGCCTCCTCCGACATTATCACATAATCTTCATACCATAATCCTTTTGCAAGACCAGAGATTTTCAAACGCTGCAAAGCTCTGTAATGTAAAGGAGCCGAGAACACCGCTGGAATTGAAGATGGTAAAAGACCTATCACCCGGGCCAAATCTTCTTTTCTTTGACTTTCTGTCTTCTTTTTTTGATTTTCTTTTGTGGTAACAAAATGTACCCTTTTAGTTGTGAACAACAAAGCCTAAACACTCCAAACTCTATGGGCTTGATTCACAAAGGGTCTCCGCACACGCGGTGGAGTCCCTGCAGTCGTGGGGGAATTTCCGCACTTGGGGCAGAATCTCCGCAGTGAGATTTCTCATTGCGGATAACCCACCCTTACTGTGGAGACTTCCCCACGACTGAACAACCTCTGCCATGAGTGCAGAGACCCTTTGTGAATCAGGTCATGAGACAGGACTAAGATTGACATTTCCAGATTAATTAGAATACCCAATGACTCCAAAAAGCCTTTCACTCTTCCATCTGTAATCTTAATAAAGTTGCAGTCTAATTCATATAATTAATAAATTGTCCAAATAAATAATCAATTAGATGCCACTCTCTCTCAAAACCCCTACTACTGATCCGTCACCGTTATGAAACACCAAGGGGCTCATGACAACCCAAATTAGTACAATTGACCTTTCTATCTGAACTGCAAGTACTGTTGGCTTTCTACTGCAATTGTTCAGATCTATCATTATCAACCAATCTAATTCCTGTAACACATCTCTCAAAATATGTATTCCCTCCATCTTGAAATGTCTGCATGTCACATAATAATTTATATCTCTCAAATGTATTATAGGTCACCAACATTTGTCCTTCATCTCCACAAAAAACAACATGCTTACAAATCCAATCTGACTGTCGTTTATTTCGACAACTGCACTCTTTTCCAACATACTTTTTATTTCCTTCACAACCACTCTCTCCAAATCTTTGTTTAAAGATTCTCTCGGTTCCTGTAACTGATGAGGCTCTGAATTGAACTCTATTTGATAACCTGAAACTGTACTGAGGACCAAAGGATCGCTCGTAAGCTTTGTTCATTCTTCCACATGGACTCTCAATCTTCCATCTGCTTTTTCCTGGGTAAAACAGGACGTAATCTTCAAACTCGTACTCACCTGTTCCTGTAGAGGGAGTTTGTCCTTTCCTCTAGTGGGTCTAGTTGTGGACCCTCTTCCTCTGAGGGTAAAATCCATAACTACTTTGGAATCCTCTATAAAAGCCCCTACTAGCTCCTTGGGACTTATATTAATTATGACCAGGAGGTTGCCCTCTCCTCCCAGCCCTGCCATAAAAACTATTGGCACCTCCAAATACCTTACGCATTGAAAACTGTTCTTTGTCTAGAGCCGTGAAGGTATGTACATATTTCCCTAAGGCCTTAATCATCCCTTCACTAAACCGCAAACCTTTAACATCTTCACTAGGCTCTTCTTTAGCCAACTCTCCCAACTTCAGATTTATGCTTAACAGGACTGCCTTATGTCTCTCTGCAATCAACCCTGCATTTGCATTGCCTAAGAAACATAGTGCCAGTTGGCACCAATATCTCAATAAATCAATGTCCATGTCGGTTCCTTTTAAATTCGCCTCCTCAATCATATACAACATTCTTGCAAAAGGCCCTAGTGTAACTAACAGCTTGTCCTCACATTGCTTAAGCAATTTTTCTGATCCTTTTCTAGGATCCCTACCTAATTTAAACAAATCCGTGAATCACTCCGATACCAATTAGGAGTTATTGAATCTTTGTCACCAATAACCGGGCATGAGCATCCAGCCCTCATTATGATTAGTTCCTCTTTTTCAAAGGATCTCATGATCGAGTACTTTATAGACTCAGCCACATGGCTCAAAGGCCACCAATCATATCCTCAAGGATGTCTAATATCTTTAGGATCAAATAAGTTTTTGTCCTAATAGATCAATCACAGATCTCTCACTTTTGGTCCTGCTATTAGCGCTATCCCCAAAGTCATCATCTAGATCATCTTTGTAATTTAGGTAACATCTACTCGTCAAAATCATTATCATTTCCTTCTGCAGGGTTTTCCTGTCCATCCAAAGTGTTGTGATGGACGCCAACTCTCTGCAAGCCACGTAGGACTCCTTTTTCATTTGTTTTATTTTTTAAAGTTTTTCTTTTATTGGAACATTTGCCTCCTGGACCTATTTGCTCTTTCTTCCCAATACTCATCATCCTCATCCCCAAGACCCCTTTTCCTGTCACTCATAGAAGATCTTACTGATTCTTGGACCACATTTTTTATTTCCTGTGAAAATGTCTCTTTTATCATCATCTCCTGACTAGCCTCACTTATGCTTTGCTCAGTCAAAACTATACTCTTCAAAATGTAAGCATTACCAAACTTCTGTAAAACAGTATTAAAATAGACTCTTTCACTTAATATAAAGCTTCCTACTGTCTACAAACTAATTTGATAATCCTCTCAGCTGTTCAGATCTTCTGATATACCTTCCATTGCTTTTAACGGCAAAATGTGTTGCCTAGCAACCATTCCTCACAAGATACAACGTGCAAATTTACTCTAGAAACAAAGGAATACAATGCATTGGGTGCACAATCCAAAATGGTGCCTCCGAAATACTTATTAAGGAATGTATTGCTCTTTCTTTTTCAAAATATGACGCTAACACTTAAACTCAACTTTGCGCTTCATACACGCATTTGTGTGATGATTAAAATTGGCATTCACTTAGTTATTGCACTACTGCGGTCCCCCTCGAGCATGCACCTCTAATGCGCATAACTGCTCAATTCTAAGATGGCCGTTGACCTCATCGGACTGCCGCTTGCCTCCCCTCGCCGCATCTCTTAAACTTGAAGGGCCCGATTCACAGAACTGACTTAAGACAAAACCCTAAACTTACTACCATTTTGGTATTCACAGAAGGCACTTACTCATTTTGGTATTCACAGAAGGCACATACTCATTTCGGTATTCACAGAAGTTAGGAGTCCTAACTTTAGGACACCTAAATGCATTCTGTGAATACCGAAAGTCTTAAAATTAGGAATTTTCTCAGTTTAGTAGTAGTATAGTTAGGACTCCTAACTTTAGGACTCCTAAATGCCTTCTGTGAATACCGAAAGTCTTAAAATTAGGATTTTTCTCAATTTAGTAGTTGTAAAGTTAGGACTCCTAACTTTAGGACTCCTAAATGCCTTCTGTGAATACCGAAAGTCTTAAAATAAGGATTTTTCACAATTTAGTAGTAGTAAAGTTAGGACTCCTAACTTTAGGACTCCTAAATGCCTTCTGTGAATACCGAGAGCCTTAAAATTAGGATTTTTCTCAATTTAGTAGTAGTAAAGTTAGGAGTCCTAACTTTAGGACTCCTAAACTGAGAAAAATCCTAATTTTAAGACTTTCGGTATTCACAGAAGGCATTTAGGAGTCCTAAAGTTAGGACTCCTAACTTTTGTGAATACCGAAGTGAGTAAGTGTCTTCTGTGAATACCAAAATGAGTAAGTGCCTTCTGTGAATACGAAAATGATAGTAAGTTTAGGATTTTGTCTTAAGTTAGTTCTGTGAATCGGGCCCGAAGTGTTACACCAACGGTAAGCGCAGCAACCAGTATGGGTCTGTAGGTGAGTGCTTTACCTCTACAAAAAGTTAGAATTTTCAAAACTTTAAGTTCTTAAATTATTCCCCTCAATCTATCTATCGGTTATTTTGGTATTTATCTTTCAAATAGAACTACTTTACATTTAACCTCCTCCACAGGAAAAATACAGATCTAACAATTTTAAACATTATACAAACATAAATACATCATTCCTTCAATCATATATACATGTTAATGAGAATACCTATCTGATCAGAAGCAGCAAACACAAGAGGAGAAATTTGGCAGATGGAAGGCTTATAAGACTCTTTGAAGTTCTTTATCAATTGTTTGCTGTTTTAAAGTTCTATTCAGAGGTTCACTGAAGTGTTTTCTGCTCATAAACAGTGAATAGAAGGATAATGCATAACACTAGACCCCTGTCTTGTCATAAAATCTGCGGCTAGGTATAGTCTATACCAGATAAGGCATTACCAAAGCTAAGTTACTTATTCATCTGATGAAGACTTGTAGCAGCAGATTCCTTACCTTAGAATAGATACCATAGCAATACCTCCCTGGAGGTGGGTCTTCGGACTATTTTTACAGGAGGAAGTCCTGCAGGGCCAAACAGGCAAAATGCCCATCTCTACGGACAGAACTGTCCAGGCAGTAGTCTTTGGTAAAAGTGTTTAGGGAAGCCCATATTGCTGCTTGGCAGATGTCCAGGATCGGAACTCTGTGGGCTAACGCAGAGGTTGTAGCTTTAACTCTGGTGGAATGAGCATACAACCTCCTAGGAGCTGCTTCTTAGCCAATGCATTGTAGATTTTGATACAGAGCATGATCCATCGTGAGATGGTCATCTCCTGTATGGACCATTCTTTCTTCGCTCTGACAGTGAGGATGAGATTGAGGTTCAACTGAAGCACAATGAAAGGGGAAGGTGGAAACAAATGTGGAATTTGAAGACTGATGGCTGGTCAGGCAACCTCATAAAAGCTGAGATAGCAGAAAGATAGCCTTGGAGAATGTGCCAAAAGCAAAGTCCTTCTGGGAAAGAGAAAGAATGAAATGGAGAACCTGAGCAAGAGGATCAGAAAGCGAATCAATCTGTTTTCCTGTACACCGCACCACAAATATACCATCTTGGTGGAGGGACGCCTGGCTACCAAAATAACATCACAGACTTCAGGTGGAAGGTCGGAAGCTGTGAACTATCACTGCTCGATCTCCAAGCAAGAAGGTGAATCGTTGACTGGTTTGGGTGGAGAACCCTCCTCTGCTGCTGCAACATGATCCTCCTGAAGGGGCAGCCTGATGGGAGGACCGATGGCCATGCTCAACAGCTCGGTATACCTGACTCTCCATACCCAGCTTGGAGTTATAAGGATGACTTGGGCCCGTTGTTCCTGATCTTCTTGAGAATTCTGGACAGGTGTGGTATGGGCGGAAAGGTGCACAGGAGGCCTGAGCTCCACTTGAGCCGAAAAGCGTCTTTGAGCAAAGGTCGCCTTGGAATCTCTACCGTGCAGAACTGCTGACACTGCACTTTCCTTGCAGCGGCAAGCGGATCTAACCAAGGCTCTCCCCACTGCTGAAAGAGACCTTAAACCTTCTCCGGATGGCGATGCCATTCGTGTTCCCTAGGCATCTTCTGCTGACTTTGCCTGCTCTGGCTTTCAGAGAAACTGCCAGGCGTTGAACTACCAGGGAAATGCCCTGACAGTCCAGCCATGTCCAAAGACGCAGGTCCTCTTGACAAAGGGTCAACGACCCCACCCAACCTGTTTGTTGCAGTATCACATGGCTGTAGTATGGTCCCTGAACACCAGTATTAGCCTACCCTTAATAGAGGGTAGAAAGACCTTCAATGCCAGCCGGATTGCCAGGATCTTCAACAAGTTGATGTGGAGTTCGGCCTGGCTTGTCGGCCGATGGACAAGGTGATGTTAAAACACACTTTGACATCTTATTCTTGTGGCGGGACATACCCAAATTGCCCAACGACTTCGAGAGCGACGAGGATCTAGGACTCCGCATCCACTCCCGGTACCTTCCTCTCGACCAGGATCTGGATCATCGCGGAGTCGCACGCGTCAAGCCGCCAGGAGCTTGAGGGATTGCTCCCACAAGGCCTTCGGGTGCATGGTGTGGCAGTTGGACCAGGCCTTCGTGCCATAGTTGTTTTCGAGGGACCAGTGGCAACCAAGGTTCGGGTCAGTCACCAACATTGAGTGGTGATAGGCGCCGCAGGGCTTGAATCCAGCCTTCTTAGATGACATCCCTGCTACAGCAGGAAGAAAAAACCTCAGAAAAAAATGACAAGATGTTGAAAAAAGTTAGTCAAAAACTGACTAAGGGGTAGCCCTTACTAGATGTGTGTTGACTGGCATGGAAAGAAAGGAACTGACGTTAGCTCGCTGGTGTGGCGCCTTTATAGGCACGGCGCACATCAATTCCGGCACGGACGGCACCAAAGATACCACGCGGAGCTGAACAACACCACCTATTGGCATGCAGGCGTACTACTCAAACACATTTCAGGATCCAGTGTGACACCTGGGCATAATTCTAAGGTAAGGAATCTGCAGCTATAAGTCTCTATTAGATTGATTTCTCAACTGCGACTGTAAAAACTCAAAGTATTTTCTGTCAGCGATGCAGTCCCGTTTTGCATTCATGTTTTACTTCATCATGCATTCCCTAATAATATTTGCTTTTTTCAAGCTATTTTGTTTCTGTAGGTTTTTGATGCAATATATGACTCTTGCATAGTGCACACATTGAACTGAGTCATGTCCAGGTATGTGATTGAGTTCTGGGTTGTGGGGAAATGTTTATGATGGCACACTATTAGGAGCTCTGAAGTCGAGACAAAAGGCTGTGTGAGTTTCTTACAGTGCATTTCAGTGGGTCTTAAAGGTGGTGTGCAGATTACATGCACATCAAGTCTTTGCCTCTCTGCAGAGCGCATAAAGCGATGATCTCAGACGCGCAACACCCATTGGGCTAAATAGGTTTCATCCCCATTGACTGTCTTAGTCTGTGCTGTTGCAGCTCCAGGACACACACAATTCTTTAGCTGCTGTGTGCTGGGCTGTCGCGGAGATGGGTTCTCGATGACAACCTCATTATTTCCAGTTCATCCAGAGGTTGAAGTGTAGGCAAGGTCAGACAGTTTTGGGGAACGCCAGATGCGTGGCTAAAAAGATCAAAATATTCTGCAACTATGGTGTTGGCCTTTTAGGTAAATACATATAAAATATTACCCCCCCCACCTTAAATGAAACATATATCAAGGAGAAAGTAATTGGAGGGAAACGCATTCTATAAGGTTATGAAAGTTCAGTTGGTTAATGCGATCAATGCCGATTGTAACCAGAGAGTAACAGAACTGAATCCTGGATGGTGCACTGGGGAATAGTGGTGGTTAGTTATAGTGCTATGAGGTCCAAATATGCAGCTGAGAGCACTGAATATGCAAGTCATTTTTTTAAACTTTAATGTGCTCAGTTTAATACAGGCAACCAGAATAATGTGCAAACAGATTAAGCACCTTATGTAGAGTTTGATGGATGGGAAACTCTGTCAAAACGTGACAAATATCTTACTGCTCTATTACAAATTCCACAGACTATAATGCACTTGCAATATGGTGGAAGGAACATATGGCGCATTTGTATAAAGAATAAATATGCAATCACCATAAAACCTAATCTGACTCCATCAATCAAAGCCATACACTGGCTCCCCAGCAGCCTTTAGATTTGGTGATTAACCAACTGCACACATTTACATTTTAGCAGATACACTGGTGAGAAGGTTTGTTTCTTCCTACACTGCCTGTCTCTCCCTTGGCTTTACAGAAGAGGAGACACCCCTCCCTTCTCTTTCAGCCTAAGGCCCCTGAAAGGCAGCATAATGTTCTGCAACAGTTGTTCATTTAACAAATATTATGGGAACTCTAAAAGATTTGAAATGTAGTTCCCAATAGATCTAGTCCACTTCCACCACTGACGTCATCCAAAAGCCATTCAGAGGCAGAGGAGGCTTTGTTTATTGAATTTAATTGCTTCATGTATCTCATAGAGTTGCACTCTCTCTACCTATTCAGCCCACTTGCAAGATGTGATTGAAAGACACGTGTCCTGGTCCGTTGAGGTGCGTAGTAGAATTCCAGGTTGGAATTCCTTTGCACACAAATATATGAGGTCCGGTTTTCATGCACGTGAATTTACTGGGTAAAGGAACCACAAACCCAATTTTACCAGCCAGGAAACCGAGTGAGTAAAATCACTGTGAAAAAAGCTACATTGTAACACTGACACCTTTCATCGACTCTGCCGAACCTTAAACAAGGCACAGGGGAGCATTATATGTTCCCCTATGCTGGCCTTCACTCTCCACCCCTTCCATGCCATGCAGAAAAACATATGGCAATGCACAGTAATTCCACTTTCTGTTGGGGTTATCTTGCAATAGTGCGGGACTTGTGAATTGTTACCACACAGTACTGAACCAAACTTAACTTGAACAAAAGACAGATAATGCAAGGCTCCATCAGAATGTAACAGACAGAAGCTGTGAAATTGCATTGTCATTTCTGTAATACAGTCCTCATTCTTAAGAGGCACGCACATATGGCAGAAACGTTATTTTTTCTTATTGCTTTGAATCCATACATAACACCAGTTACTATTTAAACCGAAACTTGAAGTGGGGGCCCTATAAGATGGTGGACCCATAGAGCCTAAGCTCTTCTGCCCAGCGGACTTTTGCACAGCTCCCAGCCTTCCAGAAGCGGTCACCGGCCACACCGTGACACCCTGAGACCGGCGACTTGATCCTACAGCCCAGGGAACCATCGACAAGGTTGGCTTTGTTCTCCACCATGCCGCTGGTGATAAGACCAAGCAGAGTTTTCTTCTCATTGTCATTGCCAGGAAACAGGGCAGGGCAGTGGTCCTCATCTCCCTGGATGCCAAAAAGGCATTTGACAGGGTGGACTGGGAGATGCTCTTTGATGTGTTACAGAAATATGGCATTGGACCTTGCTGCCGTGGATGCATGGCTCTCCATGCATCACCCACAGCCAGGGTTAGAGCTAACGGCCAAACCGCAACACTACTGCCTATCTCCGGCAGCACCCCGCAGGGCTGTCCCCTCTCCTCTAGCTTTTCCTGGAGCCCTTCCTGCAGAATATCAGGTACCACTCACAGATACATGGTATTTCCTTCTGTCGAAACACATTCAAGGTTTCTGCCTTTTCAGATGACCTCCTTCTGACTCTCACTGAGACCCAGAGCTCCCTATCGGCGATTGCCCCCCTCCTTGAGGAATTTTAGCAGTGCATGGTCTCCAGATCAACATGACCATGCCTGGGGTTCTGTTTTTTTGGGCTGGCAGGTACTTGCAGACTCCCTCAATACCACTACAGCTTTCCGTTGGTCTACGGACTCCGTCCACTACCTCGGCATTCAACTCACTCCCAACCTCCATGTGTGTGCACAACTGAAATTTTGACTTTGATTGCCTCCTCTGCGAGACAAAAGTCACCAGGGCCACGTGGAGAAACCACTCTCTTTCTTGGGCGGGATGTATAGCCGCCCTCAAGATGACCCTACTCCTGCAGATTCTTTATCTCTTCCAGGCCATTCCACACCACATCCGGAAAGAGGACATATCTTGCTTACAGACACTTTGCATATAATACATCTAGGCTTCAATAAAAATGTATTGAAACTAAAAAGAAACTAAATGAAAAAATTATACATTCTGCCATCAAGTTTTAACATGATTCAAATTAATACACCAGCCCTTCAAAGCCTGTTTTCCTTCCTGATCGTAGGTGACTGCTGCCTTAAGTGAGCTGTATTGTGGGTGCTGTAATGTCTGCTGTACTGTGAAATTCCTATGGCTTTTGTTTTTACAGAGACGCTGTTTTGGTTGATTCGGTGCTCCCTTGAGCATCAAAGCTGTCTGAGGCACCGAGTTTGCATTTCCCAGGGGTTGCTTACTTAATCTCTGTGCACTTTCTTTGTCCCGTAGTCTGTGTGGGCCGAACTTTATATACACAGACCACATCATAGTTGGCAGGTGTTGGCTTGTGCAACCACATCTATTCTCATATGTCTATCCCGCACCCATGAGTAAGTGCCGATGCCAGCATTCAGAGAACAGCACTCTGTTGGATCTGCTCATTCCTCGCTGGCATCACCCAGTCAGTCAGCCCCACTCCTTTCCTCCTTGCTGAGGTCAAACTCTTCTTAGAAGTTGCATAAGGATCCTAACTCAGTCCTATTCTAGCATTATTTGGACCCACAGAATCAATGTTATATCCTAGGCAGACGACACCCAACTCATACTCTCCCTCTCCATTAAAACATCAAACATCCAAACCAATTTTTGTGCCTGCCTGTCCAAAGTTGGCAGGTAGATGAAAAGAAACTGTCTCTAGTTCAACACAGACAAGATGTCCGTATTCATCTTTGATAAAGACACCTCGCTATGGTACTCCACCGAGTGGCCTGTTGATTTCAGACCCATACCCCACCCAACCACCAATACAAAGCAACTCAGAATTGTAGTCGATAACCACCTCGCTTTAACAGACAAATTGAATGCACTCTCCACCTCCTCTTTCCAGACACTCAAGATGCTGAAGAAGATTTTCAAGTGGCTTCCCTTCAACTCCTGCAGAAATGCTCTCAACACTAGCAAGTTTGACTATGGCAATTCACTCTACGTAAGAATTAATGCGCAACTGACCAGAAGACTCTAGACCCTATAGAATTAAGCTGACAAACTCATATTCAGACTTATCCACAGAACTCAACACCCACATCATCCCTCAACTTAACGATCTCCAATGGCTCCCGATCCACAAATGTGCACTCTTTGAACTCCTCATGTTCACATACAAAGTCCTGCACAACATTGCCCAATCTACTGCAACAATTGCATTAACTTCCACATCTACCCAACACCTGTCTCAGCATGACTCCTGTTTGCACCCATCCCCTCGCATATGCAGAACTATTTCCCGCGGCCGAGACTTCTCCCATCTCACTCCCAAAGCCTAGAATGAACATCCCATCCCATCACTCTGTCGGCAGACTCCTATCAGTTCCTCCAGATCACTCCAGGGCCTGCTCCAAGTGGAGCGTGGAGCGGGCAGCCGGAGGATAAGGGAAGGTTGAGGAGGTCGAGGAGGCTCTATGCATAGGGAGAACTCTAATTGACTCTGTAGCTCCCAACCTGCTCCCAACCAGTGCTGAACAGTATTATTGAATACTATTGAACAAGCCCCACCCCACCCCACTCCACCTCATCACAAACAAACAAGCAAACAAATAAATTAAGGAACAAACCAAGGAACAGAAGCTGCCAGCGAATTCCATCATTGAAATTTGGCAAAGGCCTGTCAAAAGGAACAAAAGGAACAAAAGTGACAAAGAGTCAAAAGAGACAAAAGGAGGTAACAACCTTAGGAAACACCATAACAGCCATAATAGCTGCTGTAGCAGCTAAGTCAGCTAAGTCAGCCAAGTTAGCTCATAACATCTTGCACACAACAATGATTCAGGGAAGCCAAGACAGCAGGCAGTAGAAATTCCTGCCAAAAGAAAGAGGAGGACAACCAAGAAGAGACCAAACAAGGGAAGTGTCGAAGCACAAGCGAGGACAAAGGAGGAAGTTTTAAATCTAATTTCTCCACTTAACACCAGCCGACAGCCCTTACTAAATGGCACGGCTAGCGGCGCAAGCAGTGATCTTGCCTAAGCCAAGCCACCAACCTAAAATATGCACAAAACTTTCATTTATAAGGGATGCTGGGCCGGTATTGTGCCTAAATAGTAACAAAGTAACCAATATTCGGGACCCACTTCAACCAGTCAAGGTACACCAGACGGACCACCAGATGATACAACAGCAGCAGCGGCCAGATCGCAGGGACTGCGGAGACTCTTCAGTCACTGGCACAAGCCCCGGAAGCCACAACGCAAGCCCAACAGATGCAATAGATGCAAGCAAAGAGGCAAAGACCCAAGGAATCAAGGAGAGCGAACACCTAAGACACAATGCCCTGTGCCAATCAGAGATAGATTTGCCCAAAAACATCATCATATCAAACGGGAGCGGGCATGAAGCTCTTGGACTGGCCATGAGCCATGCAGCGACACCGAGAGAGGAAGGAAAAAAAGGAAAGAAGAAAGTAAGTAGGAAAAGCACCAACAACCATACCCCTCCTATGTGTGCTAAGGAAGGATCCTTGGATAAAACCACACTACATCACTTCGGAGAAGAGGGGGAAGGGGGAACATTCGGAAGATCTGGAAGTACACAAGTATTACCCCAATACCAAGACTAACACCTTCCCAAATGAAGGTATAGCTCTCCCCAGATTCCTATAGCGACCCAAAACTCTGCCAGAGGCCAAAGCGGAAGATAATCCCAAAGAAAATCTCATCTCCTCAGGCACTCCTGATCAGGAGTCACTTGAGCCACTTGAGCCCAAAGAGGCGATCATGGCCAACGTGGGCAAAGAGTGCAGCAAAGTCTCCCACAATACGACAACAAATAATGAAGCCAGAAAAGCACTATCTACATTCCATTCATCAGCGCAAGATTGGCTCGTTCAACCAACCTTGGGACAACTTCAAGCACAACTTGGCCACAACACTGCCCTAGCTCAATTTAACAGTAATACGCAACGGGCCCCAACACGAACAACACTGCCTCAAGACACAGAACCGGAGTCATCATACCTCACACCAGAAGAATGGGAGGAACTGGTCGCTTCATACTCCATCGCCCCCGGAGGTGAGTCACAAGGGAAAAATAACAGCTCCCCAAAACTTAATATTGAAAAGGACAAATCTCAAGACAAAGACGACTTCTGGTCCACATTGCTGCACACAATGCAAATGTCTGTGAACGCAATGCAATACCAATCAGACAAGATGGACCTTCAGTTGTCAGTCCTCAACTCAATCTCCATTTTCGTCGCCAACATAGACGACAAGCTGGCAGACCTCAACAATGTGATCAAGAGGGCTCAGTCAGAGACACAACTAATTCAGGCTAGCTGCACCTGTATAACAATTGTGGACAAGCTGGTGACACTACCATCAGCAATGGACAACCTTCTCGCTGACATAAGAAAGGCTGTGACAGACAAACCAGCCAATGGTTCGACATATAGGAGCAGCCGGTAAAAAATCCAAGTAAAAATCTAAGAACCCAGACACAGGCTCAGCAAACTGCAGCTCAGACATTAAATGGAAGGCAGCTTTGGGAGGCCGCGGACCTACCAACATCAGGGACAAAGAACAGCTCACTGAGCCAAAAATCCACAGCGCCCCCAACGAGCAACATCTCGCACACCTGCAATTCCCCTGAAAAACATGCTCTGACTGAAGGTGTACAAATATCCTCCAAACAGCGGAGAAAACAAAGGAGGAAGGGGCGAAATCAAAAACTAAAGCAGGCTTTATTTCATAGCAGGGGCACAACCAATAACCCCTGGAAAGTGCCAAGGGACGATCAACGAGATTCCTCAAGCAGGGAGTAAGAAGCGACAGACACAGGACGGTAAAGAAGAAAGAGTCCAACCCTGGAAAAGGTAACAGAAAAGAAAGAGTGCATATCCCCGAATAAACTTTTAAATGATGGCCCGAGCACAAACCAGAGAACAGAAGATGGCGCCCAATAGGGCATAGCACCAACAACAACAAATTCATGCTCAGTGACCGACCGGCCACTCAATAAGGCCACACAAGGCCCAGGAATACCATCAACAAGAGAACCTACAGAATCAGCAGGCAAACAAGCAGTCATACAGGGCACTGTATGCACAACTGGGGAGATAACTACAACATCAGCCCCAAGCACAGAGGCAGCCTTAGCAAGCGACAACCGGCTCCTCGCCCCAGTAAATTTATCATGTGGGCCACCACCGTCAACGGAGGTCTTAACAGCAACACAGAGTATCTCGGACCAACAAAAAGCGCTTCCAGGCGCAACAACAATAATCATGTTCCATCCAGAATATATATCGAAGGGACGGGTCAATACACTAAACAGGGGCAACATTCTGCGACTACTAAGGTCCACCAACAGCTTGAAGAATATAAAAACCACTGACCTGGAGTCAGTCGAGTTTGTAGAATCACCAGACCGACCGGGAACAGAAGTAAGGAAAACAGTCTGGGCTACACCAGACTTAGCTGAGAGAGTCTTAAAGGAACAAACCATACTCAATGCCTGGGGTATTAAACTACGGCCATTTGAAAAACCAAGGTATCCAGACCCTTTATTGGCCGAGCTAAAGAGCCAAGAAGAACACCCCAGTTCTGGACAACCGAGCACACTATTATACTCAGTATTGCGAGGGGCATGCAGCAATAGCGTTGAGCATAGAGAAAACGGAGAATATAACAAACTATGGGCACACTCAACCAGAAGTAAAGCCATACAAGAGTGGAGCTGGTTATCCAGGACAATAAACACCAAACCCGAAAGTCCATGACATCCCAAGTTTAATGGACCCACACCTAAAAACTCCCTGAAAGTCTGTTCCTGGAATATCAACGGTCTGGTAGATAAGACCTCGGATCCGGAACGGCAATTATATCTGCAGAAATTTGATATCATTGCATTCCAAGAAACATGGTGTGAAGTACCAACTGCACCACATGGCTTTAATTTGCTCTACTCACCGGCAACAAGAAGTGCCAAATTCGGCCACATAAGGGAGGCCTAGCGACATAAAGCTCTATAAAGAGCATTCACGCAGTAGAACTATTGTCATACAATCTAGCTCCACCCAACGCAATGCAAGCACTCCGAATTACCTTACAGGGGACGACAAAAAAAGAGCACATAATACTCGTAAATCTTTATCTGCACCCACGTGACAAAATTAGAGCTAGTCAACAATTGAAGGAAGAGCTGGTGAAAATAATAACGGAGGAGGAAACAAACAGTTAGATCATCACAGGGGACTTCAACCTAAATATGCTCAACAACAGAGCTGAGGACAACCATTTAGAAGAGGATCCATTTGTATGGGAGAAAATACCTCAAGATAACAACACAGATGGAAGACCCACAAAAACTTCCCAAATCCTTCTGGCGTTTTTAGAGCAACTTGCTTTCGAGCTCTAAATGGTAAATTTCCAGGAGATCGCCCACAGACAGCAACATTTTATAACGCAGTAGCAAGGTCCACAATCAGCTACACATTCTGCTCCCGTTGCATGTTTTTAAAAGTAAAAGACTATTGAATTGGAAGTTTAGATTATAGGGATCACCTGCCCCAAGAAATCACAGTAGATGAGCCATCAACATGCAAATTGCTCCCAGCAAATACATTCTCTTCGGAATTCACCAATAATGAGAAAAGAGTGAAATGCAGAACCAATGACCCCAAAGGCCTCTTTTCCCTTGCGAAACAACTTCTCGAAGAAGCGGAAGTAGTCGACCTCGATAGAATAGGAAGCTGGGAGGCTTTCACAAAAACCCTACGGAACAGCTACAGAGACATAAATTGACGCTCTCAAAACCGGAGAACAGCTCGTCCTCAAAATCAACAGTTAGGCCACAATTCCTGAAATAATGCAGAATTAAAAAAGCTAAAAGCATCGATAAACTACACACTTCGGAGGCTGAAGAAAGACCCCACGGCATTGCAAGAATTGAGGCAGCTAAAATCTACCCGCAAAAAACTAATTTGGCGAATTAAATAAGAAGCTGAAGAGTCTCTTTGGGCCAGACTCCTGCACGATATCAAAAACAACAATAGCACACAATTTTGGCAGAAGATTAACGCTCTGTCTAACCCGCAGGGCTAGGGGATTAATTCACATGTCACAGAAGATGCATGGACAAGTTACCTTGAATCACATTTTAATAAAGAACAGACTCCCCTGACTTGCTCAACTAATCTCGCACCTACCATGGAAATATGACCACCCCAGTCAAACTTTAATGTAATACCGGAACAGGATTTCATACAAAAGAATCCAGAAAGGCAGACGTGAGGGAGCTCCTGGCCCAAACGGGATCCCGCCCATACTATTTAAACTAGATCCTGAATTCTGGGCCTCAGTCCTAAAACCGATCTTTGACAATTTGAATTTTGCAAACATCAATTGTACCATCATCTTGGAGGGGCTCGATCATTTCTCCCATCTATAAAAAAGGCAATAGGAGTGACCCGAAGAGCTATCGGCTGGTAGCTCTCCTGGATAACGAAGCCAAATATTATGCCGGCGTACTCCTCCAAGAATTAACGACATGGGCCACAGAAATTACAGCAATACCCTATAACCAAACCAGCTTCTGCAGGAACATGGGAACTGCTACTAACATTTCAGCCCTTTCATTGTTGATAGATGCTGCACTTGCAATAAAACAGCCCCTGTATATGTGCTTCTTCGACTATAGCTCGGCGTGTGACCATATAAATAGAAATATTTTGGGGCAAAAATTAAAAAGGCTAAGAATTCCATCACTGCTTCTAAAACAACAAATTCTTTTGCATAGCAACACCTGGGTGCAAGTAAAGCTGGAGGCAGGAGACCATTTAACGAAAAAGATAAAAACAACCTCAGGATTAAAACAAGGCTGCGTGCTTGCCCCAATACTTTTTAATCTTTTCATGGCCGAGCTTTCAGTCCAACTCAATGAAAGCAATTCACATGCCCCCAAGCTAGGAGGCCGTCAGTTATCCAATCTCCTATATGCAGATGACCTGGTGCTCATCAGCAGGACACCTATTGGTCTGCAATGCTTACTTTACGTTACATCCCAATACTCGGAGACCAAAAGACTAAGTATCAATCTAGAAAAAACAAAAGTCATGTGTGTAAACTTTTTTTTAAATTTTTTTTTTTTAAAGCTTTATTTAGATTTGCAAAATCAAACGGTACACAAATGTTAGCTGTGCAATCATCGATGACAAAGTATGGAGGTACATCAAAACATTTCCAGCTCCCTTGCAATATATGTAAGTTATGAGTGGCAACCAACATCAGAACCCCCTTGCTCATTCCCCCATCCGTACTTGTCCAACCTGAAACAGAGGAGATTGACAGCGCCCATTCATGCCCATGGTCCCCAGCAACCCCCTCCCTCCACGCACAGTCCACCACCCATGTGCATACCATGCCAACCACCCCCCCACAACAAACGCCCCCTGGGACACACCATTTCATTCCGACCCCGACGTCCCCAGCCTCCCAGCGCCCATGTCATCTCGCCTACCCTACTCCCGTTGGAACTATGCCGGAATGCGTGGGCGACGAGGGGGAGCCGGGGAGGCCTGCAATGTATGATTTGTAAGGGCCCCAGATATCCCTAGGACGCGCTGCCGCGGGAAGGAGACTGGAATAGAGTTCGCTATTCGTGCTGCAAAACGCCATGGCAGTGAGCCACGACTGGACCGTAGGGGCCCGTCTATCCCCCCAGCGCCTGGCGATTTCTCGTTTAGCAAGAAGTAGACCCATAGCGGCCAACCTGCAAACGTTTTTAGGGAAATTTGCCGTGTAGCCCAACAACGCCACCTCCAGAGTGGGAACAAGTGTAAGCTCTAACATGTCTTCCAAGACCTTGTAGACTTGTGTCCAGAATGTTTGCAGCCTCGGACAGGTCCAGGACAAGTGTGCGAAGTCTGCATGTGGTGCTGCGCATTTCCAACAGAGGTGAGGTCGTGCAGGGTCAATGGAATGGAGTCTGTCTGGGGTCACGTACCAACGGCGGAGGAATTTATAGTGAAGGAGTTTGTGACGACTGTTCAAAGATATCGTAGCAGTAACCTTACAGCAGGCCGTCCACTGCTCATCTGTGATAGATGTGTGTAAACTTTCGGTAGATAAAAATAAAACATAATTGGTTCCTGGAAAAAGTCAGGCTGGAAGTTGTACAAGACTATAAATACTTGGGGATTATGATTGATAACAAAGGTAATTATAAAGCACAATGTGAGGCAATAAAAAAGAGGGGACTAATGACAGTAGTGGCATTAAGAAACCTGAAAAATAAGACCGCTGGACCAAACTTCATCCCTACGACCAAGGTGATACAGGCTAAACTAATTCCATCATTCACCTATGGAAGCGAAGCCATGAGAGGGAGAGATGCGGAAATATTGAACGACACCATTGCAAGAGCCTTGAGAATAATCTACGGGCTGCCGGGATACACCTCTCCGGCACAAATGAGGCTTGAATTTGGGATGCAAAGACAAGAGCTGTCCCGCAAAGGCGATTTTGTTAAAACCTGGTACAAAATTAAAAAAGGGCAGCCAGAAACATTAAACTCCTACTTGTGGCGGGAACTAGAAGCCTCAGAGACCTGCCCACCTAGACATTTCTTGGACACTGAACTGGACCAGCTGGGATTGAGGCAACTCTGGAAATTCAGCTGGGTCCCTGGCAAGCTTAAAAAAAATAGTAAATAAGACTGTCAAAAATGAATCTATCATACAAGACAAAGCCGTCTTGACAGAACGCGCACACGGCTGGCTCACAGTACAGTCCTACAGCAAAGCGATCCCCCAAGCATATCTCCAATCTAACTTCTCCAAAACCCCAAAAGAGAAGTTCCTGAGATTTCGGTTAGGCTTATTGCCATCTGCACATCACTTACCCCCATGGCTACGCCCTTCCGAAGCCGGCAATTTGTCGTCTCTGCGGGGAAGGAGAGGAGGACATAGTCCACATCATAACCATATGCCGGGAATTAATGCAGTAGCGCCGGTCACTACCCAGACCAATCTTTAACAAGAAACAAATACGGTCCTGCAGGCAAGCGGTGCTGGCAAGTCTTTCAGGCGAAGACATCCAGCTAAGCTGTTGCCTGGTAACATTTTTAACTGCTGCTGATCTCAGACTTAAAAAAATACAACCAGATCACCTGAGAAGTGGCATTGAAGCCGGGTTGGAGCCGGCTCGTTGACCCACTATGCAAAAGTCTAAAACAGCACCTATCATAGCAAGTACTAAGCCCTCTTGTACAGCCAAGCATCGAAGAATAATATTTTTAGGGTTTAGGGCGGGAGGCTGGGGTGTTTTTAGTTATAGGGTGAAGGTTTTCAGGCTCAGGGCAGAAAGGGGGGTCGGACTCCAGTTCAAGGGTGAATAACTAAGGGCTTAGGGTCGGGGGTTCATGGGTAGGTGCCGGTTTTAGAGCTTACGGCAGGGGGCAAGGGTGTTTTTTAGTTATAGAGTGACGGTTTTAGGGCTTAGGGCAGGGGGGTCAGTGTCAAGATCTAGGGTGAAGGATTTAGGGCTTAGGGGTGGGTCGAATTCAAATATGGGGAATGGGTTTTAGAGCCCAGGGCGCAGAGGGGCTGGGCATATTTTAAGGGCTGGGGTGGGCTTCATATTTAGGAATGGGGGACCACTTTTAGGATTCAGGGCAGGGGAGGCTGGGGTGTTTTTAGGGCTGGGGTCGTACATCGACAGGTGGCTAGCTTTTAGGGCATAGATCGGGGCTAGGGCAGAACCTTAACCTGCATATGCCTTTACCAAATATGTGATTACAACCAAACTCATTGTAAAGGCATGCATGGTAAAGGCATGCGTGGTAAAGGCATGCGTGGGTAAAGTCGTTCTTAAGACCGCATTGTTCAGCCACGTGTGGTTGGGGATAGCGTGGTTGGAACATACAACCACCCTGGAGAGCTTGGTGGTGCAAGCCTCTGACTTCCATGTAAATCCTGGCATATTCCCTACCACCCAACTGAATAGGGAATGCAAGAGGCTGGAAACCTTAGGAAAGAAAATGTTTTCTTCCACTAGCCTGGCACTGTGGCACACAAACACCACATGCCTTTTGGGCCGTTACTCCCGTTTCTTGTGGGATACGGTTGCGCAGGTGCTGCTTATGGTCACTGAGGGTACTCTCCCAAGCTAATGCTGATGTGAGAGATGCAGCTAAGTTTACGATTCAATGTGGGCTGGACACAACTGACTCACTGGGCAGAGCGGTTTCTTCATCAATGGCCTCACGTAACCATGTCTGGCTGAGAACAACTGGCTTTTCTGGGAATGTTCAAGCAGCACTTATGAACATGCCTTTTGAATGCTCCCATCTCTTCTGAAACAAGGCGGACTCAGCGCTGGAGTGTTTAAAGGATAGCAGAGCTACGACCAGGTCCTCTGGGCCTTTCTATGGCCCCTTGACAACCCTAGTTGGCCTTCCACTCCTTTCGTGGCCACGAAAGGGCCTTCTATCCACATCTTTACCAGGCATGCCACTACAACATACCTGCTTTCAAAGCCTCTGCGTTGCTGATGATGCGGTACCCTCAGACTCTGTGGTGGGGCAGCCCAAGGGCAGGCCAGTCCACCACTCCCCTGGCAGCTGCAGCCTTCAAACCTCTTTAGTTTGCCCTCCTACCATCATGGGCACACAGTGGGAGACAGGATAGGCCATCACCTGCCCCGCTGGAGGTCTATAACTTCAGCCCACTGGGTTCTTCAAATTATCTGAAGGGGCTACTCCCTCCCCTTCGTGACTACCCCTCATACATGCCACCCACTTACGACAAGCTGATGGAGGACCATCTCTCCCGATAGCTCTCTTGGCCAAGGGAGCCATAGAGAGGGTGCTGTGCCAGAAGTAGGTTGTGGTTGCTATTTCACCTTCTTTCTGGTGCATAAGAAGGACGGAGGACTTCATACTATACTCGACCTGCGCTAACTCAATTTCTTCCTCAAGAAAGAGAAGTTCAGGATGTCACTGTTGCTCAGGTCCTGTCTGCCTTGGACCCGGTAGACTGGATGGTAGCACTTGACTTGCAGGACGCCTACTTTCATATCCCCGTCCTGCCTGCCTACAAGCGTTACAATCGTTTCAAACTGGGCCACAAGCACTTTCAGTTTGCTGTGCTTCCCTTTGTCCTCACCAGCGCCCCTCAGGTGTTCACCAAGGTGATGGCGGTGGTTGCAGCTCAACTGCGAACAACTGGGGGACCAGTCTTTCCATATCTCGATGACTTGAAGGACGGCTTGCCCCAGGATGTCGTTCCAACTCCAGACCACGACGGACCTCCTGTACTCGCTGGGGCTCATTATCAACGGGCCGAAGTCACAGCTGACTCCCTCTAAGACTCCCCCTTTCATTGGAGCTGTTCTGGACACAGTGAAATTTTAGCCCTATCCTCCCGAATAGTGAGTCCAGGATATTCAGGCTATGATACTGATGTTTCAGCTTCTATCCTGGATTTGGATGAGACTGACTCTGAGGCTGCTGGACCTCATGGTCTCTACAAAAGGACTGCAGAGGTGGTTAACAAACCATGATTGGGTCTTCAGCAGGCCCCTCTCCCTTCTCCAACCAGACCCAATAGTAGTGACAGATGCGTCAGTCCTGTGATGGGGCAGCCATCTTTGGGGGGTGGAAATCAGAGGCCTTGGGTGTCTGGGGGAATCTGGACTCCACATCAACCTACTGGAGCTCCAGGTGATCCAGCTGGCCTTAAAAGCCTTTCTGCCTTCCATCAAGGGATGGCCAGTGCAGGTGTTCACGGACACCACCACTGCCATGTAGTACTACAACAAACAGGGTGGGGTTGTGGACCCTCTGTCAATAGATCCTGCATCTCTGGACATGGCTGGAGCATCAGCGCATGTCCCTGGTGATTAAACACCTGGAAGGCTCTCTTAACCCCAGGGCAGACAAAATGAGCCAAAGGTGCCTAGCGGATCATGAATAGCATCTCCATTCGGAGGTGGTGCAAGCTCTCTTTCAGCTGTGGAGGGAGCCTTAGTTAGATCTGTTCACCCCCGCTGAGAAGGCACAGTGTCAGCAGTTCTGCACGCTGGAGTCTCCAAGGCACCTCTCGCTCAGAGATGCTTTTCGTCTTGAGTGGAACTTAGGCCTCCTATAAGCTCTCAAGAAGATCAGGAACAATGGGGCCCAAATCATCCTTGTGGCTCCAGACTGGGCTAGGAGAGTCTGATATCCCAAGCTGTTCAGCATGGCCATCAGTCCTCTGATCTGGCACCTCTTCATGAGGCTCTTCTCTTGCAGCAGCAGGGGAGTGTCCTCCACCCGAACCTGTCAATGCACTGACTTCTTGTATGGAGATTGAGCAGTGACAGTTGACAGCTTTTGATCTTCCTCCCCGAAGTCTGACATCTTGACAGTCAGGTGTCCCGCCACCAAGACTGTATACACCTGCCACTGGGGCAAGCTTGTTGCATGGTGTGCAGAGAAACAAGTTGACCCTCTTTCTGCTCCCCTTTCTCAGGTCCTTCTCTTTATCCTTTTCCTTGCCCATCAGGGCCCTGCTCTAGGCATCCTAAAGGGATATCATTCTGCTATCTCAGCATTTCTGCAGTTGCCTGATCAGCCATCCCTCTTCAAATCCCCTATTGTAAATAGGTTTGTGAAAGGTTTACATTCCATAGAGTAGCCAAAAGGAAGGGTGAGGAAAGGCATACCGAATACAGATTTTGGGTTTGGGAATGTAGTTTCATTGAAACACCCTCTGAAACAAAGTAGACCCCTGTCCCTTGAACACATGTAGATTCTAGTCATTCACCCTGAGTTAACAAAAAAGGAGAGAGAGAATCATCAAGCCCAAAACCAATTGTGTTCTGTGGTTCAGGCAAACATTTAATTAAATTGTGCAAAAGCGACCAAAACGTAGCTGGCAGGGAAACAACCATACTAAATGTTGGTAGTGGTCCCTTCTTTAAGTTCTGAAACAGAGAACTGCTTAACCAAATACAGTAACTGATTAAATAACAAATTCAACCAACTTACATCTTTCCTACAAGATATTAGAAAGGAATAGATATTTTTTGGAATGCATCCAAGAAAATACACCCAGTTTTCAAGATGCTGAGATGCTGAGCTCAACGTTGAGCCGATTAGAAATCATGACTGGAAAAAAGTTCAGTAATTCAATTAGAGGGGTGTCAACATGAGCATGCAGAATTTGAGCTACCTTATGAAGTCTACATTTGTTTTTATTAATAATTATTGCATGAGGCGTATACTTTCTGGGGGTGTTGGAAGCTTGATGAAGCTTATTAGATTAAAAATATTAATGCCTCCTAAGCATTCTTATTAGTCTGAAATCACGGAATTCCTTAATAGCCATTGCCAGATAATACAGATGAGATCAGGAGGATCTCTATAGCGGCTCTAGGCATCTTACCATAGAGACTCTAGGCTACCTATTGACACAAATAAAGCTTGGAAAAAGCCCATCTATTTTGAAAAAAACTTTGGCTAAAATTCCAGGGAAAGGTTATAAAGAAAAACAAAAGGTATCAACATTTTAATCAAGAAAATTAAGCATATCATTGATACTGGTAGTCTATTCCAGTTCTTAAAGGAACTTTTAATCTTAGTAATTGTGAGTATATTGCTATTCTCACAATAGAAATTTGGATCTTCTGTGGAAACATAGATAGTGCTTGAGAAGGGAATTATAATTTGTATATAATGTAAGTGGTAAATACCTCACTAGAATCATTGAAAAACAAAACCTCTGTTTTGGACTTGATGAACCGATAACCACTGAATTTAGTATACAAATTGACAGCCGTCAAGGCTGCCATGATATTCCCTTGATCGGCTGTCAGATACAAAGCTATATTGTCACTTTAAAGTTTATTCACAGGAAAGCTGCCCACTGGAGCAATATTTGTCAAAAAACAAGAGATATAAATGGCTAGGTGTTCTGTGTGTTGGCCAAAAAGTATGTCAGAAAGAGTATATCCCTGCCTGGTATGCCTTTTTGGTGCTACTTAGCCAATTGTTTTAGTATTATTAACTATTTAGGCAAAATATATTTTATATAGTAGGAGATAATCAACTTAATGACCTAGGTATTTATTTGATTTGTAAATAATAAACAATAATTCTCAGCTCACCACTTTAAAGGCCTTCTCTTCATCAAGTAAGGCAAACACAGAATTAATTTTGTTTACAGAACATTAATCAGAAACCTCTGTTAGAAAATATCTACTAGCAGCTGGTTAAAACCCATTTTAATTGCTGTGAATAAATGATGGTATGAATCTGTACAAGAGGTTGCTAATAATCTTTGACAAAATGTTTTAATCGGTATATGAAAGCGCTATAGGATGATAATTGAATGATATGGACCCAATTCTAATGCATCGTTGCTTCATTTCGGAAAGCTCTCTAGTATATCCTTTCCAAAAGATGGATACAGTGGTCCTCCTTCAGTTACACAATTGATGAGCTTTGCGATGGGGAGTAATTCAGTTGTTATTTTTACCTCTTCTTCAGACATGGGCTCCCTTAAATGAGCAATATCTGCAGGAAAAAGCATGCTTGGGGAAAGACTAGCCAAAATATTATTGCACATATCTTTTACAGTAAGCCAGCCTACTTTGTAGATTGATTTATAGTGTGTCACAAATTGTTGGGGGAATATAGTATTAGTGTGAGGATCCTTAATTGCTGTGAATACATTCTTAATTGCCTTTTCTTTACCCGACAGTGCTAGAAATTGACCCATCCTTTCTCCTTCCTTGTAAACTTGAGCCAGAAAAGGTTTTCATTAATACTTTATCTTTGTATCAAAAGGGCAGTTTTTGTAAGTTTCAAACTGGCCAGTAGCAACAAATATTTTGAAAATAAAATCCTTCTCTGCTCCAAGCTGCAGCTGTCTTTGATGCCTTCTGTTCCTCTATTTTGCAGTGATGTGATTACCTTGAAAGCATCCAACATAATAGTGCAGTCAGCTGTGTCGTTTAGTGAAAACAAATCAGCTATCTCACACTAAAAATACTAGATTACTCTAAGGGTAGTCTAGCCTCCATCTATAAAAACATTCGGCATCTCAAGCAATACTAATGAATGATCTGAAAAAAGATGCAGATTCATAGCTAAATTTGGCACCTGGCAAAGTGTCAGGAACTGAAAAGTAATTGATGCATAGGCTGACTTACATCTACCAAAGATGGATTCTTTCTTCAGGGTGGTTTAGTCACCGAGAACCAGTAACACCAAAAGTGGTTGATATTTGTTGAAAAACAATCCTGGTTTATTTTTGGGTTGGATCTGTCTAGAATTTGATCTAGCTTACTACTACAGGTGAAAAAAATGAAGTTGCCTCCAATACACAGAAAACCTGGTAACTGGGCTAACACCCAGTTTAATTCTAGCAGAGATGTTGGGTCATGTCGAGCTGGGCCGAAATAAGAAGCAACATTAATCTGTTGAAAGTCTGTTTTGAGCAGGACACTAATCCATCAGCCTTGCATGTCATGCAAACGTTCATCAGTGACATCATAATAATTGCTGCTCCACAAGTTACAAAGCTGGATTGTTGAAAAATACATTTGAATTAGCCAGGTACATTTTATATAATTTTCTTTGCCCCACATAAAACTTGTTTCTTGAAATAGAATTACTGCAGGATTTTAAATTTTTTTTTTTTAAAACAAATTTTATTATGTCAATATAGCCATCACCATGCAGAGCCCTGTAACCCAGAGACGTCTGCCAAATCCTTCATACATGTACATAAAGGCAATAGACAATTGTATATTCAATAACTCCCCAACTCCCGTCCCAACTCCCCCCCCCCGCCCCCAAACCCCAAAGATCGCACTTCTTACTGCTAGCCCTACTCTCCCCCCTCCATCCATCCCGCTCAGGATTTTTAATTTGTAACTATCCTAATATGGTCTGTTCATGTCTGTTGTTCAAGCCATTAATATTGAGACTTTCAACAAAAAATACCATGTCTTATGTAAGTGGCTAATAATCATGCACTTGCATAATACTACTTGCATATCCTTTTTAAAAAAAATGTTTCCCCATTGTGTTAACCCATTGTGAATAGGTATGCCCTCATCCCACGCTTAGCACTCAGCCATACCCATCTATCCCCCGCCTTGTACGAGGTAAGTCCCCACCCTTAAGGACAATAAATTACCCAGCCATTTAACCTCTACAATTCCCATTATTGCACAAAACTGGGGGTTGAGACCTGCTCAGCGACACTTGTATGCAAAAAACTAAATAGGTGTTGAAGCAAATACCTAAGAAACGGAATCAATGTTTCTGTCTTTTTCTTGATGCAGAAGACAAATTGGCCTCCTGGATCTCACCCAGCAAACCTGGACAGATTGAACATATGAAAATGCATAGAAGCAATTTGACTATAGGATTTAGTGCTTCGCTTGGTGTAAAAGTTGTCTTTGAGTGCCATTTTTTGTAAGTTTTCGGCATTTTTGTTTGAATTCCTATCTTTTTGTGGTCTCATTACAAATGTGAAAAACACAATTGCTGCGAACAGCAGCTGTTCGCATTTTGGTTGTTTGCTTTGCCTCTGAGCTCCTATACTATAATTGTGCTGCAAAATGCGGCAAAATTACACAAAAGTGGTGTAATTTCGGGAATTTCATGTAACAAGTAATTCCTCCCAGGACTAGTAGTGCTAAAAAAGTTATTTCTCAGCACCTTCCATTTCAGACAACCTTGATTCTAAATCCTGGAAACGTGCTTCAAATGTTTCGATTTGCTTGTTGATGTCATTGAGCTTTATTAGAATTAACAACAATGGAGCAGCTTGTGCAGATTGAATCTCCTAAACTTCCTGCAAGAGCTGGTGAAGCGGTTGCAGTACCTGGGAATTTCTTGGGTTTTCATCCAAAGAGTTCTGACTACAACTAGGCTTTATACTGACATGGGAGTTCTTAAGAGAGCAGAGTGTGCTACCTGCACTTTATATAGAAATATTGGCCATGTCACCTAAACCATTATGAAAGTGCCCACTTAAATCTGGAATTGCTGAATGTGAGTTTTCGTTCCCAGAAAACGGTCTCCAGGGCAGCTCAGGATTCCCAATCCTCATGATTGTCAAATAGTGGTACCTTAGCCCGATAGGTAACTAAAGGTGCAACAACTTCACCTTTCCAAGTATTATGGTGAATGACAGAAGCTAAACACATGGGGCCTCATTTCTGAAAACTGTTGCATTGCTGCGTGAAAACAGCGATGCAACACGTTTCACTCTGCCAGATATCTCAGTATTTCTGACGTATCTGTAGGCGCAAAAGTGGCACATTGCTGGGGTGTGTCTGAAAACAGACGTAACTCCAGCAATGTGTCCTTTCACATGGGGCAAGCTCCATGTGAAAGGGCCTGCATCAGTCTTAAACCTTTTGTGAGGCAGGCGTAAGATATTTACACAGTAGCATCCTAGAAGTGGCGCACTGATATCTTATAGATTTCAACGCGCCACTTTTAAGAGTTTTTTTGCGGGGTAACGCCCACCTTGCATACATTATACCTGGCGCAGGGGTTTACAAAGTGACGCATCTGCCTAGATGCATCACTTTGTAAATGGGGCGCAACATGGCGCTTTTTTTACGCCGCCCGTGCGTCACAAAACGTGACGCAAGGGCGGCGCAAAAGTGTCGTAAGGACTCATAAATAAGACCCATGGAGCTTTTGGAATTGATTTGGGATGCCAATTGACTCTCGTATTGTGATCATGAGATGGCCCCTTGGCTGCCTGAAGTTTTTTGGAGCTTAGTGCAGCCTCTTATCCCTCAACACACCCAAAGTGTGGAGAGATTCAAAGAAGGAATGTGTTAACAGGGAGGGTCCACTTTCCTAGCAGTAAACTCCTCAAGGGTCTTGTGCTGGCCTTATTAATAGATCTGGGAGGTCTTAGCCTTTTGAGTGGCAGCTTCATCAAGTAATATCAATTAAAATTGTATTCCCTCAATCAGGATGTAACTGAGTTTTAATCTAAGATTAATTCAGTTAAGGGGCAGTTATTCAACAGCAGTTATATTCCAAGTAAATAAAAAAATAGGCAAGTTATTCTGAGTTCTGCTGTTCCTTGGTGACGCCACGTCCAACTCCCTCCCCCCCCCCAGTCTTCCACCCACCTTGTTCACTCCTTACCTCACCCATCAGCTCCCCAAGAAGTGCTTGGTTTTGAGAGAGGCTGAACGAGCAGAGCAGAATGCTGGGGGCTAGCTAACCTCCACCCTTGCTGCAAGATTTTCACCACTAAGGAGGCAAAAGCACAACCCAGTCCTGATGCACAAAAGCGGTCAGCAATAGTGCAGAGATGATGGATAGAGGGGCGTGTAGCTCTCCATATTATCTGTGCACCACCACCAATGACAATGCTCTTTCCTCAATGGTGATAAGGCAATGTCTCCACCTTATCAAACTCATCAGACTCTGCCGCGGACTCTTCCAAGAACCACCCACCCGCACAATTGACCACAGTGCTAACCACAAAGCCCACCAAAGGTGTATCTACTTATCACAGCACACTGGATGATGTGATGATGCGTCTCACCTCAACTTTAACAACCGGCCCCAGTGTATCCTCCTTCTGTCTGCATACTGTGATCCGCCGACTTCCCCACTAAATCGATCCATTGCAAAAACCTTAATGGGAATTCTGGTCTGATCAGACATTTTTACCATGTAGCGTGATGCCTCTTCTCTCCGCCTGAGCCTATCTGAGCCTCTGCAGGAAAACAGGTGAGCCAGGTGAGTTCAGTGAGCCTTGCAGCACTGATGTCTATGCCGCTGAGAGGGAACAGCTGAGCTTATGCACACAGTCTAACAGGAGCAGCCAGCATTTTCCCATTTGGAGCAAATGGAAGTCAACCGTTGCATTCTGTCATTCATCGTAGAAATGAATGTCGTGGGGAAAGGATGGCGAGTCCCTTCAAGGTACAGAAAGGAATACTGTGCCGGTGGTAGTCTCTAAATCTGATGGATGGTAGTCCATCACGATGGTGTATCTAATTTCCTCTGCCACCCTGACAGATGATGTACCGTGCCTCAAACTCAAAATCAGGCTTTTAATGATTATAAGTCATCCGAAGAATGCTAATATGGAAAAAACAAAAACGTAAGGAGTGAAGACAGCAATGTTTCGGCTATTTCAAACGAATGGGTGCAGTAGGTTCAAAGGGCAGGAACAAAATGGCGATAAGTAATACATAAATGCTACAGTAGCAAATTGATTCTTAGCAATGATTAAATGTACCAAATCAAACACGTTTACATGTCTTTTCAGCTTTGATAAAGTGGTAGACCGTGATACACGTTTTAGCTCAGTGGAAATAATTAATGATAACAACTTGCTGTTGGGTGAAGCATAAGGCATCTAAGAGAGAGCAACAGGAAATTTATGGAAATATATAAAGGACTATGTAAAATGCTCGAGTTAGACAAAGAAACAATTACTGAAATTCCATCAGTCATCAAAAGACACTTTAATAAATATGCGAATCGGGTAATGTATATGTGATAAACTGGATTGTTGGTTGAATGGGGTGTTAAAACTGCTCAAGCAAAAGCCATAATTGCTCTCAGGGTGAACCACAAAAGTCACTACATTAACCTGGGCTTAACTCTCTGGTATCTTGGCATAAAAGCAGTCAGGCTTAAATTAGAGGTAATTTGTAAATGTTTATCAAGCACGTTAGAACAATAGAGTACATTTTAATAAATTATTTGGCACCAAAATGACAAAAATCCAATCAGTAGAACAGGAGTGATGTATTTTTTAAGTTTAAGGGAAAAACTAGCACCTAAAAGATCAAACCACCAACCGCAGACATGTAGTTGTGCTAGACCGAGACAAACAGATAGAGCGCAGGTCACATACAAGAAGTGGATTAGGCCCAGTTGATGCTTACCTTTGGACTTAGAAGAAATGTCAACAAAAATTGCCTGATATGGTAAAGTTCCAGCGGGGCAAGGCTGCAAGCAGTGTCCGAGGAGGAGGCATTGTCTTCGGGAAGCTGCTGGACGAAGTTGCGCTGAAGATTTCAACATTCAGACTTAGTCTATTTTTTTCTCCATTAGGATGAAGCTGCAAGCCGAAGCCAGTAAGGACTCTATAACACTGGATTCTCCTTCTGCAAAGGACTGCTGAACAGGATTTGCTGCTTCGGGAGCAACTGCGAAGTTAGGCAGACCGGTCCATGCAACTTGGGTGGCATGTAGGTCCTGGTCTCCTCTCGGTTCTCAGAGTGGTTTTAGCCAAACGTTTTTTAAAGTACCAAGATTTGGATTTTGACTATCTGGGCACCTTTAGCATGGCTTCCAAGGGTTCAGGCCTGGAGAGGCACCACTTGGAGGTTCAGGATTCACTCAGGCTATGTCCAGGTGCAGGTTCAAGATGATTGCAGCCATTTTAACTCCCTGAATCTCTGATTAGGAGACCAGTCAGATAGCTCTTGGAGTCTCTTTGGTGGTACTGGGTTCAAGAAGGGGAACAGGTCTCAAGCAGGAGGGTAGGCCTCTGAGGGTTCAAGGCAGGCTTTAGGCAGCAGGGGAGTCCTTCTAGGTTTAGAAAGCAGTCAACGGACGTACACAGTATGCCAAAGCCTCAGGCAATCCTCTGAGAGCCCCTCCGCAGGTCCAGAAAGTGAACTGAAGAGTACGTGCATGCGAGTCGCAACACTCCGTTTAATCAGACAAATAATTGACATACACCTGGTACCATTAGTTTAATGACTGACAACCAATCAGGGACCTTCGTTAATTCCAAACATAAATGTGTGTGTTATCACCCTAACAGTGGGCGGCATCTTAAAGTGTTTATTACCTACAATAAAGAATATTGAAGAAACAGTCCTGTAAATTAACTTTCAAAGTGCACACTTCACATTTCCGTTCAAAGGCCAAATATATATTGCATTCTCAGTAACACTATTTAGGTGTTCAATGCAGATTTTAAGATGGCCCTAGAGGCGGCTCCTTTTGCCTCTTACTCAGACCCTGACCTTGCGGTATCTGACTATTCCATGTGGCTTTCGTCTGCTTTAGATAGTGTTGCCCCTTTGAAACCTGTTAGGACTTGTAGAAATAAATCCATGGCCCCTGTTCTCTGAAAAACTCAGGCAAGTGAGGCAGCAGTGTCGCCATCAGGAAAACAAATGGGGCCTAAGCATAGGTTATTAATGCAGGACTATCAACATGCTATCTTCGAAGTGAAATCGGAATATTTCACTTATGGGATCAAGCCAGCGGACATTTCTTCTAAGGGGCTTTTTAATATTGTTAACTACTTGTCAAGTCCACTGAATAAATTACATACAGATAATTATCAATCTTTCTGTGATAACATTGCATCCTTTTTTCAAACTAATGTTCTTAATATTCAGAATTCTCCTGCTCATCCAAGTGGGGGCACTCTATCTCGACGCTCAATGCCACTTAGTGTGATAGTCTCTCCGGTTTCTCGTCCTTTTCCTCTTTGTCGGTGCCACGGGTTGGAAAACTCCTCTTAGGTACTAAATCTGCATCCCCAGTGGACCCCTGTCCTCCACATACTTTACAGACGGCCTCTGATGCAGTGGTAGGGCGTCTTGCTCTAATGAGTAATGCAGTTATTGAGGCGGGTCGCATCCCCAGTTCCTGGAAAGAAGCTACGGTCACCATTCTGCTGAAGAAGCCCAATCTTGACCCAAAAGATCTCAAAATCTGTTGACCTATCTCTTTGTTGCCCACTCCTGTGAAGGTTTTAGAAAAACATTTGAATCATCCTATGGAGCTCATCGAAAGACAGGTGCTACTGGATCAATTGAGGCGGGTTTTAGAAGCTGTACCACCAACGATTACTTCGTCAACAATACCAAGACGGTATCATTCACTCAGCATGAGCCTCAGGTTTCTGGCTCGCTAACTCGAGTGAACACTGACTCAATACCCCCTTGACCCTTCACTCGGCATGAGCTATAGGAAATAATAGCTCTCCAACTCGAGTGAATGGTAAAATCACAAACAAAAATGAAACGGCTCTCCAATAACTCCTTAGAGAGGCCTAAAGTTGCTGTTCATTCACGCCACCCAGCGCGAGTGGACCATGGATTCCAAATTACACAAAAGTACACAGCGCACTGCTGTTAACAACTTGTTGGTGCAAACTGCACCCTTACCGGACCTTCCGCCGTCCGACGTAGCTCTGGCTCAGAATAAACGGCACTGGAACAAGCCTGAAAGGTCCTTTTGAATTGGCTTTCCCTGCCATACTTGCGTGTCCACGTACATGCCTATGTACCTGCCACAAGTGCTGCTGGAAACTGTAGTTTTATTTCGTTAATTATACTCGCGTTAGTGTTCCACTGCAAGTTCGATACCGGCGCTGATGCGCTCTGACAGTACATCCCTCCTTCGGAGAACACTGACAAGAGACAAGGTTTTCTGGGGTATCTGATATGAAATGCAGTAACCAATTTCGGGAAATGTACTCCGGAAGCAGGTTCCCAGGAGTTTTCTTCATTTCCATACCCTTTCCAGGCTACCAGATACCATTGTTTGTCTCTACGTAACGTAGAATCCACTATTCCCCTTACTGCATGCTCTGGTTCATTGTCTACCATTACTGGCATAGGCGTTCTTTTCCTAGAGGTATGAGCGGGTTTTAACTAGGACACATGAAATGCAGGGTGTAATCTAAGGGTAGATGGTATAGCGAGCTTCACTAATACTGGTCTTGATGCATTTGATTACTCTATATGGCCCTATGTATTTGGGATTGAAGATACTGTACTTCTTAAATTTGATGTACTTTGTGGATAACCATACGTAATCCCCTTTCTGATATGTAGGCCCAGGGTGTCTATGTTTATCTGCATAGTTTTTATAGTTACATTTAGCCTCTTTTAACCATGTTCGAGTTTCTTTCAAGGTGCTCTGTATATGATGGATGCTATCTTTTACCTCTGGTATGTGATCAAGATTTATGGGATTCAAAAAAGGAATAAAACGTGGATGGAAGCCATATGTGCAATAATAGGGCGTTTATTATGTGGAACTATGTGATGCGCTATTGTATGCCACTTCAGCTAACCATAGGCTATCTACCCATGCCTCAGTGTTACTGTCAACATAACAACTAAGATATTGTTTTAGGGTCAGATTTACCCTCTCTGTTTGACCATCTGTTTGGGGGTGAAAGCTAGTGGAGAGATCAGAAGGGATATGTAACAATGCACACCACACCCTCCAGAAATGAGCCGTGAATTGTGATTCCCTGTCAGATATAATGGCATTAGGCAAACCGTGCAATCGTACTACATTGGTCAATAGTATGTGAGCTAATTGACCTGCGGTCGGGAGTTGTTTGCAAGCAACGAAGTGAGCCATCTTAGTAGGGGAGTCTACAACCACTGATATCACTGTGTTTCCTTGATCTCGGGGCAAGCCTTCAATAAAATCCAAGGATATACTTGCCCAGGGTCTCAGAGGCGTAGGAAGGGGCTGCAAAAGTCCTGCCTGTTTGGTCTTATCACTCTTAATTTGGGTACATATTACACATTCTTTCACCCATTTACTGATATCTTTTCGTACTGTTGGCCACCAACATTGTCTCGTTACCCTCTCAATAGTTTTTTATTGTGCCATTGTGTCCTGCACCAGGCAGGTTGTGACACCAGTTGAATACCTGTTTTTGTAAGGGAAGAGTGGGTATCAAGAATTGGTTTCCCTTTACAGGTAAGCCTTGTTTTATCTGGCACTCTAGATGTTTCCCCAGCCACGCCTTCCAGTCTTCAGTATGACATTTTTGGACTACTCTCTTCAGAAATGTATCCGTATATGTGACTCAAAGCACCTTCTTTGGTTCGATATTAGCATGTGTGGGGTTCTCTTCTGCCTCAACATGAGATTCTTGCCTTGTCAACGCATCTGCTTTCTTGTTCTCACTACCAGGACGATATGTTATCACAAAATTGTATTCAGCAAAAAACAGCATCCATCTTAATTGGTGTGGTGTTAAATGTCTAGCCGCTTTCATGAACTGGAGATTACAATGGTCTGTAAATACCGTGACCATGTGTTTGGCTCCCATCAAGAAGTGCCTCCATTCCATAAAGGCTTCTCTGATTGCCAGCAGTTCTTTCTTGGCGATTGTGTAGTTCTTCTCAGCCGAGTTGAGTTTTTTAGACATATAGGCCACGGGATGTAACTGCCCTGTCATCTTGTGGCGTTGTGACAATACTGCTCCTACTGCTACTTCTGAAGCATCAGCTTCTACCACATATGGTCTTTCCGGATCTGCATGAGCTAAAACTGGGGGGGAATACAAAGGCTTTTTTCAATTCTTCAAAACCTTTTTGAGCCTTAACAGGCCATTGAAACAATGACTTTTTCTTCAGCATTTTAGTGATAGGGGCCACAAGATTCAAAAAGTGACCAATGAATCGACGGTAGAAATTTGTGAACTCCAGGAAACACTGAATACCTCATCTACTTTGATCTTCCGTTCTGCCCTTTCCTGACCCAAAGGAGTAAGCATGATTCTCAGGAATTCAACTGTAGTGACTCTGAACTCACATTTGCTGATTTAGCAAAACAAATGATTCATCCGTAGAGTGTGTAAAACAGAACGTACATGCTGGCTATGTATCTTGTCGAAAATTAACAAAGAGAGGGAGTGGAGAGGATTCCTGGTAGAACCTTCCTCCTATGTCAGACTTCAAATAAACAATGTGGTTCTACCCAATTGTGATATAAAAAAATATTTTTCTGTATTTTGTTACTTTTAAATAGTGACTAATAAAGCAGTGCCTTATGTGATGTCAATGAAGGCACTAAATGTTTTTAAAATACCCCCCTCTTTGTTAATTTTCAGTAAATGACAGCGTACAGCTGTGGGAGTTTATTTTCTCTTTATTTTTGAGGAGTTTTCAATTGAAACTCCCCTTATACATATCGTTTTTTGAACAATAGTTGCCACACCCCTTACACCAACTAACACCAAACAACATGGCAGACAGTGCTGGATTGACCTTTACCGACGAAGACATAGAAAACATTCTATCATCACTAGGAAATTTTGAGGGACTAAACACCACCGAACCCTCTACCAGTAATAATGATTGGGACAAAATGGAAGAACTGAGACGCACTCAGATAAAGACTGCTTTACATGGCCTACTTATGTCAGAATATCTCAAGGCAAATGCAGCACCACAAGGCCTAATTGTCCGAAATGAACCATATATCTTCCAACAGGATATGAGATTCAAAAAAGATTGGTCATTAATATCATGGCACTGCACGAGAGGCTGGATCGTACTAATAATAAAAATAGCAAGCAGGCTGGCTCAAGAACTCAAAATAGAAATTCAGGCCATAGAAGTGAGATTAAAAAGCTATGAATCACCAAGCAGCATGAAAAAACATCTAGATGAATTAAACAAAACCCTGAAGGATTTTGAAGCAACGTTGAAGCAAAGTAAATATAACAAACTTAAAAAAGATACCAGTAGGTTCAGCCATGAGAAAATGTATCCCTATATCAAAGAGGAATACAGAACAAATCAACTGGATACAACGGATGAAGATTCATCTGACACTGGTTCTAACAGTTCGGGGTCAAGTAGAGGTAAAAACCCAAGATTCCAAGGACCAAGAAACAACTACAGATATCCCAACCAACAAAGAGCTAGAGGATGGGGACATTTCCAAGGGCCACAAATGTATCCACCACAGTTTTTTGGACAATCTCCTTTTCCACTTCCACAGGGAGCATATCCCCCATGGAGCTATCCACCTCAAGATTTTCCTTATTTTGAACAGCCTCATTTTTTAGGATCTCGTCAAGGGAGAAACAGGGGAAGGAATCGGAGAGGAAACAACGTCCATTGGACCCCGAGAGAAGAAGATCAAACAAGAGTGTCAACCAGGAGCATGACAAGAGCAACAACGAGCAAGAAATGAACCTTGTCGTAAATCTAACTGATATGCAGCTAACCTCGGAACAAATCTCAGTTTTGGAAAAAGGTTTAGGTTTTGTGCCAACATCAAATATGGATAAATTCTTGTTATGCAAAGAGATACAAGAGTTCATGAGGAGATTAAAATTACAAATCTTCTTTAAAGACAAAGAGACTTCTTCCATACAAGAAGGAGATACAGGCCTGAAACTGAAATCCAGCTTCACACCATCAAACTGTACCCTTCCAATCGAATTACTTGCTTTTGAAAAGGCAGTCATGAAAGATCTGGAAAATCTTGACACTACCACAAACAAAACCTTCCAAAACATAACAAAAGAAGAAAGACATGCAATACGAGAACTAAGTAACAACGACAATTTGGTGATAAAACCTGCGGATAAGGGAGGAGCCATTGTCATACAAACAACGGAACAATATGACAAAGAATGCAGACGACTCCTTCAAGACAGGAGAAACTACGAGGTTTTAAACCAAGATCCTACGGAAAAGATCAAGACCAAAATAATGAATATGGTAGAAGAAGCTCTTGCTCACGGATGGATAACAAAAAAAGAGGGAGATTTTTTAGTCCAACAATCCCCCATAACACCATACTTTTACACCATCCCAAAGATACATAAGAAATTGGAGAATCCCCCAGGTCGTCCAATTGTATCAGGAATCGGATCAATTTTAGAACCTGTCTCGAAATTTGCAGATGCATACCTAAGACCTATGGTGCAAAAACATCCACCTACTTGAAAGACACTAAAGATGTGCTGGTATTATTAGAAGATCTCATTTTTGATCCACAACAACAACTACTAATTAGTTGTGATGTTGAAAGTCTGTACACAGGTCTCCCCCACACCGAGACGTTGGACATTATTGAAGAAGTCCTCTTTGATGTAGATTGGGAATATCAACCTCCTAGAAATGTCGTCATGGAGTGCTGCAGTCTAGCACTGAGAGAAAACTTCTTCGAATATAAGGATACTCTCTACCTCCAGAAGCATGGGACCAGCATGGGGAGCGTTTTTGCTCCTAGCATAGCTGGTCTCTATGTGCACCATCTCGAGACCACCAAGATCTTACATCAAAGTAACCCTTTTTTCAAACAAATCAATACCTGGAAGCGGTATATTGATGACATTCTGATCATTTGGGAAGGTGACGAAAGCACGCGAAAAGTTTCTTTACGTGGCTAAATTTCCAAGATGATTTCTTGAAGTTCACCAGCACCATTTCTAACAAGGAACTAGTATTCCTTGATCTCAACATATCACCTAAAGATGGCAGACTTATGACCACCACACATTTTAAAACCACATCAAAGAATTGTCTCCTCCTGTACCAAAGTTTTCACCCTAGACATCTGCGTGATAATCTTCCGTACGGACAATTCTTGAGACTCCGACGAAATTGTACTGAAGTCAATGACTTCAAAACACAATCAAAAGATCTTACTGACAAACTCGAGAAAAGGCAGTATCCAAAAAGAATCATAGAAAAGGCCTATAAAAGAGCACGCAACAATTGCAGAGAAAGCCTTCTTGAACCCACCAATCCTAAACCTGAAGAAGAAAAAAGACCATTCTGTATTACAACATATAATACCAATTCCAATCAGGTCACCAAGATCATCAATAAACATTGGCGTATCTTGAACAGTGCAGATCTGAATCTACCAAAGCCAGTCTTCTCACATAGAAGAGGAAAGAGCATTAGAGATATGATCATACACACCAGACCCCGCAAAATTGAGAATACACAACAATCAACAGCAATGGCAAACATACATGGACACCATCCGTGTGGTAAATGCAAAGCATGCCCACTTACCAAAAAAAGTAAAGAAATCATTTTCCAAAATGGAATGAAATGGGAACAGAGAAAATTCACTTCATGTAATAGCAACAATGTAGTGTATCTCATTTCCTGTCCATGCATGCTTGAATACATACGCATGACGACCAGACCAATAAAAATAAGGATTGGTGAACATAAGAGTAACATAAAGTGCAAGAAAGGAACAACGAAAATGGCATCACATTTTCTTGAACTTGGCCATAAACCAGATGACATAACCTGGACAGTAATTGAACAGATATCAAATGAGAAATACCTTTTGGAAAAAGAACAAAGATGGGTGTTCCGCCTTAAAACAAATGTTAAAGGATTGAACGACGACATTCCCTGGGGCCAATTGTAAAAAGAACTTAATCCCAAAAGAACTCAATGTCAGCCGACTTCTCAAATCCAGTAATGACTTTTTCAACATGAACGATATGAAAACTATCCATTCAACTCCAAGAATAACCGGATAGTCTTACACTATTGTGCTGGCAACAAAATCCTTGTTAAAACGTTCCACACATGAAAATTACTATTCCTAAAAAACTACTTCATAAATATCGGTTGTTTTTCATCACAACAGGTTCTCTGCCCTATAACAACCACTCCCCCGTTTTGTTCATACAGCCAATCAATAGAGACTAACCGAGTTGAAAACACGAACTATTAGAAAAGAATTACAGTCAACTCAAACAAAACTTTATCGATTTCTCAAAGAATCTACCACTTTTTCTTAAGTGACATTCTACATATCTGGTAGATATCTGACATTCCTAAGTGACATCCTACATATCTGGTAGATATTTATTTTGGAGAAACTATTTCCAGTCTTTCGTTTTCTCAACCTGGTATGAGTAACAGAGACATACCAGGAAGTGAGTACACATTTAGTAAACAACTATCCCAAAACGAGTAGCCATTTTGTAAAAAGAACGCGCACTAGCTCATTTTGTTGTTCGACGCGCCGCTTCCGGCAACATGTTTGGTTTAAAATAAACCTCAGAAGTAAGCAGGCGCTGAACGGAGCGGCACGGTGGGAAGCTGAGGTGAGGAGAGATTCTCCAAAATGTAAGTACGACCAGCCTAAGTCTCTAAAGAAGGCATCGCTTGAGATGCTCCCTTTCTCGCTCCAGCGAAAGTAATAACAACATTACGTTATCGGCAATCACCCTTCTAAATGTATTTCACCTTACCCACAGTGTTTGATAGAAGGCCCCCCCCTTTCCCCGATGCCAGCTCATGAAATCGGATAATCATCCCAAACGAAGTATGTATTCATTTTTGTTACGTAAATATACCACACGTAACCAGCTACCACAAGTTTACGGAGTACAGCGTGAATGTCAGTATGTCCTTGCGAGCTCGTATGTGCTACCAGTTTGCAAAATAACCGTTTTCTTACCAAACAACTGAGCCAGATGGCTATTATTATGTATACAAAAAACGATGAGCATTGTTGAAAGTAGATGTATGAATGTGTGTGTTGGCAACTATGAATGAAAAAGCGAGTATATTTCGCACATTGCGATTTGGTCTTTGATAATTTGTTGGCGGAACAAAACCCAGCATTTATTCACAGGAAAATATATCACGCTCCGTGGCAAAGGAATAAGAAAGAATGCAAATGTGTAAACGCATGTGCTGGCCAAATAAGAAGCCAGAATAACCAATGAAATATGAATCATTCGATTACAGCAAAAGAAAAATATATCACCATTTCTCTTTCAGCTAGTATAAAATTCACAGTATGGAGATGTGTTTACATGAACAACTCACGGGTTGTTTTTCATTCATGCTTTTATCTTTGCAGATACCAAAGAAACGCTATTTCCAATCAACAAAGGTCAATGTACCTTTAATTACTCTCCATTCTTGGAGGACTTAAAATTAAGCGAATAGGCATACAATCCTATCAACATTTTGAGTGTAGTAGGGACATATTTAGGTCCTGATGAGTAAAGCAGTGGGGACTGCTTACAAAACATGTTGACCCAGTAGGGAGTATCTAATTGACATACACCTCCTACGCAACCCCAATTTTTAACATTCTCAGCTAGGGAATTGAATAAAGTCTGTTTTTTCCACTAGCTAGAGGATTGTTAATTTTTTGTATTCACTCACTAACCCTACCACACTCACCATCACCTAACACATAGTCTTCACATAGATTATTCCTTCATCCAACAACAGTGCTCCCATATACTTATTGGTCGAAGCACGCCCCGCCCCGTAGAGGGACGGGAAGACCCCCATGATGAAGCATGACACTATGGGAATTCATAGTGTGTGAGGGGTATTTTAAAAACATTTAGTGCCTTCATTGACATCACATAAGGCACTGCTTTATTATGTATCTTGTCGTCTGACAAATAGACCAGGATATCGTCGATATACAACACCACATATTTGTCCAGGTATTCCTTCAATACGTCATTAGGAAAGTATTAAAATGCTGCAGGTGCATTACATAAGCCGAAGGGCATCACCAAGTACTCGTATAGACCGTGATGGGTTTTGAAAGTGGTCTTCCACTCGTCTCCTTCTCTCATATGGACCAGATGGTAGGCTCCTATCAAATCAAGTCTGGTGTATACCACTGCCATTTTTACCTGTTCCAACAGGATGGGAATCAAAGGTAGCAGGCAGCGGTTTTTAACCATGATGGCATTTAAAGCTCTGTAGTTAATACAGGGGCGTAATTCTCCATTAGCTTTAGGAATGAAGAATAACGGGGACGCTGCAGGGGATTTCGAGGAACTAATGAAACCCAATGAAAGTTATTTGTCTAAGTATTGCCGTAAGTGTTCGTTTTAAGGCTCCGTTAAAACGTAAACCCTCCCACAAGGAATAAGGGCTCCTGGTACCAGACCTATTTGGCAGTCGTATTGCCGTTGCGGAGGAAAAACTTCGGCCTTTGTCTCGTTGAACACATCTGCGAAGTCTGCGTATTTTTCGGGTAACACCACCATTTTTTCTGAGGCAGTGGCGATATGGTGACGGTGAGCTAATGCCTTGGAGGGTTCTCCCCTCTTCGTTGGGCAATTCCCCTTGCAATATTCGGAGTCAAGATATAGTGATTTACTCATCCAATCTATACGTGGGTCGTGGTGGTGTAGCCACGGTAATCCCAAAATCAATCCGTATAGTGTTTAAAGTCAGGCGTTCTAGGTGCTCTGAAGCATAAAAGACTTCAAGTTCTTCAGTGTTATAACATATAGGACTTGAGTCCAAACTAGGCTTGGGTGGTAAATTCCGTTCCGCTCGCGGAATTTTGGTAATTTCGCATTCCGCAAAGAATGCGAAATTGCCCAAAATTCATAGTTCCACGACTTCGCGGAATCTTTTGCTTGTTCGCGTTCTCAAAATGTGTGTTCGCGAGATATTTCCCACCGAGCACGCAAACAGCGATCGCGAACAGGAAAAAAGCATAGCGAACAAGCAATTCCGCGTGTTCTCAGAATTTCTGCGCGTTCGCATAGATTATTTACCGTTTCGCGGAGCTTTGCGTAGCGCGACTACGCAAATTCCGCCCACACCTGGTTCAAACGTCTTATGTCGACTGCGAACACCGCTTCAGGTGTTTCCTTTTCTTTTAAGATAAGACCCAATTTCTGAGCTTGATCTATATCCATAAAACATCTGGTGGCTCCTGAATCCACCATTTGCCTGACTGTTCTGCCACTCGTTGTGAATAATACTATGGAGCTGGATAAAGAAGTGTTCTTTCTTAGACCCTTCGGTTCTCTCTAGAGAAGGGATAAAGATATTGCTCAAAGGAGTCCCTTCTTCCTTTTTTAAGCATGTTCATTTCCCAATGGATGATCAGCAGTCACCACCGGCACTTGCTTGAACCCTGGGCAAGGGAATCTTAGCTATGACGTACATTCTTTGACAAAGTGCCCCTTCTTACCACAGTATAGACAAAGACCTTTTTATCGTCTTAAGTCCCTTTCCTCAGGAGTCAAAGATGCACATACCGTTCCTATCTTCATAGGTTTATGTCTTGGTAAGGAGCTGTTCTCAAACATCCGGGGACGATCATCCCGGGGTACCGGTCTCTCTTTTCTCCTATTTTCTCCTTTACGCTTGCTGAGACAGTGATCCAAACGTAAAACAAGATTTATTAGAGCCTGACAAGAAGTGGGTTGTGGATCGATCTGTGCTACTACATCCTTCAAGTCCTCTTTTAATCCTTGGTAGAATATCGCGGCTTGTTTAGCCTCTGGCCAGTCCGTTTCAGTTACTAGCCTGCAAAAATCAATTAAATATGTAATAAAATCACGGCTCCCTTGTCTTAGCTCCAGTAAGTCTCTATCCGCTGTAAATGAGGCTGCTCGTCTGTTGAAGGTTTTTTCAAATTCCGTTAGGAACGAATCCCAGTCGTATAACAAAGGGTCATCTTTTTTGACTTGTGGGACTGTCCAGTGGTCAGCATCTCCAGCCAAATAAGAAATCAGGAAAACTACTCTAAAATGGTTTGTTGTAAATGCTTTGGCCCTACAAGAGAAGTGCAATACTATTTGCGTAAGAATACTTGGACCTTGCTACTCTCTGTGTGAAATCTTTCTGGAGCGGCTAGTGGAACTGGGGTGGGTATTTCCACTACCAGAGGCATAGAAGGGTTTGATTGAGAAGGACCGGCGACAAACAGATTTTTATGCATCCTGTCAACCCTAGCCTGTAATGTGGCAGTTTCTGCTCTAGAGGCTGCTAGCTCTCTCTGTACTAGAGCTAAGGCTGCCAGTATATCCTCTAGGGTAGTCATTTAAATCAATACAATCAGGAGGATAATGATTCGTGGGCCGTTTATTCTGTCAGGGCCTTGTATCCTCAGGATCGGCTTGATGTAATTATGATCCACCTCCTGATATCCCCAGTGTCCGACCTTGAATACTACAGACACTAGAGGTGATCAAGCATGGGAAGGAAAGGAAAATAACAGCGGGGAGGGAGACCTGAAAACCACAAAGAAAAATGCAGTCAATACAATCCCATTATTTGTGTGCTACTTTCACTTTTTAACTATCTATGACATTCTACACAAGGGATATACCTGTAAAAATAAAGAAGGGCTGCCTTTGGCTTTTTGATGACTGGAGGAAATGATATCTGACATCTGTTTTGGCAGATAGTCTAATGTTAAGAACACTAAACAAAAGGGAAAGTGTGTTACTAAATACAAACGTAGGGTACGGGTGGAGTACACAATTGAGCAACATTATTACACCTACCCTCAATACATTCTTTATGGAATTATTACAGGGGCCGAGCGATAGTGCCTTCCTAGAAATCTCACAACAACCCCTGCAGTTTAGAAAACAAAAGGATAAGAAATAATCTTGGCAACATCCTTTCTTTCGCTATATCTATATAGATATCATCAGTATGATGAGGTAGAAAAATTGGTCCATACAAAAGAATAAATATTGCACCCGTTTTGATTCCTTGGGTGCACAAGGTAAGTACCCTTACTTCCAGATACCACAAATGTCACAACTAGGTAGTTACAGAGGGCCGCTGTACCACCAACGATTACTTTGGCAACAATACCAAGATGGTATCATTCACTCGGCATGAGCCTCGGGTTTCTGGCTCGCCAACTCGAGTGAACACCGATTCAATATCCCCTTGACCCTTCACTCAGCATGAGCTATCGGTAATAATAGCTCTCCAACTCGAGTGAACGGGGAAATCACAAACAAAAATGAAATGGCTCTCCAATAACTCCTTAGAGAGCCCAAAAGTTGCTGTTCGTGCACGCCACCCAGCGCGAGTGGCCCATGCAACCTGCACCCTTACTGGATCTTTCGCCATCCGACCTAGCTCTGGCTTAGAATAAACGGCACTGGAACAAGCCTGAAAGGCTCCTTTTGAATTGGCTTTCCCCGCCATACTTGCGTGTCTACGTACGGGCCTACGTACATGCCGCAAGTGCTGCTGGGAACTGTAGTTTTATTTCATTAATTATACTCAGGTCAGTGTTCCACTGCGAGTTCGATCCCGGAACTGATGCGCTCTGACAAGTGGTTGTTCTTGCTCTGGTGTCCTCAAGTCTGGACTACTGCAACTCACTGTATCTTAACATCAATCAGGTCTCCCTCAACAGACTACAGGGGACCCAAAATGTGTCAGCCTGACTTATTTTGGATAGTCCTACATTTTAGTTCATAGCTCAGGAGCTGAGAGGCCCGCATTGGCTTCCCAACAGAAAAATAATTATGTTCAAGCCCTTTTATAGATCACAAGGCACTTCACAATCTTGGCCCCTGCTTTTTCAGAGCTAAATTCCGATGGTATGTAACCAGTAGAGTGCTGCACTCTGATTTGCTCCTCCTATTTGCAATGCCCTTGCTTGCACCCATCAGGGTGCCCATAGACCAACCATCCCTGGGGTGCAACTAATGGAGAGGCTCCAGAATCTCGCAGTGGAATTGGGAAGCACAGAATATTGAACAAATCCACATTCCCCCTTACAGTTTCCTCCTCAAATCATTAATCATCTAGCTAAAAAGGTAAAGTGGAGCACAATTCCTCAATTTAATTATCTTAGTTTCTCTTGGGTGTTTGTAAAATAACACACCTGGGATTCCTGTTGGTGCTTCATGGCTTCCTCAGTCCAACTCATTAAGGACAACCATTGTTCTGGGTTGGATTTGGTTTAAGAATCTTGTCTTAAGGTTATTTAGGGGTTCCATATCAATTGTGCCTTCTTCTGGAATAGTGCTGTTTTATCACCATTAGTGCATTTTACGAAATTCTCAATTAACCTACCCATATGTCTGCAATACCGCTGGTACATAATATGGTCAGGAGTCCCTCTATGTTGGACCATATTCAGTTTCGATTCTTCGGTTACCAACTCTCCTTGCTTAGTACTCCCTCACACACATTAATTAAAACACTTAGGTATTCTAGCCCCTTCCAAAACACTGCAGCCCTTGGACCAGAGGAAGGAGACTAGGGTGGTAGTGGGGAATGGCATGGTCTGACAGCTTTGTCCTTCCAGCTAATTATTAGATAGGTTGGAGAGTATGTTATATCCACTGGCCATCTTCCAGTTGAAGCACGTCTGGTAACAGCCGGTTGAGAATGGTAGATGGTCCTAGGCAGCTAAACCAGTCTACCTCTTTAAATACATTCTTCTATTAATGTCTGCAGTGGGGACTTAGGAAACCATTGCAATCCCGTATGAGTCTCCTGCTCTGGTACTGTGGATTTCTCTCACACTTCTATCTCCTAGTTACTGGGACTGCCCCGTGCATACCTAACCATTTTATCCGGTCCTCAACTACTCAGAAGCTGTAATCAAAGTAACAATAAACTAGCTATTTTTTTTAAACTTCTTTTTATTGCAGATTGTTTAAACAACAGTACATCTAGAAACGCTTTCCACGTACTTTATGCCATACATTATTTTTTACATTTATCATTTCACCAGTTATTGAATAGGTAATCAACATAGTGTGGTAACCGTCTCTGCATATTCCCATTGTTCCTCTCTTTAGTCCTCTGTAACCCTGCCAGTTTCCCCAAATCTTTTCTCATTTCCTCGGACACCCTCCACTCAAGTATATTGTATGCTCCGCTTGCCAACACCAGTCACGATCCATTTTCCAGCCTTCCACGTTCGGTAGGATAGGAGCCCCCCCAGTTCTTTGCAATATTGCACTTCACCACCACTGCGGCTAGTGACAGCAAGATTTTTGTATTTTTAGGCCAAGCCTCGTCCCCTGGGATCAACAATAGGAACCACTTTGGTTCTTCTGGGACCTCAATCACCGCAACCTCAGCCATAACCCTCCCAATTCCTTTCCAATATTATTGTGTTGCCAGATATTCCCACGACAGGTGGTAGAAGCATCCTTCCTGCCTGCATCCTCTGTGACACAAGGCATTCTCCACGTGACTCAATCGTACAGTAACGTTCGGGGGTAGTTTATTTGATGTAAGATTTTTATTAGGATGAAGTGGAAGCGGGAATGTTTTGCTACTTCTATCAGGGCAAACAGCCATTACAACGCGGCTGTTTCCCCGCATCCCATTACATCGCAAGCGTAACCACGCATGCGATGTAACAACGCGTAGTCATTACTACGCATTTTTTTACATCGCATGTGCTTTTTCTACGCATGCGATGTAAAAATATATAGGCGATCCACCTCGTTGTGAGGAAACAGAGGCTCTTCCGTTTCCACATAACGACTTGCACAGCCCCTCAGACCAGACGTGAAGCAGGAACTAGGAGGAGAGAGGAACCACAAGGAGAGAGAGGTAAAGGGGATTGGGCCTGGGGTGGGGGTTACTTGTTTAGGGTAAAAGAAGGTCAGGGTGGGGTGTGTGTGTAGTGCAGGGTACTGTTTTGGGGTAGGTTCAGGGGGTCGTGCAGGGTAGTGTTTAGGGTAGTTTCGGGGGGTCTTGCAAGTTAGTGTTTTAGGGTAGGGAGAGTACTGGGGATTGGGGAGGGTTGTGTGGGGGGTAGTGTTTTGGGGTTTAGGGTAGTGACGGGGTCCTGCAGGGTGGAGTTTTAGTGTAGGGAGAGGACTGGGGTTTGGGGGAAGGTCGTGCAGGTGGTAGTGTTTTAGGGTTTAGGGTAGTGTTGGGGGTTGTGCATTGTAGTGTTTTAGGGTAGGGAAAGGACTGGGGATCGGGGGAGGGTCGTGCAGGGGGTAGTGTTTTAGGGTTTAGGGTAGGGTCGGGGGTCCTGCAGGGTAGTGTTTTAGGGTAGGGAGAGGAATGGGGGTTTGGGGGAGGGTCGTGCAGGGATACTAAATTAGGGTTTAGGTTAGGGCAGGGTATTGTAACTTACATTAGATACTTTTACCAAGAGTATGCCTTTACCACGCATGCCTTAGCGTTGTAATGGTATGCGTGGTGAAAGTATATTTGTGGTAAAGTATGCAATGTAATGGTATGTCGTGGTAAATGACAACGTGTAGTAATACCCGGGTTGTAATGACATGCGTGGTATTAGTATACATTGTAACGTGTCATAATCCTATCGGGCCCTCTATGGCCTTCACCCACTCTTCATCGTCAATGTGGCCCACATCACTCTCCCATGCTGCTCTCAGTGGCCCCAGGGGGGTCTGAGACGTTATTTATTATCTTCTTGTATATTCATGATATTGCTTTGCCCTCTAATGGGTCAGTTACCAGTCGGTCCTCTAGGGTGATGCTTCTGCTAGGTTCTCCCCTTCACGGATATGGCATCGGAATGCGTGTCCCGGCTGCAAATATTTCCCTTCCCCATATCATATTCCTGCTGAAGGGTGGTGAACGTAACATACGCCTACCCTCTCCAGACATCACCTAATTTATCCAGTCCAAGACATTCCCATCTACCATAAGCCCTGTAGCCTGCCCACTCTGTTAAGTTGGTTGCTATCCCAGAGCGGGGACATCGTTGTCAGTCTAGCTTCCCAGCCCAAATATTTCATCTCTGCAGTCTATCTTCCCAGCCCAGATATTTTTTCTCTGTCCTCCATGCCCCTTTTACTGATTGTGTGTGGCCTGGGAGGCCCCGTTCCACCTTCCTATCATACTACACAGGAGTGGGGGTAACCCCTGCCCCCCATGACCAACCTGTCAATTCTATAACCTGGCTTAATCCAATCCCCAAAAAGCCAATCATTCACTGTGACCAGCTGGGAGGCCTAGTACTCTATCTTAAGGTCAGGAATTGCCAGTCCTCCTTCATATACACCTCTCTGCAACATATGTAATGCTATGCACGTCATACCCCTACCCCTGAGAAGAGTCCACAACTCTGCCTCTAATTTTTAGAAGAAGAGCGGCGGGCATGATAGGTCATGTTCTGCAAAATATACAGTAGGCGTGGCAGTGTCATCTTCTTAAATAGGGCTGCACGTCCCATTAATGTAAGTGGCAGTGTCTGCCATTGCTGGGCATCCCTTGTGAATCTGTCTAGCGATGTCACCAAATTCTGTTCGTAAAACTCTTGGGGGGGTCTCTTGTTATGTAGACCCCTAGATATTTAAATCCCTTCAACTCTAAGGGGACGCTACACATAGATGTTAGGCTTGCGGGGGCACCCACCAGTGGGAACAGCAGGGATTTATCCCAATCTATGTGGTATCTGAAATACCAGATACGGACGATTTGTAGTATCCTATCAATAGACTGCCTTGGTCTCTTCACGTATAGTAAAATATCGTCCGCATACAAAGAGATGCGCTCCTCCCATTCATCTTTCACCGGAATGCCCAATATCAAGGGGCCCTGTCAGACCCACACTGCAAGGGGCGCTGGCGCCAAGGCAAATAATATTGGAGACAAGGGGCATCCCTGTCTCGTCCCTTTCTGCAATGGGAATACCCAGAACACCATCGAGTTGACTCTCACCCTGGCCAACGGCTGTTCATATAACAGCTTCACCCATCCGATGAAATTTGGCCCAAACCTCAGGTGACGCAGTATTGCTAGTAAATAACACCATTCCACGCTATCAAAGATCATCCTAGTGTGAAAGACAGCAAGGCCTGTGGGTCGGTGGAAACGGCTTCCGTGACATGCAGAATCCCAAATAATCTACGTAAATTCAGCCTGGTCCCCCGCCTGGCATAAATCCTGATTGGTCTAGCTAGATGACAGAGGAGATCACCGCATACACCGCATGGATATAGCATTTGCCAAGATTTTAACCTCATAGTTGAGGAGGGAGCTCGGTCTCTAAGACCCACACTCCGTCAGGGCTTGCTCTCCTTTGGTATTGCCACTATCACTGCTGTCCTCTGATCCAGGGGTAGGACCCCCACTGCCTTGGCCTCTTTAAACCTACTCAGGAGGTGCGGTGTTGTTTTGTCAAGCATACATTTAAACAATTCCACTGGCAAGCCATCGGGCCCCACTGCTTTCCCGTACTGCTAAGCCCTGGCTGCTGAACTAATAAAATATCTAATTTTTAAGCGCTAAGCGCTAACATTTTCACATTTCAAAATGGAATCACTTTACACTGACCTGATCAGCAAGCCTCGCACCGGGCCCTCCTCCACCCAAGCTTCAGAATGAGAATTCTTCATCTGGGGTTATCAAGTGGATGTTTGGGTGCATCCAGTTGCAATAGAGGGACAGCTCATGTTATGCCCTGGTTGCAGGCATCCAGGATATATTCCTCACATGACCCATTCAGGAAAAAAGAGGAATATCCCCTGGCATACACTGGTTGCAGGCATCCAGGATAAATACTTAAATGGTCTGTGGAGGGAATGCAGTGAAGCTGCCTATGACATGCACTGGTTATAGGCATCCAAGATGAAAGCCAAATGGGGTCCATCCAGGAAGAGCAGAGGAGCAGCCTGCAGCATGCAAGAGGTGGGATAAAGGTCCTATAGGGTCCATGCCGGAATGAGAGAGGAGCAGCCCAAGGCACGCAGCATTTCTTCATGGGATCTGTCCAGGTACTGAGGAGGAGGGGTGGCAAACAGTGTCCACATCATGCTATATAGGGTCCTCCCAGGAGTGGCACAGGAGCCACCCCAATGAGATTCATTCCCTCCCTGGTTACAAACAGCCAGGTAGGCTTTCTATGCACTGCTTTCAGCGGGGAGTAGTAGTCAATGGTGTGCACTTTTCACAGTCAGTCATGGTAAATGCCCTATTTCTATTGCTCTTGTGTGTTTCTTGCCATTATTGGGAAAGGGTTACGTAGCTTTGGAGCAAAGCAGTTGCAAAGGTTCTGCATCATTAGTTAGTAAAAGGCCAAGTCTTTTTTTCCTTCTAAATTTCAGGGTTGCTTCTACACCAATATCAGAAGTGCTAAATCTGGTAGAAATCATTCTGCAAGTTATTTGTTTGACCGATAAAGGTTTGCACTACATTGACGCCGAAGAGGTTGTCTGTACCAAGGCAGTCCATTTGGCGTTTGGGATTGATAGCAGGTGCTGAGGTATTGGGGGCAACAACAGAGCTAGGCAATCGAATGCAGGCTCGAGCCAAATGCCTGGCTCAAGTCTTTTTAACCCTCGACCCCAAAACAAAATAGTTTTTGTATGACTTCTGCCCGCCTAACACGCTTTTACCTCCTATGCCAAGAATGAAAGACAAAACATTAACCTTTGATGTAAAAGAGATACCTACCTAGTGGTTGAATTGCACAGTGTGAAACTAGACAAACCAGGGATCAATCCCAGCTTCCCCACTTGACCAAATTGTGTGATTCTAGACAAATATTGTATTTCAGCTAGTCTCCTTTTCAGAAGTGAGTTCAGGGTGTGAGCTGTACAACAATCTCTCTTGTGTTTGATTTAATAGACTATAATGTTTCTCCACTTATTATTTTTTTTTTTAAATCCATCACTCACACACATACACACAATGGCACATGCTCGCAGACAGACTGACAGACACATAACCTCACTCAAACACAAGAGGTGAAAGCTGCAGCAGACACAACTTACCTGGGGAGGGCCGTAACACAGGCCCCTGCAGGGGAGGAGGGTCTTATTCAGCTGAAGACTAATGAATATATGTGAGATATGGGGGAGACTCATGGGCTCATCTTCCTATTTTGCAGGGGGGCGCCATCATTTTGTGTTACGCCACCAATCTGGGGTAGTCCTCTACACACACTGTACAGCAAAACTAAATATTGGCACACTTCTGCCAGCAGGGGTGTAGCTTTCAGCGGCTCAGCAGGTGCAGTGGCACCATGGCCCAGTGGTGTGAGGGCCTTTGTATCCTAATTCTGACTTCTTTTACTACCCAATGTGCCTTAGATGCCCATGCTATGCCACTACCAGGCCAAAGTAGTGTAAAAGTCAACACATATTCTACACGTGCCTATCTGAAAAATGTATCAGCAAACACTAGTGAATTAGAATATGTGGCATGACTCGGGTTTTTCGATAATGAAAGTGCATGCAAGAAAGTGAAAAATGATAGTGATTGTGAGAGGTAGGGTGAACAGCAATGCAGCGGATTATGAAATCACGTTTCTCTCAGTGCAGATCCTGTTTTATTTCTTTTAAAATGGATGCACAGTTGGCCTTCTGCTCACAGAAGCCAAGACACATTATATCCTGTAGACTGGGCGTGTCATCTTAGATGGGACATTTAAGACCTGTGCTGGGAAACTGCGGTCCATGTGCATGAGTGAGTGCTTGTTTGCCTGCCTGCCTGGCTGCCTGCCTGCGTGCGTGCACACGTGGGCATGTGTATGCATGTTTGTACATGTGAGAGCATATTTCAGGGTATGCGAGTGAAAGTGACATTTTCACATGCATATCCTTGAAATATGTTTGGGGAATTGAACACATTTTTCTAAAATGGGAATGCTGCATTTCTTCATGCTGAAGCGCATGTACTTTCCAAAGCTCATGGTGCCAAAAAAAGGAATGCATTTCTGAAATATATTTAAAGCTGATATTTGAGAGAAAATTCATGCTACTTTTGGTCATTTCCGTCTGATTTCGGTTCCTTGGTACCTCTGGACACTTAATTATATGGCTGTTATCTCACAGCTTGCATGGAGACATGTCATCACCTGTTTGATTATATTGATAACGCGTTCGTAATATTGTCTCTACAGTGCACTGAGCATGTGATTGGTGTCACCTTTCTCCGATCTGATCCTGTGATCTCTAAGTTTTTTCAGTAGGAATAATATGTGTATTAGCTTTTAAGATTAGCACTGTTTGTTTGAGGGTTGTGATTAGGAGTTTTGTTTAACTTTTTATTTATATGTATTTTTATGTAGATTCTCTGTCATAATGCATATGTGAGCATCTACTTGGACGGGAGAGGGTGGACAAAAGAAAGCTACAAAAGATGCTATATACATTTCGAATCATTACTCCCTAGAAGAGGTATAATAAGTAAAAGTTTAAGGGATATTTGATCAAAATATATTGTTTTGCCACTACTTTTTGAACATTTTCTGGCAAAGAGTAAGTTTAAATCCCCCAATGGTTTGTTTAACTGGCATCCCACAATAGTATCAAAGGGTAAATATCGTTTACAACGATATTTTTACAACGCGGACTTTGACCCCGCATACATTTTCTCCGCATGTTCACTTACCATCACTCCGCATGTTTTTACTCCGCATGTGCATTTAAAACGCATGCCTTTACAATGCAAATCGTTGTAAAGGTATGTATGGTAAATGCACAGGCGGCGTAAAAAAAAAGATTTTGGGCGGCGATCCACGTTGTTGTGAGGAAACAGGCTTTTCCGTTTCCTCACATCGACGTGCACCACCCCTCACAGCAAGACGACGTGATGCAGGAAGCAGAAGGCGAGAAAAACAATGAGGAAAGAGAGGTAAGGGGGAATGGGAATGGGGTGGGCATTACGTTTTTTTAGGGGTTAGGTAGTGTATGTGTAGTGTATGGGTTGTGTTTGTGTAGTGTAGGGTAGTGTTTTAGGGTTTAGGGTAGTGTTTGTGTAGTGTAGGGTAGTTTTTTAGGGTTTAGGGTAGTGGTAGTGTAGTGTAGGGTAGTGTAGTGTTTTAGGGTTTAGGGTGGTGTTAGTGTAGTGTAGTGTATGTGTAGTGTAGGGTAGTGTTTTAGGGTAGTGTTTTAGGGTTTAGGGTTGTGGTGTAGGTGTAGTTTAGGGTAGTGTTTGTGTAGTGTAGGGTTGTGTTTTAGGGTTTAGGGTAGTGTTAGTGGAGTGTAGGGTAGTGTTTGTGTAGTGTAGGTTAGTGTTAGTGTAGCCTCACTTACCTGTAAAACTTTTACTAGGAGTATACCTTTACCATGCATGCCTTTGCGTTGTAATGGCATGCGTGGTAAAAGTATAGTCGTGGTAAAAGTTTGCGTTATTATAAAATGCGGGGTGATAGAATTTGCGTTATAAAAATGTCGTGATGACGGTATGCAGAGTGATGGTTAGCGGAGTAACGTGATATATTCGTATCAAAATATTTCATTATTACCCTGTTGGGATTTAAAGTCCTCTGCTTGGTGAGAGACGTGTAATCCTGCCTGGAGTGCCAAACTGTACTGCTGTCTGGATCTCTAATGCTGATTTTTTTTGTCACAGGTGAACACAGATCATGTGTGTGTGCCATGACATAGGCCTGTCTCATGGATTGCGGTCTTTGTGGGAGGCTTCTGCCTTCACCAGGAGATAAAACGATGGTGGCAGCATACTGTGTAGTGATCAGTAGTAGTGAACTGGTCCGTCTTACCCTGTGTCACTGGAGTGAGGCCTACCGGCTCACTCACCTTTTTAAAAGTTCAGCTGCTGCATGTTTTACTCACCCCGGCCTACATCAGGTTGACATAAAAGTGCAAGCTTGATGAAAGCATCTGTTGATTGCATGTGTGCTCGCATGGAATACACCACACCTAGGGAGACGTGTGGTACAGTGCACGCATGGTAAATGCGTGTGTGCTGGCAAGATGTGCGTTTAAAATAACACACTAATGCAGTACAGGGAGACTGCAGTACTGAACAGTGCACAGACTGAGAGCATGTGCTGCATAATGGAATGCTGGTGGTAGCGTAATACATGAGGACAACAGTACTGAGCAGTGAGCATATTATGAATGAACCCTGAGTGCAGCACTTCCTGCACTAGTACATAACATGGATAACTTTAAGTTCCATTTTGGGAAGCCTAGGACTGCCTGGTGAAAACATGAGGAGTGAAGGAATCCCCTAGACTGAATTGTGTATTGCTGCCTTCCTGTTAGGGTCGGACAAGCACGGGAGGAGGGGAGAGCCAGGCTCTTCATGTGCATTTGAAAGGGCTCTTTGATTCTGTGACAGATCACAAGGAAAGGGGCCTGAACACATCGCAGGAAGAGGGAGATGGAGCTGATAAGAGAATCATAAAAAGTAGGGCAGAGGGCCCGGAATTTAGCCTTTGATGCACTTATCCCTGAGGCTGACATTCATGTGTGAACTCTGTACACTCACATGAATCTTGCTGTAGATTAATCAGCTTCAGAGTCCTGCCTGCTGTTACACACATCCTTCAGGAGGAAAAATGTCAATTTCAAAGAAGCAGAACCCCAACATAAAACTTAAAACGTCCAGACCCTAAATCACATTTTGTGTCAGGAAAAGAACAATAAGTAGGGGAGTTTGAGATCCCAAACGTGGTCATCATCCGAGCAGCCAGCAGGGCTGTGTGAGAAGGGGAAGCTCTGCAAGACTTCTGCCTGTGATCAGGACTTGGTACCCTGCCTGCTAGTCTACCTACTGGGCTAGGGAGCATCACCAGGTAAGCAAATATCACCTGCCCAGGAACCTGGAGAACCAGCGCCTGCCTGCCAAGACCGGTGTGCCTGTGAAGAAGCGGAGAGTATTGGAGGGAGCGAGGTCCAGAAGAGAGACCTGGTGTGAGGACTCTCTGTGACAGGTGTAATGAAATCTAGCCCTGCACCGATCGGGCCGTAGCCCATGTGTTGATCTACATTGGTGACCCTGTATGCCAGAAGGGGCTGCCAAAGAATTGAGTTAGGGGAGCGCGGTGGGAGAAGCCCACTACCCGCACAGACTGGGCCGATGCTCGTGTGGCAAGCTAATGGTCGACTCCGTATGCCAGGAGGGGCCACTACTTATTGCCTAAGGATTGTGGCAGGCAGCCGGAGACGCAGAAACCGAGAGGTGTGGGTCATTGCCTGGGACCGGAAATCTGTGGTGACCAAGGTGGAAGTCAACCGCATTTTGTGGACTGCCCCAATTGAACTCCGTTGGAGCAAGCAGACCTACTCCACCCTCCGCCAAGGGAGAAAGGACTTATTGCATGACCACTGGACCGGAGCACCTTGCCAATCTGACAGCTGCAAGTAGCGTGGCTTGGGGAAGAAGGCCTGTGCCTGCCAGGTGCTTCTGCATGTGACCGCGGGTGGCACGACTCAGCCAATCCAGAACCGGACCGTGCTTCAACGCCGCAGAATACTTTGCTGCTTGAGCAGGTAAGCCAAGAACTTGGCCTGTGGGCCCCGGGGGACATACCACCATTGGTACTGCTAAAACCTAGATTCTAAAAACTGTACTCACTTGCAAAGTCTGAGGTGAGAAATCTTGAGTACCAACTATTAGTTTACTTTCCCTGGAATGTGGCTATTGACGAGCGAGGAATAACATCAAACCTGTTACACTAGAGGTGGGAGAACGGGAAGTGTCCTGACAACTACTAGAGGCCCGACCTCAAGGGGATTGTTTTATTGCTTTTTGAATGCAGTTTACCGTTGCATGTGTAGAGTTAGAATAAAAATACTTAGTTTTATACAAATACAAGTATTTGACAGGACACTGATTTATTGCCGCACTGCCCACATTTTGAGTTATGAGTCGTATTTACTGAAATGTATTTTAACTTCCTTTGAGGGAGCCTTGACTACTTGAGCTATCCTACTCATCTGAGAGTCAAGTGCTGACGGGGGCACTTGACCCAGTTGAGTGGGATCCATAGTAGGGTGGGTTCCGGAACAGCAAGGGTAAGAGACCTCAACCGCCTCAAAGGGCCCAGTAACTCCTGCGTGCCCCGTGGCCACCGGAATGAGGTTCTGACGAACGGTGGGATGCCTAAAGTGTAGGAGTAAGTAAGATACAGAGGTGGCATTTGCCATTTCCAATTTGCAACAGTGTTCAATAAGTCCAGTTTTTTTTTCTCTTCTGCACACAAAGGCAACACGCTTAAGTAATGGAGAACACAGGTTTGGGAATTGACCTCAACACAAGGTCCATAGATCAGATGAAGGATTTATTTAGGGACAGAGGGTGGAGGTGTTGCAGGGATTCTGCGGAGTCACATAGCTATGCTTGGGACCATAGAACCTTAGTAGGCATGGACTGAGTTATCTTACCACCTTAGTACCAATGAGCCTGGGATCGACTAGTTATAGTGTCTCACTTGCACTCCTACTCATTCACAGAGGAACAAGCAATTAGTTGCCCCAGACCACAACACTCCCGGCTCTCTCAGGAATCGCGGTGACAGGATACACCCTTTCACTCTCACTCGTACTTGTCCACAATAAGATCTGACTGAGACAATTAAAAAGATTAAAATATTTATATTAACTATCATGCAGTATACGTGCCACAATAAGTAAGAAAATGCATAATACAAATACGGTCAGCATGGTAAGTAATCCATAAAGCATAAAAGGAGCTGTCACGATATTAGACAGAGTACACTAACTCCCCTCCCCTTCTACAGAAGCAAAGTGATTATATATCAGAAGGTGTCTGCAGTGGACTCCGTACCTTAGCATGCACAGATGAAAGTTCTACATATCAGGTGTAGTCGGGACCTCTTCTCTCTCCAAAATGTGTAGTTGCATGTCTGTGCCTATATATATGAGAAAGAGTATGTGGTTCTCAAACAACAGCTGCAGTTGTGTGTTTTGTCTTGGTTCTAGAACCTGACCAAAACAGAATAACAAGGGGTATAGTTGTTTGGCCTTGTCTACCGTATTCAGACTAAATCCCAGGAAAGAACAGAATGCTGAAAACAACGGCAGGTTCTGTGTGAAAGTACAGTGTGGCATGAAGAAAAACACGTTTGTAGTAACATGCGCAAAGCAGAGAGCAGCCTGCAGCGTGTTCATTCTAACATAAGGGAAAAACAACAATGGACCTGCAGGGGACATATGACAGAGGATTCCCAGGAGCAGGGACAGAAAGGCCCTTACTAATTTAATTAATGACCAGTTTGAGATACTGGGTGAAAGGATGTAGCAGACTCAGGGAGGGGACTATGTCAGGAACCTAGGAAGAGAGCGCTGCGGATTCAGGCTCTAGGTTCCCCTTAGCACAGATATATCCCAGAAACACGTCAAGTGTGTCCCCTAATGCATTTCCAGAGTTTCACCAAGACACTCACCACCTTTAGTTTCTAGAATACCTCAGGTGTGTACACCACATCGAATTTCTAGGGTACCACTGTCACCACTTCAAGGAATAGATCTCTTGGGTGGGTTGAGTCTAGCCGGGACCTCGAGCTTGCAGTTGGCACTTTAGAAAGCTAAGACTGATGAAGATAAAAAGCCAGAGAGCTTGAGAGGGAAAGCTAATACTAGCTCACCAGGAACAAAAGGAGAGGAGGCGGGAGAGACGTGGAATGGACCCGGGAGGAGAAATCACGAGAGTGGTAGGAGAAGCAGAGAGAAAATGAGGAGAAACAGAGAGAAAGGGAGGAGAAAGAGAGAGAGTGGGAGGAGAAACAGAAGGAAAAGGAAAGAGAGCTGGAAAGGGAAAGGATAGTGCGACGCTCTGATTTTATTGGTCTAAAGTGTCACCTTCGACACAGTTAGTTGTGAACTCTTGCTGGAGAGACTAGAAGAAAAAGGGGTACATGGCACCGCTTTGCGTTGGTTTAAGATTTTTCTGCATAATCTCTCTTTTCAAGTACACACAAAACAACATTGCTCACAAATCTAACCACTATCCTGTGGGGTACCGTAGGGCTCCACCCTCACCCCAACTATGCTCAATGTCTATGTACGACCTCTGGCTTACTGTGCTGAGAGCTGTGGTCTTATTCTCTTCTCATACGCCAACGACACCCAGATCGTCGTCTCTGGAAGCCAAGGAAAACCAGTATGCGTGTGCCTTAAACATCTGCCTGTCAAATTTGCTGGCCTGTATGAGTACTAATCACTTCAAATTGAACTGTGATGAGACTGAAAGTTTGGTGGTAGCCAACCAACTCCAGTTGTAGGGCGCTCATTTGTGGCCTAAATATCTTGTGTCCTGCTGTACTCCAGTGCCAGTTGTTAAGAATTTAGGTATATGGCTAAACGCAAGTTCTCAATAAACACCCAGATCACCAAGGTGGAGGCTACCTGCTTTGGAATACTCAAACGGCTGAGAACGATCATGGGCTGCCTCCCACCTCTAGCACAAACAACAGTGATACAGGCATTGATCCTCTCCCGTCTGGATTACAGCAACATTTTGTATCTGGGTGCTACGAAGGGCGCCCTAAAGCAACTACAGCTAGTACAAAACCTTGCTGATAGGATGCTTCTAAAACCACCCAAATTCACTTCCACAGCTAAACTTCTGTACCAGCTCCATTGGCTGCCTGTGGAAAAAAGAATTCACTTCAAAACAATATGCTATATGCACAAGCTACTATCGAACACAGGCCCTCAGTATCCCAGACACCTGGTATCACCCTATAAATCCGATCTTTTAAAAAAAAATTAAAAAATTATTGGCATTTAAAGTAATGAACATCGCAGAGGCAGTAGCCTCAGAACAGAAAACATTGCGAACTGCAACAGCAGAAAGTGGAGGTGGGAGGGGGAGGAAAAAGGGAGAGGAAGCTGTGGGGGGTGGAAAGGCAAGGCAGGACAGAACCATAAGAGCATTATATATCACATGCTGACAAAAGCTGGAAGAAGAGCATAATGAAATCTTCAAGCCGTAGAGAAACAAAGCAAGCTTCAATATAAACTAAATGTTCTCTACAGCCTAGCATCGCCAACCTCTTCACAGTTCCTAGAATAAGACGAACACAACAAGGAGGGCATGCGTTCGCCTACCAAGGGCCAAAAACGATGGAACACAACACAACAGTCAGTGAGATTGTGTCAGTCTCTCCCTATCTTTCGAAAGCAACTAAAAACCTGGTTGATTTTAATAACATACCACATCATTCTATGAGAAAGTACCAGATAACATGGAGGCATAGCACCGGAAAACCCATTGCGGGTAGCTGAGCACTTTACAAAACACCAATATTAATAACAAAAATAGCCCCTGAGCGAGAAAAACGTAGGATGGCAGCAATGACAACTCCATCTGGGATAAGTAACTCTACTTCCACTTCAAGCCCCTTTGTGGCCAAAGTTCCAAAAGATCTTGTGTATGCATATGTGGAAGGTCTGGATATTTTGGAATGGTTTGTTAACTTGTAAGGCGCAGGCCTTAAATGAGGTGTTTAAGGCAGTTGCCTTAATGGGGCGCATGCTATTGGAAGGGAAAGCCATCATTGGGAGGATGCCTGTGGCAGACCAGATGGTCTGTGAGAGAATAAAGAAGCTCTCATAAGTCAATTTAGACTGAAACCAGCCCAATACCTACAGAGATTCTGTGACTGCAAGAGAGCGGATGGTGTTCCATTTGAGATTTGGATTAATGGTGTACCGCGTGATTGGAAGAAGAGGGTAAGAGGGATAGTCGCCAAGGATTTTCAGTCCCACAACTAGTTGATAGTGACAGAAAGACTCAAAGAAGAGTTCTCTACCCCACTTAAAAAATACCTGTCTGATCTGACAGAGAGGGATCCAACAAACGTGCAGTGGTGAGGTAACAGGGTTCAAAAAGGGCTGGAGCAGCATGGTTCTAAGCCAAGAGGGTAAAAGAACTCTTCATAGACTGGTTCCATACTGGAAGGTAAGGGCCAGAATAATTCTCATGGGACTAGAGGAGAGCCCAGGAATAAATGGGATTGGTCATGGTGTGTCCAGGATGCAGCATCATGAGAAGGGAAAGCAAGGAGGCCCTTCTAAGTCCGAATTGGTGACATCTTTTAAGTGCTACAAGGTGGGACATTTCAAGAGAGACAGTCAAGAGAAGGAACTTGACAGGGCCAAGATGGAGGCAGGAGCGGTCGCATAAATGCAAGCTCCTTCCTGGTGCCAATCGAATCCTGAGTCATTCGTAGTGGTTTTCCCCCACCCTGGTATAATCTGTGGGAAGTGCGTCTAACACCCCCAGTGGCCATGGACAACCAGAGCAGGTGGTGTGTGCTTTGGTGGCAGGCGGCACACCCACGAAGCACCGGAGAGTAGGCACTCACGCCAAACACTGCCGGTGTGCCGGCATCCCACTAGGGGGCTCAAAGGAGGGCGATCTAGAGGCCCGGCGAGGCGGCACTCTATCAGCTGCGAGGACTGCCTGGAACCCCGACCATGTGACACATTCAGTCATGGCTGCAGTGTGAAGAGGTGAGCCGGCCCCTTCCTCACTGGTCGCAGTGTGGGGACTACATGCACATGGAGTGCAGCTGTGATGGGCCAGACACGGAGACACACTGCCGGCCCTAAGGGACCTGATACCAGAACTCATAATGTGAACTGAAGGGCTTCTGTAACCACCCGCAGAGCAGAGGCGACTCTTCCTGACACTCACCTGCTGGCACAGGTGGTGGACCCATGAGGGGCCTGAGTGACAGCAGAGGCCAGCTGCGACAGGCCTGATATGGGGGACATATTTCTGGCCTTGGGGAATCGATGCCTAAGCCCATACTGGGAGCGGAGGGGTTCCTGTCACTGTCTGCTGAATGGCAGGAGACTTCTCCCAACAGTTGGTTCTACACATGGATGGCAGGCCAATGTGGGGCCTAAGTGGTAGCAGAGACTAGCCACGATGGGACTGACATTTAGAAGTAATGTCATCCCTAGAGGAATTGATGCCTGGGCCCACACTGGGAGTGGTGAGGCTCCTGTAACTACTTACGGAGGGGCAGTAGACTCCTCTTGGCATCCAGCTCCTACTGCAGAAGGTTGGCCCATTTGGCCTTTCCCACTGCTCCCTTCACCGGCTGGTGAGAGCTAGGAGCTACAGACTGGGATTCTGCGGTCTGGCCGGGTCCAGGAGGCCTGCAATTGTGCTGCTAGGGTTTCAGCTAAGGGTTCATGGAGGCAAGCGGGCCTTGGCAGGCCCAATAGAACACGGTTGCACTTCTTGAACGGTACTGGACACTGACGTGAGTTCTTGAAAGCACCTATAGGGGTCCCTAGCTGCACCTGAAAGTGGCACTGACATGGCTCATACTGAGGAAACCAAGTAAGGCACTATTGGCCATCTAAAAGGGAAGATGAACACACACGGGTACAGACCGCCTTTTAGAATACCTACCACTGTCAAATTGCGGGGGTATTACTTTGAATGCGGAATGCTGCCACATGCACATCCACCACGTGGTAGCTCATTTGTGGTGCTGGTACGTTGGATGCCGCACAACAGACACAGACCGTGGCTACATTGGAAAGGGGGAGAGAAGTAGATTGAGAGGCGTGGGATACCTGGCATCTGGATGCTATTTAGCCCACCATGATGGTGCGACAGAAGAGATCTAAAACAGGTGTGACCCTACAGCCCGCCACTCTCAAATGAGGAGCATGCTTCACAGACTGGGGTGCCCCTCAGTGTGAAACATGTGGTGCACAACACTAACCCTAAATTCATAGAACTTTCCACAGCTGTGCAAAGTTTGAAGGCGACAATGGAACCGAAGTTAGATATGCTGATCATTCATATGGGGCATATGCTAAATGATCACAACAAACTAAAGGTTCAGGTATTTACGCAGGAAACAACCATATCGGAACCGCAACCTGCAATGTTGGTGTCTCAGACACAGGTTCTCGCACTCCAGCGGGAAGTAGAACTACTGCAGCGAAGGGCAGATGATGCAGAGGGCCAGTCACGCCACAACAACATCTGTGTGGTTGGATTACCAGAGAAGGTGGAGGGACAGAGTATGGATCTCTTTGATGAACTATGGCAAGCACAAACGGTGTTAGTAGGGAAAATGTCCGCCTTCGTTCCTGTGGAAATGGCTCATCGAGTGCCGGCCTAGTCTTCCACCTGGGGCACCCCCATGTCCAGTGGTAGCGCAACTCTTTAATTATCGTGACAGGGACAACATTCTGCAGATTGCCTGCATCATAGGTACCTGGCAGGTGGAAAACCAAACACTCATGATAATCCTGGATTACTCGGCAGATGTACAGAAACGAAAAGCCTCATTCTATTCTCTGAAACAAAAACGTAGACGGATGGGACGTAAATATGCCTTGATGTTCCTGGCTAAGCTTAAGGGCCTTGAGGTGACAGGGCATTAATCTTACAGTCGGCACAGGAGGGGTGGGAGAGGCTGGAATCCAGGGGAGAGCACATGACCGCAGAACAACTTGAGACTGATGAGGGATGGAGGACAGTGAGGAAAAGATGTTGATCAACCCATAAGTTGCAGGCCCGCCCGATCAAGGAGCAAGTAGTGGAGTTGGAAAGGTCTGCCACCTTGGGTCTGGTCAGTCACCTGGTTGGTGCTGGGGTGACCTCGCTGTGTGGCTCCATCCCAGATGAGATACCGGAGGCGCTATTGGGGGGGTCCCCAGGTCACAACTTTGTTGTATCCTTTCTTTTTTTTAAAACATATTTTTATTGGTTTTTCTGCAATACAGGATTTAACATTCGCCAATAGTCTTTAGTTTACATGTAACAATTCAATGTCATAGTAGCTCTGTTTCCTAACAAATGACACTAGGACAAAGAAATTAGTCTGAAGGGGGGGCAGACATCCTGATGTGGAAGGCGTTTTACAGAAGGCTTATGGAGCAGGTCTAGAGGAGTCAATGGGGGGTAGAGGGAGGGAGGCTCGGGGTCAGCAGTATCTTGTTCAAGGGTATGAATGTAGTCATGTAGGGGTGCCAGAAATCAACGGGGCGTGATGTCGGGGGTTGAAGGATGGCGTAGTCCGCACTGACCCTGTTGCAGTGAGACATGTGCTTGAGCCAGGCAGCAGTGAAGTGGGGTAGCATTTGCCCCAATGAACTGCGATCTTGCGTTTAACCAATAGAAAAAAGCCATTGAGGCAAGTCTGTGCACTGATCGGGGAAGGTCGGCAGTGAGGCCCATGAGTGCCATTGCTGGTTCTGGTTGTAGTGTGATGCCTAGCATTTTTGTGATATGTCAGTAGACGGAGATCCAGTATGTGGAAATGGTGGGACATATCCACCAGAGGTGTGCAAAGTCCACCGCAGGGGCCTAACATTTGGGCAACAGTTTGTTCTATTGGCGTCATACTTGTTGATTTCCAACGAGGTGGGGTAAGCTCGGTGCAGAAACTTGAAATGCAATCATTTGTGTCTGTGATTGAGCGATATTTTCTGAATTTGTGTGCAGCAGTAAGACCACATTTTGTCTGTTACGGCAATGCCAAGGTTCCGCGCTCAGGCTTCCCACACTCTAATAGTTGTGTCCGATTTCACAGCCAGGCACGCGCGGTATAGTCTGGATTTCAAGTGGGCGCAGTCTGTGTTAGATATTACAAGTGTTAATGGTGGAAATTCTTCCAGCGTTAGGGGGTAACTGGGCAGTTGGGATAGGAGGGTAGCATATAGTCGCTGGAATATAAACCATATACGGTATATCGTGGAATCGGGGATCGTCGGCGATTTGCAGTAGGTGGCCATTGGGGACGAGATCCCTCATGGTGCGGATGTTGTAAAGAAGTAATGTGCGCTATTTGAGTGGTTCACCTGTAAGTGGGACTGGATTGTTTTTCAGTGGGAGAGCTGGAGAGTAGAAAGGGCCACCACCCAGCCAGGGCAAAGCGTTCGCCAGGCCCAGCAGGTCATCGACACAAACACAGACATAATGTCTGCAGTGTCTAATGGTATACCCCTAAGTAGTACAGCCGAGTGCAGAAGACCCCACAGCTGATCCAGTTCTGGCTTCAGGTATGGGATGCGTGTGTCCAGATGGTACCATCTATGTGCATAATGGCATTAGGCTACTAGGTAATATAGGTGGAGGTGAGGCACTCCCAGGCCTCAGCGTTCATATGGTAATGTCAGACTGTCCCAACGCACGTGAGGTCGGCAGCCTGCCCAAATCAAACGGAGGAGAGGACTGCACAGGGTTCGAAAAAAGAAATCCAGAAGCAGTATGGGGATATTAAGGAAGAGGTATAGAAAAAGAGGGAGCAAAATCATTTTAATGACAGACACCCGGCCAGCCAATGAAAGCGGCAGTTTAATCCACCTCTCAACTTGCACTTCTAGGTTCACCACTCCGGGTCCATAATTTAATTGCATTATTTGGTGCTTTTCCCTGTTTAGTTGACTGCCAACATATCTGGTATGTCCCTCCGTCCATTTAAGAAGATGCCCGGTCGAGACTGGTTGGGTATTGTCTGTGAGTGGAAGAAGCTCAGACTTGGCCCACTTAATCTGCAAGTCTGAGAAGTTGCCAAAGCGCAGTATCTCCTCCACCAGGGGAGAGAGGTTGTCACCAGGGTGACTTATAGAAAGAAGGATATCGTCAGTGTATAATGAAAGAAGTTGGAGTCCTCGATGAAGGTGTCTGGCCTGCATGTGGCGCACCAAAGGGTCCATTGTAATAATGAAACGTAGGGGGGATAATGGGCAAACCTGCCTCGTTCCTCTGGTAACAGGCAAGGGTTTGGTTAGCGATTCATTGATCCGTATGCAGGCCAGTGGTTCAGAGTATAGCTACATAGTCATGGACAGGAAGGGAGGAGGGATCCCGAGCTTCCTCAAAACTGCTGTCAGGAATGGCCATTCAAGGGAGTCAATTGACTTCTCTGCATCTAAAAGGGCCTCCACTGCAGGTATGGTCGGCGATATCCTGTGAAGGACCGCAAACAGTTTGCGGAGGTTGAGTAAGGTCGATCTGTGCGGTACAAAACCAGACTGCACTGGTGAGATAAGTTGTTCCATTAGAAGGGCCAGCCTAGTTGCCAGGGCTTTGGCAAATATTTTATTACCAAGATTAGGGAGTGAGAGGGGCATGTAAGAGGCGCAGAGAGTGGGGTCCTCCTTACCTGGTTTTAATAATGGAGCAAGCACTGCTTCTCGCAAATTGGGTGGCAGTAAAGTGGAGGACAGAGCTTCGTTATACAATGTCAAAATCTGCAGGGCTTGATGTTCTTTAAAGGCTTTCCAGAAGGCGCCAGTGAGGCCATTGAGTCTGGGTGCCTTAGAACCCTCAAGTGTATCAATGGCTTCCTTAATCTCATCAAGTGTGAGGGGCTCGCAGAGAAACTGCCGCCGCCCATCAGCCAGCCATACCATTGCTACTTTCTCTAAATATGAAGGAAGGTCCGGTGGGGTTTCTGGGGAGTGAGATGTGAATAAGCGTTTATAGTAATCCAGAAATGTAGTCTTTGCTCCTTCGGTACATAATATTCGCACGCCCGTGTCTGCTTGGATCTCAGTGATATAGTCCATTGCTCGGTTGTGGCGTAGTATTCTGGCCAATGTGCACCCCGGTCGCTCACCCTCCCCATACCAACGTGCCCTCACGTATTTCCCTAAATATGTAGTCTCTCAGGCAGCAAGCACATGGAATTCCATCATTAATAGGGCCCGGCAGTGGAGTCTTGGACTTCCATCTGCTACTGGCACTGCATCTATATTTTGCAACTCCAATTCAATGCGTTGAATTTGATGATGCATGTCACGGGGAATGCCAAATTGTTTGGATATGCGTACCCCACAAATGTAAGCCTGAAAAGCCTCCCAGAGTGTGGCTTGTGTAGTGACAGTGCCGGGGTTTATTAAAAAGTATTCTACTACTGCCGCTAGCATTTCGCCCTTGAATACTTGATTATGAAGGGCGTCGCTAAGGAATCGCCAGCGCTTTTCGGCTTTATGGGATAGTAAGGTGCAATAAGACCAGGCTATGATCGGAGAGGTCACGTGGCAGTACTGTGACCTAGGATATTGGCTGATAGCAACCAGTAGTGTAATCTCATCCAGACTGCATGGGGTACTGAGTAGAAGGTGAAACCCGGGTGGGAGGAGCGATGGGAGCGCCAGGAATCACGCAGAGCATTGTATCCATAATATGTCGGAGGAAAGCCCTGGCCTTCGGTTTGTCACTGGGGTGTGTACTAGAGGAGTCTAACTGCGGGCATTGGGTCAAATTGAAGTCGCCCCCATTATTATCTGGTCGACATCTTCGTGACCCATTTGATTATAGATGTCTTGAAAGAAGGCTGGGTTGTCTACAGTGGTACCATATACATTCACCAATAGAACCTGCTTGTCAGCAAGTAGACCATGAAGGATAATATAGCGACCGTCTGGGTCAGAGTGAGATGTGTATGAGTAAAAAGGGATGCTTTTGTGTATAAGCATGCAAGTGCCCCTTGAGTTCGAGCTGTATGAGGAGAAATAGTGGTACGTGCCCCATTATTTAGCAAATATGAAGTTGGATATTCCAGGTAATACAGGATATCTCCAAGGGTTTAGTTAAATCATGTGTCGGACTGAAAACGTGGCTGGGGATAAAGTGTGTGCATGAATGCAGTAACAGAAGTCGGTGCTAATATGGTTAACTTGTGGAGTCATAGGACTATAAGTAGGAACAAGAAAAAACATTTAAACATCATCTATCCCGAAACATACAGAAACATACAGATACCCACTCCCGCACTAGATACTAAAACAACCAGCAAAGAAATCCCAAACTTATAATTGTGGTATACACCAATGTAGCAGCAGCCAAGTTGGAAAAGAAAAAGGAAAGCAAGAATAAAAAAATTGTGTTGCCAATAACAGTTAGAAGGTGGTGGTGGGGCAGCCACAGATCCTTTCGCTTTATGCTGCTGATGCGCTTGTGCACCTGAGGGGCGAACCTTCCTTGCTACAGGGAGTCATGTCAGTGCTAGAGGACTTTGGGAGTCATTCAATGTCATCGTTGTAACTCGGGCAGTGTCCCATCCCCAGCCAATGATACCCATCTGTTCTCAGACTCTGGCCATGAACCCAGTTGTAGGTCAGCAACCACTCTCACTCTTTCGCAATCTGACTGAACCTTCCTCTCTGTTACCTGCAACAGAGTCCTCATTCGTCAATGCTGCTGCTCTTCCTGCCAAGGTTGGGGTTGAGTGGCCTCACCCCTCTGAGTCAGTAGCTGGTATCCCTTCTGTTCAAGCCCTTCCCCTTCCCAGACCTCCGTTGCAGAGGTAACGAAGTGTGAGCATGCCTTGTCAATGATCCTCAATCAGGAATAATAAGGCATATCGGACAGCTACGCTTCTCATATGTTGTTTGACCTGCAAGAAGAACTACCTCGATACATCACTGTATAGTTCGGTTTGATGTTAACTAGTTGTCCTTCCACTGCCCGTGGGCCATGTGTGTGTACCATCTGGAGGGTTGCATCTCAATCCTAAAAGGACTAAGGAGAGAAAATGGCGCAAGTCTTGGGATCCGTCCGACAGAGAGGACCATAAACTGTCGTTACGTGAGTATAAATTGAGAGTTATTAAAGGGAAGCAAGAGTATTTCTCCAGTTTGACGACCTCTCTTCCTCCATCTAATGAGCTTTTTAAGATCGTGGACTCTTTATGCTCTCTTCAGATACCCGACCCAGTTGTGGCCTCTCAGGAGCTGTGTACTAACATCTCCGAATTCTTCTATAAGAAGATTTCGGACATTCATCTGGCTTTAGAAAACCAGAGGAAGTTGTTGGATGAGTCCTCGCTTCTGAATATCAAAGCCTCTGAATCCTGGAGAAAAAATTATAATAATTTTTTAACTCATTTCCCTTTGCTTACACTTGAGGGGTTGAATCTTTTGCTAGACAGGACTAAGTCCGCCTCTCCTTTAGATCCCTGTCCTTTGAAAGTTTTAAAGGAATGCAAGGATACTCTTTTACCCCCACTGTTGGAAATTATGAATGGGGCTTTGACCCAGGGTATTTTTCCCTCGGTCTGGAAAAAGGCCATAGTGAAGCCTCTTCTCAAAAAATCTTCCCTTGATCCCGGAGTGTTAAAGAATTTTAGACCCATCTCCTTGTTACCTGCTCCTGCAAAGATGCTGGAAGTCCATCTAAACCTGCATCTATCCACCTTTCTTGACTCCTCTGAGTTTTTGGACAGCTCTCAGCACGGTTTCAGGAAATTCCATAGTACTGAATCTGCCTTGACTATGGTGGTTGACAACATTCGTCGTAAGGTTGACCTTGGTCAGACGACGTTTTTAGTCTTGCTTGATCTGACGGCAGCATTCGATACCCTGTCTCCCTCTACCTTAACATCTCGGTTGAGGGAGGCTGGGGTGGCAGGACCGGCTCTAAGTCTCCTTGACTCTTTTTTACATTCTAGAGAGCAACGAGTCATGCTCGGAGAGTTCCTGTCCCCTGTTAAATCTTTGCAGTGTGGGGTGCCACAGGGTTCGGCATTAAGTCCGACCCTTTTTAATATCTATGTGGCCCCCCTTGCTAGATTAGTGAGATCACAGGGGATGGAGGTAGTGTCCTATGCCGATGACACGCAAATTATGGTGTCTTTAGCTCATTCGATTGGGGAATCGGCATCTGCCTTTAGGTCATGCTTGCAGATGGTAGCTGAGTGGATGATTCTGAATTCATTAAAACTCAATGCCGATAAAACAGAGGTCCCGGTCTTTGGCAAGGACCGGGACATTTGGTCTAGTGAGTGGTGGCCTTCTTCTTTGGGAACCTGCCCCACTCCCTCTCCGGCAGCTAGGAATCTTGGTGTTATTTTTGATTCCTCACTTTCCATGAAGCTCCAGGTTAATAGGACCGTGTCTACCTGTTGGGGAGTCATTAATACTTTGAAAAGAATCCTGCATTATTTGTCCCCACAGGCACGTAAACAGACAGTGATCGCCCTTGTAGGCTCTAGGTTAGATTACTGTAATGCACTATATGCAGAGTCTAACAAATATCTTATTCAGCGCCTCCAGCTGGTGCAAAATGCAGCGGCTAGATTTGTTTTGTCTCTTCCTAAGGACGCTTCTGCGACACTAGCTAGGAAGAACTTACACTGGCTTCCGATTACTTTTAGGATCTTTTTTAAACTTCTTTGCCTCACTTTTAGAGCCCTGCAGGCTGGCCCCACAGATGCTCTGGGATCCTTGCTGACCCGTTACATTCCCAGTAGGCCTCTCCGGTCCTCAGATTCTTTTCTGTTGGCAGTTCCTCGTGCTAAGAAGGTCAGATGGGGGAATAGAGCCTTTTCTATTGCTGCACCTCTTCTCTGGAATAATCTCCCTTTGGAGATTAAGTCGCAATCCTCCCTTGCCCTTTTCAGGAAGGCTCTCAAAACTTGGTATTTTATAAAGGCCTACCAGTAAGCTCTTTTTATTTTAAGTCAGTTTTTATCTGGTTAGGCGCCTTGACGCCCAGTGGGCTAAGTTGCGCAATACAAAATCATTTTCATTCATTCATTCATTCAATCCCGAAAGTTGAACAGTCATGCTACAATCGCCCTTGGAGGCCCTCTAAAGTGTTGTAGGTGACTCGGTACCCTGTGGGCATGTTTCATGCTAAACCACTTGACGTTTTACTCACCAGAATCACTGATGCTAGCCCTTCCTCCAGGAAGAGGTCCATACTCGGGCCCTCTGTCCATTCCGGGGCTCCCACCAGTCGAATTTTGTTACAGTGGGTGCGACTCTCAGCATCCTCCACCCTACCTTGCAAATGGACCACTTCTCACTCCAGCTGTTGTAGTTGGGTGGTGTGTTCTGACATTGTTGGGAGTGTAAGGGCCTGCGTAGATTCCGTCTCAGCCACGCGATCCCTCAATTTCCTATGATCAGTTCGGAGGAGGTTTATCTCCTCAGTCACTGCCTCAACTTTAAATTCCAGGGCTGTCTTTGTGTCTTTCATGGCTGCTAAAATGGTGGCTGTGTGGGACTCCAGATCTCAATCTGGGGAGTTCGCCATTGATTCTCGTTCAGGTCCCAGGTGGCTGGTGGATCCTTTTGCGAGGATGTAGGAGGCTGGCTTAGTATGTGGTGCACACTTATTTAAGTGATGCACCTTGCACTAAACCAGGCAACCCTTATGGTGATTTTAGTGGTCTTTGATAACCATATCAAGTTCTCATAGTGGTAGAGCAGCCTTCAGGCTTATCTTGAACGAGTGTTAAGCAGCTTGTTTTACCAATGAAAAAGAACCACACAGTATATATATAAAAATACTTCTATTTATTACACAATACTAACTAATACATTGTTATATCCTCTACTGTAGATATTAACACAATACACAAATAAACTTCAATTGCAATACGGTAAGTAGCACAAAATACAGTGGTCTCCAGGGGAAGACCAAAGCATATATTAAGAAAGTGGAATGCGGGGGCCTGGCCTGGCGCCGGCTAAGAAGGCGGCTTAGAAAGGGAGCTCCGCCGGGGCCACAGTAAAAGCTCTGAAATATCCATCCATTCTCCGTTCCTGGTGAGGCTGACATGACCGCACTGCTAGCGGAACACACACTGCATCGAATGATGTGAGAAACTTTGGCGCCGCTGCCCATGTTCGCTCTCGCTCCCCGTAGTCATGGGCGGTGTGCGGGCGGAGGCCAGATGGAGGTGGGCGGCACTTGAGTGATCGCCGCACCCGGCTGAGGAATTACTGCTGTCAGAGGCCCGTGGCAATCGAGAATACAAAGAGGTCCCTGCAGACCTGGCGCTAATCGCAGAATTTACCGAGTGCTTGTGAGGAGCGGTGAGGCTGCTGAGACGACCAACAGCCAATACGGTAGCCGGAACGTGCCCAGGTCCGATCGTTAATGGCCGACACCTTCTTCCCGCCTGGCTTTTATCCTGCTGAATGGACTCCGTATTGGAAGATCTAGTGCTGGCATAGAGGCGGGGGTAAGGAGTTTCCCCTATCCCCCCCTGCCTCCGTGTGTGCGAGAGCCCATATTGACCCCCCAGAGGCCACGAGGAGATCCCAGGGCCGGGTTGCTACACACTCATAGCGCGCCCTTGAGGTGGAGGCCTGTGACGGGGGCCGGCTGTGTCTGGTGGTGTGCGACATGCCTGCCGTGAATACTCCAAGTTCCTCCATCTGAGAGCGCCGCCCCATCTGCCCAGGGCCCCCCTCCGGTGCTCTATCTAGGGTTTGGCCCAGCCGGAGACTTTAAGGGAGATAAGTTGGAGGCAAACAAGGCATCTCTCCCAGGCAGCACACTGTTGATACAGTAGGCCCCCCGCTGGGTGCAAGTGGTGCTGCTTTGAACCAGGATCCCTAAGTCATCAACAACTGTGGGCACCAGGCAGGGGAAACTGCTACATTCCTCATGAGGCGGGATCCACGACCAGACACAATCCGGAGACAGATTAATTCCGGGGCTGCACTCCTCTTGAGGCCTGGTTGTGGGTATCGGAGCATAGGTGACGCACTCCACAGCTTGGCGAGCTGAGCTACATGTAGAGGAGACACGAGTGAGGCCCATTGGTATTGAGCTGATATAACACGGCTGCCAGACGAGAGGAACCACGCATGACCAAACTGTTCTAGCGACCCATTAGAAGCTTCTGGGGCGCTGATTCTTCCCTAGACACGTCACAGCTGGCATCTGGAAGCGGGTGAGACATTACACTCGCGACAGATTCTTGGACGCTGCTGGAACTTGATGGCCCTCAAGAGATACAGATACCCTCAATGTCTGCATTGTAGGGGGAGCTAAGATTCAATTATTGATCCACAACCAACGAAACTGTGAAACGGTTACCAATCCAAACTGATCTCCGAACCTTACAAGTTGGAACAGTGCAAGACCTGCCTAGAATCAAGAGACCAGATTGTGCTGAAGATACGGTCGACTGGCATCCCAACAAAATGAAACCCAAGGGAGGCTTCTCTGTGCAATCTAACAAATTTGATAAGTACACAGTCCCACAACAGACACTGCCAGACGATGGGGCCATGGATGGGTTGACAGGCGATCCAGAACCATCACTTAGCTCCATAATGGCAGCAATCCAAGTGTTGGGCGCTACACTTGAAACGAAAATAGACAAAGTCTCTATCGAAATTAACTTGCTCTGGACGGACATGAACAAGACGTCAGAACGCGTGACGAAGACAGAAGCCAATGTCACAGAGCTACAAAGTAAAACCCGGAAACTGGAAGAAAGTGTCCAGCAACTTGTTCATCAGCACCGTCAGGTGGCTCTTAAGATGGAGGATCAGGAAGGGCGGGCCCCCCTCAACAATATCCGAGTAGTTGGGGTTCCAGAAGGGGCAGAAGGGTCAAGAGTTGACTGCTTCCTTGAGGATCTAATACTGAACCATCTCAAGCCAAAACGTCTCTCTGCCTTCTTCACAGTGGAGAGGTCGCATAGAGCACCGATACCCCCGCCAAACCCTGGAGCACCTCCCAGGGCAATTATAGCCAAAATCTTCAACTACAGAGACTGTGAAGCAATACTGCAGGTGGCACGCCTACAAGGAGCTCTCCGGTATGAAAACACACCCGTCAGATTCTTCACGGACTTTACCCTCAAGGTACAGCAAGAACGCCGATCCTTCGACGGAGTGAAAAGAGCGCTCAGAGACAAAGGCATCAAATATATGATATTTTTTCGAGCAAAACTTAAGGTTTTAGCAGATGGTAAATCATGGTTCTTCACAACCCCGTAGGATGTGCGAGCTTGGCTGGATGCAGGGACCAAACAGAAGATGAGATCAGCAACCGCGGATAGCTGGAGAGATTCCCGAGTGAGTCCACCAAGCTCCCTAGACAGTCAGACGAGGCTGGACAACAGACACCTGAAATCCTGGAGATCGAGATCCACTAACCCACAGCCATAGTGACCAGCAGAGAATGAACTCCTCCCGTCTGACATACGACCCAGAGACTCATTGCAACACTCAGTAATGTATAATGCTTGCTCTTTGACAAAGGGGTAGCGTCTACCAAGGAGGATGGGCACGGCAAGACCAATAATGTACTATAATGCCTCTTTCCTAGTGAGGGCTGGCGTTAGGCCCCGGGGAACCTAGGGTGGTGCCACACTACAGCCCTTGTAGCAATCTACGAGTTATTTGGGTGACAGGCGCTTTGCTAGTTGGGGATGTGGGTAGTTTCGAACATACGCAGCAGGGTAGCAGGGAGGGAAGGGACAGTTTATGGGGTTCTTCTATTGTTGTTTGTATTTTCTTTTTCAGGGAGACTCAGGGTGGGAGGGAGGGAGGGGGGAAGTGGGGTTGAGGGTCCACACTTTTTTAATGTTACGAGTGTTAAGTCGACGAACTATGCTGACATCTATACAGAGGAACTCATTACTTATTTTGGGCTCAATGAGTACACAATGGGACAAAAGTGCTAAAATATTAAGCTGGAACGTCAACGGGCTTAGAGATACAGTCAAACGTGGTGTTATCCTGCAATATATTAAACGGCGGGACCCTGACGTTATTATGCTTCAAGAAACGCACTTGATGGGTGTTGGACTTGGCCCTTTTTGGCAGGTTGGCCCCTAAACTTTTTGCCTTTTCTCTGACTTTGGGCCATATGTAACAAAATACAGTTTTGCGAATCTCAAATTGTGATTTTCTGCTAATCGCAATTTGAGACTCGCAAAATGCAATGTATGTGGGATTTGCAAATCATTTTGCGAATCCCACATATTCCTTATTTGTGAATCATAAATTGAGATTCGCAAATAAGGAATACCTTCCCATTCATTCCTATGGGCTAGGAGGCCCATAGGAATGAATAGGAAGACATTCTCAATTTGCGATTCTCAATTAGAGAATCACAAATTGAGAATGCAATGTCAAGGGTGCCAGGGTGATAAAAGGACACCCTGTTGCACCCCTGAAATGTGCATGTGTGCACATGTGGCACACATATTATGCCCTAAGGGCATGTATGTGTGCCACATGGCACTTTAAAAAATTGAAACAATGTGCATTTTTAAGTGAAATCGCAATTTACCACCAACTTGAAGTTGGTGGTAAATTGCGATTCCTTAATGCCAAATCGCACTGTCTTTTGTGCTTTTTACATTGCATTTAAGGAATCGCAATTTACGATTCCTTAAATGCAATCGCAAAATAGGGAATCACACACTGCTAATTTACGATTGCAAACGCTGAAATTCTGCGAATTTCTGCTTTTGCGATCGCAAATTGGCTACATATATGGCCCCTGGTGTTGGTGGTTTTAGGCCTCTGGGCACTTTAGCACTGTGGTCCAGTGTAAAGTGCGTGCGCTCTCTGTGTTACATTGGTGAGATTGGCCTGCCCTCCCACAGGAATGCATTGGGGATTCCCTGATCAGGTGTCAGTGGTAATTCTTAGATTGAGAGGAGCAGCGTGGTTGAGTTTAGTATGTATGAAATTGTAAGAATAAATGCTGCACAATGGTGTGCGCAGATTTATTATGACTATGGGAGAAATGCCACTTTTAGAAGTTGGCATTTCTGTGTGCTATGTGTCTGCCTGCCTGATGTGAATTGCATGTCTGGCTTGTGAGTGACAGGGGCTGTGAGGTGTGTTTGGCTCCAGGAGGGGCAGGGTGAGTCAGCACTAGGCTGAATGGGATATCTGTGCTGGGAGTAGTGGGAGGAGTAATCCCCTGACCCTGAATAGGACTGTGCCAAGCCTGGACAATGCTGGCTTCGCCCCCTGTGGTGTGTCTGATCACCTAACCCCCACCTGACAAAGGAAAAGAGGAGCTTGGAAAACAAAGTGCTTCAATTCCCCCTGAACCAGTGGCATCTAGTTCCCTATGCCCTGTACTTCTGACAAAGAGATGGTGTAGTATAAGTATAGGGGCTGTGACCCCATGAAATTGTTCTTGTTGTACGCTGGTGTGCTGTCCCTGACTCGCTGGGGGCTTGCTGCTGCTGGGGGCCCAGGAGGAACCGCCATGGGGGCTTACCTCCCTGCTGGAGGACCCTGTGTGCTGGCCTCCCTGAGCCCAGCTGTGCCCCAGGGATTTTCCAGGACCTTAAGGACCTAGCGCCTCATGAGCGCTATATTTAAAATGGCCAGCTGAGGAAAGCACTCCTATTTTATAATCTGCAGCACTGGGCTGCGATGTGGGATTCCCCCGCTTTATGCATTTTTCACGGGTGCCCACCACGCATTATGGTGCTTTTCGGCGGGAGCCCACCCCACATTGTGGTACTTAGCGGGAGACTACCCCACTTTATGAATACTTAAAATAGTGGGTGCCCACCCCGCATTATGGTGCCTTTCGTGGGTGACCACACCGCATTTTTGATTTTATGTTCGTGCGTGGGAGCCCACCCCGCATTTGGAAAGCTCCCAGGGAGCCGCCGCAATTGAGAGTGGCGACCCGGAAGCCAGGTGGCCTTGCCTGGTTGTGGGCGGGGCCTCGGGGTGGCTGGAAGGAGAAAAGAGCCCTCCGGAGGAGCGGGAAGTCCGGAGCCTCGCAGGATCCACATCCAAGCCCCAGGTCCCTGGAGGGGGCCCTGGTGAAGCGAGGAGAAGTGAGGGATGCTGCGGCTGGTCGGCGGTGCTCCCGTGAGCTGAGGGAAGCGCCTTGCCACCAGAAGAGGAGAGAGTGGGGGCTCTTCTGAGGCATGCCATCCCAGTCCAGCGAGGAGTCCGGGAGAGGTGGTGCCGGTCCCGCCGCGAGAAACAGCCCGGTGAGTAAGGGCTGATCTCGGGCAGGAGGCCGCAAGGATTGAACAAAGTCTCCGTGTGTGGCTTGGGGGCATTTCACGGTACACGGTTGATGCCATTCAGGGCACAGTGTACCATGCCCATCTCCTGAGCAGACCCGCGGTCGCGGGCCGCTCCAACGTGGGCCACATTGTTTTAGGGCCCCCGTGGGGGTCCAGAGGCCCCAGGGGTGCCCAGGTCCTTTGTTTTGGTGATTTTCCCAGCTGCCCCAACTGACAGTCAGCAGCTGCACCGATAGGGGGCAAATTTGGTTTAGAGAGCCCCCTTTACTTGCCTCACAGCTGCACTGCTGTAGCAGGCAGCTGCAACGTTTTGCCATATTTGTTTTAGGGCCCCAGTGGGGGTCCAGAGGGCACCAAGGTGCCCGTGCCTGCCCTTTACTTTGCTCATAGCTGCGCCCCACCAGGGCGGGCAGCTGCAACTGTTGACAGCCTTTTTATGATAGGAGTCCCACTGAGGACGCACGCCTACAGTGAGATTCACAGCTGCACGGCAATTAGCGTCAGCTGCTATGTTTAGGCCTGCGCAAGTGTGCACTTGTGAATTGGGCTGCCTTGGCAGCACGCCCTGACATTTTGGGACATAGGGCATTTGAGCCCTCTGAGAAGGCCATTTGGCCAGGGGGACTGTGTGAGGTTTGTAGGACGTCAGGCCCAATGTGATTTATGTGGTGCGCAGGATATGTGATTCATGTAATATGATTTATGCACCCTGATTTATGCATCTAATTTGGTTTATGTTTATGAGGTGATTTGCATACTATGGTTTATGCTTGTGAGATTATTCTCCACTGTGATTTATGCCTAATAGGATTTATGATTAGGATGTTATTGTCTAATACGTTTTAGACTTATGAGGTTATGGTCTAATATGTTTAGGCTTATGAAGTTGCCGCAGAATATATTTCACGCCTAATGTGATACTGTACATAATAGGATTTATGTTGCAGGATAATGCTGAGTACAGTAATTACTTGTTGTGTTCTACGTTTATTATATGTTCTACATTTGCTAAATTCACTTTGTGATGGTTCTGACAGTGGTCCAATTGGTCCTGTCATGTGTATGTAATCCTCTGTAAATGTTGCCTAGTGCCAGTCGGCACAGTGTATATTGTGTGATTACTATTCTAATGTGTTTTATGATAATACAAAGGCTATTTTTGACATAACCTTGTGTGGAGTTCCTTATGTGGTGTGCCTAGTGTGTTGTTGCTGTGGGTGTTTTGCGCAAACGCTTTACACATTGCCTCCCGGATAAGCCTGACTGCTCGTGCCAAGCTACCAAGGGGGCGAGCAGGGGTTATCTTTGGCGTGTAACTCCCTTGCCCTGGCTAGAGTGGTGGTTTCTGTCTGGCTTTGGTGCAAGCCTTAGCCAACCAGAAATCCCATTTCTAACAGTGGGAAAGTCCTTTAAGGCATTAAACAGGTGGGGGTTACAAATTGGTTACGCATGCGGGATTCGCGACCAGCTCACGAGGAGTAGGCACTATGGTAAGAAACTCCTTTCTCCTTGCTGTGAGCTCCACCTGGACAGATGATCGGGGTAGATACATAGGAGTCACGGGTTTATGGGAGGTCCACACGCTAACACATATGTCAGTCTACGTGCCACCTGGCCTTCAGAGCACCACATTTAGTGACCTGGGTACTCTCTTACCCTCATTACCGGAAGGTCTCCTGGTGATTGGGGGGACTTCAACTCAGAGGCCTCGGGCACATTAGACTGACACCCACCACGTGAGCGTGGGTCATCTAATAGATGGCTACCTGACTTCCTAGAGGCGCTTGGGCTGGTGGATGGGTGAAGGACGTACAACCCAGAAAGAATCCAACACACTTTCCACTCCATAGCCTTTACCGCATAGACTATATCCTAGTCCCCGCTTCACAAGCTGCTCACATCCACGAAATCAGACATTTAGCTAGAGGGATCTCCGACCACTCCCCAATATGGATGCATATATTCCTTACCCAGGCAAAGGTGGGGAAGATTGCCCCAATAAACCTGTGGTATCTCCGAGACCCTGGAGTCCGTAAAGCAATACACACAGCCATTGACAATTATTTCCAAGAAAACGTGGGGTCGGTAGAATCCTCCCAGACCCTGTGGGAGGCATTTAAATCAGTAATAAGGGGCCAGGCACTAGCGCTAATTGCTGGGATGAAGAAAGAGAGGCAGAAAGAGATTGTAGATGCTGAGGCAGAAATCAACAGACTAGAAGACGAACTAGAAACAGAGGTTACACACAAAAAACTCCATTCACTACACCTAAAACAAGACGAATACAAAGTGCTAGCAACTGACATGGCCAAAAGTCTTGGGAGGGAAAAGTTGGGCAGAATATACGACCTGGGAGATAAAGTGGGGAAACTAATCGCCTGGCTTGACAAAAAGGAAATGGCGAGTCGACAGGTAACGGAACGAATAAGTACAGATAGCAAACTTATAACCGACCCCCAAGACATTGCAAATCAATTTGCAACTCACTTCAAGACGGTATACACGGCCAGTACACCATACACAGAAGATGACTCACACGATCTACTGCGTGATATAGCGCTCCCCACCTTATCGGAGGAAGACCGTCACTTCTTAGATAGCGCATTGACAAATGACGAAATAGCACAGGCCATTAGAACACTGCGCTCTGGGAAAGCCCTTGGCCCCAATGGCATACGCATTGAACTGTACAACCTTAAGCCCGACAAACAAGCCCCGTACCTGAAAGCCGTGTTTGAAGAGAGCAAGGAGCTAGGGACACTGCAAATGGATCAAAGAGTGGCCACGCTGGTCACTATACATAAGGAGGGTAAACCCAAAACCAACTGCGCCTCGTATAGGCCAATTTCCCTCCTAAATGCAGAGCCCAAATTTCTGGCCAAGGTCCTCGCAAACCATCTAGTCAAAGTAATTGGCGGTCTAGTCCATCCTGATCAGTCAGGCTTCATGCCGCACCGTAACACGGCGCTGAACCTGCCTAGAGTACATGGGGGACTTGGGAGAGCAGGTACGATCCAAGAAGAAGCCATAAATGTATCATTAGACGCTGGCGTTTGACACCATTGAATGGCCCTACTTATTGGCAGTACTTGCAAAAATGGGGTTTGGTCCAGAATTCATCCAGTGGGTACGGATCTTGTATTCGGAGCCCCTTGCACAGATCGTGGTCAATAACAAGCAGTCGGACAAATTCACGTTGAGTCGGGGGACCCATCAGGGATGCCCTCTCTCTCACCTCCTATTCGCCCTTGCCTTGGAACCCCTGGCGGCATGGATTCGTCAGGACCCAGTAATACGAGGTCTGCGTTGGTCACCTGGTTGGGAGGAACGTATCTCCCTCTATGCCGATGACATTCTTTTATTCCTAGCCTCCCCGAGAAAGTCATTGGTGAGTGTTTTAGACATCTTGGCAATCTTTGGCAGGTACTCTGGATTCTCCATCAACTGGAGTAAATCCCTCTTGTACGTCTTCAATGGAGACCCACCCATTCCACCGCAGGGCTGCCCAATCCAAATTAACACAGTGGGCTTCAAATACCTAGGTATTTTTATCTCCTTAGATCCAACACTCAGTTTTAATTACAATCTTAAACGCGATATAGCAAGTTGGAAAACTCTTCTGCTTTCGCTGTTGGGCAAAGCAGCCCTCTTCAAAATGATGGCACTGCCCTGCTTTCTATATGCATTGCAGGACTCACTGGATCCTGTTACAGTGACATACTTTAAAGAGATTGAGAGTCTACAGAGAGACTTGTTGTGGGACGGGAAACCTCGCATAGCACTGACCAAACTCACTCTGAATTGGTACGATGGGGGGATTAGCCTCCCAGACATTAAAAAATACTACTGGGCGGCACACCTTGCTGCCATCAATCATGGCACCTATGATCGACCGGATGACCAGGGCTACGCCATGGACACATGGTTGCTGCTGGGAGGGAACTACAGTAGGGCACTCTATTCTAAACCCAAACGATACCCCTTGACTGGACCAACTGACCACTCGGTCCGAATATGGCACACCGTTAACAAAACTATGGGTTGGGAGCGAACACTCACATTGGCAAACCCCTTATGGGACTCTTAAAAACTGGGTAACTTGTGGAGATAGAAGGGATTCGATAGATGGGACCTCATCTGGATCTCACAGATCAAGGATATGTGGGAGAAGGGCAAGGTGAAAACATTTGCCTCTCTGCAACAACAATGTGAGTTAGCTGACTCAGAGCACTTTAGATACACCCAGATCCGTCACGCACTACAGTCCCACTTCCCGAAAGGCTCCTCCCCTCCAGAACCCAACCCACTGGAGGATCGATTGTTGGATGGTCACCTACCATAGAAAGTCATATCATTAACCTATAAGAAATTGATCAATAATACGGCAGACCCCCTCGGACCATTACGTGAGAAATGGGTGAGGGATGGCGTTGAGTTAGATGATGAAGATTGGCAGGAAGCAGTGTCCTCCCCAAGAGTAGTAGCAATCTCGGCTAGGCTTAGGCTGGTACAACACAAAATTGTCCACAGAGTGTATGTCACATGGCCTTGTCTGGTACGCATGGGTAGGGCTGAAACGGGAGATTGTCAGCGACAATGCGGTCAAGAAGACACATCTCAACACATAATATGGGATTGCGACTATATACAGTCATATTGGCGCAAAACACATGACATTCTAAGCAAAGTGCTCACACTAGTCCTCCGCTCGGAAACACGTAGATGCCTCTTGAACATATAGAAACCTACTGACCTATATAGTCACCACACGCAGTGGGTCACATTCGGATACATGCTGGCAAAAAGGAGCATTGCACGATTGTGGGGAGTGTCACACCCACCTACAGTAGAGGCCTGGGAAGAAGACCTAGACTTGTGTATGTATAGAGAAAAGACTGTTTATACAGCCCGGGCTTCCCTAAAAAGTGGTCCAAAATATGGGACCCCTAGATCTCCTACCCAGGATATATTTGTGACCCACAACACAGCATTGATTCGGATGATCCCCCCACCCGATAACCTATTCCCACTGTACTCTAACGCAAAAATGTGTCTATTATTGCATTCGCTGATTGAAATGTACTTGATTCCTCTGTATTGTATACTACATGTCAATGAATGTTTAATAAAAAGAATTTTAAAAAAAGAAAGTGGAATGCGAACTGCAGGAGAGGATGGGACTTGGACCAGAAGACCCAGAGGATCCGGGGACACAAGGAACCACCCAAGGTAAGTACCCAGGTACCCCACGGAGGCTGTGTACAGAGTGGGAACACAGCTGCGTGCCCAATGGAAGACAATGGAGAAGTCGCGGTTGCAGTTTTGCAGAAGAAGGTCCCTTCCCAGAGGACTCCAGAAAATTCCCTTGAAGGACAGAAGGTTGTTCATGCAGGCAAACCCTCACACTTATAACCAAGCCCCGGAGACCAGGTTACCTACACCAGGAAATCCTTGTGCATAGGGCTAAAGAGACGTCGGAAACCTCCATAGACTACAATGGAAGACTTGGCGAAAAGTGCCTCTGGAGAAGAAAGTGAAGAAGTCAGGCGGAATCCAATGGTGGATTCTGGAAGTGAAGAAACTGCAAGCATAGGAGACAGAGTCCATGCCACTCAGGAGATACCAGGAGGCATGGAAGAGCAATGCCCACCGATGTCAGACGGTTCAGACAAGTTGAAGGTGACCTTGTCGCAGCAGCTGTGAGGACCAGGCAATCCTCAGAAAGACCAGGAGCTGTGCACAAGCTGTCCCATGTCGGATGTTGGTGACTAGATGGTCATTGTCCGGTGTGAGCACCAACAAGCCTTGATAGCAGCAACTGGCGTGGAGAAAAAGGAGCAACATTGGGACCAGCAAAGTCCAAGGGACTCAACACCAGCAGGAGAGTCAGAGCAGGCCCCAAGCAAGTAGGAGAGCCCACTGAAGCAGGAGAAGACCCTCAGGAGGACCCACAGGTCGGAGGCACAGGAGTCACAAGAGGACCTTGAGCAGCTCACCAAGAAGGACAGGCACACAATGCGGAGGATGTGGTAAGCATTCTGTACTTGACAGGAAGAGATGCTAGAGGCTGGAGCTTCTTGTAGCACAAAGATCTCTGGAGTGTAGAGCCAACAGGGCTTGGCAAAAGTCGAGCAATGCACATGGATTCGGTCACAGCGGTTTCGACAAGGGATACTGGCCTCAAAATTGCAGAAAAGACAGGTCAGGGCTCGAGGAAGTTGTAGAACCGCCACTTATGTTGTTGAGCTCGGGAAGTCCGGGAGACGTCAGGACCAGCAGACCGGTCAGCTTTGTTGCGGTGTCTGAAGATGCAGGGGAGTGAATCCTTCACTCCAAGAGAGATTACTCAGTTGTCCTTGATGCCCACTGGTCTGTTGAAGATCCTGGGAGAAGCACAGACACAGACGATGAAGAAGACATGCAGAACAGAGAGACTAGGAGCAGCAGGAGTCTTCATTGGTTCAGTGTCCGTACTAGGCAAAGTCCAGCGAAGTCCAAGTGTCCAGACGTTTGAAATGTTATGTGGTTTCAGGTTTTAGTCTTGTCCCAGGACAAATCTAAGGAACCACCCACAGGTATGCCCTTAAGTACCCTACGGAAAGGGTTGGAATGACCCAGAGGAGGGGCTGGACATATGGGAGGATACTCCCATGTCCTTTGATCAGTTTCTCACCAGAGAGGGAGCCGTGGGCTTCCTGAACTGGCTCAAACTGGAGTATGCAAGGAGGGCACCATATGTGCCCTTCAAAGCAGTCTGGTAGCACTGGCAAGTGCCCCCATCCTAGCCCAATACACAAAATCATGTCTGGGAGGTGGAACCTATTGTTCTACCTTCCTCTGCTAGAGCTTGGCTAAGCAGCAGGAGGACAGAATTGTGTCTGTGCAGCATCGCCAGCTTGCTGTCAGACCCTGAAAAGCTTTTACCAGGAGTACAGGTGTGTACCAAAGGGAGTACCTCAGTATATGAGATCATCAGCACTGAAATCGGTGTTGGGGGTAGGATTTCAAAATGTTTGATACCAAACATGACATCCGCTAAATAGTTAGACATCTCGTTCTGACTGATGTCCACATTTTTTTTTAAATGGCTGACCACACTTGCAAAGCCTGGAAAATCGACTCTGGGGTTTGTGGGGGTGTCCTGTTCATGCAGGCAAACCCTTACACTTATAACCAAGCACCCTGACCTCAGGGCTGAAGAACCTGCCATAGGGCAAATGTTTAGGTTTTAAGTGCACTGACCTCAGATTAAAGAAAACTTCTATCTGTTGTGAGAGGTGCAAGCACCAACTCACACATGTTGCAATGACATTCCTGTAGTCACAGTTGAAGTGGACTCCCACAGCACAATACATGCTGCAGCCCATGGGAGACCCCTGGTGTACCTATGCCCTGGGTACCACAGTTCCATAAACTAGGGACTTACAAGGGTACACCAGTAGGCAATTGTGTATGTACAAAAGTACTTACTATGGTCAATTTAGAGAGACAGCACAGTGACTGGGGTCCTGATTAGCAGGATCCCAGTCAGACTTGTTCAAAAACACTGACACCAAGCAAAAAGTGGGGGTAACCATGAAAGCATATCCTACTTTCCTACAGGGGCCTTGATCACCTTTGGCGTCACCGTGGTCACCACCTCTGAATCTGTCCTGTTGTGTGTTCTGGTTTCCTCCCATGCAGCCACTCATCCTTGTAGGCAGGATCCTGGGCACAAGCACCACTATCTAATTCCATGCAACAGTTGTCTTTCAACAAGACGTAGGCGGTAGCTGCTCCAAGGACCATTTCTCCCTTCCCAATGTTTCATAAGGCCAATTCACTCCTGAGTCGCTCGGATATCTAGGCTCTAACAGTGTTGATAGGACAGACGTCAGTGGGCTATGCATGGGAGAAGTTCGGACCCCCTCCAGAGTACCTTCAGGGAGTCAGCCTTTACCGAAGAATGACGGGGGAAGGGGCAACCACCCACAAGAGCCACTACTATGTCCATGAAATATTGTGTAACCAACAGCTGGTGAAAAGAGTGGTAGGGAGAACAACCACTTCATTCATGCTCTCCCGGCTCAACTCCACTCACAAAGATGCTCCCAGGGCGCAAGCACCTGTAGAACCACAGAGGGGGAATATCTTCAAGGTAAGCTTTATTGTAGGAGAATAGGCAGGTACGACATCAAGCCAACTCTACTCACGATAACTGACTCCTGATCCCAACATTCTGGAACTAGTGGCATCCAGTCACCTAGGAACAGGTAACTAGGATACCACATCCTCTCTCTTTAACAGAATATAATAAACAAGGCAAAACATGGAATCATACCACTAACAATAATATGGAGAGAAATAGTAAATGAAAGAAATCTTAACCAGAAAACTACTACTATAATCAGCAGTACATCAGCAATAAATCAGCAGTACATAAGCAATAAAGAACATTTCTAATTATGAGTTCCTAGTAGTACAGACACCCCAGCCCCCTTGTCAAACAAATCAAATTACATTACAAAATCTTCAAATTTCTTAGGAAGAACAATACGCCTACTTCTTGAGGAGGAGGTAGTAGAATTACTAACCGGACAATCCATATCCTCAAGCTGAGTTGCTAAATGTGAAGTACATGAAGCACCACTTCCAGTATCGGAGTTAGTGACGTCACCCCACAACCAATTGGTGGCAGAAGTAACATTCTTAACATGAACACTACCCCAATTCAAAACTTTGTTGCACCTGGACATTCTGCTAAGATGCCACACTTTACCATCACTCAATTTTGCAGAATTGGAGTACAGTCCATTACTTATAATGGATTAGAAAATTTGCTACAACCTTTCTTTGTTCTGTGTGCAAACTTCACCTTAACCCAATCTCCCCGCTTAAGGAAAACATCTTCTGTGTCATGTTTCTGATCATAATGAGCTTTACAATTTTCTTGTAACTTCTTTGAATTTGATCTTACTACAGCAGGTGACCACTTACTGCATAGTTTCTTTTGGTTCCAAGCAACATTACCCTTTGTGAAAGGTTCTCTACCTCTTAAGATCCTGAAAGGACTGTAACCAGTAACTGTGGGTGTAATCCTGAACGCCCAAATGGTTTTGAAAAGTTCTTTCCTCCAATATTTACCTACACTAATGGAAGCTTGAATGCTACCCATAATCACTTTATTAAATTGTTCTATGATTCCGTTTCCAGACGGATGATAAATGGGTGTCTTTTTTCCATTGATACCATTCCTGTTCAGGAAGCAACTGAATTTTTCAGCAAAAAATTGAGTACCATTGTCACTTAAAATGAATTTGGGAATCCCTTCTCTTAAGAATAAACTCTCTAAGCAATCAATAATGGTACAACTTTCTATATTATCAATTAAAATCACTTCTGGCCATTTTGAAACATTATCTACTATAACTAGTAGATACCAAGGTTTCCCACCAGTATCTGGAACAGGACCTAGTAAATCAACACTCAATTATTCCCAAGGCCCATTGGGAATAATCCTCTCACCCAAAGACGGTCTGAATAACAATAGTGTTTTATCAGAATTAGAACAAACACCACAAGATTTAACCAAGTCTTCAATGTCCTTGTCCATATTCAGCCACCCGTACCAGAGTTTCACTCTCTTTTTCAGTTTCACTATCCCAAGATGTCCACTGTGACAAATGCTAAGAACGTTTGTTCTTAACTTATGTGGTACAACTGTTCTATCACCTCTTAGAATAATATCAGAGTCATCAACAGATAGTTCAGCTCTCATTTTCCAAAAACTCCTATGATGAGGTAAAACGTTTCTCTTACAAGGCCAACCACTGACAATGAATTTCTTAATTTCTGTAAGAACCGTATCTTTAGTGTATTCATTTATCCACCCAGAATTAGAAATAGCTTTTGAATCTAAGTCCAAAAGACGTAAGGTCATCCTAGCAATTCTCGGTGTGGCTTTCATAATTCCATCGGTGGTAAGAACTTTCACTAATGGTTTATAATCCGTGTGGATAGTAAATTTAGCACCCTCAATGTACTGTCTAAACTTTTCCATAGCGTAGACAGTGGCTAACATTTCTTTCTCAATGACTGAAAATGTACTCTCAGAAGTGGTCAATGATCTGGATGCAAAAGCCACTGTACGTTCAGCACATGTGTCATTCTTTTGTGTGAGCACAGCACCTAACCCTTTATCACTAGCATCAGTGGTTATATTGCTATGGGCAAGTGGATTAAACCCCTGCAAAGGAAGAGCACAACATAGTTCATTTTTGATAGTATCAAAATATTTTTGTAATTCAGAATTCCACTAAATTCTTGTTTCACTTCAGATTCTGAGTTTTAGAGGCAAAATTATTGACAAATTTAGAGTAAAATCTTCTTTTGAAGTTGGAGAAGGGGTATCTTTTATTTCTTTGGTTAGGTTTTGTTCCGGAGAAATGCCATCTCCACCAACTTCATGACCAAGATATGTTACGGATTTCATGGTAAATTTACATTTGCTTAATTCAGCTGTTAATCCATATTCAGAAAGTTTGTTCAACACAAGTTCTAACTGTTTGTCGTGTTCCACTTTGTCTCGACTCATCACAAGAATATCATCCTGAAAGTAGGTTACCCCTTTTGTGCCTTTAAAAATATTATGCATTAGCCTCTGAAAAACCACAGCGGCTGAAGCTAGCCCAAAAGGCATGTGTACAAATATAGCATCCAAAAGGGGTAATAAATGCAGTGAGATTCCTGCTAGCAGGATGTAACAAAACTTGGTGATAAGCCGAGATTAATTCTATTGTCGAGAACCATTTTACGCCTTGAGACTGAGCTAATAACTCTGCAATTCTTGAAAGGGGACATTTATCTACTATAATGTTCTTATTTAGATCTCTCAGGTCAATGCATTAACGAAGACGTCCATCAGGTTTCCGGGCGACAACCAATGAAGCCAACCACTCTGCACTCTCAACAGGGTCAATTAAACCTTTTTGCTCCAGTCAAGTTCAGCCATAACCCCTTCTCTAACTCCTAAGGGAATATTCCTGGCTTTATGACCAACAGGAACAGCTCCCTTCTTTAAAATGATTTTATGCACAAAGCTGTTCAGCTTGCCAACATTACCAGAGAATACACTTGAAATTTCATTTTAAGAGAATCAATCAAAACCTGGTTTGGATCGTCAAGTCATATCACAAAACTAAAAAGCCCCGGGTCCGTAATGATAGGGAGGTACAGCACAATGCTGAGTGTACTCTTAGGTGCATAGGGGATTCCCTTTTCAGGACGGTTCCCCTCACATACCAGAGGTGTCATGCTTCATCATAGGGGTGCCTCCTTGTGTGAGAGACCTGGCCTCTACGCGGGCTATAACCCCCCTCGCTGTGACCTCGTGGTGCACGTCCTGCGCCACGAGGTCCTCGGACCCCACCGATTGTGGTTTTGGCATACGTACCTTTTGGCCATTATGCCGGGACAGATGTGGTGAACTGC